>NC_047659.1:71823375-73023375 GCF_011762505.2 Arvicanthis niloticus
TGAGTTAAGTTATAGTATTACCCAATCCTTTTCCTTAAAAACACTATCTATTACTTTCACATATAAAGTACCCCTTTTAATAGAACTATTAAAATTATAAATTTTTAACTTTAAATTTTAATTTCTTTATTTAACAATCATTTTATTTGTTTACATTTAAAGTGTTATCCCCTTCCTAGTTACCTCTCCACCAATACCCCCATCCAATTGCCGCTATCCTCTCTCCCTTTTGCCTCTATGAGCATGTTCCTTCACCCATTCACCAACTCCTGCCTCACCTCTGTAACATCTCCCTACACTGGGACAATCAAGCCTCCCTTTCCTTACTTGATGTCCAATAAGCTATCCTCTGATACATATATATTTAGAGTCCTGAGTCCCTCCATGAACACTCATTGGCTGGTGGTTTAGTCCTGGGAGGTCTGGGTGATATTGTTCTTCTTACGGTGTTGGAATCCTTTTCAGCTCCTTCAGACCTTCTGCTAGTCTTTTGTTTGGGTCCTTGGACTCAGTTCAATAGTTGGCTGTGAGTATCTGCATCTGTATTGGTCAGGTGTTAGTAAAATCTCTTGGGGAATAGCTATATCAGGCTACTGTCAGCAAACCCTTCTTGGCATTTTAATTTTTATACAAGCAATATACCACTACTTTGGTGATTCTTCACACTATAGGGGATACTTCTAAACCTGCTAAAGTCCCAGCAATACATACAAGTAACACCCTTCACCAGACTGTTGTCTGAGTCCCAAATACTGATGCTTCAAATTCTAGCTTAACTTAGACTAACTTTTAGGTACCTAAAACAAGGCTTTAAGTTTCACATATACTCTGACACAATGTCAACAAGACCACACCTGACACTTTCTCCAATACTACTACCCTCCAATGATCAGTCAGAAAACTATTTGGCTTTGGTGCATTACCAAAGGATGTCTGCCCTCTTTATCTGCACTCCTTTACTTTCTTCTGTTCTTACAAGAATGGGCCTTCCTTATACATCACACATATACAAAACACTTCGGTTGAGCTTTGTACCAGAGTTCTTGCTGTCAAGTGAGCCAATTTTAGCTTTTAGTTTTCTTATGTGTGTTAGGCTACATACTTAATCCTCCTCCTACCCCCAGTTAAATTCCCAATGTAATTTCAGAATATCTGGCACATCATCATTATGGAAAAATTTTAAATAAATAAAGATAGAGTTTAAAAGAGCCTTTTAATATTATTTTAAAATTACTTTTTAAAATATGTCATAAATTTTCAGCTTATGTGTAGTCCCCAGGCATTTTTAATGTCTCTGAATGCTAATTAACACCAAACTGCTTACTACAATGTTTTCCTAGAAGGCAGCCTCAAAATGTCCCATTATCATGATTAAATATTTATTGAACTTGAAGTATGTCCTTAACACTGTAAGGAAGGGCAGAAAAGGATTCCACTTCAAAAACATTGTTGTGCTCAGAAGAGTATCAAGGCTAGAATATGCACTCGTGATTTTTTTCTCAAATTGTATGAACTCACTCTAATATTTATTTATGAATGTTCTACTTCATAAATGTAAAATATAAATACTAAATAATGTCTTTTGGAAAAGCCCTTTTTGAGAGAAACTTGACACTGATTAACATACAAAACCTGACATGTGCTCTAATCTCTATTGGGAGCTATGTTTTTACATAAAATTTGTCTTTCTTTGAATCTATCCTCTTCGGTACTGGAACAATTGACATCTGAATGAGAATATGCTACATGATGATTTTCTAAGTTTCATGGCATTTGTGGGAACATTTGGCTAGTTCCACTAACATGAAACTATTTAGATTCTCCCTTCTGATCTTTTTTCCTTCCCACAAACAGGTATATATGCGTCATAAAACATTTCTGGAAATCTCTTGGTGAACCTATAATTTCTAAATTCCACTGAGAACAATTGGTTTTAATAAAAAAAAGGAAAAAATGTGGATCATATTAATATATTATTTTCACAAGGGACATGATTTTAGAAAAAAAAAATGCATGGATAGAGGAGTTAACAATATGCCTTAGAAACAAAACTATGTGAAACTGATGGATGATATCAACCATTTCTAGAAGCTTATGAAATCACATCCTAAGAACATGGTCTGATCCTAATCACCTAGAATGAATGGCCCTTGCTCTAACTCTCATAATTGGATAAGTTTACAGCTCACTTAGAATTTCACAGTGGTGGCTAAATCTACAAAAATGAACTTTTAATGTTCAAGTTTCAACCAGGAAAAGTCATAATTGTTCTTTGCCCTTTCAAACTCATTGGCAAGCATTATAAAAAAAAAAGTACTGAATACCCAAGATATAGCCAATAGAACTCAAAAAGGTAAATAAGCTGAAGGGCCCAAGTGAGGATGCCTTAGTCCCACTTGGGAGGGAAAAGAAAGCAACCACAAGGGGGGAGATAGGACCCTGGGAGGAAAAGGAGATGTGAAAGGGCAGAGAGATGAACATGATCTGGTATTGGGTAGTAGAAAAGGACTGAAATCACTGAGAGCTAGCAGAAAGAATGGAAACATGCAACCTTGGAAGGTAGGAGGTTAGTGGGACTCCCAGAATGTACCAGAGACCAGGGAGGTGAGAGACTCTCAGGACTCAAAGAGAGAGACCTTAGATGAAATGCCCTACATAGGGGAGAGATAACTTGTAGAGCTCACCTCCAGCAAAAAGACAGGGCATCAAGTGAGACATGGAGTTGCCATCCCAGAGTCAAAACTCTGACTCATAATTATTCCTGTCTGAAAGAACTGAAATGATGGAAATGAAGAGGATCCTGAGGGAAAAAAGGTCCAGCAACAGGCCCAAAGTGGGATTGAGATCAAGGGGAGGTCTCAAGGCCTGACACTATTACTGAGGCTATGAAATGCTCACAAAAAGGGACCTGTCATGACTGCCCTCTGAAAGACCCAACAGGCAGCTGAGTCAGATGAAGATATTTGCACCCAGCCAATGGATAAAAAAGCTGCTGATTCCTATGGTTGAATTAGGGGAAAGCTTAATTAATGAATGTTAGAACATATCCCTTTATGGGGACAATGAATGGTACATTGTTAAATTCAACAGACTAATTACAGACATCTGATTCACCTATCATCTCTTAGAAAAGGCTATGAAGCAGACTGAAGTACTCAAAAATGTCCAAGGAAGCCCAATTTGAAATATACACTCAATTACCTGGGTTTCAAAAAGAAGTTTTTGCTCTATAAACTTAAAGAACTCAGATATTTTCTTTCAGACTTATTTACCTGCTCTCTGATACTTCACAGTGTTTTCCTAAGTTCAACACTCCAATGTTGGCTTTGCACAATTTTATCAGATAAAAATTAGTTCTAGTATAAGCAAATGATACATAAAAATTGCATAATCATCTCTTTGCTCTTATCTTAATTAACACAACTTTAAACACACATTAAATTGAGGAAATTTGGCTCCAATTTCTTTCATTCCTCAACAGTTTTACTTTGACACCAATTCCGAAATTAGATAGATTAAAATAGACTATAATGTTATCTAGGATCGAGTTTAGACCAATTGTGTATATTTAAAATTTCACAAAACCTATATTTATTCTAACAAATACTCCTTCATTTAAAGACACATACATAATTGGGTACATAAGATGCAAGTGTGTACTAAGCACTAAATTATCTATACTTCCTTGTTTCACAATTATTTATAATCCTACAAATCATCTTTCCTATATATGCACAAATTAAACATGAATAATTATTGCACATTTAATAAAAACTGTACTTATGACCAATATTTGCCTATCTTATATTTATTAGTCTACATATATGTATTGTGAACCAGCTTTGTGTCAATTTCCACTGCTCTGAAAAGGATTAATATAGGTAATTCTCATCAGCAAATAGCATCACATAGCTGAAAATAGTAGGCCTTTTCATTTAACAGATATGAATTGTTAAATTGTAATTCTAAGTCCTGGCATAAAGCCAGTCAGGTATTATCTTTGCCCTGAAATATACAGACATGTGGGGTTGGTACTAATTTCAGAAATCAACAATTATGTTAATTGGCCAGGCAGTGGTGGCACACCCCTTTAATCCCAGTGCTTTGTAGGCAGAAGCAGGTAGATTTCTGAGTTCAAGGCCAGCCTTGTCTACAGAGTGAGTTCCAGGACAGCCAGGGCTATAAAGAGAAATACTGTCTCAAAAAAACAAAACAAAAAATAATAATAATAATAATAATTATGTTAAAATTTTTATGATAAACACTTAAAACAGCAGAGGACACCAATGACTTCCCCTTCCTGGAAGCACAATGTATTCACTGAACTACGCTTGGCAAATGTTTCTCTTTTCTACGATGATATGAGCCCTGCCTAGATTTTAGAGAATAAAAATATATAGGACGGAACTTCAGCTTAAAGATTTCTCAGAAATGAATCCTGTCATTCTAAATCTTACAATGATAATCATGACCTATTTTCTTTACTTTGAATAAGAACTCAACTTCTACTTAATATTTAGATTATGAGAAAGAAACTTAGAAAATCTTCCTATAAACTTCTTTTTCTGTGTGTTATATTTGACCAATGGATACTGAAACATACATCTAGTTGTGGACTTATTTTTCAATCTCTCCATGAATAAAAGTTTGCCTTATGTTTGCCATCTTACAAATAGAAGATGGCTCATTAAGCAACTAATGTTAGTATTTTACTTAAGCAGAAAAACTATCTTTACACATCTTATTTTTTTATTTGATATTTAATTTACATTTCAGATGCCATACCCTTTCCCCATTTCCCCTCCCTAGAAAACTCCTATCCCATACCCACTTCTCCTTTTTACTTTTATACATTTTTTAAATGTTAACCAAAGGCTTTATAAATTTGGTAATGCTCAATATCAATCAGAAGTGTAACCTAATACACAACCTAGATATATCAACTATCTTTGACTTGCAGAGACATGTGAACATCTGCCTCCATGTCTGGCCCCCCTCTCTCTTTCTCTCTCATCACCTAGATCCTCTTCTTCTTCTCCTCTCCTTACTCCTCCTCTCTGTACTCCTCCCACCTTAGCTCCTCCTACATATCATCCTTCCTGTTAAAATAAATTTTTTCTCTCAAAATACACACCCTAATTGTAATTGGAGGGGACAGAATCGGGTAAGTGGTTAGGCATCGGTGGAAGTGGAGGGCCTAGGTGCCTGAAAGTTTGGATTCCCTGATGTTGGGAAATTTGAGAGCAGGGAGGCAGGAATGGGAGTTTGGTGGGAGCACACCCTCATAGAAACTCCCACAATTTTATGGATTAGACATGACAGATGCAGGCTGCCAGAAGACTAGATTCCAGAATTCAAACAAACAATTATCTTGATACTAAAATTTGTTTTGAGAATTGTATATGGCAGAATACATAGCTTTGGTGTGTCTACTCATCAGGCAAGCTGAGCAGACCTGATCGAACCTCTGATGTCCTGGAATTCCAGCTGGATGCAGTGAAAACACAGTGTCAGAGGCTTATCAATTTACTCTTCCACCAACTCCTATTCTAATATCTTAACACCCATAATCAGCTTGAAGAAGTTAATGAAGAGTCAGCGCCCCTATTCCCTGGGCTTGGGGACTGAGGTGGTTAATATTGGGCTGTCTTTCTAAGGAAAAGTAGTGGTTTTGGTGGAACAGGGAATATTAGCCAGGATTTATTACGTAGCCATAACATACTGGTAAAAATATGTATAATTGTTATTAAGATGCAGTTATAATTTCTTAAATGGTACAAAATTTACTTTGATTTCAAATTTAACGTTTATTTTGCACTGTTTACAGATATTGAACTATATTTCAATACTTTATTCTGAAGAGAAATTATTCTATTGCAAAGCATTTGTTAGGAAAAAAGAACACTGTCAATAGGACAAAATGGCAACCAACGGATTGGGAAAAGATCTTTACCAATTCTACATCTGATAGAGGGCTAATATCCAATATATACAAAGAACTTAACAAGTTAGACTCCAGAGAATAAGATATCATTATTAAAAATGGAGTACAGAGCTAAACAAAACATTCTTAACTGAGAAGCACCTAACGAAATGTTCAACATCCTTAATCAGGGAAATGCAAATCAAAATAACCCTGAGACTCCATCTCACACAAGTCAGAATGGCTAAGATCAAAAACTCAGGTGACAGCAGATGCTGGAGAGAATGTAAAAAAAGAGGAACACTCCTTTATTGTTGGTAAGACTGCAAGCTGGTACAACTTGCACTCTAAAAATCAGTCTGGTCATTTCTCAGAAAACTGGACTTCTTATTGCCTGAGGATCCAGCTATACCACCCCTGGACATATACACAAAAGATACATCAACATATAACAAGGACACATGCACCACTATGTTCATAGCAGCCTTATTTTTTTCTATCTCTATTTTATTAGCAGCCATATTTTTAATAGCCAGAAGCTGGAAAGAACCCAGATGTCCTTCAACAAAAGAATGGATACAGAAAATGTGGTACATTTACACAATGGAGTACTATTTAGCTATTAAAAATGATGACTTCATGAAATTCTTCAGCAAGTAAATAGAAGTAGAAAATATCATCTTAAGTGAGGTAATTCAATCACAAAAGAACACACATGGTATGCACTCACTGATAAGTGGATATTAGTACAAAAGCTCAGAATACCCAAAACAGAATTCACAGACCACATGAAGCTCAATAAAAGGAAGACCATAGTGTAGATTCTTCAGTCCTTCTTAGAAGAGGAAACAAAATATTCACAGGAAGAAATAGGGAGACAAGTGTGGAGCAGAGACTGAAGGAAAGGTCATCCAGAGAATGCCCCACCTAGGGATGCATCCCATATACAGTCACTAAACCCCAGACACTTTTATGGATGCCAAGAAGTGCATGTTGACAGGAGCCTGTTGAAGCTGTCTCCTGAGTGGCTCTGCCAGAGCCTGACAAATACAGAGGTGGATGCTCACAGCCAACCATTGGATTGAGCACAGGGTCCCAATGGAGGAATTAGAGAGAAGACTAAAGGAGATGAAAAGGTTTGCAACCCCATAGAAAGAAAAAATCAACCAACCAGAAACCCCAGAGCTCCAAAGGACTAAACCACCAACCAAAGAGTACACATGGAGGGACCCATGGCTCCAGCCACACATGTAGCAGAGGATGGCCTTCTTGGGCATCAATGGGAGAAGAAGCCTTTGGTATTGTGAAGGCTTAATGCCCAAGTGTAGGGGAATGCCAGGATGGGGAGGCAGGAGTGGGAAGATGGGTGGGGGAACACCCTCATAGAAGCATAGGGAGAGGGATTGGGATAGGGGATTTCCGAGTGGAGGAAACCGAGATAGGGCATAACATTTGAAGTGTAAATAAAAAAAAATCTAATAAAGAAAAAATAAGGTAGAATTTTTACTAGTAGTATTTTTAGAGTAGTCATTGGATTATTTCTACTTCATATTGAAAGCAAAACTGATAGAGAACTTACTAAAATTAAAATATCTTGAAATATTCTGTGCAGATGAAATAATTTGAATAAATTTTCAACAGTTCTCTAATAATAACCTTGCACCAGTAACCAATATTTGAACTTAAAATATATATAAATTACCATTTGTAGATAAAAATGATAAGACAAGACCAAACACGATCTCGTAAATTTTATGTTTATTCATAAACAGAGTTACAAAATAGATTCAGAATGTTGCACCTGTTTATGGCATTCACTCTCACAGATTGCAATTAACTGGGTCTCATCATATTCACTAGATGAGATTTCTGCAGTGGGATGGAGTTAATTAAGTGCATTCTGTGAAAATAATTTTGTTTATGGAATATAAAGACTACCATTATACATATATATGTATAGTGTATACCACTACATATATATATGTATATATATACATATATATATGGTGGTATATCTCAATTTTTATATGGTACTTCTGAATTCAGCCATGAGTTAGGTGGATATTAATGGGAATTTATGGGAATTTATACATATATAATAGCTGTTCTCCAGTGACATAAAATATTAGGTTAAAGGTGGATTATATATCAGATTATTTTTGACATATTCCTTGGCTTTCCAGTAAATTCAATCTTATTTTCTTCTGTAAATGATTATAAGATGTGAAATCATTGCATGATAATCTCCTACTTTTTTAAATACTACAACCAAAAGTAAATTAGGTTACTTTGAAAACAATAACGTGACTGTAATTTGTTGTACATGTATACATTGTGAATATATACAAATTCAAAAAAATTTGCTAAATATATTATGTCCCTTTGAAGCCAGCAGGATTTTAAATAGTTTAAATCAACATTTTTAGTGACATGCAAACAATATGATTCCTATTTTCAGCAAACCATTAAAAAACAAATTAAAAAAATATTATACCTACCATTAGAGATTTTATAGGCAAATGATCTATTTTATACTGATGACTATTCCCTCTGTTTACAGATAGCTACATTTGGGGTGTAAATCAGATTTACAAGACTAACCCAGTAGACAACAGCCTTGTTTTTCTTCTGCATTTATGTGTGATTCGCATGAATAGAAAAATGAGCATCTTTATACTCCAGAGTTGGTCCCAGTGACAGTTTTAAAGTTATTCCACAAGAATCTAGCTTTGTGAAGCGATGATTATCATTCAGATTAGTTGCAGAAGTATCTGGGGGGGTTTACTTACATGAATATGGGCACCATAAAGAGCTACACAGCTGACAGAAAACATGGAAAATGTCATTTTCTTATAAAACATTAAAAAGGAGTATATCTTCATAATCTTCCTCCTCCACTAATTACTTTTAAATCCTGTGTAGCTGAGTAGTCTGGCGAACCTCTTCCCTGCTCCATGTCTAAGATAATGGCTCTGTCTTAAGTGTGTTTCTTTTAGGAAATTACAGATATTGGCACCTTAAAAACATGCCTGCTCTGTGATGCCAGGAAGAGGATTCCATTTCATACATGGGATATAATATACATATTTTATTATTGCTACATAACTTTTATGCACAGATAAAATATTAATTTAAAAGATTCTTGAGAAATTTTGCCTTGTTTTAAAATCTATTGTGTTCCTTATCTTTGACCACACATTATCCTGATACAGCCGAAAAATTTAAATATGGAGTTAGTCTTACTAAATCTAAAACCCATGCACAGTACCTTGAAATTATTGGCATTAGTAAATTATTGTCTCTTCAAAGTCATATTGAAGGGCATACTTCTCCAGTGTATCAGATAAATGGTGGTTTGTTGCATCTTGACTTACTTGCCCTTTAAAATTCAGTTAATACTCATAGAAATTTTATGTCGAAAATGAACTCTATTACCTCAACTTTGTAATTAACATTCAACAAGGCATCTAATCAAAGCATCCCTTTCTCATTAGTACAGTTCTGACAGTTTCATCATCAAGTGGCAAGTGTTCTAGCAAATTGTGTTGATATCCTATCAGATATGTCAAGAACTTGATCTTTTTTCCATTAAGTCAGATTAGGGACAGGAACCAATTTCCATTATGAATATGTGACAAGGAACGAGTGATGCTTTTCCAGCAAAGTTTTCTAATAGAAAGTGGATTAAGCTTCTTTTTTCTTTGGTGTATATTCTACACAAGACACATGTATTAAAATATTAATTGGATAATGTAATATTGATAGACTAGTTAAACAATTCAAAGTCCTTGAAATCAATTAGTTATTTGATTCTAGGCAAGCTTTAAAGTTCTGGTAAGAAAAAGAAATGAGTGCTGGAATTTATTTTAGGTGTAAGTGCTATGGCAGTGTTAGTGATAGATAAATTTATTTATTGTTCTATTTATTATTTTTCATTTTATATGTCTGTATTTTGTAATGTTTTATATTATAATCATTAATCTTTAAAAATATCCTATATTGATCATTAACACATGAAGCTACCTTTTTAAATTGTTAAAATATATGAATATGTATTAAACATACATTATTTGTATAGTCAAATATTTTAATGAGAGATGAAATAATAATTTTCCTGTTTGTTAATTATTATTGATGATTTTACATAGCTATTTTGGTCTTCAGTCTTGTTTTTAACTTCTTTTTGTAACCAGAAATTCAATACATTACACAGACAAGTAGCCTTTTTGAAAAAGTACACACAAAAAGAAGACAAAGAAAATGACTCTATTTTGGTGGTAATGTTTTAGACACTAATATGTTTTATAGCAAGAAGGAGCCTATAGGTAGAATTCAAAATAGTAGAAGCTGACCAATAAGAAACTTAAGAAAATGTAAGTGACTAAAACTTGAGACATAAGATTTATGTAAATTTATTGTGATCATATATTTCAGAGTTGATAAACTTATGTTCTGTGACAATTTTGTGTGAAATATGAATGAAAATGAAATGGAATCATAAAGAATTTACAAAGCTATTCTCTCCCTGGTCTTTAGAAATATTAAGTGTAGTCACATCAATTATCTCATGAATGGATAAAGGACAAAGAATCTTTCACTCTGTGTTTTCCACAAATAGAGTCCCAGAACTGTCACTGAAAAATTAATTATGTCTATGAATAATATTTTTACATTGACTATGCAAAATATTTGAGCTAGCTGATGTGTGACTGTTTTCTTAGAGATTCTATTGCTATGATGAAACATCATGACATACTTAAAAGTTATTTGGGAAGAAAAAGGCTTACTTGACTTACACTTCCACATTGTAGTTCATCATTGAAGGAAGTCAAGACAGAAACCAAAAGAACACAGTAACCTGTCAGCTGTAGCTGCTGCAGAAGGCATGGAGGGTTGCTGCCTACATATTACTTTGGTTATTATGAATTGCTCAGAATGTTTTCCTATAGAACCAAGAAACACCAGCCTGGGGATAGTACCATCTACAATGTACTTAGATTTCCTCCATCAATCACAAATTAAGGAAAATTTCTACAGAACCTGTGGTGGTACACAGCTTTAGTCTATCTCTCTGGAAGCAGAGGTCAAGTGGAACTCTGAGTATGATGTCATTCTGGTATACAGGACAACCAAGGTCAGGTAGTAAAGAAAACCACTGAGAATCAAAGATCTTAAGAATGTATTTGAATGAAAATCTATGATACAGGCATGGTAAGCAGCAGAATTTAGCATCTTCCAATACACAGTTCTGGCATTTGAATTTGGTAGCTGAGGCTACGTGGCTTTAGAGTCAAAAATAAAAGAAAGGAGTTAGGAATCTTCCTTTAAGACCAAGAAAAGCTGCTAATGCCAGATATGTGTATGGGTTGTCTCTGATTGTGTGAAGGTGTGAAAGGAAATCTTGAATTGCTTTGCAAACCCTAAGACTCCCTATCACTGATCCTGTCCTTCTTATTTCCCCAATCTCATCTTTTTTCACATAACTCCTTCACCTTCCCAGATAAGGGGAAGTCCCCCTTTGGTACCAACCCACTCTGTGACATCAAGTCACAGTAGGTCTAAGTGCATTCTCTCCCATTGAGGTCTAACTAGGTAGCCCAGATAGGGAAAGAGGATCCAATTGCAGGCAACTGACTCAGAGACCACCTCTGCTTCAATTGTTGGGACACTCACATGAAGACCAAACTGCTACAAAAATGTAGGTGGCCTAGATATAGCTCATCCATGTTCTTTAGTTAGTGGTTCAGTCTCTGAGAGCCTCCATGAGTCCAGTTTAGTTGACTCTGTAGGTACTCTGATGTTGTCCTTGACCCCTCCATGTTGCTCAATTTTATCCTTTATTCTTCTACCAGACTTTTGAGCACTGCCTGGTGTTTGACTCTGTGTCTCTGCATCTGTTTCCATGAACTGTTAGATAAAACCTCTCTGAAGACAGTTATGCTAAATTCCTGTCTCCAAACATAGTAGCGTATCATTAATAGTGCCAGAGGTTTGCTTCCTTCAAGCTTATAAACCTTTTTAAGGTTTTTGAAAATATTTTGACAATGTGCTTTTATAATAAGCTCCTCTCACTCCCATCAGTTTCAGATTCAATTCTCTATTTCCTCAATTTATTTATCGCCTGTTTTAAAATATTACCACTCTAATTTGTGCTGCTTGTATATTCTTAAATAGGTGGTATTCCATTAGAAGATGGATAATCAACTTTGACTATACATTTAGAAACAAACTATTCTTTTCTATTTTATGGTTTTTATCTCATATACCTTTTACTATCTTTACTCAAAAATAAGTCCTGAAAAACTGTAATTATATAAGCTTTGACATAGTATTAACTTTTCATATTTGATTTTAAACTTTAATTTTGGTAGTCAATCAACTTTTAAGAAATCATTTATCAGTTTGTGTTTAGGTAACTTATTTTTTCCACATTGTTTATAGAGATATTTTAAATATGAAAAGGTTTCACATATGTGTTAGCATCAGCACATTGTTCTTTTAAAAGGAAGTTCAGGTTATGTATTAAATACTACACTTGTTCATACAAAAAAAAAATGTCTTTCCCAGGAAAGAAACAAGAGAAACTAGGTTCTTTTATTTAACTGATCAAATTTCTAAAACTATATGTACTATGTTTGGTGCACACCTTTGTGAATATTTGCCAAAAATAGCGTTTTATTCTAAATTAGGTTATTCAAAAAGATATTGTCAAAAATGCTGAGATTACCATCAAGAGAGACTGTACTTCTTAGTACTCAAATTTGAAATATGTGAATATTTTTGCACAGAGTTCAGAGATGTTTTATTGTGACTGACTCAGAACCATGAAAACATCTCAAAGATTTGGTATAAAAGGAGATACAAATTTAGTTCTTATTTACACAGAAGCTGATTAAGAGTGTCTACCAGATGATGTTTAGTATCATGGAATAGAATACTTGCTATAAGGTAGCTCAGTGAAAGCAATGAAAAGAGAGGGTTAGGAAAACATATTGTTTCTTTTTGTAAGATTCAGACATTAAACACATGCACACACACATACACACACAGAGAGTGAGAGAGAGAGCGAGAGAGAGAGAGAGAGAGAGAGAGAGAGAGAGAGAGAGAGTGACTACATTCTGAGACACAAATATATTGCCTCTTAGTAATATCTGACCTGAAATAACATTCTCAATGGCAAAGACAAAAACATCACATGGGATTACAATGATGTAGGTGGGGATCTTCAACATGTACTATGACTCCTAATCCCTTGTAAAGTAGACCTGTGTAGCTACTTCCAATAAACAATCACATCTCCCCAAAACACTCAGAGAGTTATAAAACTTTGATAGACAGGCATGAGTCTCTAACATCCAAAATCTCTTTAAGGTAACCCTAACCGTCATAGATTCAATATTATTTTCTGAGCAACTGCTCACATTTGTGCATCGTTCATTTCTTCCATTTTTTTCGATGTACTTGTCATTGACTAGTAAAACTTCACAGGAACCATTGCAGTTTATTGGTTATGTGGTATCAGTATTAACATGTAAGGAAATATAGAAATATTTGTCTGTGAGTTGCATATAAAAGATTTTGCCACCTAGTCATTGAATTTAACTTTTTAAATCTTCACAACACTGAGAAGCAAGTGCTAATTTTTGCTTTTGTAGAAGGCAGAACTGTCTGAAATGTGATGCAAACAGGTGAAGGACAGAGGATGTTTATTTGTGTTCCATAGGACAGGGAAGTTAAGTAGGATGAAAGAAATAAATTATGGAAATGTAAGGAAGATATAGGACATATTATATCTTTTGAGTTTTGATTTTTTTAAAAAGTGATAGACAAAGGACTTAATGAAATATAGGCAGGATGAGACATTATTTAAGAAAAATAGGAAATGATTAGAAAAAGATAAAGAACAAGTATAAATGTAATATTTAATATTTTAAGAAATGAAAACATTTATATATTATATCCACCATTTAGGAGGTAGATACAATATGAAGTGATTAAATCAAAGCACATCTAAGAAAAAATCCAATGTTATCAGTAAAGAAAAACCAGGATTTGAAGTAAAGGTAAAAATAATTTGGTAGGTGCTGTATGAGAAATGGAAGGTTGGCAATCAAGAAACTTTTTACCTGAGACACTCTTAAGCTTGTGCTTTTGAGCATGTATAAGAAAGGCATTTTCTTGATTTACAGCCTGTATTAATCCATTATTGTTGAACAAAGCATGCAAGATTCTATCTTAAATGTTGGTAAAATGTGTACAGCTCATCTATTTTGGACACATTTGGTGCTAACACATTTGTTAGTACAAATGAATGTAAAGACTAAATGAATGAAGCATTATGACAAATAGTAACTCTTATGTATTGGGTTTGAAAAATTACACTAAAATTTTTGTTTCTTTTGAGACTTTAAGCTAAAGAAGAAAGATACCACCTCAAGAAGGCACTGGAGCTAATAAATATTTAATTGTTCTCATTCAAAATATTTTACATTAATTAAGTTAAAATATTTTATTTTAGTTTTATTGAAAAGTTTGGTTTTCTAGCTAGATGAGACTAAAAGAAAAAGACATAAATTATTCTGTAGAATGTGGAATGTTTTTATTAATGGCTAGAATAGAATAACAGCTAGTACTCTGTGTTGAGCATTTTTATAAGGGCACTACATTTTCCATTCATTTACTTTTACTACCACACTATGATAAAAAATAATAGTAATTTCCTCATTTTATAGATGAAGGAAATAAAATGAAGAGAGCATGTGATCCAGGGTCTTATAATCTGTTCTTCCTAACTGTTGGATCACAAAATGAACAGATATGCTTTCTTGGGTTTTATTTAATTTTACAGGTGTGCTTCTTTCTTTAATGTCTTTCTTTCATGTGTGCTCATAGCCTGCAAAAACTATAAAAGAAGAGAAAGTCAGATAATCTGGAATTGGAGTGAGCCATTGTGTTTGTGCTAAACACAAACCTGGGTCCTGTGCAAGAGCAGAAATTGTTCTTAGCCACTAAACCACCTCTTAATCGCTGCACAGATATTTCTTCCTTACATATTTAACTTAAAATTTACCCAATCACTTGGAATTTTTAAAATACCAGTGGTGGCAATGTTTGGTGATATTGAAACAGACTTAGTAAGTAAAACTCTATATCTTATTGTGATTATGGTCAGTAGATGGCAAACAATACACTATGATATGTTATTTTTCTCTGATGCAGAGTAGTATGGTTTTAAGAGTTCTGAGCTCATCATTATATCCCCTGATGTACTTGACAGAACTACAAGATAAACTTCTAGTTGGCTCTACTCCCAACTGTATGAAACATTTTCTGAGTAATCTCTTATATTTTTGTCATTCCTATCTTCAGCTCTAATCTCTTCTTAGAACTATGATTGTTTAAGAAATATACTTTTAGGCATCATTTAAAAAAAATCCTCTCTGTGAAGATACAGGAGGGGGTGAATGCGAGAAATACTTTAAAAAGTGAATTTATTATTCAAATAATTTATTATAAATCCTCTTATAAATGAAAATCATCTATAAAATTAAAAAGTCTCCTTAGTTTAAACATCAGGCTCTTCTTCATCTTGCTTTTTCTAAAATATGACTTTCTTAATATATTTTGATCACCCTAGCTCACATTCTACAAAAGGATGTATTTGTTTTCTATGAAATGCCTTCTGAGTAATTATTTCCTTTGGTAAAATGCTTTCAATATTTGATTCTTAGTGTCCTTGAATAATTTTTATCAGAAGAAATATAAGATTTCACAAGCTTTTATTTTACTATAGGAAATTTCAGTTATCTAGTAGTTTCTTGAGTAAATCATTAATAATTTTGAGACACACTATGGGAAAAATTATTTTATGCCAGCATGGATAGAGCATAATTGCTAGTGAGTTTATTGTGTGGTTAGCTTAAGAAACACTCCTCCATTGCTGGTAGGATGGCAAGCTGGTTAAACCATTTTGGAAATCTGCATGGCAGATCCTCAGAAAAATTAAAATAGTTCTACCTGAAGACCCAGCTATATCACTCCTAGGCATATACCCAAAGATATTCCAACATATAACAATGACACATGTTCCACTATGTTTCTAGCAGCCTTATTTATCATATTCAGAAGATGGAAACAACCTAGATGTCCCTCCATTGATGAATGGATTCAGAAAATGTGATTATGTGGACCTCAATGGAAGAGCTAGGGCAAGGAC
Organism: Arvicanthis niloticus; assembly: GCF_011762505.2. Taxonomy (NCBI): domain Eukaryota; kingdom Metazoa; phylum Chordata; class Mammalia; order Rodentia; family Muridae; genus Arvicanthis; species Arvicanthis niloticus. Next base: position 71,839,515 of record NC_047659.1, read on the forward strand.
TGAAGGAGCTGAAGGGGATTGTAATCCCATAGGAATAACCTAGAGCTCTGAGGGACTAAACCATCGACCAAAATGTAGACATGGAGAGATCTATGGCTCCAGATACATATGTAGCAGAGGATGATCTTATCTGACATCAATGAGAGAGGAAGCCCTTGGTCCTGTTTAGGGGGATGCTAGAGATGTGAGGCGGGAGTGGGTGAAGGAGCACCCTCATAGAGGCAAAGGGGAGGGGGAGAGTGGTGATGGAATGGGGGATTGTGTAGGCATATGGGTAAGGGTGATATTACTTGAAATGTAAACAAATAAAATGATTAATAAAAAACTCAAACATGATGAGATACTATAAGTTACTATAAATATAAAATAAAATGATAATTTAGATAATAACTAAAAGTATCTAGAGATTTATGTGACTTTGTTCACCATTTTGTAGCTAAGTAGAATCTGTCAATGAAGGTAGAGGATTGCTTTTCTTGGAGAAATAAGTATTGAAAAACACGGAATGTTGATAACTCTGATCATATTAAAATGATTTAAGCTTCCTTGAAGATCGCAATGAAATAAGCTCATCATATTGTACAATTTTGTTTTAGACAGCCTCTCTCACTTCTCTAAATTTTCAGTGCTTTTATTAGCAAATTTAGCTCTTTCTGCTAAACTTTGCTTTTGTTTTTGCAACACTAAACAATTTCAGTGTGATGAGAACTCAGTAGTAGTATTGGGAGCTTGGAATTAGAACTTTTGGATTTCAATCACCCAGAAAACAACCTTTAGAGAACCATCCTGAATCCCATTTGGCAGCCTGTGTCAGGCACAGAGAGAGCCAAGCCTTGTCACTCAGATGATTTCAGCTGTGATGAATTGTGACAGTTTCCACCATCTATTGTGTGCAAGGGAGCATCTGTTTTCATCATACTCTACATGATTAGGAACTCTGCCACTTTGCTGAGGTCTTAGGTTTATTAACAACTTTCAAATCTAGTAGTGACATTCTCTGCATCAAATGATATATTTTTCCACTATATAGCAGATGTAAATTTGAAGTTTCAAGGCAACAATGGTATTCAAGTGTTTATTAATATTCTGATGCTGAGAAAATTTTATTATTAACAAACAACCTGTCATTTCCCTTGAATATTATCTGAAATTTCAAGATGAGTAACAGATTTCATGTATTGTCTGTATATTCATGTAAAATCAAATTTCATTGGGTAATTGCTTTAAAGCATTTCAGGTACTCTTTCAGTACCATGTTTTGTCTCTCTGTAATATATAAGACACTATATAACCTGCCCTGTGATGTGCAACATGATGCCACTAAATGTAAGGACAAGGCCTTGGACACACATTCTCTTTTTTTATTTAACAAGGATTCATTTGAAAATTATGATATACTCAATGAAACAAGAAGTCACTAGCAAAGTGTCAATGTAAATAAGATCAATATAATGGTGGCTGTTATGAGAGGGAATGCATGGCTCAGCAAATGCAACTGAAAATCTATTGTAAAAGTCACTGTGAAAAGACATGACCAGACACTGCTGGTGTCATTTCCGAGAACACAGGAAAGCTGAAACATACCAAGTGTCATGAGATAAAAGCAAAATTGTTAGTAATTTAGTGAATGAGGAGTTTGGGAAATCAGTAAAGAAGGCCACTCTGATTTTGGTTTGCTGAAATATGTATGTATAGTAAATAATTATTGTAATGGGAGAAGCTAAGGTAAGAGAATACTTAACACTAAAAACATAGATAAAAAGAAGGGAAGTATGTGTTTGTGTGTGTGCGCACATGGGTGTGTGTGTGTGTGTGTGTTTATTAAGAGACAGAGAGTATGAAATGTGTGTTTACAAAGAGACAAACAGATCATATGCAAATCATTCCACATTTTAGCATACTGCTTTGAAAAACTCTATCTAAGGGTTAATAAGTTACAGCTTACAATGTATCTTGAACTTGATGTCTGTTTGGTCTAAGGATGATAACACTGTTAGTTTATACTTTGGCACACTTTCAAAGCAAAGATAACCTTTCTCAAGTGACATATCACCCTGTTAGTAGCTATTGATTTTTTTTTTTTTTTTTTTTTTTTGCTCTGAATGCTAACAAAAATGTAAGGGTTGACATTATTTCTACAGTTAAATATTTAAAGCTCAGATTTCAAAGAGCACAACTTGCCCCTTAAGGAAATAATAAAGTTGTCTCAGCTGTCCCAACATAACTGATCTGAAGTGATTATCATCAGTGAATCAAAATGTGCTACTTTTTTTGTTACAGCTGCTGTGGTAATAACCGAGAAATTCCTGGAAATAAAATGGTCTTCAATTTCAACTCCACTTTGATCCAAATTAATAGACTTAAAATTTGTAGCAGATATATATATATGGTAAATATTATAATGATAATAGAACTATCTCAGACAATGTATTCTTACATCACTGCTTTTGAGAAAGGAGAATACAGAGATAACTGATGAAATAGAAAAAAATATCCACCAACACCACTAAATGATTTAATATTCAGTAATTACAATTAAAAACTTCTTTACATCACGGTTGTTTTGCTTTATTTACTTGAAAGTTTTAAATTATAAGTCACATAATTAATTCAGATTACAAATATGTGTTAAATATACAATTATATAATTGTTGTGAAAGTGGGCTCATATATTTCACTGATATGTTTATGTAAATGGAGAATACTTACTGTGGCGAGTCTTCTAGTTCAGCAATAATATCCTCAAAAGACACTGAAATTTTCAGACCTGATCACACCTCATAATAAAATTATTTCTTACAAACTTAAGAGGAATAATAATCTCCAAATGGGAACTCTTTAGACATATAGACATAAAGATAGAGAACACAAAGTTGAGGTCTGTTAAATGTTAATATATGAAAATGATATATGGGTGACTGGATAGAAAGCTAGATGGTGGAAAGGTGGATAATAAGAAATAAGAAATTGATCAAAAAGAAAATCTGAGTGCTGGCAGTATGATTATAGCTCATTAGGTGACTTAGACAAGGATTTGGGTTCAGCCTCTCGTACAACAGGGAAACAAAACAAACACAGAAAGTTTTTGTTTGAGATTGAAAACATTGAAAGATCTGCAGGATATAAATAGTATTTTCATGGTATCTAAATTTGGGAGCAACTATTTATTGCCTATAAACCCAAAACACTTACAAAATCATACAACTGAGCAAGAGACTTAGGGAAATTTAGGAATCATTATCTAATGAATATTTTGGAAGAGTATGTCTATATGCCAGTAACACTGGCAGGGAAACCTTTATAAATGAAAAAGACAAAAAAGGGCTTAAGGCTGAATCATAACACCTGTACATTGGTAGGTATATTCTAGAATACAAAAATGAATAGAAGAAAAAGCAATAGTAAAGCCCAAGAAATATTGAACAACATGTGACTGTAAATACCAAGATCCTTAATATGAGTCAATTGAAATATTGATATCATGGGGAAAGAAGAATTGGCAAGATATAATTTTAATGTAATAGGCAAGATACAATTAATAATATTTCATTTATGCAAATTATATTATGAATGTTTAATAATCTAAATATATTGAATTGTTAACATTTAAAATCAAGCATGCAGACATTGATACAATGTGCCTATGCATGTTTTTGTGTATACAAGTATGATTTATAATTATACTATTAAAATCTTTAATAACTTTGTTAAATTTTTTATATTTGTTTCTTGTTTGGTAATCGTAAGTAGAAACATAAAAAGTTATTATAGCAACTATCAAATATTACAAATATATTTAAATTTTCCTGTAAAATGATTTGATGATATCATTGGGTCCATTTACATTTCAAAATAGTTATTTTAAATTAGGTATGTGTAATGTTTTTACATGTACTCATTCAGTTCAGAAGTGTTGTATTTTCTGAAGCAGGAGTTACAGGAGATTGTGGAGCTCCTAACATGGGTTCTAGGAATTGATCTTAGGTTCTCTATAAGAAGAGTGCATGTCCTGCATGGGCTGGACCTAGTCCCCTTACACATATGTAGCAGATATACAGCATGGTGTCTATGTGGGTCTCCTACCAGGTGTAGCATATTTGACTCTGATTCTGTTGCCTCTTTTTGGATCCCTAGCTAGGTTACCTTGTTTGGCTTCATTGGAAAGACTATGCACCATGTCCTGTAGCAAGTTGATGTAACAGGGTAGGTTGGTAGTCATTGGGGGTGAAGTGGGGCTTCTCTTATCAGAAGAGAAGGAGAATGATAAATGGGGAATGTGAAACTGGGAGGCAGTGAGAAAAGAGGCTACAATGTCAAATGAATAAGTAAAGAAATTAAGGGAATTAAAAAAACAAACAAAACAGTCAGAAGATGAGAAGGAGGAAGAAGAAGAGGAAGAGGAAGAGAAAGAGAAGAAAACGAAGAGTGCATATTCTAAAGAGCTAAGGCACTGTTCAATCCTACATATACCATTTAACTGTCATCTATTCCTGGTGTGTTTAAACTTGTCACTAAAATATGAATTACTGAAACATTCTAATCTGTGAGTATTATTTTTATCAGTTAGTACAAACCTTTAGATTGCAGTGCTCTGTGAAGCAGTCACGAGTATCTTGTGTTACATATAATTTATGTGTATTATATATAATTTACATGTATATATGTATATATATATGATTTTTGTATAACATATATATACTCTTATTCACAGAGAAAGATACTGAAGGTGGAACTTTTAAGTACACTTAGATCTTAAATGTTAGATTTGTAATACATATCACAGCTGCTTCATTCTGTGACTTAAATCAAGCCATAGGGGGTCTACACTCAAAAACTGATGAATAATGTTGCATAGTAAGGCTCATGAAAAATTGGAATGGGCCACATCAGTGCAGGGAATGGAGTCCTGAAACATTTGGTAAACATCCTTGCTTTGCAACACTGTCATTGTAACAAATGAAATCAAACATTTTCTTTTGTTGTTTTATTAATAACTTTAAAATCCCCAAGGGACATCTATATCAGGGTAAAGTCCACAGGCAGTGTTATCCCTTGGGTGTTGAGGAACATTTACAAGGTGATATTAGTTGATAGACTTTGGCGTCCTTAAATTTTTTTCCCTAGATTTCTGATCTATGTCTTCCACATATATGCTATACCTGAGTAGCTTGGTATTCTTGGGAGATTCCTAACAGTATAAGCAGAGGCTATCTCTGACTCTTTTACCTGCTTGTGGGATACTATTCCCCCTATTGCATTGTTTACTCCAGAGTTGATATGAGAATATATGTCTTGTCTCATTGTAGCTTTTTATGCCTTGTTTGGTTGATATTTCTGGGAGGACTGCTCTTTTCAGAAGGGAGGCAGAAGGGTGATGAATTTAGGGGAGAGAAAAGTTGGAGGAGACTACAGTGAGGATGTAATATTTGAGAAAAAAATCAAAGTTTAAAAAATAAAATAAAGCTGGACAGTGGTGGCACAAGCCTTTAATCCCAGCAATTGGGAGGCAGAGGCAGGCAGATTTCTGAGTTCAAGGCCAGCCTGGTCTACAGAGTGAGTTCCAGGACAGCCAGGTCTACACAGAGAAACCCTGTCTCAAAAAATAAAATAAAATAAAATAAAATAAAATAAAATCATATTTAGGGGGAATAAAAGTCCTTAGAGCAGGTATTAAAACTGCAAGCCTCATCATTTCTTTCTGTTTCTTACCTACCATGGTGTTTGGTAAGTTCAGGACATTGTTTTCATCACTGGATTAACTGCCTTGCTTTCAGAGCAGTGGCCTTTCAACCAAATAATTATTGATTTAAAAAAGAAAAGAAATGAATATTTTATTTACATTAGTAGATTTCTTCCAGGTATTTGTCGCAGTACTGAAAAATTGACTGCACCAATCATTTCTACTATTCTATCCTAGCTCTGAGTTTAGTCTTTAGATGTAGGTGGGTAATAAAATGTGTTATTGAGCAGATATATCCAAGAATCCTCCTGTCTATAGATGAAGCAATTGAATGGTGTTGTTTGAAGATCTCAGGCCCAAATTGCTGTCTATATCATGGTAAAAGTAAAGTAGAACTACACTTGATTTAGTTAATTCCTATTTCAAGAGTCGATTTTATTCCAGCCCTTAATAATTCTGTAGCACTAAGGTCTGTCAGATGATCCTGGGCCAGAAGGCAGAAGAACAGATGCTCCAACGTTTTGAAGTAGAGCAAATGTCCAGGTGTTCAGAGGTCTCTATAAATTGGCTAAGTTTTAGAAACTATGATTTGTGCTTCCCACAATTATAGTTAACTCAGTCATTCTGGATTTCTGATGGGGTTGAAAACATATAGCTATTGACCTTAAGAGAAAAGATTTGAGTGGATGGTCGTCAGCTGACATTCATCCTAAAGCCAGGTTCATAACTAAATGTTTTAGTTAGAATAGATGACAGAGGAGCTGATTTGTCAACAAAGGATGGACTGGGTATTAGGACTATCCTGTACTTCACTGGTACAAATTGGCATAATTATGCTCTAATTGTATTTTGAGAGAAAAGTTTCATTTTAACAGGAAGGGTGATGTGTAGGAGGAGCTAAGGTAGGAGGAGTACTGAGAGGAAGAAAAGGAGTAAGAAGCGGAGAAGAAGAAGGAGAGGAGAAGCTAGGTGATGAAAGAGAGAAAGAGGGGGGAGACAGGGAGGCAGATATTCATGTATCTCCACCAGTCAAAGATAGTTGTTATATCTAGGTTGGTCAGTGGGTTACACCTCTGATTGAACAATTCCAAACTTATAAAGCCTATGATTAACATTATTTTAAAAAAATGTATAAATGCAAAAAGGAGAAGGGGGCATGGGATAGGGGTTTCCTAAGGGGGGGTGGGGGGGAATGGGGATAGGGGATGCTATCTGAAGTGTAAATAAAATATCTAATAAAAAAAAGGAAAAAAAAAGAAATCTTGTCTTCATTCTATCATACCTTCGAAAGCTTCAAATGTCACTCAGTTTTTAAAAAGTGATGAGGAAGGTAGAAATTACTTTTCATAAAATTTGAAATACACTGTACAGTATGTATATACCAATTTTTGTGACAGATTTTTTTAGATGGATGCTGCCCACACAAAAAGGGAGCCGAGGAAATATCAAATAATGACTAAAATGTCTTACTTGATGAACCAATGACTTTTCACTGGAGTTACTAACAGGATTGTGGATGAGGTTTGACTTACAAAGTAGAAGAAATGACTCAAAACTACTCCATCACTGGAGATCCCACTTAACGAGACTCCTAGTTTGTCTGCTCCCATGAAGACACCATATCCTGACCCATCTTAGAGGAACAACTGTACTCAGAGCAGCAGAGAATCAACTTCACTCAGAACAGTAGAGGAAACTGGACTCCCAGGAGCTCTAACACAGGCAGGATCATAGGACTTCAGGATCCCAGAGGCAGCATGAGTCCCAGGAGCTCTTCCACACAAGAACTTGGGATCACAGGAACACAGAGACAGCTGAGCTCTTGGGAGTTCTGACACAAGCAAGATAACAGGAGAGACAAGCTCCAGTCAGAGACAGTGAGTAGAGGTAGCACTAAAGATAACCAGATGGTGAAAGAAAGCACAAGAACATAAGCAACAGAAACCAAAGTTACTTGGCATCATCAGAACCCAGTTTTCCTACCATAGTAAGTCATGGAAACCCCATCACATTGGAAAAGCAGGATTCAGATTTAAAATCACTTTTCATGATGATGATAGAGGACTTAAAGTAGGACAAAATAACTCCCTTAAAGAAATACAGGAGAACAAAGGAAACACAAAAATCACCATAAAGAATTTCAAGAAAACACAACCAACAGGTGAAGAAATTAAACAAAATCATTCAGGATCTAAAATTGGAAGTAGAAACAATAAAGAAATCTCAAAGAAAGACTACCCTGGAGATAGAAAACCAAGGAAAGAGATCAGGAGTCATACACGCGAACATCACCAACAGAATACAAGAGAAAGAAGAGAGAATCTCATGTGCTGAAGGTACCATGGAAAACATTGACTAAACTGTCAAAGAAAATGCAAAATGCAAAAAGCTCCTAACCCAAAACATCCAGGAAATCCAGGACACAATGAGAAGATCAAACCTAAGAAAAATAGGTATACATGAGAGTGGAGATTCTCAAGAAAATATCTTTAACAAAATTATAGAACAAAACTTCCCTAACCTAAAGAAAGAGATGCCCACAAACATACAAGAAGCCTAAAGAACTCAAAATACACTAGACCAGAAATGACATTCCGGCCATCACACAATATCAAAACAAAAAAATATCACAAAACAAAAAAAAAAAATATTAAAAGCAGTAAGAGAAAAAGGTCAAGTAACATATAAAGGCAATCCTATAAGAATTACACTAGACTTCTCAACAAAGAATATAAAAGCCAGAAGATCCTGGACAGATGTCACAAAGACATTCAGAGAACATAAATGCCAGCCCAGGCTACTATACTCGACAAACTCTCAATTACAGTAGATGGAGAAACCAAGATATTTTATGACAAAACCAAATTTACACAATATCTTTTCCACAAATCCAGCCCTACAAAGGATAATAGATAGAAAACTCCATCACAAAAAGTGAAACTACACCTAGGGTAGAAAAGGTAGAAAAGGTAGAAAAGGTAGAAAAGGTAGAAAAGGTAGAAAAGGTAGAAAAGGTAGAAAAGGTAGAAAAGGTAGAAAAGGTAGAAAAGGTAGAAAAGGTAGAAAAGGTAGAAAAGGTAGAAAAGGTAGAAAAGGTAGAAAAGGTAGAAAAGGTAGAAAAGGTAGAAAAGGCAAGAAAGTAATCTTCTTCCAACAAACCCAAAAGAAGATAGCCACACAAACATAATTCCACTTCTAATAACAAAAATGGCAGGAAGCAACAATCATTTTTCCTTGTATCTCAATATTAATGGATTCAATCCCCCAATAAAAAGATGTAGACTAACAGACTGGATGATTAAATAGGACCCAGGATTTTGCTGCATAAAAGAAACAACCTTAGTGACAAAGATAGACACTACCTTAGATTAAAGGCTGGGAAACAATTTTCCAAGCAAATAGTCCCAAGAAACAAGTTGGATTTTATTCTAATATTGAATAAAATTGACTTTCAAACAAAAGTTATCAAAAAAGATAAGGAATGACATTTCATACTCATCAAAGGAAAAATGTACCAAGGTGTACTCTCAGTTCTGAATATATATCTTCCAAATGCAAGGAAACCCACATTCCATTTGAAAAAAAAACCTTACTGAAACTCAAAGCACAAATTAAACCTCACACTATAATAGTGGGGGACTTCAACTTGCCACTCTCAGAAATGGACAGATCATGGAAACAAAAACTAAACAGAGACACAGTAAAACTAATAGAAGTTGTGAAACAAATGGATTTAACAGATAGCTATAGAACATTTCGACCTAAAACAAAAGAATATATCTTTTTCTTAGCACCTTAGGTACCTTCTCCAAAATAGACCATATAATTGGTCACAAAACAGGCCTCAACAAATATAGAAAGATTGAAATAATCCCTTGCTTCCTAGCAAATCACTGTGGACTAAAGACTAAGGCTGGTGTTCAATAATAACAAAACCAATAGAAAGCCAACTTACATGTATAAACTGAACAATGCTCTACTCAGTGATAACTTGGTCAAGGAAGAAGTTAAGAAAGAAATTAAACACTTTTTAGAATTTAATGAAAACGAAGGCTTGTCATACCAAAACTTATGGGACACAATGAAAACAGTGCTAAGAGGAAAACTCATAGCTCTAAGTGCTTTCAAAAAGAAGCTAGAGAGAGCATACACTAGCAACTTAGCTCCACACCTGAAAACTCTAGAACAAAAGCAAATACACTCAAAAGGAGTAGAAGGCAGGAAATAATCAAACTCACTCCTGAAATCAACCACATAGAAACAAAAGGAACTATACAAAGTATCAACAAAACCAAGAACTGGCTCTTCGAGAAAATCAAAAAGATAAATAAACCCTTAGCTAGACTAACCAGAGGACACAGAGACATACCAGAGACAGTATGCAAATTAATAAAATCAGAACTGAAACAGGAGACATAACAACAGAAACTGAGGAAATTCAAAAAAATTCATTGTATCCTACTATAAAAGCCTGTACTCAATAAAACTGGAAAATCTGGATGAAATAGACATTTTCTAGATAGATATCAGGTACTAAAGATAAATCAAGATCAGATAAACCACCTAAACAATCCAATAACCCCTAAAGAAATAGCAGCAGTCATTAAATTACACCAACCAAAAAAATCCCATGCCTTGTTTTAGTGCAGAATTCTGTCAGACCTTCCAAAAAGATATAATACCAATTCTCTTTAAACTATTCCACAAAATAGAAACAGAAGGAATACTAACCAGTTCATTCTTTGAAGCCACAATTACGTTCATACCTAAACCACACAAAGACCCAACAAAGAGAATTTCAGATCAATCTCCCTTGTGAATATAGGTGTAAAAATACTCAATAAAATTCTAACAAACCAAATTCAAGAACACATCAAAACAATCAACGATCATGATCAAGTAGGCTTTATCCCAGGAATTCAGGGATAGTTCAATATATGGAAATTCATCAATGTAATCCACTATATAAACAAACTCAATGAAAAAACACACATGATCATCTCACTAGATGCTGAGAAAGCATTTGACAAAATTCTACATCCCTTCATAGTAAAAGTCCTAGAAAGATCAGGAATTCAAGGCCCATACTTAAACGTAGAAAAAGCAATATACAGCAAGTCAGTAGTCAACATCAAACTAAGTGGAGAGAAACTTGAAGCAATCCCACTCAAATCGGGGACTAGATCAGGCTGCCCACTGTCTCCCTACCTATTCAATGTAGTACTGGATGTCCTAGCCAGAGCAATTAGAAAACCAAAGGAAGTCAAAGGGATACAAATAAGAAAGAAAAAAGTCAAATTATTACTATTTGCAGATGATATGATAGTATACTTAAGTGATCCCAAAACTTCAACCAGAGAACTCTTAACCCTGATAAACAAATTCAGCAAATTGGCAAATCAACTCAAAGAAATCAGTAACCTTCTTCTACTCAAAGGATAAAACAGGCTGAGAAAGAAATTATGGAAATGACACCCTTCACAATAGTCACAAATAATATAAAATATCTTGGTCTGAATCTAAGCAAGCAAGTAAAAAACCTGCATGACAAGAACTTGAAGTCTCTGAAGAAAGAAATTGAAGAAGATCTCAGAAAATGGAAAGATCTCTCATGCTCATGGACTGGCAGAATTAATATAGTAAAAATGGCCATCTTGCCAAAGGCTGTCTACAGATTCAATGCAATCCCCATCAAATATGCCAACTCAATTCTTCACCAAGATAGAAAGAACAATTTGCAAATTTATTTGAAATTAAAATATACCCCAGATAGTGTAAAAAACTATTCTCAACAATAAAACAACTTCTGGGGAAATGACCATTCCTGACCTAAAGCTGTACTACAGGGCAATAGTAACAAAATCTGCATGGAATTGGTACAGAGACAGGCAGGATGATCAATGGAATAGAATTGAAAACCCAGAAATGAAACCTCATACATATGGTCATTTGATTTTTAACACAGATGCTAAAACTGTCCAGTGGATAAAGGACAGCATATTCAACAAATGGTGCTGGTTCAACTGGAGGTCAGCATGTAGAATGCAAATTGATGCATTCTTATCTCCTTGAACAAAGCTCAAGGCCATGTGGATAAAGGACCTTCACATAAAAGCAGGTACACTGAAATATAAGAGAAGGTAAGAAAGAGCCTCAAATACTTGGGCATAAGGGAAAAGTTCCTGAACAGAACACCAATAGCTTATGCTTTAAGATCAAGAACTAACAAATGGAACTTCATAAAATTGCAAAGCTTCTGTAACACAAAGGACACTGATAATAAGACAAAATGCCAACCAACATATTGGGAAAACATCCAATATATACAAAGATCTAAAGAACTAGACTCCAGACAACTGTATAACCCTACTTTAAAATGGGGAACAGAGCTAAACAATGAATTTTCAATGGAGGAAACTCAAATGGCCAAGAAACTCCTAAAGAAATGTTCAACATCCATAGTCATCAGGGAAATGCAAATCAAAACAACCCTGAGAGTCCATCCCACACCAGTCACTATGGCTAATATCAAAACTCAGGTAATAGCAGATGCTGGCGAGAAAGTGGAGAAAGAGGAACACTCCTCCATTGTTGGTAGGATTGCAAGCTGGTACAACCACTCTGGAAATCAGTCTGGCAGTTCCTCAGAAAATTGAACATAGCATTACCTGAGGACCCAGCTATACCACTCCTGGGCATATACCCAGAAGATGCTCCAATATACAACAAGGAAACATGCTCCACTATGTTCATAACAGCCTTATTTATAATAGCCAGAAGCTGGAAAGAACCCAGATATCCTTCAACAGAGGAATGGATGGAGAAAATGTGGTACATTTACTCAATGGAATATTGCTTAGCTATTGAAAACAATGACTTCATGAAATTCTTAGGCAAATGGATGGAACTAGAAAATATGATCCTGAGTGAGGTAACCCAATCACAAAAGAGCACACATGGTATGCACTCACTGGTAAGTGGATATTAGCCCAAAAGCTTGCAATACCCAAGATACAACACACAGACTACATGAAGCTCATGAAGAAGAAAGACCAAAGTGTGGGTGCTTTGGTCCTTTTTTAAGAAGGAGTAACAAGTGCTCGCTTCGGCAGCACATATACTAAAATTGGAACGATACAGAGAAGATTAGCATGGCCCCTGCGCAAGGATGACACGCAAATTCGTGAAGCGTTCCATATTTTTACAAAGTGTGGGTCAGAATCTGAAGGGGGGGTTGTAGGGAGACCATTGTGTCTGGGTATTCATTCCATAGGCAGTCACCAAAAATAGACGCTGATAGGGATGTCAGGATGGGAAAGCTGACAGCAGCCTGATAAGGCTGTCTCCTTAGAGGTCTCTCAGAGTTGGACATACCCAGAGACAGATACCCACAGCTATCCATTAATCTGATCAAAGTTCCCAATGGAGGAGTTAGAGAGTAAATTGAAGGAACCGTGAACCATAAGGGCTGGTGGCCCTGTGAGGAGAGCAAGAATACCAACCAGCCAGAGCTCCCCAGGGTCTAAACCACCAGCCCAGGAGCACATAGGGAGAGACACATGACTCCAGCTGTATATGTAGGGGAGGATGGCCCTGTTGGGCATAGGTGGGAGACAAGATCATTGGTACCCTGAAGGCTGAGCACTGAGGGGGGGGAATCTGAGGGTGGGGAGGGAGGCTGGGGGTAGGTGGGTAAACACCTTCATAGAGGCAGGAGGAGGGAGGATGGGATAAGGGGTTCCTGGGTGGTGGGGAAATATGGTAAGGGGATAAAATTTGAAATGTAAATATTATATCCAATAAAAGAGGGGAAAAATAGAAAAGCGGTTAGAACCAACATTCTTAATAAAATGTCAGCCCTCTTTAAAAAAAAAAAAACTATCTTGATACTAAAATTTGTTTTGAGAATTGTATATTGCAGAATGATCAACCTTGGTGTATCTACTCAACAAGCAAGCTGGGCAGACCTGCTCAAACCTCTGAGGTCCGTGAATTCCATCTGGAGGCAGCGAAGACACAGCATCAGAGGATTGTCAACTTGCTCTCCCCCCCACTCCTCTTCTAATATCTCAACGCCCATAATCAGCTTGAAGAAGCTAATGATGAGTCAGCGCCCCTATTCCCTGGGCATGGGGACTAAGGTGGTAAATGTTGGGCTGTCTCCCTAGGGAAAAGTAGTGGTTTTGTCGGAATAGAGAGGATTAGCTAGGGTTTATTGCATAGCCATAACCTATTAATAGAAATCTGTATAATTAATATCAAGATGAAGATATAAATTCTTAAATGGCACCAATTTACTTTGTTTACAAATTTTAAGGTTTTCATTGGCATGAGCTTTTTAGTGATATAAGAGTGAGATGAATATTGTTACTCTCATAGGCACTGTACCAGTATAACACACTTAGGAATACAAAGCTTAGACCCAGTCCTTCTTTAACTTTTTTAACTGATTTGAGATGGTCAGCCTGTGAGTTAAGGGACTATAGCAAATTCATGACTTGGAGTTTATTATAAGGGTGTTCTCTATGTTTTATTTAGAAATAGCTGAGTGGAGTTAACAGGCAACAGTCCAGATCACCTTACATGGATAGCTGGTTTTCAAAACATCAGAAATCCTTAGAATTGACATGACAAACATTTCAGTATTAATGTTCATTTTCATTAGAGACCTGTCTGCTCCGGACAGCTTCCTATGTTAAACTCTAAGAAGAAATTGAGCATCCTTGGAGTTACTCCAGTTGTGGTGAGACAGCCACTAGGCAAGAATTGCCACTTTCCTTCTACAGACAAATTACTGTCCAGAAAAGGACACACTTGCAGAATAGTCGACTGATTATATCTGCCTAGACAGAGTAATCAGCCCTTAATAATTCTGCAGCACTAAGGTCTGTCAGATGATCCTGGGCCAGAAGGCAGAAGAACAGATGCTCCAATGTTTTGAAGTAGAGCAAATGTCCAGGTGTTCAGAGGTCTCTATAAATTGGCTAAGTTTTAGAAGCTATGCTTTGTGCTTCCCACAATTATAGTCAACTCAGTCATTCTGGATTTCTGATGGGGTTGAAAACTTATAGCTATTTACTTTGAGAGAAAAGATCTGAGTGTATGGTCATCAGCTGACATTCATCCTAAAGCCAAGGAAAAAGCCAGGTTCAGAACTAAGTGTTTTAGTTAGGATAGATGACAGAGGTGCTGGTTAGTCAACAAAAGGATGGACTGGGTATTAGGACTATCTTGTACCTCACTGGTACAAATAGGCATAATTATGCTCTAATTGTATTTTGAGAGAAAAGTTTCCTTTTAACAGGAAGGGTGATGTGTAGGAGGAGCTAAGGTGGGAGGAGTACTGAGAGGAAGAAAAGGAGTAAGAAGAGGAGAAGAAGAAGGAGAGGAGAAGCTAGGTGATGAAAGAGAGATAGAGGGGGGAGACAGGGAAGCAGATGTTCATGTATCTCCACCAGTCAAAGATAGTTGATATATCTAGGTTAGGTAGTGGGTTACACCTCTGATTGAACAATACCAAACTTATAAAGCCTATGATTAACATTTCTTAAAAAAATGTATAAATGCAAAAAGGAAAAGGGGGCATGGGATAGGGGTTTTCTAAGGGGGGGGGGAAATGGGGAAATGGGATGGTATCTGAAGTGTAAATGAAAGATCTAATAAAAAAATAAAAAATAAAATTAAAAAAATAAAATAATATAAAAAAAGAAGGAGTAACAAAATATTAATGAGAGCAAATATGGAGACAAATTGTGGGACAAAAACTGAAAGAGGAGTTGTCTAGAGACTGTTCCACCTGGGTATCCATCCCATGTGCAGTCACCAAAGGAAGACACTGAAGTAGATGCCAAGAATTGCATGCTGAACGGAGCCTGATATAGCTGTCTCTTTAGAGGCCCTGACAGAGCCTGACATATACAGAGGCTGATGTTTACAGCTAACCATTGAACTGATCAGGGGTTCCCAATGGAGGAGTCAAAGAGAAGACTGAAGGAGATGAAGGGTTTCACAGCTCCAGAAGTCCCAGGGTCTAAACTCCCAGCTTGGGAGCACATAGGGAGAGACCTGTGGCTCCAGCTTTATATGTAGGGGAGGATGGCCTTGTTAGGCATATGTGGCAGAGGAGGTCCTTGATCCCATGAAGGCTGGATGTCCCAGTGTTGGGGAATTCGAGAGCAGAGAAGTAAGAGTGAGTGGGTTGTTGGGGATACATGCTTGTTGGAACAGGATGAGGGGGATGGGATAGGGGGTTTCTGGGTGGGACAGAAGTGGGGAAAGGGAATAACATCTGAAATATAAATAAAATATCCAATAAAAATTAATTTTAAAAAAGATTACACTTAACATGGGTGGAGACTTGTAAAAGTTGTAACCCTGGGGCTCTTAACACAGTTTAAAGGCAGGTCTACAGCTGGAGAATCTCTCCTCTGGGCAGTTTGGCAATTCACCTTACCTTCCACCATCTTTTCATTGTATTTGTTACTCCTGTCCAGAGTATACAGCCTCTTCTAGACTAATCTGCTTCTGTTCTGAGACCTGCAATATTTGGTTTACCTCCTGAGTCTCAGCACCTTCCCACCCCCTCCTTGAGGGAGGGTTTCCATTCTGCTGAATGCTTTTCTCAAAAGTGACTCAATTATGACATTGTTTCCATTCTGCCTGTTAAAAATACTATTTATGAATGAGTCCGATAATCAAAACCTGTTTCATATTTAGAGCTCTTTCACATTATTTGATATGACTTCATATTTTCCTGATTAAAATCAAAAATTTCAAGTATGGCATCAATAACCCTACACTACAGATAAGGAAACAATTATTTTTAAACCATTCACCAGCAAAATAATACTCACTCAGAATTCTACTCTTCTTCCATGGTTCTTCACTATGTCAATAAACAAAGTTCAGGATGGGTGGCAGGGCTAATTTTTTTGGATTTGAATAGAGAAATAAAGAAGTTTGAGTAAGAATATTTTGCTGTCTTTCTCTTCTTCTGCCTATATAGCCATCTAACCATCCTTCCACCCATCCATCCATCTATCTGTCACCTATTCATCCAAGAACTAGAAGATTTATGATCTCAATGCTTTAATTTTAACCAGAAAAAATTAAGTCTAAAGCACTAAATGATACTAAGCTGCCAAGTTTATAATCATATTTATTCAGGTTTCTCTGTATAATACAGTTGAAGACAACTAAAACTTCTAAGCATTTCTTACCTATTAAAATATAAACATATTGATTAGTTCTGTTGTTTTATAAACATGTTGTGTAAAATGGCATGCACAAATGAATGAGTTCTATGTAGAACTTGTTTTTTTCCTGGGTATGGATGCTAGCTGAGTCTCAACAATGAATTGTTTTGGTTGATGATAAAATTAATTTGTTATTCAACTATGGTTTATCTTGATGTCAAAAAATAAAAATGAATAGTGATCACTAGACTCATAGAATAGAATACTCAGCACCCCACAATTTTGCAGCAATTACAGTAGTTGAACAGTGTTCTAAATGAAAAGAAAATATAAAACTTGTGAAGCATTGCTCTCTAGCTAGACTTGTGCCACTGTCTACAGACTGTAGCTGATTACAATGAACTAAGTACCTATTTACCTTAGTTTATTTAAGGCAGAAAACAGTTGGAAATATCATAAAGTAGTTCTTAGGAATTTTAAGGTAAACATGTAAGAATGTCAGTTAGTGATCAAGATATGCAGATTTAACTTCCTAATGCATGTTTACCCCCTCAATAAATTCATGAAGGTGGAAAGTAAAAATTTCAAATCAAATGCAGTTTGTAATTTGTTCTAAGTTTCTTTCATGATCAAATTTAGCTTATGGGCCTATGTGCTGCACTTTTTTCCCTCATAATACAATTTTGTCAGTTGTAACTTGCATGGAATATTACCCACCTGTTTCTTAAGTATAAGACCAATGTTAATTCTGAAGACCTCAAAATACAAATAAATAAAAGCCTTGGCACATCTCTTACAACTTGTGAATTGTACTGATTAAATTACTTGTGATATTTTTCTACCTTTGAAATTGAAGTAACAGATATCCTAGACTTACAGGAATTTTGAGAATATGGTAACATATGCAAATCACTTGGGGAACTAATTTGCACTTTAATTCTTAATTTTTCTTGTTATTACATTTGTGATCATTACTAATCCTTCCATTAATTATAATATTATTTATACTATTGTTCATTTTAACCTTTAGAGTATAATATTTTCCAGAATCTGAAATAGTGCTTTTCATTGGTTTTGTCTCTGCTTCTGGATGATAACACTAAGTAGATTAATGTCTAATCATCTTTAAGAAAGTAAAACAGAAATATAATTTCCATCATCTTTAAAGCTCATTTCTGCTAATGGTATTACACAAAGTTACCCAAAGCGGGTAAGTTCATATTATTATGGAAGATATTTCATCGAGTTTATAAAAAATCTAATCCAGAAAACATTAATGAAGGGGGATTATAAAAAAATTATCCATGCTGTTGGGTAAAATATTGGGAAATGATAGAAATATTTAATATTGGTGCTCAGAACAGTCAGTTGGTGTTGAAAAACAGCTAATGAGACATAGAATAAGAATTTCAGTTTTGCTTATTTAGAACAATCCAAATCTACATTTAAATAGCTGTATGCAGCTGAGAATATTTAAAGCAAGGCACAAACTAAGAAACTACTCATACACAAGATTAGCCTAATTAACACAACTCTTATCACTGGTGTATGCTGCCATGTAAAGAATAAATTTGAGTGATTTGTGGTTTACATAGATCTAAACATTTATCTTATGAAACAGCAAACAAAACAAGACCCCTGCTTCATATTCTACTTTGACAAGGTTCAGTTGTCACATGACTGCATGAAGGCCAACAGTGGTACTTTTTATTTTTGATAAAAATATAAAAAATGAAGCACATTTTTGAACAATTAGCTTATTTCCATATTAAAAAGGAAATAATACAGTTCTATTCTTTATTTGAAACGTGATATCATTTAAAGGTTGAACAACTTTTAAAAGAAAAAAATTAAAGTCACAAAATTTCATAATAATTAATACACAATAATATGGATCATTACTTAATTGTAAAGATTATGAAAATACAATAAACATTGCAGATTTAATGTTCAATGTTTAGGAAAGGAGTACATTGCATGTGGAGAAGGACTTGGGAGGAATGTGAAAAAGTGATATGTATAATAAATAAATCATTAAAAGATAAAAGAAAAATATTTTAATATGAAATTTATAATGACCATGGGACTAAAATGTTCAGTCTCAACAGGTACTATTCCACTTAAAGTAAGCAAAGCCTAAGAAATTTTACACATACAAACATACACACACAGACACACACACACACACACATACACACACACACACAAACAATAGCTTCCCTACATGCAAATTTCAAATATATGAGAAAGAAATTTGGGGAAAAAAACCTTATATCTTTCAAAAAAATCTTTTAAAGGAATCACAATATCTTGCAATAGCCTGAAAAAGCAAGAGAAAGACTTGTATATAAAAATTTGCAAAGTATTGAAGAAAGAAATTGAAGAAAACAGAAGATAAAAAAAAAAAACTGCTCATGTTCATGCATGGGTAAGATTAATAGTGTGGCCATCCTACAAAGAGCATTCTACATATTTTATGTCATCCACCACTCTTCTCCCATTAGTGTAACTAAATTTACTGTGTTATTTTTCTATTTGTTTGTTACAGCAAAATATTCAGTTTAATTTTTTGCTTGTGATAGTCTAGTACTATTAACAGCAAAAATCTATTAATGAACATCATGTTAGATTATGTGCATGCTGGAAAGAATTAGGAAAATAGTGGAAAAGTAATGATACAGCTTTTGTTTTTGTGATTTGCATTTTTCAATTATATTTCATTATCAGATTTATTCACAATTATCAGTTTTATTTGTTTATTTTTATTGGATTTTGCTCTTTATTTTTATTAATCATTCAATTCACTTACATCTCAAATGATATCACCCTTCCAGGTTACCCCTCCGCAAACCCTCTCTCATCCCATATCCTCCCTGCCCCTGCTTTGCCTCTATAAGGGTGCTCAACGACCAACCCACCCTCTCCCACCACACCTCTCCACCATCCTCCTCCACTGGTGCATAAAACCTCCACAGGACCAAAAGCCTCCCCTCCCAATCATGTCAAACAAGGGCATCCTCTGCTATATATATATCTGAAGCCATGTATACCTCCTGTATACTCCTTGGTTGGTGGTCTACTCCCTGGGGAACTGGGTGGTCTCACCAGCCCACATTGTTCTTCCTATTGGGTTACAATCCCCCACTGCTTCTCCAGTCCTTAGGCCAGCACTCCCACCAGAGTCCCCAGGCTCAGTCTGATGGTTGACTCCAAGCACCAACATCTTCATTGACCAGTTGCTGGCAGAACTTCCCTAGGAAGAGCCACACCAAGTTCATGTCAGCAAGAACCTCTTGTCAACAGTAACATTTTGGTGTTTGATGTCTACAGCCAGAATGGATCCCAAGGTGGGGTGGTGTCGGGGACCACTCTGCCAAAATTGTTGGAACCCACACTGCCAAAAGCTTGGGGGCCAAAATTGTTAGAGCCCTCACTGCCCCATGCTTTGGGGGCTAAATTGTCTCATTTGTACCAGTTCGCGGGTCAGGGTTCAGTAAGAGAGAGAGTGAGGGCAGACTCAAAGAATGGAGACCAGACAGAGTGTGATTCAGTCCCGTTTATTCTCATCTCTCTTGTTCTCTCTTTCCAAGTCCCTTGTTTCTAGTCCAGCTCCCAAGTCTCAAGTTCCTAGTCCCTAGTGCCTCCAAGTTCCAAGTTTTTCAATCCCGTCTTCTGCCTGCCTCTCTCTTTTTATAAGTCTCACTTCTTAAGTCATGCCTTTAAGTCTCACACACCTAAGGGAAATCCTGGGTATATAAAACAAGATATTATCAGAGTGTGCTCAGCTGTTGTATGCTGTTGAAAACAAGTCTCTTGTCAGGGTTTATGGCTCAAGATGGCTGCAAGGATGGTAGCCGCCTTTTGTCGGCTCCCCACAGGGTGGTCCCCAAATGAAGCTTTCTTCAATCTCTGCTCTATTTTTTCTTCCTGTCTTTCCTTTGGACAGGAACATTTCTGGGTTAAAAATTTTGAGATTGGTGGGTGGTAACATCCCTGGACTGGGGGCCATGCCAATCAACTTTCAGTTGTCTCTACTGGTTCTATCTCCCATTCACTGCCCATTTTAGCTAAAGTCATCCCAGTTGGGTCTCAGAATCCTCTCGCTTCCCTCGCATCAGAGCTCCTCTAGTGGCTATGCCCAGTTTTTTATCCCCCAGTGCTACATATTTTTATTCAATTTACAGACCCTCTGAACCGCTCTCCTATGCCATCCAATAACTGAAACTGCCCACAGTTATTTCCTTTCCAAACCTTTTCTTTCCTAGATCCTCCTCCCTCCACTTCCTGAGACCATCCTTTCCCTGCCTCAATGCTGATGCATCTACACCCTGGTCTTTCTTCCTCCTAAGCTCCATATGGTCTGTGAGTTTTATTATGGGCATTGTGAGCTTTTGGGATAATATACACTTATCAGTGAATACAAACCATGTATGTTCTTTTGTTTCTGGGTTAACTCACTCAGGATGATATTTTCTAGTTCCATCCACTTGCCTGTGAATTTCATAAACTCATTGTTTTTTTTTTAATAGCTGAGTAGTATGCCATTGTGTAAATGTACCACAGTTTTTGTATCCATGTCTCTTTTGAGGGACATCTGTATTGTTTCCAGCTTCTGGCTATTATAAGTAAGGCTGTTATGAACATGGTAGAATGTACCCTTGTTATATGTTAAAACATCTTTTGGATATATGCCCAGGAGTGTTATAGCTGGGTCATCAGGTAATACTATGTCCAATTTTCTGAGGAACCGCTGGACTGATTTTTAAAGTGATTTTACCAGCTTACAGTTCCACCAGCAATGCAGGAGTGTTCCACTTGCTCACATCCTCACAAACACCTGTTGTCATCTGCATTTTTGATCTTAGCCATTATGACTGATGTGAGGTGGAATCTCAGGGTCATTTTGATTTGCATTTTCCTGATGACTAAGGAGGTTGAACATTTAAGTGCTTCTCAGCCATTCAAGATTCCTCAGTTGAGAATACTGAGTTTAGCTCTGTACCTCAATTTTAATAGGGTTATTTGGCTCTCTAGGGTCTAACTTCTTGAATACTTTGTATATTTTGGATGTTAGCCCTCTGATGGATGTAGGATTGGTAAAGATCTTTCCACAATCTGTGGGATGACGTTTTGTTCTATTGACAGTGTCTTTTGCCTTACAGAAGCTTTGCAATTTTATGAGGTCCCATTTGTCAATTCTTGATCTTAGTGCATAAGCCATTGTTTTTCTGTTCAGGAAAATTTCCCCTGTGCCAATGTGTTTGAGGTTCCTTTCCACTTTCTCTTCTATTATATTCATCATATCTGGTTTTAGGTGCAAGTTCTTGATCTATTTGGAGTAGAGCTTTGTACAAGAAGATAAGAATAGATCAATGTGCATCCTTCTACATGCTGACTGCACTATTAAACCAGCACTATTTATAGAAAATACTGTCTTTTTTGCCACTGGATGTTTTTGGCTTCATTGTCAGTTCCAATGACTACAGATGCATGGGTTCATTTTTAGGTCTTTGACTTGCTCGTCTCTGTACCAATACCATGCAGTGTTTATAACAATTGCTCTATAGTATAGTTTCAGGTGAGGTACGATGATTCCTCTGAGTGTTCTTTTATTGTTGAGAATAGTTTGTGCTATCCTGGGTTTTTTTGTTGTTGTTGTTGTTATTCCAAATGAATATGAGAATTACTCTTTCTAACTCTATAATGAATTGAAATCAAATTTTGATAGGGTTGCATTGAATCTGTAGATTGCTTTTGTTAAAATGACAAATTTTACTGTATTAATCTTGCCAATCCATGAACATGGGAGATCTTTCCATTTTCTGAAATCTTTGATATTTTTCTTCAGGAACTTGAAGTTCTGGTCATACAGATTTTTCACTTGCTTGGTTGGAGTCATACCAAGGTATTTTATATTATTTGTGACTATTCTGTAGGGTGTTATTTGCCTAATTTCTTTCTAAGCCCATTTAGCCTTTGAGTAGAGGAAGACTAATGATTTGTTAGAATTAATTTTATATACAGCCACGTTGCTAAAGTTTTCAGGTGTAGAATCTTTCTGGTAGAAATTTGGGGGTTGCTTAGTTTTACTATCATATCTTCTGCAAATAGTAATATCTTGCCTTCCTCCTTCCAAATATGTATCCCTTTGATCTCCTTTTGTTGTCTACATGCTTTGGGTAGAACTTCGAGTACTATATTCAATAGATAGGGAGAGAGTGAGCAGCCTTGTCTTATCCCTGATTTAAATGGGATTGCTTTGAGTTTCTTTCTTTGAGTTTGATATTGGCTATTGGATTGCTGTATATTGCTTTTATTATGTTTCAGAATGGGCCTTGAATGCCTGTTTTTTCCAAGACTTTTAACAGGAAGTGGTGTTGTATTTTTAAAAAGAATTTTTCAAAATTTTATGAGATGGATCGTGTGTTTTTCTTTTTCCTTTTAGTTTGTTTATACAGTAGATTACCTGGATGGATATCCATATATTAATTCTTCTAGGCATTTCTGGGATGAAGTCTACTTGATCATGCTGGATGATTGTTTTGATGAGTTCTTGGATTCAGTTTTTGAGAATTTTATTGAGTATTTTTACATTGAAATTCACAAGGGAACTTGATCTGACATTTTATTTCATTGTTGGGTCTTTCTGTGGTTTAGATATCAGTGTATTATGGCTTCATAGAAAAAACTGAGTAGTATTCCTTCAGTTTCTATTTTGTGGAACAGTTTGAGAAGTATTAGAGTTAGGGCTTTTTTGAAGGTCTGATAAAATTCTGCACTAAAACCGTCTGGTCCTGAGATTTCTTTTTTTTTTTTTTTTGGAGGGGGGAGGGGGTTGGGAGATCTCTAATGATTGCTTCTAATTCCTTGGAGGGTTATGGGACTGTTTAAATGGTTTTCCTGCTCTTCATTTAACTTTGGTATTTTATATCTGTATAGAAAACCATCTATTTTATCCATGTTTTCCATCTTTGTTGAGTATAGGCTTTTGTAGTAAGATCTGATTATTTTGGGGATTTTCTCAGTTTCTGGTGCTATATCTCCCTTTTCATTCCTGATTTTGCTAATTTGAATGATGACTCTGTGCCCTTTAGTTAGTTTGACTGTTTATCTATCTTGTTGATTTTCTCAAAATATCAGCTTCTCGTTTTGTTGGTTCTTTGTATAGTTGTCTGTGTTTCTACTTGGCTGATTTCACCCTGAGTGATTATTCCCTGCTCTACTCCTCTTGGATGTATTTGCTTCTTTTTCTTCTAGAATTTTCAGATGTGCTGTTAAGCTGCTAGTATATGACCTCTTCAATTTCTTCATGGAGTCACTCAGAGCTATAAATTTTCCTCTTTTTACTGCTTTCACTGTGTCCATAAGTTTAGGTATATTGTGCCTTCATTTTCTTTAAATTTTAAAAAGTCTTTAATATCTTTACTTTTTCCCTGATCAAGTTACCATTGAGTAGATAGTTGTTCAGCTTCTATCTGTATGTGAACTTTCTGATGTTTTTGCTGTTATTGAAGACCAGCCTCAGTCTGTGGTGGTCTGACAGAAAATATGTGATTAATTCCATATTCTTATAACTGTTGAGGGTTTTTTTTTTTTTTTTTTTTTGATTATATGGTCAATATTTGAGAAGGTACTCTAAGGTGCTGAGAAGAAGGTATAGAAGGTATATTCTTTTGTTTTAGGGTGAAATGTTCTGTAGATATCATTTAAATCCATTTCATTCATAACTTCTGTTAGTTTCACTGTGTCCCTGTTTAGTTTCTGTTTCCATGATCTGTTCATTGGTGAGAGTAGGGTATTGAAGTCTCCTACTATTATTGTGTGAGGTTCAATGTGTGCTTTGAGCTTCAATAACATTTCTTTTGCAAATGTGGAGTGGCCTTGCATTTGAGTTATAGATGTTCAAGATTGAGAGTTCATCTGGGTGGATTTTTCTTTGATGAGTAGGTAGTGTCCTTTCTAATTTTTTTTTTTGATAACTTTTGATTGAAAGTCAGTTTTGGTCAATATTAGAATGCTACTCCCTTTACTAAAAAGACTGAGCCTGTCTTAGGTCAAGGAGGAGAGCCTTTGGAACTGATTGGAAAGAATCTGACACGGGCCAAGAACAATGAAATGGGCTGTTTGGCAGGAATATGACATTGGCCAAAGACAAGGAAGTAGGCTTCAGGCCGGAAACTGACATTAGGCTAGAACAAAGAAGTAATTTCATGTAGTAATCTAAATCTTAGGCTAGAACAAAGGAGTAATTTCAGGCAGGGATCTAAATATTAGGCTAGAAGAAGAAATTACAAACAGGAATCTAAATTTCAGGTTAGAACAAGGAAGTAGGCTTCAGACATGAAAATGCCTTTGGGCTAGGACAGGGAAGTAGGCTCAGATATTTTGGTCATCCTGATAAGACCTTAGAAACAATGATTATGGGAATGTTCAATCAATTAGCTTTAATGCCTTGCTTTTTCTTTGACTATTTGTGTTTATTGTCTTGCTTGTTCCTTGATTATTTGTATCTATTGTATTCCTAGACCCTCAAGCTGGAACAGACATTAATGCATGTACGTAATTAAAATGGTATACAAATAAAAAGGAGGAGGGGAGCTAGGATAAGGGGTGCTAGGGCAAGGAAATGGGGAAAGGGAATGATATCTGAAATGTAAATAAATAAAATATCCAATAAAAAACAGAAACAAAAAACAAAAACAAAAAACAAAACTAAACAAACAAACAAAAAGAATGCTACTCCCACTTGTTTCTTGGGATCATTTGCTTGGAAATTTGTTTTCTACCCTTTTATTTTGAGGTAGTACCTGCCTTTGTCACTGAGATTTGTTTCTTGTATGCAGCTAAATGCTGGGTCCTGTTAATATATGCAGTGTGTTAGCCTAAGTCTTTTTTTATTGGGGAATTGAGGTCATTGATATTGAGAGATATTAGGAACCAATGATTGTTGCTTCCTGTTATCTCTGTTGTTAGAGTTGGATTTATGTTTCTGTGTTTCTTTTCTTTTGTGTTTGTTGTGAAAATAGTATTTTCTTGCTTTTTCTTGGGTGTAGTTGCCTTCCTTGTGTCAGACTTTTTTTTCTATTATCCTCTGTAGGACTGGATTAGTAGAAAGATATTGTCTAAATTTAGATTTGTCTTGAAATATCTTAGTTTTGCCATCTAAGGCAATTGAAAATTTTGCTGGGTATTATAGCCTGGGCTGGCATTTGTGGTCTCTTAGGGTCTGTATGAGATCTCTGCAATATCTTCTGGCTTTTGGAGTCTCTGTTGAAAAGTCTGGTGTAATTCTGTTTGGTCTGCCTTTATATGTTACTTGACTATTTTTCCTTACTGCATTCAATATCTTTCTTTGTTCTGTGCATTTGGTGTTTTAAATTAGAATCTTGCTTCTCTGGTGTGTTGGGCTTTCCAGAGATTGCAGTGGTGGGAGAACTAGGTTCTGATGTTTTCAAGAAGTATTGGTTTCTGTTACATAGGTTCTTGGTCTTGCTTCTTGCCATCTGGTTATCTGTGGTGCTAACTAGCCTTTCTGACTTGAGCCTGTCCCTCCTGTGATCCTGTCATCTTGTCATCCTGTGATCCTAGATGTGCCAGAAAACCTTAGGGGCTAGACTCCACTTTGGGCACAGGTGCAAACCAGGAAGAGTTTGGGTTTCTGGTGGGCCATACTATGCCTTTTAAAAGCAAAATCACAAAGGTGAAAAATGTTTTGTTTTTCTTGAGACTTACAAAATAATTTTCTTACTGATAATAAATGGGACCCATGGTTACTCCTCAAGCTTTTAGGAAATATCTACATATTTTTACATGTCTAAGTTTGTCACAAGATTTAATGGATTCATTCAATTTTCAGAATTGTCACTCAGGGTTTGTATTATTTAAGTTTTTGTAATTTTTTGAGACAGTTAATTTACTATGCAACTCAGGCTATGATACAATTAATATCTTCTACTCTAGTTAGCTTTTTGTCATTTTAGATAACTTGAACCATCACTTAACTACTCTTTTAATAAACTTGAACCATCACTTAACTACTCTCTCTTTCTACTTAAATCTTAAATCAATACTAGTAGATTTCAAGTGGCCTGCCTTCACAGATAAATTATATTTAATGATTTGATGATATAGGACATGTGTTTGTTGACTACTTTATAGGATTATCCACTTGGATTATCCACTTAGATCTGTTGTCAATCAAAAATATTTTTAACAAAACAAAATAAAAAGCAGAACAAAAACAAAATGAAGCAAAAACATCACCACAATACGAATAATAATTTAATATAAGGCATATGTAATTAATTTTTACCCAAAAGTCTGATTACAAAATACTGTGGTTACCCTGTGAACCACTTCTCTTCCAAATATTAACAAATCAATCAGTGTACAAATTTTATTCTTGGAACTATTTCCAAATGAAAAACTACTTCTTTTGTTTTGATTACCAGAAAGTACTATAATGTTTGTAAAGTTAAGAAAGCTAGTATCTTTTGTTATTCAAATAATAGTAATACAATATTAATATTAATTAATATCAATACAATAAATTACCTTATAATTATATTTAATTATTATATTAATTATTAATTAATAATATGATTAATTATAATAAAATAGTTATGTTAATTACTGATATAATTATGATAATTTGTATTAATAAAAATTAATACAATAAAATTACAATATAATATTTTAGTTCATTTTTTTTTTTACGATTTCATATGTTTTTATTACAAAACAAGCAACCAAACAGTTTTAGAAAATGACGTTTTGCTACATACCAATTAGGAGCTCATACAACGTAAGCTGGAGTTTCCATGCACTGAGCTCAGTGCTTGCAGGAGGTGTTTCATAGCTCAAACACCGGCTCAAATGGGGCATGCCACACCTTCATAAATAGAGGGCCCAGTGGTCACACTGTGTGTTTTTGCCAAATATTCACTTGATTCAACACCTACCTGGTATAAGTAACTATAATTGACTCTGGCAGGCAATAACACACAGAGAGAAGGCGGGGGATTTTGGAAAACAGATTTTAGAGGTAGAAAAAATAAAGTTAAAACAGGTGACATGGGAAAGCCTAATTTCAAAAAATGCTGCCGCTTGCTACCAGATGGCTATTTGGTTGACAACGAAAACAAGCATCATGGCCACCATTCAATTACTGGTCAGCTGCTTACACAGATTGGTCGTTTTAGTCCTGAGGAGATCATGGGTAGAAAAGGAGAAACCAAACCAAACCAGTTTGTTTCCAGTAAACTAAGACGATGGACCTTAAATCTTCCATGGAAGACTAGCACTCTACTTGGAAGTAGAACTGTCACCCTGCCTCCCATATCCTCAGCATGGTTTACAGAATGAAAAACACATGCTATCTTTGTTGATTATCACTTGACCCTGGGTAAGCAAGTCCATCAAACCTTTTAATGGTAATGGATAGGGCAAACTTCGGCTACAGAGAGCAGTGCCTACAAAACCTTATAGAAGGACCCAACTCCAGAGACTGTTTTTATTCCACAAAGAAAAGGCAGTACCTTTTATAACCCAGAAATCCCTTTGGATGTATCCACATTCTATGCTTAACCACAGACCCACACAGCATTACACCTTATCCTCTGACAGAGGTCTATGGGATACATTGAAAACTAAAGGGTTATGCACCATCTTTGGCTCACATTAAAATACTGTCATGGGCTGGATATGGTGGCACATGCTTATAATCCAAGCACTCGGGAGGCTGAGGCAGGAGGATTACCAGTTCAAAGCCATCCTGGACTACATAGCAAGACTATCAAAAACAAATTTAAAAGGTGTATGAGGGCAGGGGATTTGTATAACTGGCCAGAAATACAGACAGAAGGGGAATCCTGAAATAAGATTGAGAATTTAAATGTTTTGAGGCTTCACAAAGATAATTATATTTCCTGGGCACCAATATTAAATTAACAATGTTCTAACTTGGAAGTCTCATGTGTTGGCTGGCTAGGGTCACTTTCCCTTTGTTGACATTATATAAACTACATTGTGTTTAATCTAACATGATCTCAAAATATGTACTGAAATCTATCTCAAAATATGTACTGAAACCTATCGACTTTCTGTAACAACCTGTTGATACAGCAGTAATAACCAAGCAAACAGTTTCTAGAAGAGGGACAGACAGATTTTGCAATCTAAATGCCAAAAGATGACATCATTTCCATGAGCCAGGGCATGTTCAAGACCCTTCAGGAGTTTCTGATTTATTTCCTTAGTTCCTCATCTCACATTGAGCAATTCTGTTGAACAGCCAAAGAATTTTCTAAGGGGAGATTTTAAGCTGAAACCAGAGACAAAGAGCACTGACTTTTGAAGTAGGTTGTAACCTTACCCACTCATAAATAAATAATCCCGAACCCTGAAAATCAAAATATGCAAAAGTGGTTTTTTTAGGGGTGGAAGACAAAAAAGATCATGAACAGAAAGAGAAAGAAGCCCAGTGGCTTTGTTTATATATATCAGGATCACAAGGCCAGACTTAAAGTGGGAGACAACTCCCACACACAGAGCCCAGGAGTCTTCAGTGTGGCACCAGATTCAGGGTCACAGTCACACTGGAACACGCTTCCTCTCACCCTGCAGAGCTTTATGCCTGTTTTTGCTTTTGCATTAACTATGGACACAGAGTGCTAACTAGCTTAAATAAAAATGCCTCCTACTCTCTTCTTAGAGCTACAAATTTCTAATTAAAACTAGGATTAATGCCGGGTGGGCGGTGGTGGCGCACGCCTTTAATCCCAACATTTGGGAGGCAGAGGCAGGCAGATTTCTGAGTTCGAGACCAGCCTGGTCTACAGAGTGAGTTCCAGGACAGCCAGACAGCCAGGGCTATACAGAGAAACCCTGTCTCGAAAAACAAAACAAAACAAAACAAAAAAAAAACAACAAAAAAAAAAAAAACAAAAAAACAAAAAAACAAAAAAAAACAAACAAACAAACAAAAAAAGGATTAATTTACCTAGCAGATAAAAGTTACACAGATAGGAGTGAGCCATGTCCTCTCTCCCTGTAGGAAATGGCCATAATTTTCTGGTAGCACAGTTCATTGAAGGCTGATAGAAATGCCCCCAAAGGCACTGGAAATAGTATCTTGCCCAGGGGGAAAAAACCCACACCCTAAATTTTAAGTGGAAATCTAATTTTCTAAACTCTTCTAGAACATAGAAAATTCCTAGCCAACAATTCATCCCCTGATTCAATTTCTTTATTCCCAGTTTCTGTTCCATGAAAATATAAGTATTGGGAAAAAAAAATCCTGTTCGAGTCTCCTCACTAGGGAGTACATAGGCTCTTATCAGATGCTGGATGGGTGCATGGCTCCACTTAACAGGCAACACAGTAAAACAGAGCAAGTGGGTCAGCGGGCTGCACAATATACAAGCACCTAGTGTTAGACAAAAGTCTAAAAGAACTGTAAGACAGGCATTCCAGATTCACTGTGTCAAAGAGCCATTCTCTTGACTGGAAAACATGGATCAAAGATGCTTACTGCAATAAACCACTATCCATCACTTCTCAGTCGCTGCTTTATATTAATCTAAGCCTCTGAGATAGAGATGGTTCTAACATGAGTGCTCTCTCTCTCTCTCTCTCTCTCTCTCTCTCTCTCTCTCTCTCTCTCATACACACACACACACACACACACCCCTCAGTTTCAAGGGAAGCATCTGTTCTGGTCTCTGGTCTCTGCAATCATAACATTTACCACTGAAAACCCCATCCTAGAGGCCTGACACACACAAAAAAATAGACTGGTGGCTCTGTCACTCAGGTCTATGGCATTTGGGGTCATGAAGCATCAAGAGGACAGCATGATTCCCACAAGTGACTATAGCAGTTTAATTAGCCCTCATGACTCACAAGAGGTCCTGTCTGCTCCCCTGGGAGGTGTCCTGAAAGAACTGCCCAGGGTAGATATCCCAGAATTCACCTTTCACTCCCCAGATTCTATCGACAGCCCTCAGATGGATCCCAGTTGAACTGTGCAACCCGAGTCTCACTGGATGCCTTTCAGTCTGGCTGTTAACTGTCTGACTGATCCCCAGACTTCAGCCAATAAACAGGGGAAGATGAAAGCCGTTCTTAGCCTGAGATCTTGTACACAGACTGGAAGCAAAACCAAGAATATGAAAGAAATACAAGAGGGAAAATCTTATGGGTGAAACTGGACTCTAGCCTCCTCTAGACAGGAAATATGAAAACAAACCCTTCACTAGGAAACCTGGAGAAGGGGGCATTCAAGAGGCAATGAAGTACGCCCATGGGTCTAACCTAATGACTTTCCCCCAATTAAATAAACTGTCAATAATAGCAAAAACAAAGCCAGCTAGATAAGCTCCTCCACTGTGAGTGCCATCAGCCTCTGTCCTCTACCATGGCAGAGGAAATGAGTCCCAGCCCCCGTCTCTCCTGCACACAACTGGCACCGTATATCACACATCAGAGGTTCGTATGTTTTCGTCATCAAGGTTGAATACAAATGGCTTCTCCTTGGGGTGCTGGGGCTCCGACCTGTGCCTGACTGGAGAACTTGCCAGCAGCCCTGTTGTTGTACTCTCCCCAGGGTTAGGCATGAATAAAGAGTCCTGTGAAGCATTCTCTGCTGACAACAGCTTTTCCTCAGCCTGGGGGACAGGTGTCCAGGGTTGCCAGGAGGAGGCCATGGAGGGGGCCTTACAGAGAGCTTGCTTTTCTTCCGCTGGTGGTTGCCTCCTTGACAAGAAGATAGGCCCGCTTGTAAGGCTGGAACTTCCAGGTCGAGTCAAAAAAATGGATCTTGCAAAGGACGTTTCCCTAGGGTGGCACTTCAGGGCCTGGACAGCTGCTCCAATCCCCTCAATCCAGTTGTTCATGTCGTCAGGGCTATCCGCCTGCACGTAGAATGTCCTGGAGGTGGTGATGATTTCAAACAGGTTGTCCCTCATTAAGAGATCACCAGACTTGACCAGACACTCGTGAGACTTGAGAACATCCTTGAGTGGTATGGTGCGCAGAGGCTCTCTGTCCTGCTCACACTTGAAGTAGAAGATGGTAAAGTCATCGAGGGCAAAGAAGAGCCGTTTCCAACTCTTCCGCACGTTCCCTTGCTTCACACAGTAGCCACTCTTAATGAGGGGAAGCCCGGTGGTAGGAAGGCAGCCTGACCTGGGGATGTAGCTCTGAGACCTTCGCAGGAAGGTGTGAATCCCTGGCTCGCTCCCTTCCTGCCCATCCCCACCATTCTGGCTGATGGGTGTTTGTACCACCACTGCCTGGATGATCTCAGTCTTGTAGGCCACCTGAGGCATCTTTTCTAGGGTGGGAGGAGCTGTTAGGCTTTTGAGAACTTCTGTGGCCAAGGGTACTGTCCCAGCCTTGGGTACAGTGATCTTGCTGGCTTGGTTCAGGGCTTCTACCCAGTCCTTCAGATCTTTCTGGTCATTGGCTTGAAGAAAATATCTCTGAGACAGTGCGTTGATGATGAAGCAGAATGGAGTTTTTGGTTTCTGCTTTGGAGTAGCTATGCTCACCTTCGAGATGTAAGTCAGCTGCAAAGATCCCACAGCTCCTGCCCCAACTGCCAGGTTCTGGGGATTGTCCATGTATCAGAGGAGGCAGCTGGCCTGGGTATCCAGGATAAAGTATCTCCGGAGGAATTTGCCACTGTTATCATTGTCTTCAATATCCCGAAACCCCAGATTCGGTTCTGCCAATCCACATAAGGCATTCATCGGCTCTGCTTACATTACCCTGGGATGTTCGTTCTCTGCGCTCCTCCCCTACCACTGCCCAGGCAGTCCTTAAGGGGCTACAACCCCTGTACTTGAATGGCGGAGAAGTTTCACCCGCTGCAAACGTGAGAATATATCTTCATATTTCAAGTATTAAAGGAGGATATGTTTTCTCCCTGTTTTATCAGTGAGAAATGTAATATGTGTGTGGTTAGGACATTTCTGTTTCTACGTTGGGGGCCAAAAATGTTGCGGACTGATCTGTCAATGTTAGAACCAGCACTGCCAAAAGCCTTGGGGGCTAAATTGTTAGAGCCCGCATTGCCCCAAGCTGCTTCAGGCCAGGAATTGGGGTTCAGCAAGAGAGAGAGAGTGTGAGGACAGACGTGAAGAATGGAGACCAGACAGAGTGTGATTCAATCTCCTTTATTCTTCAGTCTCTCTTCTCTCAAGTCACAAGTCTTGAGTTCCTAGTCCCTAGTTCCTTGTCCTTAGTGCCTCCAAGTTCCAGGTTACTTCTTCCAAGTGCTAAGTGCCTAATGTCTAATTCCAAGTTCTTCCTCCAAGTGCCAAGTGCCTAATACCTAATAATAATTTCTTCTCACCTTTTATATATCTTACTTCTAAGCCACGCCTTTAAGTCACACCTTTAAGTCATGCCCTTAGGGCTTGTCTCTAAATCTGATCTCTAAGTCACACCCTTAAGTCACAAACCTTTAAGTTTCACACACCCAAGAGAAGATCCTGGGTATCTAAAACAAGATGTTATCAGAGTGTGCTCAGCTGTTGTAGGCTATTGTAATCAAGTCTCTTGTCAGGGTATATGGCTCAAGATGGCTGCAAGGATGATAGCCGCCTTCTGTTGGCTCCCCACACATTTCAGTTGTTTCTTTCAAATTCCTGTTTGTTTGGGGGAATAAAGACAGACAACGCACATTTAGGAAAACAAATACAATGGACTGAAAACTTTACTATTCATCAAAAACTCATACTCAATATTTTCAGGTTTTAGGAAATTCAAATCTTCTCCATCTCATGAAAATCAAATTGTGAGTTTTCAAGCTGTTAAGAAAATAGCACATTTCTTCCTTGTAAATGGATTGATATTTCAAATACCAAGCAGAAAGCAAAATTCAAAAACAAGTGGAAGACTTGCTTAATTACAGGAAAAAAAGATGAGAAACCACAAGCAAGAAGGACATTCAGGTCTCTGAAAAAAAATACTGTCTATTACACTGTGGAGTTGTTAAAGGCCTGCCACAGAGCACAAAACACGGTGTATCTCATTGGACCCACTGGTATCAAATTTTGTTCCATGTCATTTTGGATGGTTATAAAAATGTGATTTTTCCCATGATAAATCTAAGCATGTCAATCACATTTTATTAAACTTAGCAGTGGCAATATCTTCTAATACAATATCAGTCCATCTCTATTTAGGATTATTTTCCTGTTTAACCATGTGGTTTGAGTGATCAGAAAGCATTAAAGTCTACATTTGTGTTCCTTTTATGGATACTAAACTTTCTTTAGAAATGAATTATTCTATAACCTGTGAAGCACAATAAAATAGGGAATGAATTTATTCATAAGGAAAAAATAGATTGATGTAGTTCATGCAATCTAGA
This sequence comes from Arvicanthis niloticus, assembly GCF_011762505.2. Taxonomy (NCBI): domain Eukaryota; kingdom Metazoa; phylum Chordata; class Mammalia; order Rodentia; family Muridae; genus Arvicanthis; species Arvicanthis niloticus. Next base: position 71,873,770 of record NC_047659.1, read on the forward strand.
GTTAACTAAAAGTAAAAAAAAAAATGAAAAGCATGGCAAATGTTTATTGATGTTTTTGGATAAACTTACAAAGAATATTAGTTTTACCTTCCAGCACAAAAGAAATTAGGATGAACTATGTAAATCAGTTTTTCTTAACATCCAGAATTTGTATATAGCTTATCTATAAAATTTTCTGTTGTACAATAGCATTTCTTCCTTATTTTTTGAATCAGAACTAATTATAATGTTAATAGAAAATAAAAATCCTATAAATATTAAATAAACTGAAAACTGAAAGCAATCTGTTGTAATACACATTATTCCTCAGTATTCTGTATATCTATATGTTGTAATCATTGTATTACTTTCTTTACCAAGGAAATAACAAGAGACAAAGCAGTGAGTGATACATTTATTTTAGTGTTTATCAAACTTACTGAAGCCCTAAATAAACATTGTTCATAGATATGAAATCTTACTTTCTACCCAACATAGAATGGGAATGGTAGTAATTATACTACAATCATTAGGAATTACCACAGATAGAACTGTAACCATTTTACTCAGGTGAACAGAAATAGCACACTGCTTGCTGTTACATCTTAGAGTTGAGTGCAAAGATGATGCTCATTAAATATTTATTACTTCAAAAAAACAAGAAAGTGGTCCTACTGATGGCATTGAGAAATTCTTGATAATTTATGCCAGTTCAAGCAGAACTTTCCCACATTATATTACTCCTACTTATCAAAGAGAACTTCATTCTTTATTATCAATTTTAGTCATATTTTATTATTAAAACATTTTTAAATTTAAATATATTTTAATATTCTTTTTCTATTTTCTTTATGATCATACCTTGTTGGTTGTCTTGTTGGGTTTAGTTTTTGGTTTTTGTTGTTTTTGATTTATTTATTTATTCTCTTTACATACTACCACTGCTCCTTTTCAACCCCTTCCACAGTCCTTCCTCCCATACAGTGGAGCCCTGCGCCCAAGGGGTATAGCACCCCTTGGCATATCAAGTCTCTGCAAGGATAGGCACATCTTTTACCACTGAGGCCAGACAAGGCAGCTCAGATATAACATGACACAGTCAGACAACAGCTTTTAGGATAGAATTTATTCCAGTTGTTTGTGTCCATCATAAAGATCTGCACTTCATTTCTGCAGGAACAAGGGGGCTATGTCCAGCCTGTATATTTCCTTTGGCTGGTGCTTTAGTCTCTGGGAGCCTCAAGGGTCCAGGTTAGTTGATTCTCTTGTTTTCCTGTAAAGTATACCAGAGCATCATTGATAATGTCAGGGATTGGTGTTTGCCCATGGGATGGGTCTCTACTTGGGCTAGTTATTTCTTTCTAGTCCCTCAGTCTCTGCTCCATCTCCAATCACTTCATTTCTCAAAGACAGGAGAAAATCAAAAATTACGTAGGTGAGTTGGTGTCCTTATTCTTCCACTGGGATCCCTCCTGGTCATAGGCGGTAACCTCTTCTGGTTTCATATCCCCAGTGTTGTGACTCTCAGATGAGGTCACCCCATTAATTATTGGATGTGTAGCCTATCCCAGGTCTCTGGAACATCCTTGAGATGTTCCTGTATCCCTGACACCCTACTAGTTATAGATTTCCATTGATTCTCCTGGTCATCTGGTCATCTTTCCAGTTCCTCCACACATTTCCTGAACCCCATTCATTCTCCTTGCTCTCCCTACTCCCAGTCAGTTCTTTACTCCATAGCCTCCTAGAACTATATTATTCTCTCTTCTATTTGAGATTTGAACATCATGGCTTGGACCTTTTTTTTGTTTAGCTTCTATGGGTCTGTAGAGTGTGCCATGGGTATCATATATTTTATGACTCATATCCTCTTAACAATGATTATATACCATGAATGTCCTTTTGAGTCTGTGTCACTTCACTCAGGATGATATTCTCAAGTTCTATCCATTTACCTGAAAAATTCATAATGTCTTTGTTTTTAATAGCTAATTAGTATTTCACTGCGTAGATATTTCACATTTCTTTATTCATTCTTCAGTTGAAAGACATCTAGTTTCTTTTTACAAGCTGCTATGAACACAGTTGAGTAAGTGTCCCTGTGATATAGTAGGGCATCATTTGGATGTGTGCCCAGGAGGGGTATATTTGTGTCTTGAGGTAGAACTAGTCCCAGTTTTCTGAGAAACCACCAAATTGAATTCATGTACACATTTGCACTCAGACCAACAATGGAGGAGTGTTCTCTATGCTTCACTTCCTTACCAGAATGTGCAATTCCTTGAGTTTATTTATTTATTTATTTTGTTATCTTAGCCATTCTGACAGGTATAAAATAGAGTCTCAGAGTTGTTTTGATTTGTATTTCCCTGAAGACCAAGGACTTTGAATATCTTTAACTGCTTCTTTGTCATTTTTTATTTCTCTAGTGAGGAGTTGTTGGTGTCTAACTTATTGAGTTCTTTATAAATTTTGGGTATTAACCTTCTGTCAGATGTAGGGATAGTGAACATCCTTTCACATTCTATAGGTTACTTTTTTGTTCCATTGACAATATCCTTTGTCTTACAGAAGCTTTGCAGCTTCATGAATTCCCTTTTATCCACTGTTGATCTTAGAGCTTGAGCCATTGGTGTTCTTGTCAGGAGGTTGTCTCCTGTAACAAGAGGTTCAAGAATCGTCCCTACTTTGTGTTCCTTTATATTTAATATATCTAGTTTTACATTGAGGTCTGTGATCCACTTGGATTTGAGTTTTGTTTAGGGTGATAGATATGGATCTATTTGCATGCTTCTACCTGTATACATCCAGTTAGAATAGGGCCATTTGTTTAAGATGCTTTCCTTTTTTCCATCCAATGGTTTTTCATTCCTTATCAAAATCAAGTGTTCATACGTTCATGAGTTTATTTCAGTATCTTTGATTCAATTTCATTGATACACATGCCTGTTCTCTTACCAATATCATGCAGTTTTTATTACTATTGCTCTTTAGTATAGCTTGAAGTCAGGGATGGTGATACGTCTGTAAGTTCTTTTATTGTTTAGGATTGTTTTTATTATTCTGGGATTTTTTGTATTTGTTGTTGTTTTTCCACATGAAGTTAAAATTATTTTGTCTGTAAAGAAATTTGTTGGAATTTTGATGGGAATTATATTGACTCTGTAAATTGCTTTTGGTAAGAGAGCAGTTTTCTTTATATCAATATTACAGATCCATTAGCATAAAAGATCTTTCCATCTTCTAATACCTTCTTCAATTTTTTTTCTTTAGAGACTTGAAGTTCTTTTCATATAGGTCTTTCACTTGCTTGGCTAGGGTTACACCAAGATATTTTATACTATTTGTGGCTATTGTAAAGTCTAGTGTTTCTTTAATTTCTTTTCTGTCTGTTTATCTGTGGGATCAAACTGTGAAGCAGCCAGAGGCAGAGTCCTAGTCAGGCTTTCCACATTGCAGGGTCCCACATACATACAGTTGCTGCAGTGGACCTGCAGCTGGGTCAGGAAATTTTCAATGCTGGTCAACGCCCATCCGCACAAAGGCGAGTCCCAAAAGACATGAGAAAGTCCAGTTCCAAAGGCTGGAAACCTGGCAGCAGGCCCCAGAAGTCACGTGGAGTCCAAGAGTTCAAAGTTTTATTACTCATGGTGAATGTGGATAGGTCCGGATGATGCATGCCCTCTGTAAAAGCCAGGGGGAACTGGCTTCAATAGGGAAGGAGAAAGAGGAGGAACTTAATTGGGCTACACCCCACCTTCAGATAACTCATGAATATGGAAATCTTGAGGTGGAGGCCTGTTAGTCATACCCTCTACCTGTATCCTACATGACTGATGGTGCAGGATAATGAGAGATGTGGACCGCATACAGGAGTCTGGAATCCACGGGCATGGGGAAATATATGTCTCATAGACCATGTCCTGTTGGGTCTCCAGCTATCTCAAACCCACTGCTCTCCTGGGGAGACCAAACCATCTCTTCACAGCCCCACATCCCACCCTCCTTTCTTTCATAAAAGGAGGAAACATCTCTGTGTCATCTGTAGTGAAAATTTTAAATGAGGAAGTCAAAAGAAAACACTATGCAGGCTGGAGGGTGCAGCATAATTAAGCCATGGGGTAAAAGGGAATTGAGGGTGGGGTTTGGAAGGCAGGGAATCATTGAATCAATTAAGTAAATGTTATACAGTTTGAGGGTAATGACATCTGATTAATCTAAATAGACATTATATTTTCCTTACTAACATGTAACTTCAGCTATGTGACTTTGGCAAAAGAGTTCATCTGCAACTGGAAGGTGTGAATCTGTCTTTTGTCTCAGCATGTGTTTCTGCGTCTTAGCAAGCATCTCTGGACATGTGTCTCTGGGTCTTCATTCAGACAAGGTGAAGACAGCTTGGCAGGTTCCAGGAGGTGGTGCTGTCCCTGGATCTCAGCATGTCTCTGCATTTTGCATCAGATGATGTGACTGGGAGGATGTAGCTTGGTGTCTCAGGCAGGTTCCAGAAGATGGCATAGACACTGTTGGATCTGTGGGTATAATCACAGGGAAGCAGCATCCCCAGTGGGGAGATGTCTGCAAAGGCTGGATATTGAGCATTAAATTGCTTAAGAACAAGCATGTCATGGTCTGTCGTTAAGATCCTGGAAAGGCAAAGGTGTTTGAGGAAATTTTAGTCAGCAACAATTTGTCTGTGAAAAGAAATTAGTTGTTAATTAAGACTTGAGAAATGGTGATCAGCATGTTGATTTAATCTGTGGAAGTAAATTAGATGGCTTTTGAACCTGGAAGAAATCTTAAAAGTTGAAAAAAACCAATGTTGGACATATATCACCAGTGTTAGAGAGAAAAGGAAGCATTAAAACAAAAAGCAAAACATTTTTGGTTGAAAACTATGAACATTGTTGTTTTAGAATTTCCTGTTAGGGAGAAAAGGAAACGTTTAAATTTTTGGTTAAAAAAACAGGCACATTGTTGCAGGTCTTCCTGTTGTGGAGAAGAAGCAATAATGGCTGGTTTAGGAGCAGTGAGGGGCAGTGAGCATGCTCGGCCATGAGGTTGCTGTTCTGCCACTTGGTGGCTGGGTGTTTCAGCAGAGAGGCCCCCTGTGTTCCCCATTCTTTTATTCTTAGCCAGTAAATTTTAAATGTAGAGAAGAAGAGGAAAGGCCAACCTTGGAGAAAAGCTTAAAGCAAGAAGCATAGGTGTTTGATAGAAGTGTCAGAAGCAGTGAGATTTTGTGTAAAAGACTAAGTCATAGAAGACACATTGGCAGAGAGAGTAAGAGAGAGAGAGAGAGAGAGCGAGAGAGAGAGACAGAGAGAGAGAGAGAGACACAGTCTCAGATGTGAGAAGGAGTACCTCAACCAAAGGAAAGAGTCTTAGAATGATGGTTACAGCAGGTGCTGTGGCCTGAAGGACAGCTGTTAGCTGTGAAGCAGCCCTCTGTGGAGCTGGGGTGATGGGAAGAATGGGGGAGCTAGGGAGCCGCTGCCATCTTGCCCTTCTGCTGGAGAACACATGGTGAGAGAGACCTAGTCTTTTTGAACTAGGCAGGAGTTAGACTGTATCTAAGAATCAGAGAAAAGATAAATAAGAGAGAAAATAAATAGGAAAATAAGAGAGAGAGACAGAGAGACAGAGACAGAGACAGAGATGGACAAAGATGTTACTCACAGTTTTTGCAGGTGCCAGCAGGGGGCACTTTTGGAGTCGGCTCTGCATGCCTTGTCCACCACTACTGGGGAAAATGATGATGGCCCGAGTGCCTTGGGTGCATGCTGGTGTGGGGTTCTCTGTTGTGTTGATTTGTGAGTCTTCACATCTTCTGTTCTTTCTAGGCACTGGGGAGAATCAGAAGTGCTAAAGAGGTGTAGCTAAGCAGTTTCCATGCATTCCACCAGATGGGCGCTGTAGAGTGAAAATTTATAAAGACCATTTTATGAATTATATATAGGTTCCTCTGAATTATATACAGTTCCTCTGAAATGTTCTTGGTTAATCCCCCACCCCCTTGGTCTTTCCAGTGTTACAGCCTGCTGGTGTTCAAAATTTGTAAAGCAACCAATCATATGTAACCCTGCAAAAACACAACCAAGATTATTCACCCGAGAGTTGTAATTACATTTTTTATTAAAAAGTAATGAGTGAATAGCACTGAGATTTTTTTTTTTTAAAAAAAAGGAAAAGTAAATAAGTAGTGCTGAGACAAGTCACATGATGTGACTCCAGCTTAGAAATGCTGAACCAACAAACCTGTCTGCAGACAGGTCAGAGAGGTCAGGCAGGTTGCCTACTACAAGAAGTTACAGGCTGTCCTGTGTCAGAGAGCCAAAAGAATAGGCCTCCATTTTGGTACAGATACAAATTTATAGTAAAAAGTAAGTTAGTAATCATAGCAATAGATAGGCCAGGATCCCTCAGACACCTAAATCTAGTGCCCAATATAATCACCTAGATAAATCTAGTAGAAGAATACCCTTCACCCCCCATAAAAGCCTTTCTTCCGCAAGACCCTTGTAGGTTCTGGTCTTCAGGAGTGAAGAACAAGAGAGGACACCGGAAAAAAGTGTTCCCTCAGACATGAGGACCCCATCAATTGATCAGGCCATGGTCAACAGCGGGTTACAGAAGGTAAGGGACACCCAAAGTCCTACGCCAGATCCTGTTGATAGATCTTGTGTAAGAACATGAGACCCCACTAATTTTGACCAAGGTACATGAGGTTAAACAGGGAGGCTAGAGAGACCACAAGGTAAGTCATTAGAAGGTTTAGTGTAAGTCTAGAGAAAAGGAGTGGAGAAGATAAAAGGTTTACTGTAAGATAAAAGGTCTAGTGTAAGTTGCTGAGACTAGAGAGAGGTGAAGAAAAAGAAAGGTAACAGGAAAAGAATTTACAGAAAGCAGAGAAGAGTGACGCCAATCAAAGGGAGATAAACTCCTTGAAAAAGACCAGTGTGCACATTGCAAGTAAAGGAGCCAGCTTTGGGGTCCAAGAGGGCCCCAACAAATAGAAGCCAGGGCCAGGAAATCCCAGGCCTTGAAAAACACCCAAAATAGCAAAGATATTAGCTCTGTGTGAAGACAGCTATTGAGATAGATAGGGCGGCTTGGAGCCACCCAACTCTTGATAGACACAGGGTTCTCCTCCAGGCCAATGGGCCAAAATGTATTTATGGACTACCCGAAAATGGTGGACTAAGAGATGGGCTGGATATCCCTTTCATTTATCATCATCCTAGACTGTTCCTACCCTCTGTCTGGTTGAGACTTACTCCCCAGGATGGGGGTCCAGATATACTTCCTACTTGACGGGCTGCAACTAACTGACAAGAACTCACAGGTAGAGGAAAGGCTTATCCTACTGACTCCAGCCGGGAGCTGAGGTAACCTGCTTTACAGACGGGAGCAGTTTTCTCCATGCTGGTCAGAGACAAGCCAGTGCTACTGTGGTGGACACAAATGTCATCTGGGCTGACTCCCCACCCCTGGGATCATCAGTGAAGAGAGCAACCTTGGAACCTGGGGCCAACGAACAGGTATGCTTTTGCAACAGCCCATGTCCATAGGGCTATATACCAAGAGAGAAAACCCTGATGAAGCCAGCAGCTGTAAATATTCATTGCCCAGGACACCAGAAGGGAGGAGACTCAGTGGCTTGAGGCAATAACTGGACAGATCAAGTGGCTTGATATAGGAGCCCTTCCCGGCTTGGGGCCTAAGAGATGGCTTCACTTAAAACACAGAGTAAGAGAAAGAACTCAGATTGCTAGCCATCCTGCCAGGTACTATCTAGAGGAAAAGAGGCAATGGTGCACACAAGAAGGGAGAACTATACTCCCCAGAAAACAAAAGACTTACCAGACTAAATGCACAGATGGACTCTTAAGATATGAGTGCAACCAAGCAGCCAAGAGATTTAAAGCATATAATGGACCTCAGGTTTTGGGCCAGAGAAATGATAAGACAGTGTAAGATATGCCAGCAACCAAACGCTTATGAGACTTAAGAGTAAATAAGAAAATACCTAGGAGAAAACAGCCTAAAATAGGGACCTTCCCAAGGTTTCAAGCGTCCTAGGTAATTAGATTAGATAGCAGTTTTACTTTTGTGTTGGGGGCCGACTTTTAGCAGAAAGCAGCTATCAGCTTTGCAGCCATCTTGAGCCATATACCCTGACATGAGACTTGGATTACAATAGCCTACAACAGCTGAGCACACTCCGATAATCTTGGTTTAGATACCTTGAGATTAAAGGTGCGTGAGATTAAAGGTGTGTGACTTAAGAGTATGACTTAGAAGTATAGAGATCAGAGTTAGAGACAAGACCTAAGGGCATGATTAAAGGTGTAACTTAGAGGCATGGCTTAGAAGTGAGACATATAAAAGGCAGAGACAGAACAGATCAGAATCAGACTGAGATCAGAGAATCAGACACATCAGATATTAGGTAAAAGACACTTGGCTCCAGACAGAATCAGACACAGCAGACAGAGGAGACAGAGAAGGAGACACTTAGAGGAAGAGAGACTGAAGAATAAACGGGATTGAATCACACCCTGTCCGGTCTCCATTCTTCGAGTCTGCTCTCACCCACTCTCTTCCTGAACCCCGACCCACAGACCGGAGCGGCAGCTTGGGCCAGGATACAGTGGCCGCCCAAACGTGGGTCGGCCCGGGGCCTCAACATTTTGCCTGGGCTGTGACATTTTTTGGCCGCCCCAATGTGGGGCTAGTGTGGACCCCAACATTACTTTTGTTTTTAAGGTAAGTCAGAAATTGTCAGAGATATTAGAGACTAATTAGAGGCTCCACTGTTTATACTGTCTCCAAAGCTCAGGACATGTAGAGAGAATATACAGAACCCTAAAACTAAATTGCCCTCAGGAACTGGCGCTGGCTAGAGTGTCCCTTGTCCTTGTTCCACACCCAGAATATCCCTTCTGTGTGAGAAATGATTTTTCAGGCTACTAAGAGACTGTTCCTGGCGCTGGTGACCATCCGACCTCCTTGAAGTTCACCAACACCACCTGTGTCTGATGCCAACTGAAGAACATCCAGATGCCTGAACAACCTGCTGCTGTTTAGCTCAAGGTCTTCTGCTATTCTACAAGGCCAAATAACAGCAGGCCTTGACTCCTGAGACATCCCACCCTAAAGTCACAGGGGTAATGCCACCTTAGAGGGTAGGGCTTAAGGTGTGTACACCCAAAGTTAAATGACAGCTTGTGATTCCAAGATTGAAATTGAAATGTGAATCTAGAGTTATATAGATTTGTTCCTTTTGCAATTTCTCTTTATTATATATGTGATTTCATATGTATGTAAACAACTATGTGCCACAAAATATGTTAAAAGTCAGAGGACAACTGTAAAAGTGTGTTTTAAAAAAGAGACCCCTAGCCAATAGAGTAGAGCCCGAGGACCCTTGCTAACAGATACTTAGTGCCTAAAATTGATAAATGGTGAGCTTGCAGTTCAAGATTAACCCTTTATATATCTACTTCTGTCTTAGATGAGGCCAAAGATTATTATATACTTGTCCAGCTAGTTCCCTGGGTTTACTACCACCCTACAGGTCCTCTTGAACATGAGTTTGAGATACACCTTAGATACTTCAGCAGGAAGCCTGTTTCCTTGACTCTAGCTGTTACATTGAGACTAGGAGTGGCCACAGGTGTGGAGACAGGTGCTGCTAAGAGGACTAGACTTGCTGCTTCTTAAAGAAGGAGGTCTGTGTGCTGCTCTAAGAGAAAAATGTTAAGGTTAGACCAGAGACAAAAAGATAGAGAGGTGCAGCAAAGTTGATTCGAGAGTTGGTTCAATAAGTTCCCTTGGTTGACAACCCTATTATCCTCCCTTGCTGGACCACTTATGAACCATAGGTCCTTACATTTTAAGTAACTTTTGTTAGAGGCAGGATAAGTGCTGTTCAGCTTTTTGTGTTGTGCCATCAATATAGAGCTTTAGGTCAAAAAATGATAATTATGATGATACTGAGGTCTAAATTTTTATGATTAAAAAAACTTTCATTAGAGGAAATGGGTTGATATAAAGTGAAAAATTATAAAGACCATTTTACGAATTATATACAGGTTCCTCTGAATTATATACAGTTCCTCTGAAATATTCCACTGTTCTTGGTTACCCCCCACCTTGGTCTTTCCAGTGTTACAGCCTGCTGGTGTTCAAAATTTGTAAAGCAACCAATCATTTGTAACCGCACAAAAACACAACCAATCATGTGTAACCTCACAAAAATTCCTCCCTTTCCCTACCCTATGCTATTTAAAAAAAAAAAAAAAAAAAACCCTCAGCTTGCTGGCCTTTTGTCAAAATTCTGTTCCTGCATGAACAAGCACTTTTGACCTTGGCTAGCCAACTTTTTCCCTAATAAACCTCTGCTAATTGCATCCAGGTATGGTTTCTTGTAATTTTTGGGTGGTCATGATTTCCAGAGACTTGAGGAGGAAGGGTCTCCCGAGTATGGGGGCCTTCAGGCGCTATGATGTCCTGCCCAGCAGGTCAAAATTTTCACTCAGTCTTGTTCAGCAGAGTTTGCAGGTGGACCCTGAGGTTGATGTCTCTATTTGTAGCCCCCAGACACCATTGGGTAGGGGAGGCACAGCAAAATAGAGCTGAGGATCCAGAAGCGCAGCTGGGAGCTTATACGCCTAGAGACAGACAGCTCTGGCACCTATGCCTTGTGGGAAATGTTCACCTGTATCAGGCTCTGGCAGCTCCTGTGGTTGCATGTGTGTTCAAGTTCCATGTTGGTTGCTCCAGCTGTGGGAACAAACTCGGTGGCAGCTGGGTTAAAAAGTCCTCCATGCTGGCCATAAGTTGGTGGGTCCCAAAAGATATGAGAGACGGTCCAAGGTTCCAAAGGCTGGAAACCTGGTGGCAGGCCCCAGAAGACGCAGAGTTCAAAGCTTTATTGTTCATGGAGAATGTGGATGGGTCTGGATGGTGCATGCCCCCCCCAACCCTCAGCATAAAAGCCAGGGGGAGCTGGCTTAAATAGGGAGGGGTAAAAGAAGGAACTTAATTGAGCTATGCCCCCAGCCTTTAGATAACTCATGAATATGGAAATCTTGAGGCAAAGGCCTGTTAGTCATGCCTTCTACCTGTGTCCTACATAACTGATGGTGCAGGTTAATGAGAAATGTGGATTGCATGGAGGAGTCTGAAATCCAGGAGCTTGGGAAGATATGTCATCCCTCACAGGACATGTCCTGTTGGGTCTCCAGCTATCTCAAACCCAATGCTCTACCTGGGAAACCAAGCCATCTATCTCTTCACGGCCCCACATTTATCATTTGTGTAAAGGACGACTGTTGGGTTATTTTTAAAGTTAATTTTGTATATAGCCACTTTGCTGAAGATATTTATCAGTTTTAAGAGTTTTCTGGTAGAATTTTGAGGGTTGCTTATGTATACTAGCATATCATCCAAGAACATCAGCAATTTGATTTCTTTGTTATCAGTTTATACCCACTTTATCTCTTTTAGTTGTCTTATTGCTCTGGCTAGAAAGTCAAGTACTACATTGAATAGATAGAGAGAGAGTAAGCAACCTTTTCTCTAATTTTCTTTCCATTTTGCTTGATGTCGAATATTGGCTTTTTGTATATTGCTTTATGTTTAAATATGTGCCTTATATCCCTGATCTCTTGTATACTTTTAACATGAAGGGCTGTTAAATTTTTCAAAGACCTTTTAAGAATCTAATGAGATGATCATGTGATTTTTTTTCTTCAGTCTGTTTATATGGTGGATTATGGTGGTTGATTTCTGTGTATTAAATTATTCTTCAGTCTCATGAATGAAGCAAATTTGATCTTGATGTCTTTATGTGGTCCTAGATCCTGTTTGCAAGTATTTTATCAAGTACTTTAGCATCAAAGTTCATAAAAGAAATAGGTCTGAAATTCTATATTTTGTTGAATCTTATGAGGCATAGGTATCAGGATGACTGTGGCTGCGTAAAATAAGTTTGGCAGCTTTCATTCTGTTTCTGTTTTGTGGAATAATATGAGGAGTCTTGTTATTAGCTCTTCTTTGAAAAATCTGTTAGAATTCTGCATGAAAACCATTTGGCTATAAGCTTTTTTTGGTTGGGAGATTTTTTAATAACTGCTTCCATTTCCTTATGGGTTATAGGGCTGTTTAAATAGGTTAACTGGTCTTGATTTATCTTTGGTAAGTGTTATCTGTGTAGAAACCCATCCATTTTGTTAAGCTTTTCCTATCGTATAGATATAGGCTTTTGAGGTAAGGCTTAATGATTTCTTGAATTGCCTCAGTGTCTGCCGATATGTATTCCTTTATATTTCTGATTTTGTTTATTTGGATAGTGTATTTCTGTCTTTTGATTAGTTTGGTTAATAAATTGTCTACCTGGTTTCTATTCTCTTAGAACCAGCTCTTAGTTTTGTTCAGTCTTTTTACTGTTTTTTCCCAAGATTTCCTAGGTGTACTTTTGAATTGCTGGTATGAGAACATTCAAATTTCTTTATGAAGACACTTGTGCTATGGATATTCCTATTATGTCCCAAGAATTTGGGTAAGCTGTACCTTCATTTGAATTCTAGAAAATCTAATTTCTTCCTTTATTTCTTACCTGACTCAGAGATGGTTGAGTAGAGAGTTGTTCAGTTTCTCTGAGTGTGTAAGTTTACTGTTGTTTCGGTTGTTTAGTTCCAGTTTTTAATCAATGGTGCTCTGATAACATACAAAGCCTTATTTCACCTTCCTTGTATCAGTTGTATCTTTGTGACTAAACATATAATCAATTTTGGAGAAGGATCTATGAGATGCTGAGAAGATATATTCTTCGTTTGAATGAAATATTCTTTAGATGTCTATAGGGTCTATGTGATTCACAATTTCTGTTAATTTCTTTATTCTTGTTTAGTTTTTTTTTTTTTTCTTGATATTCTGTCAGGTAGGTAGAATGAAGTGTTAAAGACTTCCATTATTGTGTGGGGTTTGATGTATCATTTATCCTTTAGTAATATTTATTTTACAAATATGATTGCACTTTAAATTGTGGAACAGATACTCAAAATTGAGATATCAATTTTTGACTCATTTGACTAATTTTGCTTAGAAGCCTATTTTGTAAAATCCTAGAATGGCTGCACAAGCTGGTTTATTTGGTCCATTTTCCTGGAAAATCTTTTCCCACTGCTTTACTCTTTATATGTTAATGTATATAACTGTAACGTTTATTCTCCAGATGTAATTGTCATCTAGTAAGCATACTATTGAAAAAGCTTACACTTGCTAGATTTTTCTGAATTCTAGCTGGTTAGTTAAACTAAGCTATTCTGACACAAAACTCCTTGTCAAGATGACTGATAAAAACTGACTTTTCTCTACTTTTCACTTTATTGATGTGCTTTGAAAAACTGTCTCTGAATTCAGTAAACTGAACTCACTGACTAAAATAATCCAACTCTCTGCCCTCTCTTCACAGTATTCTTAAGTAGCCTCTGTTAACTGAAGAGGGTGTGGCTAGTCTTAGTGCAACTTGACATGCTCTACCTGGTTGATATCCACGGGAGGCCTGCCTATTTATAAAAGGAGGGGGGAAGTAGATGGAGGAGGATTCATGAGGAGCTGAGCAACAAGGAGGAGAAAATATAGTTGAAATGTAAAAATTAAAATAAATAAATAAATCACTTCATTCTTATTGGAAAAAATAATTGTTACTGAAAGTTGGTAAATTGGCTCATAGTCAAAAGAATTTACCATACAGACTAGGGACCTGACCTCATCCCCAGGACTCTTATTGGGAGAATATCTTTACTTTTGTAAGTTATCTTCTGACCTCCACTTGCACATTGTGGCAATCAAGTATTCTGACATATAAATAAAAATAAATATATTTTTTAAAGTACGTTGATACTAAGTTCACTATTTTTCACTTTATTCTTTGCTGTTATGAACTGTTCTTTTTTTGACTTGAAAATTATATTATGCATAAACAGTGTCAATCTAATAAATCAAAACATGAAGACTTGGATCTGCTTGCAGATAAGAATAATTTTGTGACTATCCTTGCTATTAATTTAAGAACTTTAGAAGGGGTTATTTATAAATACCCATAGATAATTTCAAAAATTATTTTTCTGATAAATGAATTTATAAGTAAAGTCACTATGATTAAATGATATATATATTAAATGTAATATATATATATATATACTATATATATGTATATATATAATGTAATATATATAATTTAATGTTATTCTGAAAAAGGAATCATGGAGATTATTTTGCACAAAATTTATTTCCTAATGCCATAACTTTGGCATTGCTTATCCTCACGCTAATTTCTAAGACAAGAGAATATGGATGGTAGAATATACCCTTTTAGTTTTAGCTAACGTAGGTTTGGAACTCAATGCTGGTGAAGTAATTTTTTAATAAAAATAATTTTTTCTTATACAATAAACTATTTAGTTCTAAATTTAATACAATAAATATATTCTTACACCATTAATACTAACTTTATTTCACTTTAAAACTTTTATATTGTATATAATTGCACTACATGAATCATATATATGTATATACATATAATTAATTATATATGTATATATGTGGTACTATAATATAAAGGTTTATGCTAAGAGTCAAGTAAAATATAGAAGAAAATATTCATCTCTGTAAATTCTGTTAAGAAAGTAATTAAAAAGCAAGAATATAACAGGTAGGGAACTGGGGGGTAGCCCCTAGAAAGTCCCAGACACCAAGGAAGCAAGAGGTTCCCAGGACCCAACGGGGATGACTTTAGCCAAAATACACAACAAAAGAGAGGTCCTGTAGAGACCACCTCCAGTAGACAGGCATGGCCCCCAGTGGAGGGATGGGCCCACCTATCCATCTCAAAATTGTTAACCCAGAAATGTTCCTGGCCAAAGGAAAGACAAGGACAGAAAAGTGGAACATAGACTGAAGGAAAGGCCATCCAGAGACTACCTACCTGCAAGCACCAAACCCAGACACCATTGCTGATGCCAAGAAGTGCTTGCTGACAGGAGCCTGGTATGGCTGTTCCCTGAGAGGTTCTACTAGCACCTGACCTATACAGATGCAGATACTCATAGCCAACTAGGGTGGGGGTTAGGAAGGCAAGAGATTATTGAAACAATTAAACACAGGTGGTACAGGTTGAGGGTAATAAAATCTGACTAATCTAGATAGACATTATGTTTTTCTTACTAACCGGTAACTTTTAGCTATTTGACTTTGGCAATAGAGTTCATCTGTAGCTGGAAGGTCTGGATCTGTTTTCTGTAGGACTCAGCATGTGTCTCTGGGTTTTACAAGTGTGTTTCTGGAGTCTTCAGCGTGTATTTCTGGATCTCAGGATGTGTGTCTGGATCTCAGCGTACATCTCTGGGGTCTTCAGTCAGACGAAGTGACTGGAAGAAGGCAAATTGGCATCCTAGGCAGGTTCCAGGAGATGGAGTTGTCTCTGCTGGACTTGTGGGAGCACCTATAGAATAATCACAACAGGAAAGCAGCACCCCAGCAGGGGGATATCTGCAAAGGGTGTATAGCAAGCATTAGGCTATTTGGGAGCAAGCATGTCATGGTCTGTCATTGAGATCATAGAAAAGCAAAGGTGTTTGAGGAAATTTTGTCCTAGAAGGCACCTTTGAGTCTGCTTTGGATGGCTGAGGAAGAAAAATATTATGTTATTTATGTATCTGGGGTAGGCAGCAACAGTTTGTCTGTAAAAGGGAACTAGTTGTTAATTAAGAGCTGAAAATGTTGATCAATATGTTGATTTAACTTGTAGAAGTAGATTAGATGACTTTGGAACCTTAAAGAAATCTTAAAAATTAAAAAAAAAAGTTGGACATATATCATGAGTGTTATAGAGAAAAGTAGACATTTAAACAAACAAACAAACAAACAAACAAAAACAAGAAAATTTTTGGTTGAGAAGTCTGCCACAGCTCAGTCAGCTCCCCATCCAATGGGGAATTTCTCACTCAGTCTGAAGTTCCCTGGGGTTCAGAACTCTTGGATGGAGACCCCCAGGCAAGAAGGCTTGTAGGGATTGACTGGTCTCAGACTCCTGGGCTCCCAGGCATCACTGAAAGCAGCAGAAGAGTTGAGAAGCACGAACATTGTTACTTTAGGTGTTCCTGTTAGGGAGAAAAGGAAACATTTAAAATTTTTGGTTGAAAAACAGGAACATTCTTGTGGGCCTTCCTTTTGGAGAGAAGAAGCACTAATGGTGGGTTAAGAAGCAGTGGGAGAAGGTCTTGTCCTGCCATGTGGCATCTGGGTGCTCTGGCAGAGAGATCCTGTATTCCCCTTTGGTGTTTATTTGTTTGTTTGTTTGTTTTGTTTTGTTTTTTGTTTTTTGTTTTTTTTTTGTAGAAATCTTAAATGAAGAAGAGGAGAAAAAGGCTAACTTTGAAGAAACCTTAGAAGAAGAGACATAGAGGCTTGATAGGAGAACCAAGAGTCAGAAGGAGTGAAAGGCTGTGTCTATGGGAGAGTCATGTGAAAGCTGGATTTGAGCCAGCAGCTCTTGGGAGAAACTGACAGGCAGAAATCAGTTTTTCAGGCTCAACCTGGAGTTTCTAGCCATGTAAAAGAAACTGTCTAAGGATCACAGGACTGGGTAGCAAGCAGGGTTTCGACCCTGTTGCCTCAGACAAGCTGGGTAAGCCAAATAGATGGGGAGCAGGGGAAAAAGCTGCCTGGCAGGGTGCTGGGGACTAAAGTTTGGAGCCAGTGATCTTGAGAAGTTATCAGTGACTGACCCCTGGGGGGGTGGGCAGAGAGTGGAGATTAGGGAGTTGCAGCCATCTTGTTGAGTTAAGAATTCGTGGGGAGAGAGAAAGAGAAAGAAACCTATGTTAGCAGGCAGTGTGCAAAGACTGAAATCTGTGTTCCTGAGAGCTCAAAACAAAAGGGGCTAAGGGAAAGAGTCTTAGAAAGAGGGTCACAGCAGGTGCTGTGGCTTGAAAGACAGCTGTTAGCTGTGAAGGAGCCCTCTCTGAGGAGCTGGGGGGAATGGTAAAAGTGGAGGCTAGGGAGTCCTCCATCTTGCCATTGAGATGGAGAGTACATGGAGGAGAGGGAGAGAAAGAGAGAAAGAAAGAGAGAAGTTAAAGCAGAAAAGTTGGCCAGGAACACATGGAGAGAGAAAGAGAGAGACCTAGTCTTTTGAACTAGGCAGGAGCTAGTGATAGCTACGAGTTAGAGAGACGCTAGCAAGGAACACCTGGAGAAAAAGGAACACCTGGAGAGAAAGAGACGGGGAGACAGAAAGCAGCCTGCCTAGTTTTGTGAACTAGGCTGGGGATTACTCACTGTCCTGGA
The DNA here is from genome assembly GCF_011762505.2 of Arvicanthis niloticus. NCBI lineage: Eukaryota > Metazoa > Chordata > Mammalia > Rodentia > Muridae > Arvicanthis > Arvicanthis niloticus. The sequence goes on from NC_047659.1 coordinate 71,891,110, forward strand.
GTTTCGTGGAAAGGCTTTTTTTGTGGGCACTAGTGGGGGGCACTCTTGTAGCTGGCTCTGCCTGAGTCCCCTACCACCTGTAGGGAACGATGTAAGCTCACATGTGGGTACACATAGACGTGAGTCTCTATTGTGTTGTGGGTTCTCGAGTCTGCCACAGCTCAGTCAGCTCCCCATCCAATGGGGAATTTTTCACTCAGTCTGAAGTTCCCTGGGGTTCAGAGTTCTTGGATGGAGACCCCCGGGCAAGAAGGCTTGTAGGGATTGATTGGTCTCAGACTCCTGGGCTCCCAGGCATCACTGAAAGCAGCAGAAGAGTTGAGACTGGGGGCGTGTAGGATGGAACAGCCTGCAGCTGAGAGGGTCAAGAGGGATAGTTCTGGTGGGGCCCCACGGGGTGAGCGTCTAGTTTGGTTGACTCCATGGGGAATGATTTGCTAGCATGTGGGTGTGGGCATGGCTTCTTGAATCTTGGAGAGCTCTTGTGATTCTCACTGCTCCAGAGAGACTGGAGCATGGGAGTCTTGACTGAGTTCACTACACTCAGGGCACCAGGCAAGCGTGGTGGGGTCACGCCTGGCATGGGGAAGTCTCAGTCTGGTTCTGTGGAGGTGCAGAGTTCTTGGATTGGGGATCCCTGTGCCCAGAGGCAGCCAGGGACCAAATGGTCTCAAGCCCTCAGGCTCTCAGACTGCAGAGAGGTTGAGGAAGGACCCAAACGGGGGCATGTGGGAGTGAGACTGGCTAGCCCACAGCAGAGACAAATGAGGAAGAGGAGTGAAGAAAGAGGCCCTGGCAGTACCCTGTGGGAGAGAGGTTACTGTACTTTCTTGGTTGCATGGGTGATCAAGTCCCACGTTGGTTGCCCCAGCTATAGGTAAGTGTGGCTGGAGAAGCAGGGTTTCTCACACCAGGCTATGGGTAGTTGGCTGGGAACGCTCTGGGTTCCTCCAGGCTGGAAGTTAGACATGGCTGCTGTGGCTCACTAAAGGTCTCTCCATGGCTTCTCACAGGGTGGTCCCAAGGACAAAAGAAAGTCCATGGGCTTTTACTGGCTTTAATGTCATAGCGGATGGTAGATGGATCTGGATGCATCCCCCCTCCCCCCTCCAACCCAGGGCAGACCTGAGTTAAATATGGAGGGAGAGAGGGGGGAGGGCCTGGGAAGAATGCTTTATTGGCTCCACCTTCTGGCCTTCTTGTACCTCATTAGTATGAAAATCTCTCTAGGGCCTGAGGCCTGTTCCTCCTGACTGTTGGCCATAGTCCTCTCTGTTGGGAGTGGTTGTTGGAGGGCTGAAGCTAAATGAAAAGAACCAGGACATGGGAGCAGAGCTGAACTCCTTCTGTCCAGTAAGGTTCCAGGATTGCAAGCTCATGATTGACCAATCACCCAGCTGCTTCTCACAGCCCACTGCCCCAAAAGGAAAAGGACTGAAGAAGCTGAAGGGGATTGTAACCCCATAGGAAGAAAAATATCAAGTAACAGGACCAACCAGAGCTCCCAGGAACTAAACCACCAACCAAAAAGTACACATGAAGGGATCCATGACTCCAGATATTTAGGTAGCAGAGGATGGCCTTATTGAGATCAATGGGAGGGGAGGCCCTTGGTATTATGGAGGCTTGATGCCCCATCGTAGGGGAATGCTAGAGTGGTGAGGCAGAAATGGGTGAGTGGGTGGAGGAACACCTTAATAGAGGCAAAGGTGAAGGGGGAGAGGGTAAATGGGATGGGGGGTTTTGGAAGGCCAACCTGGAAGGGGCCATCATTTGAATTGTAAATGAATAAAATGATTAATAAAAAACCAACAAACATTTCACTTCATTGCATCAGTCACATAGGATAGAAATTCATGAAAAAGATAATAATATATCACTTGTGGTTTCATAGATACTTTGTTTTTTCACATATTTTGTAAAAAAATACTCTGTGTCTGAGATATTCATAAAATCCGTCTGTCTTTTCTGTTTTAGATAATGTGCATCTATAACTCCAGTGTTCTCATAGGACAGTTTGTTTACTATTGGAGCAAATAGTAATGTTCTTCTTTATGATAATGGAGATGTATGCGGTGAGGTACTGTCTTAGTTTGGGTTCTGTTGCTGTGAAGAGACACCATTCATGGCAATTCTCATAGAGGAAAACATTTAATTAGGATTGGCTTACAGTTTCAGAGGTTTAATTCAGTGTTGTCATGAAAGAACATATGGCAGAGTACAAGCAGTCATGGTGCTGGAGAAAGAGCTGAGAGTTCTACAATTTGTTTCACAGGAAGTAGATGGAGACTGTATGCAACAATGCATGTAGCTTTAGCACAGTAGAACTCAAAGCTCATCACCACAATACCGTACTTTTCAGCAAGGTCACATCTATGGCAAGGCCACAACTTCTAACAGTGTCATTTTTTTATGGGCCAACCATTCAAACATAGGAACCTATGGTGGCCATACCAATTCAAACAATCACAAATGGAAACCTGAGCTTTTGAATGATTCTCAACACTGCATTTAACTGCTGGTTAACCAATTATTACCCTTTTTAAAAAGTGAGAAGTTGTCTTACCCTACCACCTCAGTAAAAGTATACCTTTAATACACTTGTGAGAAATCTAAGCACCTGGATTATATGGAAAACTTTAACAATTCAGTAAATCCTGGTTATAGTTGGTTATTCATTTAACAGAAACTTTGTGGCAAGAACACACAGGGATACAATGTGGAATTAAATTCAAATGTCCCAGACTTTTCAAATTTAATACTCTAAAGGGAGATAGACCAAAATTATACACATTAAACAGATAAAGGCATATGTTTTTATTTATTCTTCTCTTATATATTGTATCCTACCCACAGTTTTCCCTCCCTCCAAACCTCTCATCCCCCTTTTTTATGTTTTATGTTTGTATTTATTCTTCTCTTATATATTGTATCCTACCCACAGTTTTCCCTCCCTCCAAACCTCTCATCCCCCTTTTTTCCACCTTCATGTACCCCTAGTTCCACTCCTCTCTTTTTCTTCAGAAAATAGTGGGCTTTCCAGAGATATTGATGAGCAATGACAAAACAAGTCATAAAAAGACTAGGCACACACCCTCGATTCTAGGATGGATGAAAAAATGCAGGAAGAGAAAGGTGTGAAAAGAAAGCAACAAAGTCAAAGCCAAGCACCACTACCACTCTTAGAAGTACCATGAGAACACCAAGCTATACAACCATAACATATATGCAGAGGGCCTAACTCAGATCTGTGCAGATTCCCTGATTGTGCTTTCAGTTTCTGTGAGTCCCTATGAGCACTGCTTAGTCAATTTAATAGGCCATCTTCTTTTGGTGTCCTTGACACCTCTGGCTCTTAAAATGCTTCCCCCCCCTTCTTATTCATGGTTCTCCTGAGCTACACCTAATGTTTTCCTGTGGGTCTATGTATTTGCCCCCATTATTGGCTGATTTCTCTCTGAGGATCTTTGAACTAGGCACTGATAAATGACTATAACAGAGTATCATTAGGATCATTTCATTACTGTTGGTATTTGTGTGTGTTCGTGTGTATTTGTTTGTTTTGGCAGTTGTATTGAAAGACCCCCGAAGAGGGAGACCCTCACTCAAGTCTCGGGATATTGTGGCCACCCAATAACTCACTAGAGACCAATCAAGGTCCCTGTTCGGGCGCCAAAATAGTGTTGGGGTCCACACTAGCCCCATGTTGGGTGCCAAAATAATGTTGGGTCCCAAGCTCGAGTCCCTGTTCGGGCGCCAAAATAATGTTGGGGTCCACACTAGCCCTACATTGGGGTGGCCAAAATAAATGTTGCAGCCCAGGCAAAATGTTGAGGCCCGGGCTGACCCACGTTTGGGCGGCCACTGTATCCTGGGCCAAGCTGCTGCTCCGGTCTGCGGGTCAGGGTTCAGCAAGAGCGAGGGTGAGGGCAGACTCAAAGAATGGAGACCAGACAGGGTGTGATTCAATCCTGTTTATTTTTCAGTCTCTCTTCCTCTAAGTGTCTCCTGTCTGATTCTCCCTCTATAGTCTGAATCTCTACTGTCTGCCTCTGCCTTTTATATGTCTTACTTCTAAGCCACGCCTCTAAGTTACACCTTTAATCATGCCCATAGGTTTTATCTCTAACTCTGATCTCTATACTTCTAAGTCATACTCTTAAATCACACACCTTTAATCTCACACACCTTTAATCTCACACACCTTTAATCTCACACACCTTCAATCTCAAGGTATCTAAACCAAGATTATCGGAGTGTGCTCAGCTGTTGTAGGCTATTGTAATCCAAATCTCATGTCAGGGTATATGGCTCAAGATGGCTGCAAAGCTGATAGCCGCTTTCTGCTAAAAGTCGGCCCCCAACATTGATGCAAGCAGCATGAGGTTTATTTTGGGACCAGAATGCTGGGGCCGAGACTCATAACCCATGCAGGGGTAGAGGCGTTTGACACCCAGCAAGAAAAATGCAGGTTATTTAAAGGGAAAAACCACAAACCAGAGGAATTTTGAGGAAGTCAGGAAGGAGGAAGCAGCCCTTTGTTTCCTTTGCTTGACAGGATTCAAGGACTGATCAGAGGGGAAGCAGCTTGCACAAGTTTTTCTCAAGACTCTAATCTTGCACAACCATCTGTTCTGTGGTGAGCCAGTCCCTGGAACATGGGGCCCTGGTGCCAGCTGGCTTAGCTAGTTGGCTCCCCTTAGTCTGCTAGGGGTTATAAAATTTTTTCATGTCTTTCATCCATACCTTTCAGTATTTGGTTCTATCCTAACTCTCTGGTTCCCAGCCATCTAGACAATGTCAAAAATGGGTTCTGTTTCATGGGCCTTAAGTTGGACAAATCATTGCTTTGATACTCCAACAAGTCTGTGCCCTCAATTACCACATCACATATTGCAAGCAGGACAAATTCTAGGTCATAGGTTTTGGAGTTGAATTGATGTCCCAGTCCCACCATTAGAAGCCTTGCCTGGTTAGATTGACAACTAGTTTAGGCTCGGTATCCTCTACTCCTAGAAGGCTTCACTATGGTTGTCATTGTATATTCTAGGTAGTTTCCAATACATTGGATTTCTCCAGCAGCCATGAAATGTTGTCCAACTCATTGACTCTCCCAGTACTCTTATTTTTAACTTGCTCTATGTTACCTGATCTCTCCCGTTCCCAGTCCACTAATGAAATATACTCTATTTCCCTCACTGCACAGATAACTAGAACTTCAAATTATTAGAGATAGAAAAATTAATAAATATAACAACTTCCAAATGAAAGCCAACCAAGACATGAGAACAAAGAAAGATGCTTAGAAATGGCAGAGGAGAAAGAGAAAGTACAGGGGAAAAGAAGATGTTCACTCCCTATGTCATGTGGGTCTTTATCATTCATTGTGTTGTGTTGAGTCTTTTTTATTTGATATTTTACTTATTTACATTTCAAATGTCATCCCTTTTCCCCATTTTCTCCCCCACCCCCAACCCCTTAACACATTCCTCTCCTCCTTTTTGCTTTTATACTTTAATCATATGCAAGTATTAAGGTTAGTTCTAGGTTGAGGGTCTAGCAATACAAAAGATGTAAATAAACAAGGAAAAAGCAAGACAATAAACACAACTAGTCAAAGAACAAGCAAGGCAATAAACAAAGTTCCCTGAACACTCCCTTGATTGCTGTTTCTAAGTGCTTATCAGGATGACCAAAATATCAGAGCTTACTTCCCTGTCCTAGCCCAAAGTCATTTTTATGTCTGAAGCCTACTTCTTTGTTCTAGCCTAGGATTTAGATTCATGCCTGAAATTACTTCTTTGTTATAGCCTAACTTCAGATTCCTGTCTGAAGTACACTTTCTTGTCCTTGCCCAATGTCATATTCCTGCCAAGCAGCTCATTTCCTTGTTCTTGGCCAAAGTCGGATTCTTTCTAAATAGCCACAAAAGCTTTCTGCTTCTCCCTCTTTTTTATTTCATAAACAAGACTGAGCCAGTCATAGGTTGTTCTAACAAAAATTACCCATCGTGGAATATGCATTAGCAAAAGCAGTCTTTAAGTAGGAGTGGTGGGATCCTTTGGTGGTAGACATGATTTGCAGTTAGGAATGATTATAAGGTAATTAGATGATTAGTGGTGTGTTGTGTGCCAATTGAAGTTAAATTGTGGGACCTAATTTAATTTTAATTTCTCTCTCTCTCTCTCTCTCTCTCTCTCTCTCTCTCTCTCTCTCTCTCTCTCTCTTTCTCTCTCTCATTCCTAACCAGAAAATGAATGAGAGTCAATTGTAACACTCTCTTAACTTGATAGGATATCTTTACCAAAGTCTTCCAACTAACCATTTAACTATCCAGGTACTAAATACTTAGAAGCTATAAATAAAACTAGATCCTTTGTCTTGGCACTGGGATTTTCATTTTGTTGCCCTTTAACTGAGAGGAAGAATAACTAACAATAGGGAACACACACACACACACACACACACACACACACACACACACTGATTATACACTATTAAGTAGGTTTCCATAAACTTCTTCAAAAGGATTTTAGAGGTATTTATCTTATTCTGTATTCTTTCCTATACTCAGCATCCACTCCTCAATCCTAATTTCACAATTCCTTCCCCAGGAATACCCATAATATTTTTATTAATGCTTTTCTCTCCCTCTTTTTATGGTCTCTCCCATTTAAATACCTATGATATTTTTCTGAACCAATATCAGCACACAGGTCAATGTGGTAGAGACAATTAACTTTGTGAGTGTGTTATAGACAAATAACGATTGTAAAATTATCTCTGCACAGGGATATTTGGTCAGGCTTAATTATTTAATTGAACTTGGTATTAATTTAAAATTAGCTTTGTTTACTTTCTTATATCATTAGTACACTTATTAAAGTGGAGATACAAATAAAATTTGTGCCAATTACAAAAGAAAATAGTTGGATGTTATTCATTTGGAGACTCAGACAATAAATTAAAGCAAGAGTACCCTTGTCTCAATGACCTCTTTATTTTTCATGCTCATTAATCATTAAGCATTTTTAGAAATGCTTGTTTTATTTCTTTGAACAAAATATACAAATTTCTAATGTGACAAAGAATGTGCTTTTGTAGGGGAAAAAAAGCATATGTTGCTGAAAGAAATACTATCAATTGGAAAGTATCATTTTGACCCAGGATGGTAGGTGGTGGGTTAATCATACCTAAATAAATTACTTTTAAGTGGATGAATGAATTCCTTATTTTTAACTTAGATTGTTGAACTGATTTAAATAAGTTAACAAGATATTTGCTGATGTCCTGTGTTTCTTATGCAGCATTGCAGAAACTCATAAACCTGCCATTGTTGCAAATTTCTCTAATCCTAGAACTTGACAAGTGGAGGCAGAAGACACATGAGTTCAAAGACAACCTTGACCTCACAGCAAATCCCATCTAGCTTTGGTCAAATGAGTCCCTGTCTGAAAAGAAACAAAAAGACATGTACAGATATTCAAACTCCATCATTAAATGTACTATTTAAAGATAATGAGCAATATATTTAACTAACCTGTACCTCATTTTTTACTGCAATAATAGTATTGTCATTGACTATGAGCAATTATAAATGAAAAAAAATGTAATATTGTATATTAATCCCTGATACATGTACTTAATAACAGTTGTCTTTTTGTCTTTTTCATGTCTCTTATAAATGTAAGTTATCTTATTCCTAGTCACAATGAATGAATCTTTCAAAAATACTTTTAAAGTTTATTTATATGTTTATGAACCTGTGTTCAAAAGTGATAACATATATAATTGTTGTCTTTTTAAAGGCTTCAATTTTTGACTTCATCATATACAGTCCATGCTGAACGACTTTTTAATTTCCAACTGATAATAGTGATTATTTTACCTCATATTTTCTTTATATCAATTTTATTTTTCATCATCCTATTTCTATGAAAGATGCAATGGAAAATTTGGTAACAATATCAACAAGTATTCTGGAAAACAAAGAATCATTTTTTCAATATTCGCCAAATTGAGAATTGAGACTTACCTTTGTTTCAAACATTTTCATCAATGATTTAGAAATTTCAATATATAAATTTTGCTCCTCTTTAATGAAACATATTTCTAAGAATTTTACTCTTTGTAATAGGATTGGAAGCAAGTTTATTTTCTTTCTTTATTAATAATATAGAGATTTATAACATATTTTATGTTTATGTAGTTAAATGCTTACTGAATATATTCTTTAACTATAACTGTTTTATAAACAATTTATGACAATTGTATTTGTGGCATGTTAGGTTGTAAGGTTAGTTTTTTTATTATTGGTCAATACTAGTATTATTTTTCAGCTATCTTATGTTCTTTGTTCAACTTTAGTTTCACAATATAACATGATATCATAGTATAATGATGTCTGTTGTATTATCTTAATTTCCTGTCTATTTTTGTAAACTGTAACTTATTAATGGTAACCATAACTGTTCTTATTAAAGACACAAAGACCTAAACATTTTATTAATCAATAAATTAATGCTAGGAAACAGCATATCATAGGCTGAATAAGCTCTTTATTAACTAACTTGAGATGACAGAAAACAACTTTTACATAACATTGAGACTGGAGCTGCTTGACCATGTCAACCTCTCCTGTTTAGACTGATGTGAGTGCATAATAACATCCTCCAGTGACTTTATTAAATGGGTTTTTTGCTCTCTTCTTCATTTTTTAAGTTTAGCTAATTTTGTCACTCTTATTCACTGTTTCAAAGAACTCAATCTTATTTCTTAGATTTTGTTTTTTTATTAATGTATTTCTTTTCAGGCTCTAGCTCTTGTATTATTATTTCATTTGCTTCTGGATCTGTTTTAGATTCACTTGTGATTTCCCCAAAGACTCATTCATCAGTTAATATATATTGTTTGCTTTCATGAATTTGTATATGTCCTGTACTTTACCATGCTCTTCATTTCTAGATTTATGTCATTGTTTTGAACATTATAAATAATTTCTTATATCTTGCTTTTTGCTGTAAAATATTGATTAAATTATTCAATGTGCTGCTGAGAAAGTGTGTACTTTTTAGAATTGAGGTGAAATACTCAATTCATATTTATGTTATAAATGCTTTGATTACAAATAATTGTTATGTATTGATCCCATTCTCAATATTCATTGATATATTATATTCTGATTAATTTTGATTTTAAACCTAATTTGTCTTATATCAGTATAGTAATACATTCCCTTCTTAAAAGTCTCTTGTCAGAGTATATTGCTCAAGATGGTTGCAAAGATGATAGCTGCTTTCTGCTAAGAGTCAGCTCCCAACATTATAATAGCTTAAAATTTTCTACTTCACCACGGGCTTTCCCCTACCACATTGATGTCAGGTAAGACCATCTTCTGTGGAGGGTAAACTAGGAAGGAAATATCAATTGAAATGTAAATAAATAAACTGATTAATAACAAACATTCCACTTGAGAAATTGTGCTTGATATTCCTATATTTGTCCTTCTTACAAAAAGTTTTAGTGCCTTGAAAGAGAAATATGTTAGCAGAGAATTAAAAGATCAGAGAAATAAGGAAAGACATTAGGCACAGATCAGTGATTTGGTTCCATAATCCTTATGTTTGTAATTTTACTTCCAGTATACACTATTCATATTAGAAACACCCTTTGAGTACAGAAAACTCATTTAATAACTATATATTTATTTTATAATATTTAGCATAGTGATAATAATATCTTATTTAGTGATTAAATTCAATAAAATATAGAAATGTCTCAGCTCTCCCAGTCAAATAAAATTTAATTTTATTTGTGCTTGTAACAACTCAGTTTAATTACATGCTTATGGTGCATTACCCATATGACAAAATAATAAAATTCTTATAGATATAAGTTAAATAAAACACCAGATTCTGAATATAAATATATATGGAAATATAAGCCACTAAATAAGTGACATAATTCTTTAGATTTTCTCTTTAAATCTAGAGTTACTTCAATGATATATCAACACAATATGTTTTGAGTTATACAGTAAACATGAATTGGCAAAAATTAAAGCAACTATTAAAACATTATACACATATTTAGTAAAAGATGCCTTAAGTACTTGAAAACATTAACATTACTATTATTTAAATTGAAACAAACAATACTGCAAATGGATTTCCCTCATGTTCTCCTTATGTCTTTGTCTGTATGATAAGCAAGCAAAGCCATAACCAAGTGAAATACTTCTGTTACATTTTTGTATTAATAATTTGTTCAGGTCAAATCTGGTGTTTTTTAAGTTAGAAAACTAGGTATAACAGCATTTACTTCAGCAGCACATATCTAAAAATTGGAGAAATGATAAAGAGAAGATTGATGTTTCTTGTTACAATGATGGCCGGCTAATTTATAAGGTATTTCATATTTTCACATACAAACAATCAAAAATGAGTATAATTAAAATTATCAAAATGCATCATTTACTACAATGCACATGTCCTTTTTTTGTAATAGCATGGCATTAAAAGATGCTTATTGATTTAATTTCTTATGATCTTTTATATATTTTATTTCTTTGTACCCTCATGTGACTTACTGGGTATAGTCAACATTTATATCCACTCACTAACCGTGAGTTACTTATACTTTAATCTTGCTGTGCTTTCTTGCTTGAGTTAATTCTGTAACCATTGTAATCAGGAAAAGGAACAAAAAATAGTATCAATGGTTAGGAAGCAATTGAAATACACATGAGAAGATGGAAACTAATGAAAGAAAACAGATAAGTGGTATAGGTATCGCATCTCTCAGCAAACATGACTAAATACAGAGACGCATGTACTCCATATGCATAATCAAATATTTCCCTGGAACAGGCACCTCAATAAAGCACAAGCAAGAGCACATTGACTTAGTTTCACAGAAAGTTGAGTATCAGTATCATGACAGAAAGACTTAAAATTGTACAGTTTGTCAGGAGAACAAACAAGAGCACATTGACTTAGTTTCACAATGAAAGTTGGGTATCAGTATCATGACAGAAAGACTTAAAATTGTACAGTTTGTCAGGAGAAAAGTATGATTTAGTGCTATAAAGTAGCATATGGAGAAGATGGTGGTACCATTGAAAAAATTGAGTTTGAAGCTGAAAAAGTTTGTTCCTATGAAATAGAAATGATGTGTTGAGGGCATGTCAGACATTGGTTTGACTTTATAGGCTTACCAGTATAGATAGGGGAGTTTAGTAGATTTTCCCTTGGTTATAGAGCACTGAGACACGCTTTGTTCAGACATCTCTTGTTGTTTCTACAAGATTCATTTTCTCAGGATCAGTCATCTGGACGCTCAGAAGCCACTCTAGTAGTGTCCCAAAAGAGCCTGGTTATTACATGATCTGGTGATAGAACTTAGTGTTGTTCAGTGATTACTTGTTTGGAAATCATGCTGAATTTAATAGTTTTGGGGGCACAGAGGCATCTAAACAAATTAAAGATGAGCACGTATATCTAGCAGTGTATGATGATGTTATATTCCCTGGAATTAGCATCTGAAATAGAGATTCATATATTCATCAGAGTAAATTCTAACCTATAGTGGAGATTTGTAGAGATGGAGATGCTGATAACTTGATGTTTTTACTGATGAACTTGAATAAGGGCAGCCTTAAGAGAAGATGCTGTGGGCTCCCAACTTAAAAAAAAAAAAAAGTAGGTAGGGTTAATCAAAGCCTTAATAAATACCACTCTATTAATTCAACTTTACATCTACAAGACTTGTCTGGCAGAGTTTGCAGCCTTTTTATTCTTATATTTCCAAGCCTTCTTCTACTTTTCTTACTGTTTTGAATGTAATTGTTTATTTGTGCCATGGCATACGGGATATATATGTAGCATATATCCAATCTTCACCCGCAGAAAGACAAAACAAGAGAGAGAGAGAGAGAGAGAGAGAGAGAGAGAGAGAGAGAGAGAGAGAGAGAAAGGAGAAGAAGAAGAAGAAGAAGAAGAAGAAGAAGAAGAAGAAGAAGAAGAAGAAGAAGAAGAAGAAGAAGAAGAAGAAGAAGAGAAGAAGAAGAAACAGTGACAAATCCAAATGTTTAAAAATAAACTTGTCATCCACCTATGAGTATTACAACATACCTGACTAGGAACTCTTTCTGTCTCATACAGAACTACATTTTTGTGTGTTTTGAAGTATATTATAGCAATTGTTTCCACAAAATATCAGTGATTTCTAATCACACTATGTATCTCAACTTGTTAAAAAATACATTAAGGACTACATACTTCATGCATGCAGAAAGAAAGTATACAGTGTTACAATAGGATAGTTACTAAGAATACCTAACAAACAACATGATTTTCACAGTGTCAAATTCTGATTTAGCCCTACACTATCATCTGAATATAAGTAAAAGCTGAAAATATTTTATAGTGAAATAGTTTGTGAGGATAAAAACATATAAAGACTCAGAAAAATGAAAAAAAATGCTAGGAGTGGGTTCGAAATGGGTTATGTACCTTCTATTGATTAAATGTTGTAACTCATAGAAAGCGCAATAAATTGTTTGCACTAATTAGAATTGTGAAGCACACATTTTTATAATTTAGATACTAAAATCTTATCAAGCAGTGTTATAAACATAGTATTGCTCTAATGGTTTAGATGTGTGTCAAACATTTTTAGGAAACTACATTTTTATTTCCATAGCAAACATTTTTTGGCATTTAAAAAAAAAACAAACCAAAAACAAACCAAAACAAAAAACCCTCTTCTCTAAATTCCTAAAACACAACACTAAATATACTAATGAACTTAACTATTCGTTTTCCACATACTCAAACCAATTACTTGAAAGTGTGTGTGTGTGTGTGTATATATATATATATATATATATATATATATATATTACCTGAAAAATAAATTAATTAAAGTTCTTCTTGCTAGGTGATTTCCAAGGAACACATGTTACTGTACTGGAGTGAAACTTCTAAATAGTTAAATACCTAGGAGTAATAAATCTAATTATTTTTACCATTTTATTTTTACTTTTTATTTGTTATTGGATATTTTATTTATTTACATTTCAAATGTTATTTCCTTACCCAGTATCCCCTATGCAAACCACCTATCCCATCTCCCCTCCCCCTGCTTCTATGAGGTTGCTCCTCTACCACCTACCCACTCCTTCCTCACTACCCTGGAATTTCCCTACACTGGGGCATCTGAGCCTTCACAGGACCTAAGGCCTTTTCTCCCATAGATACCAGATAAGGCCAAACACTGCTACATATGCAAATGAAGCCATAGGTCCCTTAATGTGTACTCCTTGGTTGGTGGTTTAGTCCCTGGGAACTCTTGGGGGTGTGGTTGGTTGATACTGTTGTTCAGCCTGCAAGGTTGAAAAGCCCTTCAGCTCCTTCAGTAGTTTCCAAAACTCCTCCATTGGCATCCCCATGCCCAGTCTAATGGTTAGCTGCAGGCATGAGCATCTGTATTTGTCAGGCTCTGGCAGAGCCTCTAAGGAGAAGCTATATCAGGCTTCTGTCAGCAATTACTTCTTGGCATCTACAATAGTGTCTGGGTTTGGTTACTGTATATGGGATGGATCCCCAGGTGGGGCACTCTTTGGATGGCCTTTCTTTAGGTATCTGCTCCACACTTTGTCCCCGTATTTCCATATTTCCATTAGATGGGAACCATTCTAGGATAAAAGTTTGGAGATGAGTGTGTGGTCCCATTTTGGAACTATGGATGTACCATAACTTCTGGATATGGCTTCTAAAGATTCTCCCTTCCCTTTCTTGGGCATTTCAACTAATTTCATCCACATTGGATCCCAAGAGCCACTTACTTTCCTGGCATCTGGGACTTTCTGGTCGCTACCCCAGTTCCCATTCCTGTTGCTACACACCTCTGTTCAAATTCCTGACCCTCTGTATGTCATCTCAGTCTCTTCCCATACCTGATCCTGCCCCCTTTCCACTCCCCTTTCTGTCCTTCTCCTAAGTCCCTTTCACCCTCTATCTCCTGTGAGTATTTTGTTCCCCCTTCTAAGAAGGACTGAAGAATCCACACTTTGGTCTTCCTTCTTCTTGAGCTTCATATGGTCTGTGTGTTGTGTCATGGGTATTCCGAGCTTTTAGCCTAATATCGACATGTCAGTGATACATAGCATGTGCGTTTTTTTGTGTGTAGGTTATCTCACTCAGTCTAGTATTTTCTAGTTCCATCCATTTGCCTAAGAATTTCATGAAGATATTGTTTTTAATAACTGAGTAGTACTCCATTGTGTAAATGTACTACATTTTCTATATCCATTCCTCTGTTGAGGAATATGTGTTCTTCCCAGCTTCAGGCTATTATAAATAAGGCTGCTATGAACATAGTGGAGCATGTGTTCTTGTTTTATGTTGGACTAGGTTTTTGGTATATGCCCAGGAGTGGTATAGCTGGGCATATAGGCAGTACTATGTCCAATTTTCTGAAAAACTGCCAGATTGATTTCCAGAGTGATTGCATTAGCTTACAATCCATCAGAAATAGGAGAGTGTTCTTTCTTCACATCTTCACCAGCATCTGCTATCATCTGAGTTTTTGATTTTAGGCATTTTTACTGGTGTGAGGTGAAATCTCAGGGTTGTTTTGATGTGCATTTTCCTGATGACTAAGGATGTTGAACATTTTTTTATGTGCTTCTTGCCCAGTCATTATTCCTTAGTTGAGAATTCTTTGTTTAGCTCTGTACCTCAGTTTTAATAGGGTTACTTGTTTCTTTGTAGTATAATTTCTTGAGTTCTTTGTATGCATTGGATATTAGCCCTCTATCATATGAAGAATTGGTGAAGATCTTTTCCCAATAAGTTGGTTGCTGTTTAGTCCTATTGAAAATCCCCTTTGCTTTACAGAGGTTTTGCAATTTTATGAGGTCCCATTTGTCAATTGTTGATCTTAGAGCATAAGCCATTGGTGTTCTATTTAGGAAAATTTCCCCTGTGTTCATGTGTTCAAGGTTCTTCCTCACTTATTCTTGTATTAGATTCAGTGTATCTGGTTTTATGTAGAGGTCCTTTATCCACTTGGACTTCAACTTTTTACAGAAGATAAGAATGGATTAATGTGCATTCTTCTACATGCTGATCACCAGTTGAAAAAGCACCCTTTGTTGAAAATGCTGTCTTTTATCCACTGGATGGTTTTAGCTCCTTTTTCAAAGATCAAGTGGCCATAGATATGTTCATTTCTGGGTCTTCCATTTTATTCCATTGATCTACCTGCCTGTCTCTGTACCAAAACCATGCAGTTTTTTGTTTTGTTTTGTTTTGTTTTGTTTTGTTTTGTTTTTCCAAAATTGCTCTATGATATAGCTTGAGGTCAGGAATAATGGTTCCCCCAGAATTTCTTGTATTGTTGAGAATAGTTTTTGCTATCCTGCATTTGGGTTATTCCAAACAAATTTGCAAATTTCTCATTCGAATTCTACAAGGAATTGAGTTGGAATTTTGATGGGGATTGCTTTCAGCAAGATGGCTATTTTTACTATGTTAATCCTACCAATCTCATGAGCATGAGAGATCTTTCCATTTTCTGAGATCTTCTTTGGTTTCTTTCTTCAAAGACTTAACGTTCTTGTCATACAGATCTTTCTTAAACCTAATTATACTAAATAATTTAAAGCTATTCACTCTGAATATTAATCTACTATGACTTATATATTATATAACAATACTCTCTCAGTATCGTTGAAGCATCACAAAAATGTATATTTTCAAGGATAAGACAGTATCATTATTTTCATTCTAGATAAATTATTTCAGTCTATTTTTATTAGAAATCTTTTTATTTTATTTAATTTTTCTTCTCTCCAGATTTTATCCTCTTCCTGGTACACACTCTGAACAGTTTTACATCCCATACCTCCTTGCCCCCCAACCCATGTCTCCACAAGGATACCTCCACCCCCCCCCACCAGACCTCCCCAACCCTGGGCCTCTAGTCTCTTGAAGGTTAATGTGCATCTTCTCTGACTGAGTCCAGACCCAGCAGTCCTCTGCTGTATATGTTTTGGGGGCTTCATATCTGCTGGTGTGTGATACATGGTTGGCAGTCTAGTGTCTGCGAGATCTCAAGGTTCCAGGTTAATTGAAATTGCTGGTCCTTGTAAAGGGTTGCCTCTTCCTTCTCAGTTTCTTCCACCTTTTCTCTAATTCAACAACAGGGGTAAACAGCTTCTGTCCATGGATTGGGTGTGGATATCTGCATCTGACTCAGCTGATTGTTGGGTCTTTAGGAGGCCAGTCATGATAGATTATAAGTATTATAACTTAATTGGATTAATTTTACTGATTTTTTTTTGCTAAATTCTATCTAAGTTACAAAGTAAATTAAACATTAGAAATTTGTGAACAATTAAACAATTAAACATTTGCCTTTATGAGCCATTATAAAACCTGCAGATAGATGCTGACTAGTATTTCCAAAAAATTTAAAGGTGTAAATAAGAAGAGAATTGAACTAGAGGGAGGGTTGAGCACATAAGGTACTTTCAGTCTGTACCTAAAATGCTGAATTTGATTGCAGGATCCAAAAGTGGAAGGTAAGGACAGAAACACCTCCTAAAGTCTCCTGACCCTCACTTGCAAGAGATATATTCTTTCCTCTCTCACTGCTGAGACTTTATTGGTTTGAACCTGTGCAGGTGTTCTACGTGCTGTCATGGTCTTTGTGAGTTCATATGTGCATCTGTAAAATAATTTTCCTCTAGTCATCTACCTTCACTATCCCTTATAAGCATTTGAATTTCTCTTTCTCATAGGTTGCTGAGTCATGAAGGGATGGGTTTTATGAAAATACCCTGTTTAGGTCTTAGTGCATTAATGTTTCTCTCGATATGTACAAATTACCTAGATTTACATGTCAGCGTTAATTTTAATCTACTGTCACGAATGAACCTTTCTTATAGAGTGGGTAGTTAATCTACTCAGAACATGATGGAAGCTTTCATCATTTGTTCTAGCCTTTCTGCAGTATATCTCCTTCAGTTCACTTTCAGACAGTTTATATACATGCATGCATACATACATACAAACAGTTATATATATTTTGCTTTATATTAATATATTACATAATTAACTCAACACCTGAGGGAGTCTGTGCACATCATCCTTCATCTGTCATTACCCATTCATGTGTCTGCTCTCTCTCATGATCTACCTCCTCACTAATAGCACCTCTGCTAATTTCATGTCCTACATATATACAGACAGGTGTACTCATCTTGACTATATGAGAGAAACCAACATATATTTATTAAGTAATTTGTATTATGATGAATACTATGAATGATAAATGTATATTGTATCATTATTCTGAAATTATTATATTTGTAGCAATATAGTTTCTCCATATCTACAATTATATTCATTTAATATTTAATTCCTTGTCATGGAACATTGATTTTATTAAAAATTGATTTCACCTATCTGGATTTCAGAGACTGGTCATCAAAATCTTCACCTTGTTTGCAATTTACTTTAAAGAAAAATGTTTTACTCTCATATATTGATTGGAAGCAAATCTAGAGATCAATATTTGGTTAATTGCAAAGTTCACATTGATGCTTTCCTGTGAAAACTCACCTATTGTAAGAAATTCTTCATTCCTTCATAATTTGGGCTCATGCCTAAACTTATTTTCTTGTCAAACATAAACACAATATTATAATTCTCAAAAGAAAACCACTTTTCTATAAAATGTAGAATACTCTAAGCATAAGTTTTATGAATATGTAATTATACATTTTCCAAAAAATATGTATAAAATACAGTGTATATTTACTCTCATATATGTATACATAAATAATTTCTATGTGTTTAATAAAATATCAAGTGAAGTAGTACATTGAATTTTAAGAATACACAAAATGTTTGAAACAGTACTGCTTGTGGCAATACAGGAATGAGTAAAACAACATGAGACATTGTTAGACATATTTATTAAGTGCCTGGTGGTCAGGAAACTGTTCAATTGCATGTTACTCTTTGGCTAAAAGCAGAATGATATGTAACATCTAAATTTTCTTGAACCAACAATAAAGAGGATAATATTTTTTTCAAAACACAATAACCTTGAGTGATTTTTTTTCCATTAGAGGACCTTAAATGGCATTTTTAAAGTCACTTTCATTTATAAAAAGAAAGAAGGTTATGTTGTGAACAGCAATGAACACCCCCTCTTAGACCTGAAGTTCTTTTCACAGATTTATTATTTCATTCAAGTTACAAAAAAAAAAAAAAAAAAGCCAGTTTTCCACTCTGTAAAACTATATAATTTGAGACCTTCAAAATATGTTTGGAAGCTGTGTCCAGTTAATGAGCTCTAGTAATTTCATGATAAGCAAGAAATTTAGTGAGTTTGTGTACTTTGTTATTTTTATCAAAGTATCTATAGTTTTCAAAATATTAAGATATTCAAAAATGTATTAGAAATAGGCCATGTGTGAGTGTATAAATGGGGCACTGAATGTGAGTCACAGTATGTTTGGTATGTTTCATAAAATTTATATCTGTGGAATAAGATTACAAGGGAGGCTAGATAGAATGGCACTATTTAGTGTTATTTATTTATTTATTTTAGACTTCCATTTATGATATACTAATTCTTTCTGTTTCTAGAAGTGGAATTGCAGCTAAACAAAAATAATATTTTTGGATATATGGACTTGGAATGATATAGTGACCCTTGACATCATTGATCTCTGTGCATGCGATGAGCCATTTGTGTGCTGACAGCAGGGTTGTAAGAAGAGTGAAGAAGCCCTTAAGACTTCAGAATTTAACTCTTCACTCTTTGTTATGATATCACTGAATCATGTGAGGGAAGTGAGGAAACTACTGAGATGATCTTACCACATAAGTATGAAGACAAAACACAAAATAAAAAACTATATAACAAAACATGTTTTTCAGTCCTTTTCCCCAAGTCAATATGTGATTGTGTTTCCTCCTTCCCCTCCTTGTCCCCTATCCAAGTCTCTACCTCCCTCCCCACTCCTGTGATTGCTTTCTTCTCCCTCCCAAATGGGATGGAGTCATCCTCACTTGGGCCCTTTGGCTTGTTAACCTTTTTGGGTTCTGTGGACTGTATCCTGGGTATTCTGTACTTTCTTTTAAAGCTAATATCCACTTATTAGTGAGTACATACCATGTATGTCCTTTTGGGACTGAGTTACCTCACTCAGGATGATATTTTCTAGTTCCATCCATTTGTCAGCAAATCTCAAGATGTCCTCATTTTTAATAGCTGAATAGTATTCCACTGTGTAAATTAACCACATTTTCTGTATCCATTCTTCTGTTGTGGGACATCTGTGTTGTTTCCAGCTTTTGGTTATCACAAACAAATCTGCTATTAACATAGTGGAGCACGTGCCCCTGTGTCATTGTGAGGCAACTCCTGGGTATATGCCCAAGAGTGGTACTGCTGGATCATCATGCAAATCTCTCACAGGAGACCACCAGCCATGCAGCATACATACACAAGCTTATATGAGGCCCCCAACACATATAGAACGGAGGACTGCAGGGTCAGTGTTCAATCAGAGAAGATGGCATCTAACTTTCAAGAGACTGGAGGCTCCAGGGAGTGGGGAATTCTGATGAGTGTGGGTGTGGGGACATCTTTGTGAAGACCTGGGGTTGAGGCAGGAGGAGGTATGGAATGTGAAACTTTTAGAGGCTGAACTGGGAGGGGAATAAAATCTGGAGTGTAAAAAAAAAAAAGATTAAATAATAAAAAACAAAACAAGATTAAAAAAACAACATGTTTTTACTGTTGAGCCTAAATATGTTCACATTATAGGAGTTGTTGTGATGTGTATGATTCCTACATAGGAACTAAAATAATAAATATCTTTAAAAATACATGAATAAATAATACATAAATAAATATAAATAAGAAATAAATAAGATTATAAAATACAGTTTGGTTATACTATTTTAAATGTTATTTTTTATTATGGTATGATTGCTTATATGTACAGATGCTGTAGAAGTGCACAAATGTTCTTAACAACTGAACCATTACTCTAGCCTATTTCAGACTTCTTTTTTCTCTAATTATGTGTTCCTTCCCAGTAACTTCCCACTTCAATATTAACTAATACATATACTCTGTGAATTTTATAAAACTAGGTGGCATAATCAAAAGATAAATTTGTCTTATCTTTATAAAAACATTTTTTATATAGAACATTTTAAGTTTATTTTCTCAAAGAAAAATCATACTAAGAAAATTAATCCCAAAATTATAAATAATCTTTTGTGTTCTTAAGAGGTAGCATCTAGGTACTGAAAAGATCTTTCAGAGGACCAAGGTTTGGTTCCTCACACCAAATGGAGGCTCACACCATCTCTAATTTGAGTTTGGAGATATATCCTATGTCATCTTGTAACTTCAGTGGACAGAAGGTATGAATGTGGGCACAGACATGCATCCATGCAGACAACACACACATGCAAATAAAATTAAATTAAAATTAAAAGAAAATAGATTAAACTCATTAATCTTGATGGTTAGAGATTGATTTTACAAATGGGTTCGAAATTAAAGTGTTAATTTGATTACAACACTTTTTTATTGAAAATAGATTCTTTTATCATATAATATATCATAGTTGCAGTTTTCTCTATTGCTCCCAGTATCTTTTTACTTCCCCTTTCCTTGGGAGCTGTTCTGTTTCTGTCTCTCATCAGAAAAGAACAGGATTCTAAGAATAATAACCAAACATGGCAACATAAAACATAAGATAACATAAAACATTGTTAGGAGCCATGCTGCGTTTGCTGAAGTAGCTATACGCTTGCCATTAGAAGATGGCGCTGGCTTCCTGTTCCTGGTTCTTCTTGGCCTTGGTGTCTGCAACTGTGTTCACGCATAGGTGCGAATTTTCCTGCTGAAAGTACTATCAGTGGATATGTAAATGAGAGCCCAGTCTGTAAGCCAATGAGGACAGATCATGTCTCTTTGATAGTATATAAGTCAGTACATTCTGGGGCTTGGGGTCCTTCCTTTGTTCTCCATCTTGCATCCTTCTAACTAAAAGAGCTGTAACAATAAAAGACGCTGTCAGAAGAATCTTGAGTGTGACGTGCTCCTTATCGGTGAGGTAGCATGTCGCATTTGGTGCCGAAACCTGGGAGTGGAAGCCGAACGCCCCTGAGGATCGTGTACCTTGAAGGACCCTGCTTAGCTCACAGAAACAAGATTCAGAACTGACGGTGCAGTAAGTCTAGACACTTTTCTGTAAGATATGGTGGATCCTATGCTTGACCTTGCTTTCGCTATCCCTGTCTGGGCGATGGTTGTTCTCTTGTTTTGCTTTTGCCTTAATTGTCATAAATCACAGGCAGATAACTGTGCAGGTTCGCCCCGTTCTGTAGATAAAGAATTATAGGCAATCAACAGTTTAAGCCGGTTCTCGTGGCAGTGCAGGCGCTGCTGCAGGAAAGCGGCTTGACTATTTCAGATGGGGTTCTTTTGAAGTTTTTTAAAGAGGTAGATAGAGTTGCTCCGTGGTATGGTCCTACAGGATCCCTTACCACGCGATCATGGGAAAAGTTAGGAGCTGATTTAGCCTGGGAAAAGGAAGAGGGAAGATTGAGAGCAGGCACGTTACCTATTTTTAGGATGATTCAGGCATGCATAGTGGATGAGAAATGCCGAGAAAAGATTAGAGAAGGACAAAGGGTCCTTTCTCAGTGTCAGGATAGCCTATCAGAAGCAGAAAAGGAAGGGAATGCTAGCAGAAGAAAAGGCAATGATAAACAGCCTTTAAGCCCTCCATGTCAGAAGAAGAAGGAGGGAGAGAAAAGAAAAAAGAAAAAAGAGAATGGAGCTGAGAAAATAGCTCAGTCAGAGAAATATAAAAAAATATATCCAGCCTTGTCTGGGTTTAGAAAATTAACACTGAATGACTCCGCCTCAGAGGAGACGTCCTCTGAGGAGGGAGAAAACGAGGACGATACTTCGTCCCAGGATGGGTTGGATTCGGACGAACAAACAGAATTAGGTGAGGAGGAAGCTCGTTATGAGAAAGAAAGATATCGTCCGGATCCTCCTTATGCACCTGGCAGTTTGCCATCGGCACCGCAGCTGCTTGTGCGGAACAGGCTAGGAGACATGTTATTCCAATAGCCACCTCCTTGATTCCAGAAAAGGAGAGAAGAAGGATTAGAGCAGCCTTTCCGGTTTTTGAAGATCAGAATCAGCAGAGATACCATCGTAGTTTAGACTTGAAACAATTAAAGTCGTTGGCAGAATCAGTGCAAACATATGGCATAAATGCCTCTTTTACCCAAGCCTTAATAGAGAGACTTGCAGAAAGTGCTATGACACCTGGGGATTGGTGTAGTACTATCAAGGCAATTGTCCCTACAGGCAAATATTTAGAATGGAAAACTCTTTATCATGATTTGTGTGCTACACAGGCCAGAGATAACATGGCACAAAATCACCCCCAATGGAGCTTTGATATGCTAACTGGCCAGGGGAGCTATTTGTGTTTTCCCACAGGAACAAGAAAATCTGATCTGGGTACCAACAAGATTGACAAGAATAGTGAAGGATGGAGAAAAAGAAAATCTGGATCCAGAGGCTGTGGACATCAATGTTTCTGATATTAATTTTTTGGACTCCCATAAGGAGCAGCCTACCTCTGTGGGCAATAGTGAGAACATGGCCCATTCCAATGCCTGTACATGCTAATTCGACTAAACTTCCTTTATTCTTATCCACAAGTTGTGCCATGGAAGCACCATGCATCAAAACGCCTAAGTTTGAAACAGAACCATATAATGCCACCTCAATAAAATTAAATATGGCATTATGTTTTACTTTCCAAAATGAGACTATTAGCTCTGGGAAAGGGCCATGTATTAAAATTACAAAAATAAAATTGGGATATTGGGAAGATCCACTTGTTGCTAATAAAATTCCCACAGGGATATTAATGAATGCCCTGTCACAAATAAGTACTGGAGCAACTAGTGGAAGTGGAACTGGTGGTAATAATACTTCTTCTAATATAACTACCATTATGCTCACTAGCAATATAACTATACCATTACCTGATAATTCTCCTCTTAATGTGACCGCTAAAAGACAGATACCATGGTGCTATCCATTATTGGATTTTCCTCCGACATTTACAGCATGTCAACCACCAGAATTACGGAAATTTAAAATATCGGAGGGTTTCTATTTTAATCAAAAGTTAAAAAGATTTAAAAGAAATAACACTCACTCTGGCCCTGGGAGTGAGTGGCCATTTTTCAAATGGATAATTATAAATGATGCCGAGGCATCTACTAGTATATCAGCTTTTGCTAATCTACAAGGAAGCTTCCATACATCTAAAAATGTCAGTGGTACATGTTTGGAGACCACGCAAAGTAATAAAACAAATTACATGTTACTTAACAGAATGCTGGAATGGAAATAACCAGACAGCAATTGTGGTGAATATTCCCACATTTGTAACAGTACCTGTTGAAGCTGACCCCAAAGATTTTCCTATCGTACAATTATTGAGACAAAAAAGAGATTTTGGCATTACAGCAGCTATAATCACTGCCATTACTGTTTCTGCTGCAGCTGCAGTGACTGCAGGTATTGCCATGGCCAATCAAGTGCAAGCAGCCTCAGTTATTAGTCAAATTATTGAAAAGGCATCCGATGCACTTGAGACAGTGAAGAGAACTGATGCTCATTTGGCCTCAGGGGTCTTACTGGTCAATCAGCGCATTGACTTATTACAACAACAATTACAAGCGCTTGGAGATGTCATACAATTTCTTGTGTGGCTTCCACACGTTCCCTATGTATAACCCCCTTACCTTTTGATAATTCTTCCCTTGTTAACAGTTCTATTATTTCAGAATATCTGAAGGGGAATTGGACCCAGGAGTTGGAGTTTCTTCAAGAAGAATTACAGTTGAAGATATTAGACCTCAACAATACAAGCCTTGATATAATCAGTTTCAAAGACTTTACCTCTTGGCTTTTTTCTGCATTTTCCTTCTTTAAGGAGTGGGTGGGGGTAGGTTTGTTTGGCTGTATGCTACTTGGAGGGACATTGATCTTACTCTGGTTGTTCTGTAAAATGAAAACTCAACAACAACGTGATAAAATAGTTATTGCTCAGGCATTTATGGCCATTGAGACTGGAGCATCCCCTTAAGCTTGGTTGAATATGCTAAAGTGCTGAGACACTGTTCCGTTTATGCATGCTTGTGGGCACAGGATCCCTTTGCACCAAGCTGTAGACGGGACAGCCTTTTGATGCCTCCCAGGGCTCGGGTTCCTATTGCACGGGACTAAGGCACAAAAGGTCTCTAGTCACTATGCTATTTATAAAGAAGGGGGAGATGTTAGGAGCCATGCTGCGTTTGCTGAAGTAGCTATACGCTCGCCATTAGAAGATGGCGCTGGCTTCCTGTTCCTGGTTCTTCTTGGCCTTGGTGTCTGCAGCTGTGCACACGTGTAGGTGTGAATTTTCCCGCTGAAAGTACTATCAGTGGATATGTAAATGAGAGCCCAGTCTGTAAGCCAATGAGGACAGATCATGTCTCTTTGATAGTATATAAGTCAGTACATTCTGGGGCTTGGGGTCCTTCCTTTGTTCTCCATCTTGCATCCTTCTAACTAAAAGAGCTGTAACAATAAAAGACACTGTCAGAAGAATCTTGAGTGTGACGTGCTCCTTATTGGTGAGGTAGCGTGTCGCAAAACATATCATATTGAAGCTGAACAAGGTAATCATCAAAAGGAAAAGAACCCAAGAGTAGGAACAAGAATCAGAAACCCACTCATTCTCACCCACAGGGGACACATACAAATACTGAGTTGGAAGCTATAATATATATACAGAAGGCATGGTGTTCTCAAGTCTGCTTTGTGCTTACTGCTCCAGTCTCTGTAAGTTCTTATGAGCCTTGATCACTTGAATCAGAAGGCCTTATTTTCCTGGTGCCCGCCATCTATAATGACTCTTACATTCACTATGTAAAGAACAAACTTAAGAATAATAGGAATACAAGAAGAAACAATCACAGGTCAAAGATTCAGGAAGTATTTTTAACAAAATTATAGAAGAAAAATTTCCTAACCTAAACAAGAAAATGCCTATAAAAACACAAGAAACATATAGAACACCAAAGAGGTTAAAACCAAAAAGAAAGTTTACTCACTACATCATAATCAAAACAAAAAACATATAGACAAAAAGAGAACATTAAAAGTTAAAGGATAAAAAGACCAAGTAACACATAAAGGCTGACATATTAGAATTACATCTTTTTCTCAGTGCAATCTCTAAAAGCCAGAAGGGCCTGAACAGATGTCCTATAGACTCTAAGAGACAATGGATGTCAACCCAGGCTATTATAACCCAGTGAAACTTTTAATTATTGTAGGTGCAGAAAATGTTATTCCATGGTAAAATCAAATTTAAGCAGTATCTATTTACAACTCTACCTGTAAGAAGAACCTAGAAGAAAAACTCTAATCTAAGGATGTTAACTACACCCATTAAAACACAAGTAATAAATAATCTCACACTAATAAAATCAAAACAATGTAAAATGGACACACATATCACCACCACCACCACCACCACCACCACCACCACCACCACCACCAAAACCAACAATAACAACTGAAGTGGAGATTTCTGGTTTCCTTGGAGACTCAGTTGTGTTATGTGATGTGTTTCTGGAAATTGTATTATGAGAAAATATATTTGTTGATGCAGATATGTGGGAGGATGTTTTTGCTGAGAATACACATGTTGTGAGTTTTCAGAAGGTGCCTAGAAAACAGGCATGATTTGAGAGTGCAGACACTTGAGAAAACAAATAATACTATAAATATAACCTCACAAAAAGTAGATGACAAATATGTGGAATTGCTTTTCCTTGACAATCTTTGCTAGTCTTCCTTAGGCTTTGCAAATTTTGGTCTTTGCTGGCAGTGCTGTGCGACATTGGTTCTTTTTGCCACTCTTTGCTGATCATCTTTTGTCAGCTTTTTAGAGAGAAATGCACCAAAAAATTTCTGATGGTATTCCAGTGGCTTCTTGCCTCTTCTATGGACTCAAGATGATTGGCCCAGTCTGGTAGTTTCTTCAGGATCAAATTGCCATTGCTGATTTAAGAATTGTGTTTTCGAGTAAATCAAGGTACTGCTTCTGATTCTTGTGAACTGTACTGCTCATATCCTGACAACACAGACTAGATTTGCCTCAAAGGACTATGTCTAAACTGATCCTCATCCTCCTTTGCCCTACTAATATTCCTTTTCACTTGGTCAGTGGTGGACTAGAAAGGAGACTAAATCATTTAAGTACAGTCATTAAAGTGGGTTTAGAAAAATATAAGCCTACAACCAGCAACAACAAAATAATAGGAAGCAACAGTCATTGGTCATTTATATGTCACAATATCATTAGAAAAAAAAAAACACTAACAGAATGGATGCAAAAAAGGGATCTGTTTTTCAACTGATGCAAAAAAAACCCCTTCAATATCAAGTATAGACATTGCAACAGGGTAAAAGATTAGAAAAAAATTACTCCAAGCAAATGGACCTAAGGATCAAGCTAGTGTGCCATTTTATATCTAACATATTAGACTTCAAGCTAAACATAATCAAAAGAGATTGGAAGGACACTATATACAAAGGAAAAAAATCTAACAAAATCTTTATGTCTATTCCAAAAGCAAAACAGCACTCACTTTAGTAAAAGAAAAAGCTATTGAAGCTTAAATCACATATTGATCCTCAAACATTGATAGTGGGAGTCTTCAATACCCCACTCAACAATGAATAGCTCATCCAGTTAAAAACTAAACAGAGAAATATTTTATATAACCAATGTTATGAAGCAAATGTACCCAGGAGATTTATACAGAACATATCATCCAAACACACAAGAATATATTTTATTCTCACCACTTCTCAGAACATTTTTCAAAATTGACTACATACGATTAAAATATTAATCATAGTCATAAAATGCATTTCCTGATGATCAAGAATTTAACAGTAGTAATACCCATAATGTATAAAGTCTTTATGTGTCCTTGTAACTGTGTCAAATAATTTGCATCTAGTATTTCAGTTGTATTATAATGAAACACTATAATTCCTGCTATTTGGAAAGATGAGCTTATAGTTAGAAATGTGTTTACATGCATACTGCCACACAATTATGTTATGTGACAAGGCTTGGGTTTTAACCTGGCCTTTGAGCTCTTTAGTAACCATATAGTATAGTTCTTATTAGAATGTACTAATAAAGACAGACAGTGTCTCCTTGGCTGCCTTCAAATCAAGATGTAGAACTCTCAACTCCGTCTTCAGCATCATGTCTGCCTGGACACTACCATGCTTCCTATAATGATGATTATGGACTGAATGTTGGACTCTGTAAGACAGCCCTAATTAAAAGTCCATTATAAGAGTTGCCTTGGTCATGGTGTCTCTTCATAGCCATAAAACCCTCAGACAGAATTTGGTACCAGAGACTGGGGTATTTCTGTGATAGGTTGGCCATGATTTTGTTTAAAGGAATGTGTATTTTGGGACTTTGGAAAGTAGTGGAGTGCCTTAAGTGGAGTTTAATAGATGATCCTTAGTAGGACAGTGGTGCTAAGGATGATTTGAACTATGCAACCCTTGCTCTAGAGGTTTTGGAGAAGTGGAATTTTGATATGTTGCCTGGAGATTATTTGTTTTGGTGAAGAATGTGGAAGCTTTTTGCCCTTATCTAAAGAGTCTGCCTGAGGTTAAGGTGAAGAGATTCAAATTAATTGCCTTGACAATGAAGTCTCAATGAAGCCCAGCATAGACTTTGTCCACCGGTGTACACTCATAAAGATTATTTTGATCAGGTGTAGCAAGCTTGGAAAGAAAAATACATTTTCCAGGAAGTGGAGTAGAGCTAAATCATGTGTGCAAAGATAGTAGATGGAATTAAGGAAATGGTGACCTTGGGCAAGATCTCACCCAGATAAGTTTATGGCTTGTGTTTGTGTTAAGCGTTATTATTTCCTGGTTATTGTTTTCATTTAGACTTTTAAAATCTGGAATGCGCTACAATTAAGAAATGGAGGGCACACCTGTGACCCAAATCTTGAGGCTGAAAGACACAAGTTTTGGATCTGGGTATTGACATCTGGGATGACACTAGCTTTTGGTCTGGATCTTGAGGCATAGTGGCTGTGAAAAGCTTAGGTCTAGCCATGGTGGTGCATTCCTTTAATTCCAGGAAATAGATACAGGCAGATCTCTGAGTTCAGGGCCAACCTGGTAGACCTGTTCCTATAGTTTTAAGTAGAGAAAAGCTTAAGTCCAGACATGGTGGGCACCCAGCACCTAGCAGCACTCTGGAGACAGGGATGCAGATCTCTGAGGTCAAAGTCAGTCTACAGAGCAAGCTTTAGGATATCCAAGTGTGATGGTTTGTATATGCTCGGCCCTGGGGTGGCACTATTAGAAGGTGTGGCCCTGTTGGCATAGGTATATCACTGTGGGTGTGGGCTTTAAGACCCTCATATTAGCTGCCTGGAAGCCAGTATTCTGCTAGAAGCCTTAAGATGAAGATGTAGAACTCTCCTGCACCATGCCTGCCTTGATTATAACGGACTGGACCTCTGAACCAGTAAGCCAACCCTAATTAAATGTTCTTCTTAAAAGAGTTATCTTCATTATGGTGTCTGTTCACAGCAGTAAAACCCTACCTAAGACACAAAGCTTAGGCAGAGAATGAATTTACTGAAAACAGAAAGCTGGTGATAATTTAATAGATAATTTAATAGAACAAAGTAGGCATGTTCCAGCCCCAACAAGCAGCAGAATTCAACAGCTTCAGACATGTGCCTCTAGCCTTAGAGTCAGTAGAAGGAGTTACTAACTGGAACTAAGAAATTAGTAGTGATTAAGAAGAGACCAGCATCACTGAGGTGAGATTTTTCTGGCAAGTGTTTTCTAAGAGCACAAAGGAGCTGTGTTCCATAGATAGACATTATGCTGGCAGCTGGACTTGGTACTATGTTAAGACTCACCTAGATCATACTAGTTTTAAAGGTATGACTGAGTTATAAAAAGTAGCTGAAACTTGGTACTGAGACTTGGTATTGTCTTTCACCAAGAAAGGCCCTTGGTGAAAGTGTAGCCTCCCTCAGTTGCAGTTAATGGCTCTGGATTGAAGGGGTCGTGCACAGAGGTGAGGCTTGGCACCATGAAGAGAGTCTATGAGAAACTATTGGTGAAGCCTAGTTGCAGCAGAAGACCCAGAATATTGGAGATACCAGTACATGGGATGACCACCAAGAACAGCAGCAGCAATGGAGTGGAGTCAACCCGAACCTAGAGTGCTATAGAGGGCAGAGGTAGAGAAGTGACCCAAGCCCTTTGGAGGAGCCTAGAAAATGATGTGTGGATACAAGACTTTGGAACAAGAAACTATGAAGCTGGAGTTGATTTTGATACCCCAAGATATTAGAGATGCCAGAGCAATGGGGTACCTGCCGAGGAGAGCTGCTAAGAAGGAGTAGAATCAGCCCAAAAGAATGAAGTTTGTTACAGTCATCAAGAATTAAAGCAGTTGGAGATCTAAAGAGTGTTTGCTTTGACATTGGACATGAAGTTTGGAGTCTGCCCAGCTGGCTTTTGGTCTTGCTTTGGTCCAGTATTTCCTCATTGACATTTTGAGATGGTAATTTATAGTCAGGCCATGATCTGTTGAAATTATGTGATCTGCTTTTTTATTTTGATATTATAGATTACAATCAAGTGGTTACATGAGTCTCAGAAGAGACTTTGAACTTTGGACTTTTAAACATTGTTGGGACAGTGGTACTTTTGAAGTTGTACTAATTATATTTTGTATTATGGTATGGTTAAGTGTGGCCCTATAGGCTCATATGTTTGAAAAAGCCTATGGGGACCAGGGAGTAGAATGTGGTGGTTTGAATATGCTTGCCCCATAGGAAGTGGAAATTATTGAAGGAGGTATGGCCTTGCTATAGCTCTATCTCCCGCATCATGTCTTTCTGGACATCGCCAGGCTTCCTATTATGATCATGATGGACCTCTGAACCTGTAAGCCAGCTCCAATTAAATGTTGTCCCTTATAAGACTTGCCTTGGTCATGGTGTCTCTTCACAGCAGTAAAACCCTAAGATAACAAAAAGAAAAAAAATGTACTAATAAGTAATAGGACATAATATTATACAGAATACAGATATTACAGATAAATACAGAAGAATCTGAACTTCTAAAATAGAAGATTCTTGAAATTATTGTTAATAGAGACAAACAAAAATTATGATGACTACAAGCCCCACTTTATGATTTGAGGCAAACTGTATAAGTGATAGATTTCATTCTCTTATGCATGCCTTTTGAATTAGTGATAATTTAGTAAATACTGATTGCCTTATAAAATTGAGTTAAAAGTAATAAGGCTTTCTCTTTACAAATTATTAGAAAAATGCTTTTGAAGGAATTGAGAAGAGATAGGTGATGATGGAATCGAATCTTTAGTTTATTAGTTATTTTTTTGGTGCACAGTGAAGCACTAACCATGCCAAGATTCATCATTGCTTTTCAATGTGTTTATGTTTATGTTCTGGATCTTACAAAATTAAAACTGCCAAATTTCAGATCCATGCTTGTAAATAATAAATCTGCATGCCATGTAACTTGAATGGAGTTCTGGGTACTTCTCCATTAAACTTCTCAGGTAAAATTAACATCTAGTTAGATTAAATTATCATAAAAACCCACTGACTGGCAAATTTTTAAGGGCACCTTATTAAAAGAGGCTTTCATCTTTATACAATGAAGACTCATGATCCATTAACCCCCATCTGTGCTCATTTCAAATCTAGATTTAAAAATAAAAGCAACACTTACATAGAAAAGCCTTTGGCCAGAAACAATGATAACTTGAGTTTAATAGTATCTTAGGGCCCAAAATATGTGACATGGAGTTAGAAAGGAAAAAAAAAAAAACATAAAGGGGGTTTGAAGATGATGAGGAAGGAAGCAGAAACATTTCTTCTTTTCTTTGATCATGCCAGCAGTAGTGAAATAAAAGGCACACTGTTTATTGTGAAGTTTTGAATGTATTTCCATCTCCTGAATATGTATGCTTTGAAATTCGGTAAAAATAGGTCTTTTGATTGCTTTGACTTTTGCTTCCTAGAGAGAATGAATTCTTTAATAATAACTTTTTAAAAGCTATAATTTACTTGTTGATCTTTGAGTGTTTCCCACTAAGTCTATTTCAAACTGATGCAAGCCAGCAGTCCTCCCTCCTATTATCATTAATGAGGCTGAGGCGCTCAGGAATAGGACACTGACCCTGTTTAAATACCAGTTAGTTATTCATCCAATTGACTCTGGTGGAACCTTGCAGGATCATTAAAGGAATAAATGATTGTGCCAAAGATTTCAATGTAACAATGTAAATAACAAGGCATGGTCAGATCTTTCATCCTCTTTTTTTTTTTTTTTTTTTTTTTTTTTTTGAGTCCAGTCTGGACAGGATAAGTATCCATTCAATTTATGCTTAAATAAAACAAATAGTTCACATTTCATCTAAAGAATTTTATTAGAAAAAGTGTCTGTCCATAATTTTAAAAAGCTGAGTAGATTTTCTACATAATCAAACACTATATACATGGTTGAGTTGACGATATTACCTTAGTGAGATTTGCTGTGCTCTATAAAATCTAGTGTTCATATAGAAACTCAAGTTTATGATACATATATGTAATCAATACAAATTAATATCTGTTTAAACCTTTTTTATGCTTTGATATTGTCATTCTAGTGGACTATCTAAAAATCAAATATTTAGATAATTGGCTATATAGTTGAGAGAAATATGAGTATTTCATTGTTATAAAAATAGAATCACAATGACATTTTATTTATTCTATACAAAAACATTTTTGTCTTAATAGATATTTTATTTATGAAGTATTGTATGATAAGTCTAGGGACATAACATGCTAGGTACTAGACAGGTGTTATCCCTACCTACCAGCCCTCTATAAGGACAATGATCTTTGTTTCAAAGAACTATTTATTCAACAACATAACTCTATCCTAAAGAATCTCTGAAAGTATGAAGAATAAATATTGTACATTTTAAGGTGATAGAATTTACATAGTACTCAGATGTTTATATTAAATTCAATGTAATATTCTTGTGACAATGCCATCTAGAAGAATTTATTAACTAACTACTAGAAGTTAAATATTTAAATATTTGTATCTTGATCATATTCATTATTTGCTCTAAATATATAATGGAAATATTCTCAATATTAAAATTGATTTCCTTTTATTTCAATTTCACATCATCACAATGTCTGAATCATCAAATTATATTAGATTTTCTCCTCTATTATTATTTGTATTTTTATTTTGTTTAAAGTATTTGCTATCAATTCCTAAGGATAATATCCAGAGACGTTTGATACCCTTCCTGTACTGTCTTGACCTACCAGTTTCCAAGAATGTCACAGGGATTGTTATTATTTCTAAAAGCTTAGGCTTGTTCCTGAATAGTGCCTATTACTTAATAACCCATTTATATTAACACATCATTGCATGTGGCCCATTACCATTACTGTTCATTCAGTCCTCTTAAACTGACTTTCTCTGTGTTGGAGAATCACATGCAGCTGAAAAATCAATTTTTCTCACACTCTCTGTCTCTGCCTGAATGTCCCATCTGTTCTCTCTTGTTCTGCTATAGGTCATTGGATCTTTATTGAACCAATAAGATGGTGAAGCAGAAGAATGTTTACAAATTATGATTCAGGTACAAATAGAATAAAAGTTTTGAAGTCTGGACAGTATCCAGTACTGTGCTGGTACAGAAATCATCATTTGAATAATACAAAGACAACCATTACAAAGTGTACAAGATTTGTTGGGATACCAACAAATACCCCCTTTCTATGAAAAATATTTAAATTGTCTTTGCCTTTACAATGAACATGAGCATGACATTCCTGTGGCTTTATTGCTTAATTTTTTTCATTAAAAATTTTTTTCATTAAAATTTTTTCATTTCCTTAAAATTTTTTTCTATATGTCCAGGACATAGTCACATATGATTAGACTCTTAACAATATTAGCTTATGTTACTTAAATTCATGTTTAAACTATATGCTTAAAGTGTAATAATCTCCAGTGAATACTTCCTATATAGTGTATTTTGACACAGTGTGATTTTCATTTTTAAATATTTTCATAAATCATTGGTTCAGTTCTTTGTCCACAATATGACTTTGCAACATTAGTTGCTGAGAATTTTTTGTAATTTTTCATTAATTCCACCATAGAAAAGTTAACCATCTTCTACCTCCTTTATATCTAGTAGTTTTTATTGCTATTTTTATCCTTTTTCCTAATTCTCATTGCTAGTATATAGTATTTCTCCGTTAGCCATGTGGTTTTTTTTAAGTGCCTTTTCTTCTGGAACTTTCCAAACAGTTATATGATACTGAATTGTTGGTCTGTATCTAGTTTATTAGTATATACAGTCTTACTCCTCATCTCATTCCACCAATTAATGATTTTACTATCCTGTTTGTAAGAACCTCTGAATTCTTTGTGCATAGTTTTTAAATATGTTTTCAGAGATTTCAAGGCTGCTGCTTCATACCATTCTGAAAATAAGCTAAAATTTAGACAACTACTCATTGACACTGAGAAAGGAAAGCAATAAAAATAAATCTCATGAAGATCATATAACTAAATTCCAATTTCTTCAGCTTCTGTTTATGATGCATACAGTGATCATGACTGCATTAAGTCATAATCTCTCTTGGTTCAATAACCACTAAGGTGATCCAGGCTAGTGATTAATTTAAATGCCATGAGGAAATGCACCTAAGACAATGCTCAGTATTCATCTGTCCTTTATATCCTTATCCTCTGAGTTGTAGAGGCAAAGATAGAATCAGAGACAAAAATTGATTCATTTTATAGCTTAAAATGTTCAAAAATTTAACAGATTGGATCAGCATTAGAGAAATACCTATGACCCTAAATATTTTTATGCTGTAAGATATATTAGTGTATAAGTAACTTCCCCATTTGATTTGATACATATTTTAAGTAATTTCCTTTTAAAAGATACAGTAAGCATCCTTAAAAACATCTCTTCCATTAGTTTGAGTCTCAAATTCTTCTAACTTGAAATAATGAATTTAAACAACGAAGTATAGAATTATAGTACAAACAATATGATATATTGATTTTGATAATTTTGTTATTAATGAAAACCTTACAATGTGTTGTGATGGGTGCTGATGTTCATTAGTTTAACAGGTAATATTTAGGAGATTTATTTTTCAGTAAGCGACGTTGCTTTCTTTTGTCTCAGTATTTTTCCAGTAGCAGTTAAATACATAATGGGAAGACTTGGTTGATACAGGAAGCTAGTAGTTTTCCATTCTATCTATGTTGCCATTGTTGAGTGACAAAGACAGTCAATATCTCTTTTATTGAGAATATTTTTTTATACAATGTGTGTGTTCTGATCACAATTTCATTTTGCATTTACTTCTGGATCTTCTATACTTCTCTAACCATCAAATGTAGAACATTGTCTCTCTATGTGTCTGTCACTGTCTCTATCTCTGTCTCTGTATCTTTCTTAATTTTTCTTTCCTATCTTTAGAAAAAAAGCAAACAAACAAAAAAGTATTGTAAATAAAAATAAAACAAAGAAAAATACATGAAATACACCTACACCAAAAACAAAACAACAAAATTTGAAAACATTAAACCAGAAAATCAGAAATCATACTACACAAGGAAAAGACCAATAACATTACAAATATCCAATCAAAGCAAGATGAGACAAAAATCAACAAAAATACCAAACTGGATTTGTTTTGTGATGGTCATCTATTGCTGGCTGTGAGGTCTAACCTTCAGTGTGCTTTAAATACCTACTTGAGACTTTATTGAAGAACCCATTTATTTTCCAAGAAGTTGTCAATTAGAGATAACTTCTTGGTTGAGAGAGGCAACTCATAGCCATTTCTAATTTGACATCTGGCTTGGACCTGTGTAGAGCCTGTGTGTGCTCTCACAGTCTGTGTAAGTTAATGTTTATCATTACTGTTGTGTCTGAAAAACACTGTTTCCTCGGTGTCATCATTCCCTCTGGATCCTATAATCTTTCTGCATTTTCTTCTGCATAGTTCCCAGAGACATGAGGAGAAAGGTTTGCTGAAGTTATCTGATTTAAGACTGAGTGTTCACAGGTTTTGAAGATACAATAGAAGGAATAGATACATTGATTTTAAAAAATATTAAAACTAAAAATTTTATATGCAAAACAGTCAAGAAATCTGGGACATTGCAAAAGACCAAACTTAAGAATAATAAGAATAGAGGAAGGAGAAAAATCTCAGCTCAAAGGCCGAGAAATCATAAAAGAAAACTGTCCTAAAGAAGAAGCATATAAACGAACAAGAAGCATACAGAATATCAAATAGATTAGATGAGAAAAGAAAAAAATAATTGCCACATAATAATGAAAACACTAATCATACAAAACAAAGAAAGAACATTTAAAATTTAAAGGGCAAAAGACTATGCAATAAACATGTAAAGGCAGACCTACTAGAATTATACCTGACTTCACAATAGAGGATCTGTATGCCAGAAGGGCTTGGACAGCTGTATTGTAACTCTAAGAGACTACAGATACATGTCTAGCCTACTAGAATGAGCAAAACTTTTAATCACTGAAATTGAGGAAAATAAAATATCCCATGAAAACTCAAATTTAAACAATATCTACCTACAAATTCAGCACTACAAAAAGAACACCTACAATCCAAGGTTAATTACACCCATGAATAAGAAATATATAATTTTACATCACAAAAATCAGAAAAAAGAAAGCACACACTCACATATTCATAAACCACAAACCAACTCCATCAGCATCATCAACAATAATATCAGTAATTAAGAATCTGGACATAGGAAGTGTGGGGACAATCCAGAATGTACCAGAAACCGGGAAGTCGAGAGACTTTCAGGAATCAAAGGGAGGGACCTTAGATGAAATGCCTTACAGTGGGGAAATGGAACTTGTAGAGCCCACCTCCAGCAGAAGGGCATCAATTGAGGGATGGGGTTGCCATCTCACAGTAAAAACTATGACCCATAATTGTTCCTGTCTGAAAGAACTTCAGGGATGGAAATGGAGAAGTGTCTGAGGAAAAGGAGGTTCAGCGACAGGCCAAATGTGAGATCCAATTCAAGGGACGGTCTAAAGGCTTGACACTGTTACTGAGGCTATGGAATGCTCACAAAAAGATTTATCAACACACAAGGCCTACAATCTGACCTTTGGCCTTTTTGGCCTCCAAAAGAGCCAAGAAGCAGCTGAAAGATTCAGATGTAGATAGTTACACCCAAACAATGGACAGAAGCTGCTGAGCCCTGTGGTTAAATTAGTGAACAGCTGAAAAAGCTGAAGATGACAGAGACCCTGTAGAAGGACCAGCAATACTGATTTACATGGACCCCTGAAATCTCTCAGACACTCAACCACCATAGACATGCAGCATACACCAGCTGATAAGAGGGCCCCAACACATATACAGCAGTTACTGCCAGGTCTGGATTCAGTCAGAAAAGAGGCACCTAACTCTCAAGAGACTGGAGACCCTAGGGAGTGGGGAGATCTGGTGGGTTGAAGGGTTGGAGGGGGGTGGGTTCATCCTCGTGGAGATGGCAGGACAGGTATGAGATATGGAACACTCAGAGGGTACAAAGGGAGGGCGATAGAACCTGGAGTGGAAAAAATGATTAAAGAAAATTTAAAAAAACAAAAACAAACAAACAAACAAACAAAATAGAATTTTTTGGCACTCAAAATTTTCTGGAATTTAACAGGGTGACCCTAGTTAAGAATCTTAGTAATGGAAGATACGGAATTTGATTTTGTCATCTTTTGAAACTAGGCAAGGTTTCTCTTCATAGAACTTGGTTGTATTTAGTTGAGTTGTTATCCCAAAACCACAAGATTGATGCTACATCAGAGCATTATTCTCCCAAAACTCAGAGCATGGCCTACTGCTGAGGACAACACCACACAACTCCTTGAATATGGAGAAGTTGAGCTGGTGTTTGCATGATGCCTTTACCCCTACAATCTAGCCTCTTTAATAGAAGGCACTCTGCTGGCAATGAAAAGTGAAATATGAACACCACAAGAGAAAACCAGGAACAACACACAAGGCCTACAATCTGACCTTTGTAAATTATGTTCTGGAGCAATGTTGCTACAGACCTAATGAGGTGGTCAACCAGTGTTTGGTTTAACTTGAAGCCCATGCTCTGAGAAGGCACCTTAGTTTTCCTTTGCTTGTATAACCACAAACTGGAGACTGGTTTGTCAAAAAGGCAATATTCTAATTGTCCCTCTCACTTGTCAATAGAAGTAGCAGATTGGAATGGATGCAGAGAACCACAGCTAGACATTATGGAGAGAGTGATTCTAAAGTGGAGGTAACCATTAAGTCACTCACATTGATGCTCAGGGTCCCTGAAGAAGAGGGATTAGAATGAAAAAAAAAAATCAGAGAGCACTAGGAAACCATGCACACTGAATCAACTAAGTAGGACCCATTTGCCTCACAATGAGTGAAGAAGTAAACATGAGGCCTGCAAGGTTCTGCACCAGGTGTTCTACATATATGTCATAGCTATTAGTTTGATGTTTTTGTTGTACTCATAAATGTTGGAGCAGGTGTGTCTCTGATTCTTTGACTGTTCTTGGGACTCTTGGATTTCTACTGGTTTGCCCTGTCCATATTTGATATGATGGCTTTTACTATGTCTTATTGCATCTTGATTTTTTATGTTTACTTGTTGTCTCTTAGATGACTGCTATTTTATGATGAAAAATGGAATTGGAATATATATGGGGGGAAAAGGGGTAGAGGAAGCTATGAAGAATGGCACTAAAACCAAACTGTGGTTAGGATGTATTAGATGATTATTTTAAATAATAAATAAATATAACCTTAAAATACCATTAAAAGGAACCCAAATATCTATCAACTAATGAATGAGTCAACAAAATACAGTATAAACCTGAAATGCCAATTCAGTGAAATGTCATTTTGACAATTTAAAGAGATATGAAAGAATAGCAAGAAAAGGTATTTACAAGAAAAGGAATAAAACAGAATTAGTTTACAAATAGAAAGTATGTACATTGATGGGTTTAAGACCTGGGGATGATACATTATATGATAGTGTTTATTGATGGCTCCAAGGTTCATTATGAGTCAATGGAAATGTATTCAAATTACTATGGCACAGGCTGCAAATAGCTGTGAAGTAAGCAAGGACAATAAATGTTATACTTTACATGGGTGAATTGTATGGTATAAAAATGTAGTCGCAATTAAGCTGTGAAAGTGTTCACTATCTGAGCAAGGTAGAAAGAATAAAGGAGTTGCTTAATAAGGTTTAAAACAAGCTTGAGAATGGGGACAGGAGGTCTATAATGTAGGGAAAGGAGTGGAGGAAGAAAGTATGGAGAGATTTGACTGAAAGTAGAAGGCATTTGTCAGGGATGATGTGAATCCCTAGTGCAGTAGAAACCTAGTCATTTCTGAAGGGAAACAGAAGTGGATTTGGGAGACAGCAGAGGTGTGGTGATAAAGACTGGGAGGCATGGAGAGAGGAGAAATTGTGGTTGGGATGTATTGAAAACAAAACTAACTAAATAAATAAATACAACAATGAAATAAAAACAAAAAATAAATAAAAATAAAAGCAGATGAACTTATCTCAGGGTATGAAGTAAAACTTTATTTTTATTGCAATACATCTATATATTTAAGACAAATATCATCATAATATATAAATACATGAGGATTTATAAAAATAAATAAAGATTTTGGAGCTAACAAGATATGTATAAATTAAGATATATTAATAAAACTTTTTGTGATTGCTGTAAAGATAAATCAATGATTGTAAAAGAAAGGATGGGTCACATGTGAAGCTGATCAATGGAAGTAGTCAAGAGAAATGATTAAAAGTTGTTAACTAGGGAATTAGGAACACTAGATATCCAGCATCATTAATTAACCTGGAAATCTAAAGAGTGTGAAATGGAATAATTATAGTTAAAGAAAAACTTTAGATATATTGCATAGTACTATATCAAAAGTTAATCAGAGGGCATAAAAGACTTTTATAACATTTTCATTAATTGAGCTGTGCACGCTATTACATTAAAGCCCTTAGGTGGAAGCAAATGGCTGCTTTAATAGCAGTGTAATTATGGCAGGGTGATTTTGTATGTTTTTGCAATGAGTTCCTAGTTGGTTTATTTATACTCTGTTTTAATATAAAGAAGGAAAGTCATATGTGCATCATGCTGAAACAGACAAATGGGAAATTATATATAGTCACAAATGACTGTTGAGAGAAGAGTTAAGTTGTTTGGATCTCAGTATCAAGTTCATCATTTATAAGAGTTTATAAAGTATATTGATTTAGAATATCTTTTGTGAACGTAGAAATTAGTCATGCATGTGTGAGATATTAACCTTCTTCAAATTAATAAATATACATCTATCATTAAAGATTACTATTATTATGAACCATGAGCCAATTGAATTGATATGGAGACAATGAGATGGATTATATATGTAGATCTATGTACACGCAAACTCTACATATACAGACTATCCACTACACAATAGAGAAAATAATCAGTATCTTCCCATCAACATCATCATTATCATGATTTAATACATCAAGTTAACCATACATAACTGATTAAATATGTAAGGGCACATGCTATTTTCTAAGTAAAAATATAATTCATGTATGTATGTATGTATAATTTAATATGAAAAAATTTCCTAATAATCTGACAACAGTCTAATGATTGTATATTATAATTGTTTTCCTAACAACTTGCTTCATAT
The DNA here is from genome assembly GCF_011762505.2 of Arvicanthis niloticus. Lineage (NCBI taxonomy): Eukaryota > Metazoa > Chordata > Mammalia > Rodentia > Muridae > Arvicanthis > Arvicanthis niloticus. The sequence goes on from NC_047659.1 coordinate 71,931,168, forward strand.
GCAATGATAAATTTTAATTATTTATGAAGATACAATTACTATGTAACTGTATATTTTCCATCTTACAACATTTTCACTGACTTTGTATCTTATTAAAAATATAAATGAAACACAAGTTTAAAATTTTATCTATCTGCATCCCCTCCTCTGCTAAGCTGTTCCAATCATACTAATGACAGATTTTTTTTCTCAGCATAAGATATCCTTATATCAGCCCATAATATACAAAGAATAAGCTATCTGCACATGGCTTAATGATTTCCTTATTTAAAATTTTTGAAGCTCTTTTGAAATGTTGTCTTTGTTTTGAGGCATAGTTCTAAAGATGTATGGGGCTAAATATCTCACCACTTGCTTGATGAATTTCTCAACATGATTGGAGTATAATCAAGAAATATGTTTCAAAAAATTTTGCAACAAAAATGAGGATAAAAATTTCTCAACAGGAAGCATTCTCATGAGACATGTAAGAAACATAAAGGAGATGCCAGACATCTAGACAGATGGCCAGTGGGTAAAACATCTGCTATGTAACTATGAGGATTAGAAGCAAATTTTCAGAAGCATCAAAAGGCCAGAAACTCCATATCTATAATCTCAATGCTCCCATGGCTAAATGGGAGACAAGAAAAGGAGAACTCAATCCCACAGGAAGAACCACCATATCAACCAACCAGAACCCCCAGAGTTCCCAGGGACTAAACCACCAACCAAAGAATACACATGGAAGGACCAGCTGCATATGTAGCAGAGGATGGCCTTGTCTGACATCAAACGAAGGGGAGGCTCTTGTTTCTGTGAAGGCTTGATGCCCTAGCACAGGGGAATGATAGGGCTAGGGGATAGGAGTGGGTGGGTGTGTGGGGGAACACCCTCATGGAAGCAGGAGAAGGGGAGGTGTGAGGAGGAGTTTTCAGGGAGGAAACCGGGAAGGGGGATAATATTTGAAATGTAAACAAACAAAATAACTAATAAAAAATTTTAAAAAATTAAAAAAGTAAAACTCAGTGGGTCAGTTAGCCCAACTTACAGAGTGCTAAATGACAAAATGAGGCACCTGTTTCTAAGAAGATGCAAGGTATACAAGTTAGAAACAAAAGACCACTGTCTTCAGATGATCCTGGACCATCTATTATCTACTTTGGAAGATAGATTAACCCACTTAAAACGAACCTGCAAGCAAATTAAATAAATGCATATTCACATCATATGCACAAAATATAAATGAGTGAAGTTGGAAGCCAATAATCTCCTGTCACACATTTCTTCAGAAATATGGACAGATAATTATTCATGTTTGTCATGGTTTTATATTAATGTTTTCCAGGTGGAAGATAATAGTAAATTAATGACTACTCAAATATATACTTTGAAGTAGCTTATGACAAATAGGACACACAACAAAAAATTTATAGAATTAATTTGAGAGGAAATAAAAACAAAGTTTAGGAAAGAAGACAGGATTGGAGAAAAACAATAAAAAGAATAAAATGTAACTATTTGTATAATGTAACAGATATAATATTCACTTGCAAATGTAAACATGGCACCTGAATGGTGAACATAAAATAAAAGTACATATCTAATGAGGATTAGTTTAAACATATCAATGGCAATCTAATAAAATAACAATGAAACAACTAAACTTTAAAATGGGTAAAAGATATACACAGAATTCTCACTGAAACAAATATAGAGGCATCAAACAAATACATGTAAAGATATTGAATTCCCAAAATCATAGAGTAAGTTAATGTTACATAAATGAAATAACACTGTCATTAGTTAGAAACTGTAAAATCCAAACTCTTGACCTCTCTTGATAGAAGGTAAAAGTTTGAAAAGTAGAGACTCTAATTAATTTCAGGAGAGAAATCAAAGAAAGGAAGCCACTTCTTAAAAGAGTCATGTATTAACTAAACTCCATGCATTTTTACACATAAAGCAGCAAATGTGCACTTTGATATTTACCCACAAAGAGTTAATAAAATTTTGCCCACTCAAAGGCAAAGGAACACTGTTCAGTAATGAAAACTAAAATGTTGGGATGAGAATCACCAAAAATCGTAAACGCCTATTGATATGAGAAAAAAATTTAGTGTGAAAATGTTGGATGATTCCAAATACACAATATCATGGAGAATGTAATGCTATGGCCTTAATAAAAGAATTGGTGTTTGTCAAGGATACAGAATGGAAATGGAAGAATAAATACAGATTGAGCCCAGACAAAAGACATGTCAGCAATTGTGTTCTATCACATATAAATGTAACAGGAACACAGGCCTTTAAGAGTTGTCATAGCTCCCAAATATTTAACACATAAGTCAATTTGAATCTAAATTATTGACTTCAATAAAAATAAAATATCAATTTTGGTTCATTCACTTAACCAAAAGAAGTTGATCACCATAGAAAAACTAAATGGAAGCTGCAGAAATAAACTGAAACCCTGTGAACATTGTGCTCAACAGTTCTCTAAGCCTAAACCTGAAAAATTATTACAAAAATACATTATTTTATTAAATTGTTGATAACACATATAGCCTGTGTAGTAAACACAGGAATTTGAGAATAACAATATTTAAAATTTTGGAATATATTTTATGCATTTAGATAAATATAAATGAAAGAATCTTTCAAACAAGTTTTAAAATGTTATATTAAATATCTTTAATACAGAAAAGCACAATATTTTTACAAATATTAAGTCCTCTTCAGAATGATATTTATAAACACAGCTGAAGGTGGGAAAATAACTCTAAAAAATGGGAAAATATTTATTCATCGTGGCTGGGATCCATATGATCCATTGATCTCTGTATTGTATCCAATTGTGCTTTTCTATAATAGGTTGCATTTTCTATAAAGAGGGCTTCTTTAAATGAGGGATGACAGCCGCATTTATTTTTGGAAATTAGAATAAGATTTGAAATTTAGTAAGGTATTATTCTGGTCTAACAAAGTAATAGTAGTAGATTATTTTCTGACATCTCTGAGCACATTTATCCCAGGAAGCTGGCTAGGTTTCTAGTACCAGGTATGATGTCTCTCCTGTTGAGTTCACGTTCTGTCTAATTAGACAAATGTCTGTTACCATTGGCATGCAAGTGACACTTATTGCACCTTTACAGAGAAGTTGCCATGCTAAGTACAAGACTAAGTTGACAATAAAAGGTTTACAATGACATAAAATACTGTGATGTAGGAGATACCTATCCTGAATGATAAGTTAAATATACATAAAGATTTAAAGACAAAATAGTAGTTAATGAGAGGGAAAAAGAGGACAGGAATCTGAACAAATATGTCCAAGAATACCTATGAAATTCACAAAGAATAAGAACTAAAAGAATAAAAAATACTATTAGATATTGTGAAAAAAAGATAGGCTATCATACAAAGATGTAAAACTTACATGAACTTCAAGAACATAATTAGAGAGAACCACACTCATTCTAAATCTGAACAAAGAAAAGGAAAATATTTTGTTGGTATTGTTTTGAATTTGTTTGTTATATACTAGTTATAAGTCTAGAATCTAGTGCATTTTATGTAGTTATTACAATCCTTTGTAATTTAAGAATTGTTGAGAAAAAGAACATACTGTGGTCTGATAACATGGATCATAATGTTACCTTACCTCTTAATCTGGTGATCCAATTTCAAACTCTGAAACATAGAGAATAGTTTGCTGGAGGTTATCTTGTTTATAGAACACACATAAACATGTACACACAGATACAAACATACATATGCACATGCACAAATGAATGTTTAAAAAACAGAAAAAGAATACATTCAAGGTCAACACTAAGTCTGAAATCACCAGGGATTATTCAAACTGAAACATACATACACACACACACACAAAAATAAACTTAGTGAGAAGAATAGAAAATAAAAATAAAACCAGACAATTTAGAATTCTGTATACAATAAAATATTAACTTAAAAGAGGGCATGTTGTTATTTTCCCAGGTAATGAAAAAGAAAGTTTCATCAAAGTCCTATAAAAACAGAACCAAACAGACAAACAAACAAAAAAAAAAACTAGCAAAAGTTAAATTAGTACATGTAATATAAAGCAAGAATGTAGCCATATACATCAACAAATATTGAATTATTTCACATATTTTTATTTAAAAACAAGTTCATAGGAATTTATGTCATTAAACAAGGTAAGTATGCTGTTGTGAATGAGTGTCTCTGTAGAAATTTTTGTAGGAAGCAAATAGACTGTTTCTTTACTGGTCATGATATATTTCTTCATATCATTGGCACCAAGTGATTATGGCTACTTTGTGATTTTTATGAGACCATTTATGTGTGTTATTTATGCAGTGTCCCTTTTGGATCATTGTTGTGCATTTGTTATACTTGGGTGAAATACATTTGATAGAAGAAAAATAATCAAGGTAATCAATAAATCAGTTATCTCATTTTTGTGCCGTATACATTTTAACAAGTATTGGTAAAAACAAGTCAAAATAGAATTATGCTTATGCTTTTAATCTGCTTCATTTTTGATAAAATATCTTTTCTTTTCATTTCATTTCTTTTCTTTACATATACTATATCCTGATTACATTTTTTGTACCTACTGTCTTCTCTGAAATAGTTGGCAAACACAAAATGAACTCTACTTTGTTTGTGTGTGTCTGTGCATGTGCATGTTTATTTCTTTGTTTTTTTCATAAACTGAGAAATAGAACATGAAATTTAGCGGGTTGTGTTTTACAAAACAAATGAACCTTAAGATAATACCGAGAAAAGACTCAATACCTCAACAGAGACACAACTTATGGCAGCAATTTCCAAAATTTCAACTTTATATTGTTGTGTAGAAAAAAGTCTCAGTAAAGTAAATATGATATAGTATATCAGTATAAGAACAGATAAAACAGAAGTCACAATTACTGATCTTGAAAATACTATGTGTTACATACATGGTTACAAATAAAACACCTGTAAAAAATGAGATCAGACGGGCAGTGGTGGCACATGCCTTTAATCCCAGCACTTGGGAGGAAGAGGCAGGTGGATTTCTGAGTTTGAGGCCAGCCTGGTCTACAAAGTGAGGTCCAGGACAGCCAGGGCTGCACAGAGAAACCCTGTCGAAAGAAAAAAAAGTAAAAACAAAATGAGATCAACAGAAAAGAATAAACATGAGTTCTCATAGTTCAAGAAGACCTTGAGAGTATCAATAAGCTAGAAATGTATTTTCTAAGTTATTTAAGTTCATTCTTCTCTCATATATTATATCAATTACAGTTTCCTTTCCCTCTTCTCCTCATAGTTTCTCCCTCACCTCTTCTGTTCCCTAGATCACTTCTCCTCTAACTCTCTTCAAGAAGGGACCTGAATCCCAGTGATAACAACCAAACATGGCAGCTTAAGTTGCAGTAAGACTAGGAATCATCCTTTATATGTACAAAGAACTGAAAAAGGAGGAATGTCACAAAAGCAGGCAAAAGAGTTAGAAACAGCCTAGGCTGAACTGCTAGAACTCCCACAAAAAGACCAAGCAGCACATTGATAATAGATATGCAGAGGTTTTCTGGTTTCTGGTCTTCCAGGCAGTTTCAGGGGTGGGCTCCTTCTCATGGCATGGATTTCAAGCTGGACAAGTCACTGATTGACAACTCTCTCAATTTCTGTTCCAACTTTTACCCAGTATATCTGAAAACAGGACAAATTTTAGGTCAAATGTTTTATGGATGGGTTTGTGTTCCATTCCCTTCACTGGAAATCTTTGTCTAGTTATAGGAGATGGTCAGCTCAGGATCTGTATCCCCCATTGCTAGAGACTTAGTTATGGACACCATCATAGAGTCCTGGAAATTTCCACTGCACTCTGTTCCTAGCTTTCTCCAGAAATGTCCTCATTTCCAGCTGCCCTCCCCAGTACTTTCTCTGTTCATCCTCCACCTCCCTGATCCTTTCTGTTCCTATCTCCACCAGCACCTTCCCTTGTTCATCTGCCAAATCTATTCTATTTCCCCTTCCCAGGGAGATTCATGTATTCCCCTTGAGGCTTCTTTGTTACTTAACATCTTAGGGTCTGCAGATTATATCACATTTATCCTTCACTTTACAGCTCATTTCTGCTTATAAGTGAGTACATACCATGTTTACTTCTCTGGGTCACAGTTACCTTACTCAGTATGATTATTTTCCTAGTTACACCCTTTTGCCTGAAAATTTCATGACTGTATTTTTTTTTTTTTTTACCAGCTGAGTAACACTCCACTGAGTAAATGTACTACTACAATATCTTTGTCCTTTCTTCCATTCCAAGACATCTAGGTTATTTCCAGATTTTGACCATTATGAAAAAAGCCACAGGTAACATAGCAGATAAAAGTCCTTGTGGTAGGATGAAATATCCTTTGTATATGGCCAGGAATGAAATTCCTTGAAGTTGAGGTAGATTAATTCCCAATTTTGTGAGAAAGCACCATATTGACTGCCAGAGTGGCTTGTACAGATTTGCATTCCCACCATCAATGAAGGCGTGTTCCACTTGCTGCACATCTGCACGTTCTTGCCAGCAGATCTGTCACTTGTGTTTATTTTTCAATAATTATTTTATTCACTTTACATCTCCATCACAGGCCCATTCTTTCCTCTCCTCTCAATCCCACCCTAACAAGTCTCTCCCCCCATTGCCCACTCCCCTTCTGTGCCACCCCACTCTGAAATATCTAGACCCAGCTGAACTAGACACATTCTCTCTCACTGATGCTCACCAGCCAGTCCTAATTTTACCTATAGCTCTGTAGATTAGCTTGAAATTTGGTATGATGATACTTATATATGTTCTTTTATTGTATATGACTTATTATCTACTCTGAATTTTGTTTGTGTGTTTGTGTTATATGAAGCTTAGTGTTATTCTTTAAATGTCTGTAAAGATTGTGTTGGAATTTAGATGGGCTTGCATAAAATTTGTAGATACCTTTTTGTAAGCAGGCCATTTAAACTATATTAATCATACTGATACATGAGTATGGACGGTCTTTGATCTTCAGATACATACTCCAATTTCTTCAAACATTGGGGTTCTTGTCATACTTGGTCTTAAACAATCTAAAAGGTTATATAGGTTTAAAGGTCATAAAGGTCATAAAGGTTGCATATTACCGCAACAATATTTTACCAAGATATTTTATATTATTTGTAGGTTTTATATTATATTAAGGGTTTTTTTTCCTGAATTTCTTTCTTGGCCTGTTTCCATATTCTATATAGAAACCTACTGACATTTTAAGTTAATTTTATACCCAGTCATTTTGCTGAAGTAGTTTATCAGCTATATAAATTCTCTGGTAAAATTTTAGGGGTCACTGCTGTAAATTACGCTCTATTTGATTTGCTATTGGCTATTGTCTTGCTGTAAATTGCCTTCATTATGTTTAGGTATGTCCCTTTTATCCTTTAAGACCTGGGGCTATACATACCAGCATCGATTCTGGTAGAACAATGAGGCTTTGGCTGGAGATATGGGCTGAGATATGGAGGCTTAGAAAACTATTTTAAAGAGCTTATTTATTATTAATACCACAAAATACCTCACATTTAAAGGGATACAAGTATTAAGACATTGAAAATTCAAAAACCAATAGTCAAATTTAACTCCATCTGACTTATCTCAAAAACAATTTCAAACCCTCAAAGATAATTGTAAAGTAAGATTGTCAAAGTGTTATGGTTCAGGAATTACCACACAAACCGTATGATTATTGATCTTAGTTAAGCAAGAATAATTTATTGTTAACACACCCCAAGACTGATTGTTCAGGACCACAAAAGGACTCAAGAGTCTAATTTTATAGTAATAGTCTGTACTCAGGACAAGCTTATAAAGGAAAAACAAAAGATAAAAACCACAAAATGAAAAGAAAACATAAAACCACATGAGCTCATACACAGGTGCAAAAAGTGCTTCCTTGTGGTGAACTCTGACACAAGCCATTTTAGATATAACCATTCATATTAACCTTTAACTTGATGGTCCTATGTAAAGCTTTGTAGAATTTCTTAAATTTAAAAAAACCTCATACAAAAAATACAGAACATAACAAGGTATGTAGTCAGGATGACCCTCCTCCGAGTCAAGTTATTTTTGTGTGAGTGTGTTAGTGACTGACAGGCATATTACAGCAACAATAGAAATAGTTGGCAGGCATGGAACAAAATGGCTAGAGCTATGCTGTGAGAGCAGATATTAACACAGAATCCTAAATGATACATCAGTGTCCTGATTTGCCTAAGAATAATTCTCAGCAGCAATTTTGATCAGAAGAGAGTTCCATAACTATTTTTTAATAATTGTGATGAGGTAAAACTATAAACCATAATAGCTTACTCCATGAAGGTGTCCTTTAAAGATGAGGGAGGAATGAAAACATTCCCAGATAATGAAAAGCCAAGAGAATATATCCCAACTAGAAAGACAGCCATATAAAATATGTTAAAAGAGAGTTTTCAAATTGAGATAATAATACTAAAAAACATCATAATATGTGAAATATATAAATGAGCGTGAATACCTATATATGCCAACATATGTCCCTCTTTGTTTCATTCCTTGTCATCAACATTTCAAACTACTTTGTTATAAACAAGTAATTATTTGCAACCCTCAATGAAACCATAATACAAAAGTCTATATGAGATGAACTTAAAGCAAATAGTTAAAATATATCACTATAATAAGTGACTTAACCACAAAAGAAGAATGTAAAAATACAAAAAAAAAAAAAAAAATACAATGCAGGTTAAAATAACTCAACTAAAGCTTTTCTTGAAGAACAATTATGTTGAATGTAATTAGAGAAACTTTTCCAATTAAAAGCAACAGACTTACAGAGTGGATGGTTGTCTTTCTCAGTCTCCCAGCCAAATCAGCCATCAAATATTGATTAAAACAAAATTCTAAGTATTCCCTTGTTGAAAGTAAAAGCACAGGACAAGATATTATAAAAAATAAAGTTGCATGTACACAGCATAAAAATAGACTTGAAATTAGAATCAGTGAAGAGAAACAAGCACTAGCATCACATAATCATAGAGTCAATTAGGCACAAACAGAGGACTATACACATACATGAGACTCAGCAGATGAGAGTTGAAGACAGTGATAATAGGGAACCTTTACATTTCAACATTGAACACTTGACAAATTATCTAGAGAAAACCATCAATGAAATAGCCAAAATAATTTCACCCTAAGGAAATATATGTCATCCCACCCATAGATGCATATGTATTATTCTTTTATTTACTGGATATTACATTTCAGATTTTATCCCCTTACCCCATTCCCACAATCACCCTGGAACCTCCTATACCATCACACCTCCTCATGCTTCTATGAGAATGTGCCACCACCTACCCCCACTCCCCACTCCACACCCTCGAATTTCCCCCCACTCAGTGTTCAGCCTTCATGGGACCAAGGATCTCCTCTCCCACCTATGCCCAACAAGGCCATCCTCCCCACAAGTACAAATGGAGTCATGGGTCCCTCCCTATGTGCTCCCAGGCTAATGGTTTAGACCCTGGGGAGCTCTGGTTGTTAATCTACCAAGATGGACTCTAAATTCTGAACAACTATGCTCCAAATGCAAGGGCACCCACATACATAAAAGAGACTTTACTAAAGCTCAAAGCATACATTGCACTTCACACAATAATAGTGGGATATTTCAACACCCCACTCTCAGCAATGGACAGATCATGGAAACAGAAACTAAACAGAGACACAATGAAACTAACAGAAGTTATGAACCAAATGGATTTAACTGATATCTATAGAACATTTCATCCTAAAGCAAAAGAATATACCTTTTTCTCAGCACCTCATGGTACCTTTTCCAAAATAGACCATATAATTGGTCACAAAACAGGCCTCAACAAATACAAAAAGATGAAATAATCCTGTGAACCCTATCAGACCACCATGGACTAAGGCTGGTCTTTAATAATGACAAAAACAATAGAAAGCCCACATACATGTGGAAACTGAACAGTGCTCTACTCAATGATGACTTGGTCAAGGAAGAAATAAAGAAAGAAATTAATTTAGAATTTAATGAAAATTTCATTAATTTATAATTTAATGAAAATGAGGACACATCATACCAAAATTTGTGGCATTCCATGGAAGCAGTACTAAGAGGAAAACACATAGCTTTATGTGCCTACAAAAAGGAACTGGAGAGAGCATACACTAACAACCTGACAGCACATCTGAAAGCTTTAGAACAAAAAGAAGCAAATACACCCAAGAGGAGTAGAAGGCAGGAAATAATCAAACTCAGGGCTGAAATCATGTAGAAACAGAAAGAACTGTACAAAATATCAACAAAACCAGGATCTGGTTCTTTGAGAAAATCAACAAGATAGATAAACCCTTAGCCAGACTAACCAAAGGGCACAGAGACAGTATCCAAATTAATAAATCAAAACTGAAAAAGGAGACATTCCAACAGAAACTGAGGAAATTAAAAAAAAAATCACCAGGCCTGGAAAGATGGCTCACTGGTTAAAAGCACTGACTGCTCTTCCAGAGTTCTGAGTTCAATTACCAGCAACCACATGGTGGCTCACAACCATCTGTAATGGAATCAGATGCCCTCTTCTGGTGTGTCTGAAGACAGCTATGGTATACTCATCATATAAATAAATAAATAAATAAATAAATAAATAAATAATAAATAAATAAATAAATAAATAAGTAAAATCTTTTAAAAAATCATCAGATCCAACTACAAAGGCCTATATTCAACAAAATTGGAAAATCTCGATAAAATGGACAATTTTCTAGATGGATACCAGGTACCAAAATTAAATCAGGAGCAGATTAAACCATCTAAACAGTCCCATAACCCCTAAAGAATTAGAAGCAGTCATTGAAAATCTCCTCACCAAAAAAGAGTCCGGGACCAGATGGTTTTAGTGCAGAATTCTATCAGACCTTCAACGAAGACCTAATACCAATTCTCTTCAAACTATTCCACAGAACAAAAACAGAATGAACACTACTCAATTCATTCTATGAAGCTACAATTGTGCTCATACCTAAACCTCACAAAGACCCAACAAAGAAAGAGAACTACAAATCAATCTCTCTTATGAATATTGATGCAAAAATATTCAATAAAATTCTAGCAAACCTAATCCAAGAACACATCAAAACAACCATCCATCATGATCAAGTAGGCTTTATCCCAGGAATGCAGGGACAGTTCAATATTCAGAAATTCATCAATGTGTTATTCTTATCAACAGATGGGATAGTTTCTAAGATGGATCACAGAACACCCGACAATGAAGTTTTAATAAAAACATTTTGAAGAAATAGTTTTTCTGGACATGAAGCATTAGAACAGCAAAAAATAAGGGAAAATTTCAAATAAATGGAACTCAAACAACTTAATCATCAACAACACCTAGATATAAAAATATAGAAGGGAATTAGTACATATTTTAACCAAGGACATAGAAAATGGAGAGATTCAGCATACTAAGAAAATCACTTTCAATGAAACAAGATATATGAAGATATAAGATAACAACACATGGCTATGATCAAAACCAAACATAAACAAATAATCACAACAAAAATCCTGCATCTTCGGTATTGGTAAAATAACAACAAATCAAACAAATAATGAACAGAGGGAAGGAATATTAGAGATGCTAGCAACAATACATGAAATGAAAGAAAAACCTCTGAAATGTTTTCAAAATAAGGGTAGGTTTATAAATTTAAAACTGGCTCTCTTGCCAGGGAAGCAGGTAGGCTAACAGCAAATCTGGATTTCTCTGTTTTCCTTTAAGTCCACTTCCCCAAGTCCTTCTTACAGCAGAATACTTGAGGCAGACTCCCCATCACCTCATCTCTAATGGATTCTATAGATCTTCCACCTCTAATTCATTCCCACATAGACACTAATTGCTTTATCCCATCCAACAACTCCAACACGCACTGCCTGGGATCCTACAGGACACTCCTGCCAATGATCCAGGTGGGCTAACTGCAGATCTTCAATACTTTCTCGATTCCTCCAAGTCTCATCCCCTACTTTCATTCTCAGCTTTCTAGGAGCACCTTTGCATGCCTCCTTTTCATACACTGCTCCCATTTCCAGGGGGCTAAATTGAAAGATCATAGCAGAACACCCAATTTTCTTTCATCTTACAAAGTTCCACCACTGCCTTCTGCCCGTTCTCACTCCTAAGTCTCAGGAACACATTTTACCTGAAACTTCCAGTGCTCACACTTATGAACACCATGAAAATTGTTTTACAGACAATATGCAGTCATCACACCCTCCTATGAACCAGAGAGAAAACACAAACCAAAGTGGGGGATGTAAAACCACCCAACAAAGACCAAATATTAGCACCTTGTATTGGTCCCCATTTTGGCCCTGGTTTGGGCCTTGAGGACAAACTCAAGTCTGGCTTGGGTTTCTGTGGCCTTGTGGGACAGCCTAAGCCATGCCCATGTTTTGAAACCAGTTTCAGTCACTTCCATACCAGGGTGATTCAGAGAGACTTGTTTGGCCCTGCCTCTGCCCCCACTGTTGCTAATGTAGAGCTTTGCCATTGGCCCTGTCAGTTACCCCATACTGTCCTATGTCATCTCACCTTCCCTGCCTCCTATGTCATCTCACCCCAACAAATATAGCCCTCCCTATGCTTTATATAAGCGAGAGGCTGATGCAATAAATTTCAGTTCTTCCTTCCACAAGCATTCCGGCCCAGTGTGTTTCTTTTGGGCTGAAGATACTCACCATCCCGCTTAGCTCCAAAGAGACTCACCTGGATCTGCTCGCAAGGAGCTGACTGACACCTTGAATTACATTCTTCCCAATCCCACATGCCTAGATGCCCACTTAAAAACACAATTAATAACAGTCAGGAGCATAAGTCTCCACTAGAGCCCAGCAATCCTATCCTATCCTATCCTATCCTATCCTATCCTATCCTATCCTATCCTATCCTATCCTATCAGGTCGTGAATATTCCAACACATTTAAAGAACAAATAAAGGACCTTTCTTCACACTTTATGAATATGATAGAGATACTTAAAGAAGAATCAAATTCCTTAGAAAAATCTATGAAAACACAAACAAGACGTGGAAGGAAAGAATAAAACCATTCAACACCTGAAAGTGGAACTAGAATCCATAACAAAAACCCAAAGTGAGGAGTATCTGGAAATGAAAATTTACATACTCCAACAGGAGCCACCAAAGCAAGCTTCACCAACAGAATACAGCAAATAGAAATGAGAATCTCAGGCACTGAAGACATGATAGAAGAAATGATCAAAAAAATGTTAGCACAAAACATCCAGAAAATTGAGGATATTATATAAAAAACAAATCTAAGACTAATAAGAATAGAGGAAGTAGAAGAAACATGAAATACAGGTCAAAGAGAAATATTAGACCTAGCAAGGTACAAGAAACATAGAGCAGCAAATAGATTCAACAAGAATAAAAGTCACTCCACCATATAATAATCAAAACACTAAACCATCAGAACAAATAAACAATATTAAAACCTAAGAGGGGAAAAAAGACTAAGTAACATTAAAGTCAGATCTATTAAAATTATACCTGTCTTCTCAATGTTGACTACAAAAGCAAGAAAAGCTTTTACAGATGTGCTGCAGACTCTAAGAGACCACACAACACATTAAAAATTTCACCGACCATGATCAAGAAGGCTTTATCTAAGAGATACAAGGATGGTAAAGCAGACATGAACTAATAAATGCAATACACCATATAAACAAACTGAGAGAGAAAAATTATGATCATCTCATTAGGTGTAGTAAAAGGCCTTTTAAAAAAATCTAATGTTCTTTCATGTTTAATGTCCTATAGATATTTGGTAGACAAAAGGCAAAGCTCAGTAGAAAAAAAAAAAAAGATAGTTTACAGGAAGCCCATAACCAACATAAACTTAAATGGATACAAACTTAAAGTAATCTCAGTAAAATTAGGCACAGGAAATTGAACCCTTAGAATACTTAGAAAGACTGTCTGGTCTCTTCATACTTAATCAACAAGTACTTGCAATGATAGCTATAACAATTAGACAGCTGAAGGAGATCAAGGAAATAAAAATTTAAACAGATGGAGTCAAATATCTTTATTTTCAAAAGATATGATAATATACATATGTGACATGGTAAATTCCACCAGGAAAACCCTGCACTTGATAAATGCATTTATCAAAGTAGCTGAATACACAACTAAGTAAAAAATTCATAGTTCTCCAAATGAAAAATGATATGAGAAAAAATTAGGGTTATCAATACCTTTAACAATACCTTCATATAATATAAAGTACCTTGATGTAACCCTAATCAAGCAAGTTAAAAACCTGAATGATAAAAACAATTCATTGTTTAAAGAAACTAAAGAAGATGTTAGAAGATGGAAGGAGTACCACTGTTCATGAGTGAGTAGGATTTACATAGTGAAAATGGCCATCCTATCAAAAGCAATTCAATGCAATGCAATCCCTATCAAAATTCAAACATTCTTCACAAATCTAGAAAGGACAGTATTCAGCTTTATTTGGAATCAAGCACAGACACACACACACACACACACACACACACACACACGTACACACGCAGCACACCATGTACAAACCATAAACAGGGTAGATAATAAAATAATAATAATAATAATAATAATAATAATAATAATAATAATAATAATAAAGCTGTTAGATGTCTCACCATTACAGATTTAAATTTTTCCTATAAATCTATAGTAACCAAAAGGAACAAGAGTGGAACCAAAGTGAAGATCTAGACATAGATCTATATACGTATAAACAGGATTTTTTTTTTAATAAAAAAAAGCCTAAAATATGAACTGAAAAAAAATGGAATCTTCAACAAATGTTGCTGTTAAAACTGGATGTGTGCATGTAAAAGAATACAAATAGATTCAAATTTATCACTCTATACAAAAGTTAAGTTCAAGTAGGTCAAATACCTGAATCTAATACCAGATACAGTGAATCCATTATAAAAGAAAGTGGGGGTTATTCTTGAAATTATTGGCACAAGAAAATACTTCCTCTTATGAAAGTGTTGGAGGAAAGATTGAGGAACCTGAAGCAGATAGGGACTCAACATAGAAGACCAACAGTCAAGTAACCTGGACCCTTAAGAGTTTGCAGAGATTGAACCACCAAGCAAAGAGTTTACTAGGGCTGAATCTAGCACTCCCAACTTCCCACACATATGTAGCAGATGTACATCATGGTCTTTATTCAGGTCCCCCAACAACTGCGGTGGGTACTTTCCCTGACTCTGTTGCCTGCTTCTGGATCCTGCTCCCCTAACTGGGCTGCCTTGTTTGGCCTCAGTGGGACATGATGTACCTAGTTCTGCAGTGACTTGAAGTTCCAGGATCCATTTTGCAATAAAACAATACCAGGTGTCTTTTAAATTCTTGTCAAAACAATTCAACAAGACAATTGTTGCTTAGACATAGCCAAGAATTTAGACAAAGTCCCTTCCAAGGAATTTCCACTTGTGTGAATACTGAAGCAGAAAGGGGCTTCCTGTGCTAATGTCTGCCTAGGTACACTGGGATGATCTGTGAAGAAGTTGCCACTATTTCATGTGAATAGAATACCTGCCAATGTGGAGACACCTGCCATAAAGCTCTGAGAACCCAGTCAATATCTGTCATGCTGGATATGTTGGAAAGTTCTATAAGACAGATTACAATGAGTGTGCTTCCATGTGTGCCAGGATGGAATCAATAGTTACTTTTGGTTCTATATGCCTGGACACCTAGCCTGGCATTCTGATTGGGAAGTGGTTGAAAGTGTTTCTGAAGCCAGCATAAATGATACTCTATGTCTCAATGAGATAGGAAGATACATATATCTATCTTCAAGAGCATTCTAATGTGAACTGTGAATTAGAAATTTATGGGTGTGGAAGCCAGTTGTGTCTACATGGTGCCATGAGTGAGGACACACTTGAGAGTTGCTTACCTGTAAATGCCCACCTAATTCCTGGGGACCACTGTGAAGTCACCTTTGATGAATGTTCCAGTGAACAATGTCTCCATGGAGATCTATGTGTGGACTAAAGAAACAACTATCACTGTGTCTGTAGAAGTAGTACATTCACAGTGACATATGGTAATAACCTTGATGCCTCCTTGTTGGTCAAAGTCTGGTCAAAATGATAAAACATATGAAGACACTGTTGATGGCCATATTTGTAACTGCTAGCCTGGATATATAGGCTGCCCTGTGTGAGATGGACATATATGATTGCAGTAACAACCCCTGCCGATTTGAAAGGTGCTGAACTGTCCTCTGAAGATTTATATAGACACATTGCCAACCTGCCTTCTTCCTTCAACTCCCTTGGAGCCTCAGACTCTGTTGTATATGTCAGCCTGGATGCACAGACAGGAGCCTAGTATAACTGTGGTCTGAGAGTCTATACCCAGCACCGGACCAAATCAGATAAAGAAACTGATAGCCAAACATCAGACTGAACTCAGGGAGTCTTGTGAAAGCATTGGAGGATTGAGAGGATAGCAATTCCACAAGAAGGCCAACATAGTCAACTAACCTGGACACTTAAGGACTCCCAGAGATGGAACCAACAACCAAATAGCATCCAAGGGCTGGAACTAAGCCCTTCCACACACACATATTTAGAAGATGTGCAGCTTGCCTTTAGGTGGGTCCCTGACAACTATATCAGAGGCTTACCCTGACTCTGTTTCCTATCTGTGGATTCTGTACACCAAACTGGGTTGTCTTCTCTGGCCTCAGTGAAAGAAGATTTACCTAGTTTTGCAAGTGATTTGAGGTGCCAGGGTGACTTGGTTCTCTGAAAAGAAACACCCATTTTCAGGGTGAATCGGACAGGGAATAAGGGGAGTGCCAAGTGAAAAGGTATTAGAAGAACCTGGGGCTGCCATAACTATATAAACTGAGTATGCAAATAAATTAATAGGGAAAAAAGAAAAGAAAAGACTTCTTGAACAAAACGCTTTTAGCTCAAATATAAGATGAACAATTAATAAACAACACTTCATGAAACTGAGAAGCTTCTGTAAGGCAGAGGACACCTCATTTGGACAAATCAACAACCTATATAAAGGGGAAAGATTCTTACTAACTACATATCCAGTGGAGTACCAATATCATATACACAGAAACACACACATATACAAAACAAAATAAATGGAAAGAAACTAAATATCAAGAAAACATATCTATCATATATGATATACAGATATAAACAAAGATTTCTCAATAGAAGAAATGCAAATAGCTGGAAAGCACTGAAAGAAATGTCATTTTGCCATGAAGGAAATGCAAATAAAGATTATTCCAGCCAGGCGGTGGTGGCACACGACTTTAATCCCAGCACTTGGGAGGCAGAGGCAGGCGGATTTCTGAGTTCGAGGCCAGCCTGGTCTACAGAGTGAGTTGCAGGACAGCCACAGAGAGACCCTGTCTTGAAAAAAAAGATTGTTTTCAGTGTTCCAATTTATACCTATCATAATGGCAAAGGTAAATAATACAAATGACAGCTCCTGCTGGTGATGATGTGGGATAAGAGAAGTAGTCCTCCATTGCTGGTGTAAGAACACACTTTTATAGCCACTGTGAAAATCAATATGGTGGTTCCTTGGTAATATGAGAATCAATCTCCTTCAAGGTATGGCTCTATGACTCTTGCCATATACCCAAAGACTGCCTACCTCAAGGACACTTGCATAACTATGTTCATTGTTGCTCTATTCATAATAAGCAGAAATTAGAAATAACCAAGGTTTGCTTCAACACAAGAACTGATAAAGAAAAACATGGTTCATTATACAATGAAGTATTGCTCAGCAGCTTAAAAATGATGTTGTCAGATAAGGCCATCCTTGCTACATATGTATCTGGAGTCCTGGCTCCCTCCATGTATACTCTTTAGTTGGTGGATTAGTCCCTGGAAGTTCTGGGATGGTCCAGTTAGTTGATATTGTTCTTCTTATGAGGTTGCAATCCCCTTCAACTCCTTTAGTCCTTCCCCTAGCATTTCCATTGGTGTCCCTGGGCTCAGTCTGATGGCTGGCTATCATGTGATGGTAGAACCTCTCAGGGGATAGCCATAACAGGCTCCTGTCCGCAAATGATTCTTGGCATCAGCAATAGTGTGGGGATACAATGGGTAAGGAAGACATTCTTGTCAGAATGACCTAAGACAGGCTCAGTCCTGTTTATAAATAAAAAAGTGGGTGATGTAGAGAATATTTAGGGCTGCTTGGCAGGAATCTGATATTGGCCAAAGACAAAGAAATGGGCTACTGGCAGGAATCTGACAGTAATTTCTGAAGTAATTCATGCAGGAATCTAAATCTTAGGCTAGAACAAGGAAGTAGGTAGCAGACGTGAAAATGACTTTGGGCTAAGACAGGGAAGTAGGCTCAGATATTTGGTCATCCTGATAAGCCCTTAGAAACAGTGATCAAGGGAGTGTTCATGGAACTTTGTTTATTGCCTTGCTTGTTCTTTGACTGTGTTTATTGTCTTGCTTGTTTTTTGGCTATTTGCATCTATTATATTGCTAGTTCCTCAACCTAGAATTGACCTTAATATTTGCATGTAATTAAAATTGTGTAAAAGTGAAAAGGAAGAGGATGGATAGGATGGGGGGTTATGGGGGAGGAGCAATGGGAAAAGGAGATAACATCTGAAATGTAAATAAATAAAATATTCAATAAAAATAAACAATAAAACAATAAATAAAAGCACAAAATACAAATGAATAAAATGATTAATAAAAAATAATAAATATTACAATATTTGTCAAAAAATCCAAAACAAAAAAGAGATGAAACTACAAAAAAGATCAACCTAGTTGAGATATGTTAGACCCAGAGAAACACATATGGTATCTATTCACTTATATCTGGATATTGGGTGTTAAGTCACTGATAACCAATTTACAAGCTATAGAACTAGAGAAGACACATATAAATTAAGGGAGTAGGAGAAAGAAAGAAATATCTCATTAGGAAAGGGAAATGGAATAAATATTAATGGATAGATGTGATGGTCTAGAATGTAAGCATCAAGTAAGTATATCAATATAAATGGTGACAATCTAAATGAAATTCAAAAATAATGAGAGAGATAGAGACATAATTGGACATCTTTTGACACTAAACCAAGATTCCAGTTTCAGATTTGGGTTGCATCTAAAGAAACTGTTGCCCAACAGTGCCACAGGAATCTGTAAGTAATTTAGGCTATTTCCAAGACTACAGGTTGTTCACAAAATAATCACTGTAATATTCCATTTCTGAAGGCAACATGTATTCAACTCATAAACATGGAGATGTGGTGCTGGTAAGTACATCAAAGCATCTACTCTGTGTTCCAGTGTCTTTGTTACAACAAGACACTCTGAACAGTATTGAAAAAAAAGTGTAAACACCAAGACTTTCAACTCCTTTTCCTACAATGTTGTATTACCTACAAGATATGCAAGAATAATGGTAGGCCAAAGTTTGTTGTAGTAATCAATCAATAACTAATCTGACTTACAACCCACTAAAGGAAATCAAACCCATATACAACCTATGTGACTAAGAACCAGAGACTAGAAAGCCGAAATATAAGAAGTACCAAACTGAAGTAATTTTAAATAAAATTCCCATTTGAATATGGGTCAAATAAAGTTTAAATTCCAAAGATGTCCCTGGTTTACTGACATCCTGCTTGTCAAAGAATAACGTGTACATGGGTAAATGACATTCTAGTTGTCAAGTTGAAATATGAATGGTAGGCAAATTACTCATCACAGTTAAATAATCCAACCAATAGGGTAAAGATAAGTGGTACCACAAAAGCATGTTCCTAAGGAAGACCCCTATTCATATATCTTGATTGGTGGGAAAATATAAATTGTAAAATGGAACAGATGTCTGTGGTTATCAGGTTTCAAAGCCTTGTAACATTCTGGCTAGTGGTTGCAGTTCATCTCCTGACTCTATTCTGTGGCACTGATCAACCAGTAGTTGCTTGATTACAAGAAACTTTGTCATTTGTATTAACTTAGCATATGAGTTGTGGTTGGATCTAAATGAACAGATAACACAGGGACCTAGGGTAAAAGTAAATGCTACTGATAAAAAATAAAAAGAAGGAAAGGAAAGAAGGAAGAAAAAAGAAAGGAAGGATAGAAGGAAAATGAAAGAAAAATTAAAAAGAAAGGAAAAGGGGGAAAAGGAAGGGAGGAAAGGAGGGAGATAGGAAGGAATGGACAGAGGGAAGAAGGAATAAAAGAAAGGAAGGAAGGAAGGAAAAAACAAAAAAAAAGTAGTGATGTGATAAAATAACTCCTAATGATATTCTGCTTTGATCATACATTACTGCCATGAAATTGTACTATATTCATAGTTTAGCCATCATCAGAGAAGCCACTTCCAGGAGCAGATGGGAAAAAATACCGAGGCCTACAGAAAGATAGTAAGCACAGGCCTATATACACTCAGACCTAAGGTGATGATGTTTGCCTTAAAATCTTTCCCTGAGTTCTAAAGAAACACCTAAGAAGTGAAGACAGGAAGATTGTCAAAGTAGGAAACTGAGGACATTAAGAAAACACCTGACTTTTAAATTAACCAGGGTAAAGCTCATAGGTACTCACTGAGACAGCATGCAGATAGTCTGCACCATTTCTTCTATGCTTTATTATGCGTTCCACTTTAGTAGTTTTATGAGATTCTTGAGTGTGCAAACAAGAGAGTCTCTGACTCTTTGGTCTTTGCTCCCTTTCTTGGGCTCTTTTCTTTCTGTTGATCTGTCATAACCTACCTTAATCTGCTCATTCTTGTGTTCTTTTATTATATTTTATATTATTATATTTGCAAAATAGTGAATGAATAAATGTAAATCTAGCAACAAAGATAAAGTTAAAATGAAACTGTTATATCTACTTGTAGAAGGAAAATCAGTTTTTTCCAATGGACTGACACTGGGGATATTAACTACTCTAGGGCAGATCTCATGGTAAGGTGCAGTTGAACAACAAATAATGGACTCCACAATATTATCTGTGTATTCTTATTTAGATACTGTTTGGTGTTTGGGGGGTTGTTTGTTTTGGTGTTTGTTTTGTTTTGTGGGAACTTGTGTATTTGTTTTTTAGGTTTGCAACATGATGTTGTATTTGGTTTCGGGTTGATTTTTCAGAAAGAACTTAATACGTAGTTGAGTCCAGAATTTGGATAAATTTGAGAAGGGGGGAAATTATAAGATCAAAATATACCTAAATTTAATTTAAATGAATAAAAAATTTAAGATGCTTGAATACAGTATTTGAATATAAAGTCTGAACTCTGGTGTCAATTGAAGGTTATATCTATCTCATGAGCCTCTTTCCATCAGTCTCTGGTCTCTTCCTGCCTAAGCACTAGTAGCCAGTAGTGAACTCAATTTTAAAACTTTTTTTTATTAAACTTTAACCTTGCTTCTCACAGATTCATATTTAAACTCTGTCTTTCAATAAAGTCATGAATGTTTATCTTTCCTAAATAGAGGACTATACAAAAAACTTGAACTCCTACAGTGATCTGTAATAAAATGCATTTCCATTTCTGGATTTGCCTGTTACTGACTAACTCAAAATAATTATTCTTACAGTATACCACAATCAAGGGAGGAGGGAATAATTTGTGGTCATATCCTATATAGTCAACATTATCTTCCTTTCTGAAAAAGGCAAAGATAAAAGAAAAATTAAATAAAAGATAAGCAGTAATACTTTTAATCCAAGGATATCATTATATAATAAACTAAAAAGGACTTAATAAACTACTTTCTCATGAATTTTAATTGCATATTAAAACATGATTCACTGTAAGGGAAGGACTTAACTCAGCTTTGAAAACAATTTTCCATATATGTTATAAAAAAATTGACATCACACAGCAACATTACAATGGGTAAAACCTATATGATCATTTCTTATGTTACATGAAAGGTTTACTATAATTCATGACAGACTGAATCTATTACATAGAGAAGAAACTTCAAATACTTCAAATTAAGAAAAGCATATGCATAACAAACAAAAAGTAACATTTTAAATACAGTGATAAAGCTAAATACTTTCTCTCTGAACTCTGACACAAGAGAAGGATGCATGCACATGCAACCATTTTCAACAGCATAAGCAAGTAATAGAATAATTAGGCTACAGACAAGGTCTTTTTAGTTGGTAAAGTTGTCCCAATTTATAGATTGCATGATTACACAGACCAACCCAGTACATCTATCAGGCTTAGAAATATAGCTAAGTTTTAAATATAAAGTCCACTTAATAATTGATCTTACAAAAAGAAATTATTTGAAATAGAAATTAAGAGTCCCAATTACACAAACTGAAACTATTATCATACACATAACCACTCAGGTAAAATATCTCTACAATGAAACTGTCAGACATTGAATAACTC
The DNA here is from genome assembly GCF_011762505.2 of Arvicanthis niloticus. Classification (NCBI taxonomy): domain Eukaryota; kingdom Metazoa; phylum Chordata; class Mammalia; order Rodentia; family Muridae; genus Arvicanthis; species Arvicanthis niloticus. Next base: position 71,953,711 of record NC_047659.1, read on the forward strand.
AAATGAAGCAAACACAGAAAGTATAGAGATATACAAGTTAAAAGCTTGAAAAAATCATTATCACACTATGGAAATTTACCTATATACTTAGTGTGTTCTCTACCAATATAACAATGATATTCTTCACAAAATTAGAGATAATGGTAAAATCCCTGGGAAACCACAAAAATCTCTAAATAGAAAATATTATTTTGGTTAAAAAGAAGAAAGCTTGAGCCGGGCAGTGATGGCACACACCTTTAATCCCAGCACTTGAGAGGCAGAGGCAGGCAGATTTCTGAGTTCGAGGCCAGCCTGGTCTACAGAGTGGGTTCCAGGACAGCCAGGGCTACAAAGAGAAACCCTGTCTCGAAAAACAAAACAAAACAAAACAAAACAAAACAAAACAAAACAAAATTAGAAGAAGAAAACTCATGGCTTTAAACTACTTGAATTCAAAATACACTACAGTAGTATTGATCTAAAACATATTATGTAAGTAGAACAGATGAGAAAACCTGAAAATTTACATCAAACAATACTGAACTTAATTCCCACAAAGTCTAACTGTTGTTTCCTCCAGTAATGCCAGATGTGCACCCATAAATTCTCACCAACATGATTAATCAAAAACAGTCTAATAAAGATAACAATAGATCTATTATAGTTGAAAAGAAAAAGTCCATGAGATATCAACATTACACAAAGAACTACAGGAAATTGAACAAATCCCATCTTTTGGGAGAGATGGCACTCCCCAAAGACGAGCACATCAACTGAATTTCAGTGCCAAATGATTAGCCCTGAAAATAAGAAAACATGACAAAATCTAGCATCACCTACGCGATAGTTCATTCAGCCTGACAGTGGGAGAATTAATTGATTAAATTAAATAATGTGAGAAGAGCCATCTTATTTGTCAATGGAACTGTTATCTCAGCAGGAGACTCTGGATTGTATGAAATGGAAAGACTAGACTGACACAGGCAAGTATGAACTCATTGTTCTCATCTACTGATTATTTCAATCTTCTGCTGCATTGACTTCTCCACAAGACACACTATATGTTAAACTGAGAGCTAAAATGAACAATTCATACCTTAGATTTTTCAGACTATTTTAATCACAAAACAGAAATATACCTAAGAGAGTAGCTTCATTTTTGTCCATTTTTTCCAATTATAGGAAGAAACAGAATTATTTTAAACAATTTATTTAAGCAAATTTTACTAAGAATATAACCAAAGGGAAAATCAAAAAAATATAAAAAAGTCTACATTTTTTTTTACCTTTACTTTCAGAAAATCCATCAAATATGACTCCTAAAGATGAAGCTTGTAATGGGAAAATTATCTCCATAATTTTATAAAGAAAATTAAATAAAACCTTAATATCTTAATTATATTTATCAATTAAAACGAAACAGTACATTAACTGACTTATAAGAAGGAAACTGGAGATTTATGTAGTAGTCCCATCCTGCCCTTTAAGTCTAAAAACTGCTCAACAAATAAGTTATTGCAAACTTCTTGGTCTCTTGTTTAAAACCAAGTCTCTTTTCTTGGATCATGAAGGTTCTCCAATTCAATTTCCTAATCTGAAGTTGATCTTTCAGTTGTTCCCTTGAACTTGAGATCCAATATTTATTTAAATCTATAGCAAAACCCAGCAAATATATTCTTTTGCTTTCATTCCTAGACCATTTAGAACATTTTTGACATCTTTCAGATTTACTTGAGTCATTTTATGGCATGCAACATTTTAAATTTACTTAGAATTCTCCTTTAATTTAATTCCATTTCTGTTCTCTTTATTCTTTTCTGAATTATATTGTCTACAAACAAAAATTTATCAGAGTAAAGAATAGGTACATTCCCTAAATTGTTTATGGGCATTGTATTAAATTATTTATATTATAACAACAGATAAACTAGGTTCACCTTGCTGTCCTTAAAGAGATTAAATGTGCCTTCATTTCCATTTTTTAAAATTCATTTTGGTGACTGTACAAATGATAAAGAAAGAAAAGAAGGAAGGGAGAAAGGATGGGAGGGAGTGAGGGTGGGAGAAAGTGAGGAAGGAAGGAAGGAAGGAAGGAAGGAAGGAAGGAAGGAAGGAAGGAAGGAAGGAAGGAAGGAAGGAAGGAAGACATTGTTTCCTAGAGGGAATCTAGAGGGAATGACAGTGTTTCCACAGGTTTCTTTTCTTTATTAGAGGTCATGGACCACATAGACTGGACTAGAATAACTTATTATATTCTGAGACTTTTTAGTTATTGCGGCATGGTTTATAGAAGAAGAGGATTAGCTTGAGAAGATTCTTCTATTGCAAAAGTATCTATTGTTATCTGTAGAACCAGGATAAATCACATATGTGCAGTTTCTTCCCTTGTGAAATTGAGATAAGAACCCCTGGTTATCAGGAATGTTGAAGAGTTAATACATTTTTTGTTATTTTATTTATTTTAAATTTCAAATATTTTCCCCTTCCCAGTCTTCCCTCCACAAACTCCCCATACCCTTCTCCCACCTCTTTACCTCTAAGAAGTTTCTCTCCCACCCACTCACCCACTCCTGCCTCATCTCTTTAGCATTCACCTATGCTAGGGTATCAAACCTCCACTGGACCAAGGCTTCCCCTTCCCATTAATATCTGATAAGGCAACTCTCTACTACATATGTAGCTGGAGTCATGGACCCATTCATGTATACTCTTTGATTCGTGGCTTTGTCCCTGAGATGTCTGGTTAGTTGATATTGTTGTTCTTCCTATGGGGTTGCATTTAAATTTGAATCTTACATGAATAAAATGCCATTATGAATGCATTTCACTTTCATATTATACATATTCATGCTGCTTATTACTCAATGTAAACCTTTGAAAAATGCAGCATATTTTTTTTTTAAAAAAATATTGACTGTTTCTAGGAAACAAAGTTTCAACTTGTGGGGTCTTAGTCTCATAGACAAAATAATTTTAAAATGCCCTTAAAGTAAAACTCCAGTGCAATATGGATAGAGTTTGAGAAAATAAAGCAATGGGGGTGGTAAGTTATGCGTCTTGGTAATGAACAATAAAAGGTGGGTGGACAAGAAAGAAATATGCTGCATTTGAGTTATCATGAAAGCAAGCAGGCTTGAACCAGCATAAGGAGATGGAAAACCTACAGAAATATAGCTATAGAAGTACTCCCGTATACCACAGTGCAGTTGAAGCTTTTGCTTCAAGGATGTCAGGGCAATTAACAATGCTGCACAGATTGTGAACAAGGAGACTCCCTGCTTTACAAGCAGATGTTTTATGTTGAATAACAATGAACAAGGTTGACTTTCTGATTGCATCTGTCTTTGAGAAGGGCTGCATTCTTCTTCCAGACATTTTTTCTTATTCTTTTCTTTTTTTTTTCTTTCTTTTTCTTTTTTCTTCTTTATTTCCCCTGAGGGGGTCTCACAAATAAGATGATTAGCTCTTTTTACAAAGAAACCTTAACTTCCTGGTTCCCTGTGATCTAGAGCTGAACACTTACAGGTGTTTCTCAAACTACCCTGTGATCTTATTAAAGTTCCATGGCAATACTTTGAAGATAATAGCTTTGAAGCTCATTAAAATGGTTTATATGGCTACTGCAGATACCATGCAGTGAGGCTTTCTCTGGGAGCTCACATATACTTGTTCTGGTGTGTCTTACCTTCTTACTGAATTCCTCTGCATTTAGAAGTTGTTTCAAAACTTATTAAAATGTTTTTTAAAATGTCATTTATTTATGTTTTTATTAGTGATTGTACGTGTGTGTGTGTGTACATATGTGCACACACTGAATAGCATTCCAGCTGAAAATTCTATACCTGAGGTATAATATTTATTTAAAGGATATGTCACAATAGAATTATGGTATTAATTAAAGGTATCTCTCTGAGGTGATGAGAGATCTAAAAAGATAAGTAAAAGGAAGGTTATTGTTTCTCTCTAATTCAGTATTGTGTTTGCTGTGGCAACGCTTGTGCAGCTGGCTATTGGAAATGTTTCAGAGATAAACTCATGCAACACCTGCCAAATTTACTAAACATGATGCAACCCAAGGTACTCATCTGATCTTTTATTTTTTAAATTAATAATCAATGCTGGTCTACTAAAATAATATCTCATAGTTAAACTTATGTCTATGATGATTGCTCTTTATTATTACAAAATATGCAAACTGTCTTCATGGTCCAGTAAAAGAACTGCTTTCAATAGTATGTGGTCATGTAGACTAAGAAAAATAGAACATATGCAAAAATATAACTGTCTGAACGGACAAGTAATCCACACTAATGACTAAGTGTCTTCAATATATAAAACTGCCACATGCCTGTTCTGCTGAAAGCCTTTCTACTAAGGTTTTCTTTAGAGAGAATATGCTCCATAAATTCTTGAACTTATTTTCATATTTTTTTTTACAGGAACGCTTTTATTTCAAGGGTTAAACTTAAATCATTTTTTCTTTGTGTCATGCAGGATCTAGATAAGTAGCATTTACACACTGATGTATTTTATCATAATTACTTTATAATCTTCAGACAATTGATATTTTGCCATTGGACTATTAGCAAATATGTACTGTCCTTTACTTCTATTTTCAGATTTGGATAGGGCATTTTTTTTCCCAGAAAATTTATTTATCCATTTATTTTTAGTAATGATACAGTATTCATTTTTCCTGAATTTAAAGCAAGATTTAGAAACCAACTTTTAACAGAACTCACTATGAGGCTATTTAAAACCACTGACATAGCAGAAAGATCAGAAAGTTGGCTGAACTCAACTTCAGATGAAGTGCTGAAGCTGAAGTCCATGTACTTCTGAAAAAGTGCTTGTGGGGCCTCCTTCATTATTGGTGTTTATTATCTGCTGGTAGCCAAGTAAACTTTCTCCAATATTCATGACAGGAAGCATTTTTAAAATTTTTTCATAGAATATTTTATTTATTTACTTTTCAGATGTCATCCACTTTCCCCACTTTCCTTCCCTAGAACCTCCCCATCCCACCCCTCCTCCTTCTATTTGCTTTTATACCATTTTAATTATATGCAACTATTAAGCTCAGTTCTAGACTGAGCAACTAGCAATACAATAAGACATGAAAATGACTTTGGGAAGTAGTTTTATAACTGCCAGCCAGGTTAAGGCCTGACACCTAATTAAGAATAGTGTTGTTATTTATTTATTTATTTTTGATTGCTTTCAAAGTATTCCAAGATCCTTGGAGAAGATAGTTGTCAGTTGCAAACTAGCAAATAGCTTTTAAATTTTCCATTTCAAATGAGCAGAGAAAGAATCTATAGCTATAAGTCTCTAAGGACAGTGAAGTCAAGGGTGCAAAGCCAGGAAAAGGCCAGTTTCATATTTTGTCACACAAGATAAAAGTTAAGGTTATCTTGGTCACTGTCTAATGATAGTTACTTTTCCAGGACAAAAGCTCAAAAAATCAGATGCTTTGATTACTAATTTCAAGTGGACCAGTCACAGTATAAATTTCTCAATACACTTCTAGGACATGCAAGGAGGTGAAATTCCTGCTCCAGGCTGAGGAGTTTTATTTCGACACATGGGCTCCCTCTTTACGCTGCTGGGCATAAGGAAAAGTACTGACCACAAAATCATTTCCAGTACCCAGTGGGAAGTAGGTATAATTGTTTACTGCACTTTGGGCCAGAAGTTCAGTTAATTCCTTTGACGCTGCCAATGTGAAGGGTTTGGTACCTAAGTGGTCTCCTCAAAAAACCTATTTTTGTTCTTTATAATTTGGCTGACCATGATGAATATTCTTGTTTTGTTCCTTGTAGAAACGTTAAAGACTCATCTACCACTCAGCATAGAACATGAACTTGACAGGATCCACTTTGTATCACCTATATCTCTAACTAGCTATTTTATGTAACAATTGGCATTTTTTTAAATTTTACTTTTTTGTATAGAGTATAAATTACAGGTCATTAATTGAAAAATACTATATGTATAGCATATAGGTAATTAAGCACATAACTAAAATAAACTCATAAGAGATGAGGATCTAGTCTAGGAGTTTGTGCATCCTTTTTATAGCATGTGCTACTTCTAAAATTATTCATCTAATGCTATCACCTTCTCATATATTGTGTGCATTCATGAGTGTACAACTGTGGCTGCTCTCTGCCTAGAGTTAAGACCTTTCACCTTCAATAAACTTTGTGTTTCTCAAAAAAGAATCCACCAAATATTTTGTCACTAAAGAGATATGCATATATATTCGAAAATTTGCATATATAAACTAGTAAAAATTATATATCCCACTTACATGTCTTGTAAATAACTGAGATATAAGAAGGAAAGAAAAAATCAGTAGCAATTTTCAAATGTGATGTAAAAGAAAAAACAGCAAGATTTTATATATGAACAGAACTTGGATTCACAGTTTTGAGGATTTCAATAGTTAAAAACTGATGTAAATCATTTGCTCTCTCTATATATCCCGACTATGGTGTGTGATTAAGGGAAGATAAACCTTGGAAAGGTTTCCGTTAGTGTGAAAGTAAAGAAGAGTTCTACTTTTATGTGGAAACATGTCCTTGTTTCCATTCTTAAAACTACATTCAGGAAGTCACTCAATGATCTGGCCAAAGAAGCAACATCAGTAAACCAGGATTACCTAGAGTGATGCTAAAGAGGTATGAAAACAGCTAGCCTTTAGTTGAATAATTTACAAATTCTCAGAATTAACAATGCCTTGCAGGGCTGTGGCCATTCAGCTTGGTAAGTAGCTCGCTTTCCTTACTCAATTAAAAAAAATCATGAAATTTCTCTTTCTTTTTTCTTACCCCCCACCCCCCTTTCCCTGAAGTCCTTCCAGCTCAATTCACTTATTTCCTAGATAAACGAAACTCATCCTCTGTTTTCCTTCAGAAAGTCACCTTCACAGAGATACCAAACAAAGTTAGAATAATTAGTTACAAGAGTATATTCTGGCCTTTATATCAAGGCTGGAAGCAGCTACCCAGTAGGAGGAAAGGGTCCCAAAAGCAGGCAAAAGAGTCAAAGACATCATGTGCTTGCACTTTTAGGAATCTCACAAGAACAAAGCTACACAGCCATAACACAAAGAAAAGGATTTACTTAGATCTATACAGGCTTCCTGATAGTTGGTTCAGTCTCTGTGAGCCTCTATGATCCCTTGTCTTGTGGTGTCCTAGACACTCTTATTTTTACAATTTATCCTCCCCTTCTTCATGCATCTCCTTGGGAGTGGATGGTGATTGGAACAGGAAGGACCAGGTTGGTAGAGCGGAAGAAGAAAGTACTATAAAAGACAACTGGAATTCTGGGGCATTTCCACAGGGCAAGGTAGAAACACAGTGCAATGAAAATTCCCTAGAATCTATGCAGGCGACCCTAGCAAAGACTTTTGATAATCAGGAATATAAAGCCCCAACTGGCTATCTTGTACAACTAGGCAAGTCTTCCAGTTGAGGGACTGAGATACAAACTCAATCACATAACTTTCAACCAAAAATTTGTCCTTTCTGCAAAATGTACTGGGATAAAAGTGGAGCAGAATTTATGGAGTGGCAAACCAATAACTTATTCAACTCATAACCTTGGCCATGAAAGGGAACCTATGTCTGACACTGCCTGCAGGGCTAAGAATCAGAGGCTAGATCACTCAAAAATCTAGGATAGACTCAAGAAAACTGAAAAAAAAAAATGGTTCACATCATGATTCCTAGCGATACTCTGCGAGAATCATAGACTGAATGTTTTAAATCAGGTAATCTACCAACATGCCTTCCAGTAACTCAGAGCCACCAGCTCTCATAAGTTACCACCTGCCACTGCTAGGTGTAGTTCATTTCCATTGTCATCAACAATTGTTATTTTCCCATTTGACACATGCACCCTTTAAAAGGTCCTTTTCAACTCATGACTCTTTCTCTCTCTTCCTCCCGTTTACTCTCTTTCTCTTCCCTGTCTCATTTGCACTGTCCTCCAGTCTCTCTGTCTGTCTCTATCTCTCATATTCTCCAATCCAAGATAGCCTTTGTCCTCCTATCCCCATAAACCTCTTGTGTTAGACCTGTTGCAAGTTATGCTATATGTAGCTTGCTTTGGCACTGACTCATGTAGAAAATTTTTACTGCTTAATGCTAACACTAAGTCCTAGCATAATTCTCATCAGAGAGACTTCTTCCATCAAATGATAGGAGCAGACACAGAGACCCACAGTCAAATATTGGAATTCTTCTTAAATTCCTAAAACTAAAAGGATAGGGCTTTCTTTTGCTTTCCTTCTTCACTCTTCTCTGCACAGCGGATGAAGTGTATTTGGCCTAACCAATGATATTTTTTTTAAAAATTAAGATTTTTATTGAGATTCCACATGAATCTAGTCTTAAATACTTTCATAGATGAGATCAAAATTCCTGAGAAAGAATTTCTATTTCCCTGTTATTATCTGGCAACTGCTAATCTCAAAGATGTGAGGAGAAATATCACTGACCCAAATCATCACCCAAAGTTCTTAAAGCAAGCAATTAATTAAAGTTTGTTTGTTTGTTTTTTTGTTTGTTTGCATGTGCACATGGGCTGTCTCCTAAAAGCAGGGTACAAGAGATCTGCATAGAACATATGGAAGATAAGGTTTTTTTTGTGTTTTGTTTTTGTTTTTAATGGCTCTAGGGTAGTGGGCTTTCAAATGGTGATTTGACAGGCACATAAGCAGGATTATAGAAGCAGAACATAACAACGTAGTCCGGCATCAGGTCAAAGCATTATAATAACCTTTAAAACAAAGGTAGATTTGCAAGATAGTCATAACAACTTTTTGAAACAAAGATATGTCTGCCCTTTTCTGAAGTAGGCAGTAGAGAATCACTTGTAGTTAAGGTTTACAGGTGGGTTATAGCCCACACTTTGAGAAACAGAGATTTAATTATCAACATGAATGAATGTAGTTTGTCTCTCAAGACTTAAAATGGAAGCCTACTAGTATACCACGACTTGGGAAGGAGCCACAGTGTTACCAGTAGCATTAAGATGGTAACTACTCTATTTTAAATAATATTACAAATCTACTACACACACAGCCTGAATTTTGGAATCTGTATTTCATCCTTCTAATCTATAAAGTAGTTCATCACACAGAAACAGACACATCAGATAAATTTTCCTTGATAGAGTACATAGAAAATTGAAGAATCTGGTAGAAAAAGCATCTTACTCTTTCCATAGAAGAGGATTTTAAGTCATTTTATATCTGATAGCAGATGGAAATTAAAATGAACTTAATTTGATGTACAGCTTCTGTCAGTTTCAAACCTAATATTTATATCACAAAGATCTGCAGATTCATTAATTGAAGCTTCCTGGTAAAGATCTTATTTGACATTTCAGTAGAAGACTAGCTGATTAAAATTAACCTTGGATTGCTCCCAAAATACCCACCCACAAAACTGCTCAAATGACCAATTCCTCTATGTGCTTTTCATAGGATTCATAAAGTTTTTTTCTAAACCTATTTATTAAAAAGTAATGTTAGGATAGTATGCAGTAGTTATAAAATGTCAATTGTAGATTGTCAACTCATTCCACAGTAATTTTATGTTCCAAATTTTGTAATTTTTTTCATATAGACTGGATTGCTCCTCTTAGTTTTCTGAAATATAAAATGTTATGAGGTTTAAAATGTTAACAAAATATTTATTCCAGGATCATCCTGGATGAAAAAAACTTAGTCTATAACTCAGTACTAGAATTTTAATGTTGGAAAAAAAAACATTTGTGTTTCATTCATCTAACCCCTTCATTTTGCAGCTCACAAAACTGCCATTCACATGTGTTTATCATCTCAACCAAGCACATACAAGTAGGAGATTGGTAATAATTCTTTTCATTACATATTTTCTCAAATAAGAATGCCTAAAAATTTCAAAATATATAAGACTCAGAAAGAAGAAATTATGAAATAAAAATATACCTTTAACTACTGTAAAAGTACTAATACTTTTTATAAAGAAAACTCTTTTGAGTGAAATAATTCAGAGAATAAATGTAAGGTATGTTCATTCAGGTATTCATAACAATGTATGTTAACTTAAACTTATCCAGGTATAATAATGTGATCTATAGTTCAAGTTATTCTAAAGTACCAATTGATGCTATAGTTTAAGGCTAGGCTGGGAACATAAAATGACACCATATAAGAAAGAAGGAAGAAAAGGAAGGAAGGAAGAAGAAAGGAATATGAAGGAAGGGTCAAACAATAGAACAAAGAGGAGAAGGAAGAACTGAAGATCAGGAAGAATTAATGGGAAAAAAGGAATAAAAAGTAGTGAATGAAGAAGGAATGGTTAACTGAGAATCTATGAGTTATTCTATAATTTATGTCAATAATGTGACTTCATCAGCCAATAGAGGAAAGACATAAAGATGCACACACATGAATATGCACAGGAATACATGCTGTGCTTAGACATAGCTCCACAATATAGTGGAAATAACTATAAATTATACACAGATATCATTTTTACCTATATTAATCTCAAATCATAAATACTGTCTCCATACTTAATTTTCCCCATGTGATTAAAGTTCATATTTCAGCTTTTAGAAGAAGTTGAAATCTTCTGCTTTCAAAATCTTCCCTTCTAAAATGTACTGCACTATTGCTGTAGTTTATAGGTTGATTATCTCCAAAGGTCCATAGGTTGAAACTTTGCTCATCAGGATGTGTCTATTTGGAAAATGTGTATAATTCAAAGGGTGTAGTTTAATGACAGGTTCCTCAGGCTCCTAAGAGGTGCCCTAGAGAGAGAGCTTTGGAGCCCAGCATATTTTCTTTCTTTGCTTTCTTCCATGATGTCATTGCTTTTTAATATCACAGGACCCTACCTTTTGGTGATAACTTGCTATATGCCTAAATCCAAAGAGACAAACTATTGTAATTTGGTACTTAGAATACTATATTCAAACAAAATTTCTTTATAAGTTGATCACCATTTTGTATGCTTTGTTTTAAGAGTGTAAATCTGACTTTACAAAGTGTCCATAGGCTTCTGTACAAAGGTGTGCATAGATACAAACTTGAACTTTTTCACTGTTATACTGTATTTTGCTTGTGAATTTCTACTTCCACATTTAAGCTTTTTTCAAGCCCTCATCCACCTATCTACTATCAAAATGATTTCCACTTTATCTGCTTCACAAAAAATCACACTTTAAACTGATTCAAGGTGACATGGTGACAGCTGGCACCAGCAGGACCACGAAGATCCTCAGAGGAATCTAAGAGACCCAAGGAGACTTTAAGAGGAGATGGCAGCATGGAGCTGTCACTGCTGCAGGTAATGCTGTTACCCTTGCTGGGGGAAAAAGAGAACAGATCTCCATAGTGCCCTATGACAGCAAGCATTATTGTCATGACAGGTATATAGAGGCCTGAAATGCACATGAATCCTGACCCTGGACATGTTATACTGCCATAGATCACCCTTACTCTGGGCAACAATATGATTTATGAGTCTCATTAATAGTATAGTATTTTACCAAAACCTTGAAACAAATGACACATTTCATTCACTATATGTATGTAAAGCTATTTGGGCAAACAGTTATACTGTGTGGCATACAACAGTTTGCAGTGCCACTTTAATAAATAAATATGTGACAGAGAGGTGGGAAAGGTCACAAAATGGAACTTTGTGTGCACAGGAGAGAGGCAGAACCAGAAATGTGGAAGTGAAGACAGGTTGGGACCATTGCTGTGGTAGGCAAAGGAGCAAGTGGTTTCTGAGTAGGGAGGGCAGGGTTATATGCAGTGGTCTGGAGCTTGCACGGGCAGACACCAGATCACCCTGGTTCTGAGCAACAACACGATACTCAAGATGTAAAACTGTTCACTCTTTGGATAAAGTATCCACAAAAAACATGTCAGTGTCTGTGGTTCATGCTTCTACCTCAGGCTATGTTGATGTCAAGTATCTGAGATGCCACTGGAGGATATGTTGATGTCTGTGGTCCCAGTTATTGCCAGTAGCCATGTTGATGTCCCTGATCTGAAATGCCTCCTGAGGCCATGTTGATGTTTAAGGTCTGTGTTCCTGCTGGAGGCCATGTTGATGTTCATGATCAGCGCTGCCTCAGGAGACCTTGCTGATGTCTGATTCTTTCTGGCACTGGAGGCCATATGAGTGTTCATTGCTGTGCTCCTGCCAATACCTATGTGGAAGTCTGTGACCCATGTTGCTATGGCTGTTAAGGGCAAAGAAGCTTCTTGTGCAGCCATATGGGTGCCTGCAGACTCATAATTGAGAATAAGCAACATTGAAATCTTTTCTGCCCCAAGAAGAAACAGTCCAGACTAGAAGTGGTTGAAGAGAGTCCTCAAAAACTGAGACAAAAACACTGAAGTATAGCTCATTATGGTTGATGGCTTCTAGCATGGGTTGGTAAGAACTCGGTTTTCTTTAAGAGTCTGGCCACTGGGAGTTTGACCATTGTGTAATGAGTATATGGGCAATAAAAATTGAACTTCTTATATTTTCCTTCCTTCCTTCCCTCCTTCAGAGCAGGAAGGTAAAAGGTGGGAGCATGGACCTTGGAAGAATGGGAAGCAGCAACTGTGACCAGATTTTATTATTTGTAATTTCCAAATAAACAATAGGAATATTATTATTTTAAGAAAAATAAAGAGAAAACAAATGACCTTCATGTAGCAAGTATCACATACATGCATACATACACATATATACACATGCACACATACACTAAAATGCACCCAGACACACGGCCATACACACATACACAAAGAAGCAAATAGACACACACATACAGACACACATGTGCATACATATAATCAGACACAGACATATAGCTACATAAACACAGATACAGACACATATACACATCAAGAGACACAGACAGAAAGACAGGCAAGGACACAGATACACACACACATACATACATATATATACATAAACAAGTAGGTAAACAGACACAGACATAAATACACAAACATGGACATATGTAAGCAGATTAGCAGACACTGACTTGTCATAGAAATTGAAATGAAGGTTTAGTATTTCAATCTAAGGTACATTTTCCTTTGTGACCAAGAACAATATTGAACTGGTAGAAGGTACAGGGCTGACTCTGAAGCTGTAGTCACTGTCCTCATAGTATCAAAAAGGAAGTGTCCTGCTTTTTCTTTCACATGGATCGTATTCTTTGAGGCTGAGTTCATTACCAGACCTCAGCAGCTTAAGGAAACAGAGAAGGAAAGTTTAGAAAGTTTTCCATTTTACTTTCACCCTTCAGTATAATTGGAGTAATGAGAAAATTTTTTATGTATAAGTAGCATCTTAGAGATGAGCAGTGGATATTCAACAAGAATGGTCCAGTAGGCTGGGTGTGGTGGCGCACGCCTTGAATCCCAGCACTTGGGAGGCAGAGGCAGGCAGATTTCTGAGTTCGAGGCCAGCCTGGTCTACAGAATGAGTTCCAGGACAGCCAGGACTACACAGAGAAACCCTGTCTCAAAAAACAAAACAAAAAACAAACAAACAAACAAAAAAACAAACAACAAAAAAAGAGTGGTCCAGTATGACTTTCAATTTTAATAAACAAATTTTCTATTATTTTTAAAATATAGATAATTTTAAATGTTCACAAAAGTTCTGTTTTAAACTTGCTTAATTTTTTAACACATCTAATAATGGACTAAATTTATTACCTTTAAAAATTATAAAATACAAAATATATCATGTTCATGCATGAAGTGAATATTTTATCTATGTTTCTTTCATATCTCCTTATTAATGAAGATATGTATTACTATGATGAGGAATTTGACAATGTTAGTATATCTACATATATCAAAAACAGTATTGTTTGGCTTGCTCTACACTTTAAGTGAATAAATAGATTGAATGTGTTATTCAATTTTCTCAAATTAATTTTAACTTTACCAGCAAATACATATGACTATATTTCAACTGTATACAACTATGCAAACAAAAATGACACAAGTAATGCATATTGTAGTGAAGAGTAGCTGATGAAATATGAATGGAGATTTGGGGCTGAAAACTTTTGAAACTCTCCAGAAAAGTAGAGAGGTCGTGAGGGTATGTTCTCTGGTTGCACTATGTTGATTGACTTTAACATCTGAAATACTATATATTTCACACTTCTCTGTTACACAGTTTTATATTAAGTATAATACAAGAACAGACTTGTTGAAATTTTGGAATTAAATTGTAAATCAGAGGATTTCTAACAGTACTAATAAAGTAGTATACACGACTATCTAAATTATGAGATTCATAGAAAGTGACCATGTCTTCCTTTGCCTGCAGTATGGACATAGGTACTGTCTGGGTTATTTTACAAATTTTCTTGTTATATTTATTGGACTTTAGGAAGAGGAAAGACACAATGGTTACTAGAATATAAAATATTTGTAGGCTTTTTGACATTTGAGTACAATATTTTCATTTAATTACTTGTATTCAAGAAGTATTGTATGTAGATTAAAGAGTAAAATAGTAAACATAATTGAACTTAAAATAGAAACAACTTGTATATATTTAATATCATTTCTTATTCCTTTCTCTAACCCTTCATTTTTATTTACTTTCCAGATTTAAGTAATATGCCATGTATAGTTAATTTTATGTATCAATTTACCTTGACTACAATTCAGTTATTTCATAACATTATTATAGCTATCTAGAATATGTATTGGTACATGCTATAAATAATTAAACCAATAAACTTTCAGTTAAGGAAATTGTCTTCCTAATATATGATGACTGTACCAACTTAATTGAAAGCCCTAATAATGATCCTCCTCAGTAGAAAGAAAATTTTGACCAGAGGCTGCCTTTTAACTTGAACTTTATTTTGTATTGTTGCTATTCTCTGTTTGCTTATTCTGGAAATGTTACACTTAGTAATCTTCACAATAAGTGAGCCAGATCAATGTGCTTCTACATCTTTCTACCAATTCACCTACTATAATGACTTCCAAAGTCAGAAGACAAAAATGAAATTCAAGGTTTCTTCATCCCCTCCATTTAGTAAATAATTTATCAGTCTTTCTAATATAGTTACATCAATTTTAACTCTAGATTTTAGGTCTAAAAATGTACATGCATTCAACACTACCTTGTTATTGTGACACATAATTAATAGTAAGTATGCTTTTGCCATGACATAAGGAAGACTGACATTCTTGGTGAATGACACAGTCCGGCTTTAGTTTTCACTTAGATAATTTATGAGTTGTGGAGAGCCGACAGAAGGCTGCTATCATCCTTGTAGCCATCTTGAGCCATATACCCTGAAAAGAGACTTGATTACATTAGCCTACAACAGCTGAACACACTCTGATAACATCTTGCTTTAGATACCCAGGATCTTCCCTTGGGTGTGTGAGACTTAAAGGTGTGATTTAGAGCCGAGACTTAAGGGCGTGACTTAGAGATCAGATTTAGAGACAAGGCCTAAGGGCATGATTTAAAGGCGTGGCTTAAGGGCATGGCTTAGAAGTGAGACATATAAAAGGCGAGAGGCAGACAGAAGAAAGCAACAGATTATTAGGCACTTGGGAGTACAACTTGGAGTAGGAATTAGGCATTGAGGAAGAAGACACTTGGACTAGAGAACTCAGAAGAAGAATTATTAGGCATTAGGCACTTAGCACTTGGAAGAAGTAACTTGGAACTTGGAGGCACTAGGGACTAGGAACTAGGGACTAGGAACTCAAGACTTGGGACTTGGAGAAGAAGAGAGACTGAAGAATAAACGGGATTGAATCACACTCTGCCTTGTCTCCATTCCTCATGTCAGTCCTCACTCTCTCTCTTGCTGAACCCTGACCCGCAGACCAGAGCAGCTTGGGGCAGTGCAGGCTCTAAAAACTTAGCCCCCAAAGCAGTATGGGTCCCAACACTGACAGAGCAGCCTGTGACATTTTGGCCCCCAAATGTAGGGCAGCTTGGGCTATAACAATGAGTTAGCATAATTCCTAATCAGAAGTATTTTAGTAATAGTTTACAAAATGTTATAACTAACAAAGTAGAGCAGAAATGTCCTTATTTTGTGATAGTGGATTTTCAAAACATCTTTAGTGTAAAGTCAGTCAGGGAAACGATAAATATCTCAGCAATATAAAGCAAACAAAAAATCAAAAATTAACTGCTGATTTTGAGTGCCTTGACCCCTGAAGCTTGGGTCCTTGATCTCTGGCTAGGAAGGTCAAGATGAAGAAAGATCAGACACAAAACAATGAAGCTGGGATTATGTAAGGTTGTCTAGCCATTAAAACCAAGAAGCTCCACTTCTATTAGATACATCACAGGGTGAACAGTTAGTTGTTCTTTAGAGGGTACTTTTATAGGCAAGCAGTATCAGGCTATAAACTTTCAGGAGGAAGAAGAAGCTGCAATTGTTAGTCTTTGCACATACTGAACAATTGTCCACAAACATAATAATCTAATACCTAGGGAAAGTTTTGCCATGTCTCCTGAGCCTCACCCATATGCATAGCAGCTTTGTAAATTCCCTAAAGACTTGTGGGTCTTTTGAGTTTTCAACTGTTGTTGCCCAATTTAAAAAATGCATTCACTCATTGCTTCCTCGTCTTTCTACATCTGAGTGTTCACACTCAACAGAACTTTAAATCTTTTCCATGAAGCTCTATTAATTTGAAATATACACATTTATTCATAATGTATGTAATGATATTTGTTAAGAGATGAGTCTTACTGAGGGAATGGCCAGCAAATGACCAGCCCTACTTGAGACACATTCCATGGGCATGTACCAAATACTTGCCACTATCAATGATACTCTGTTATGCTTGCAGAGGAAAGCCTTGCATAACCTGTCTTCTGAGAAGCTCCATCCAGCAGTGGACCTAAACAGATAGAGTTCCACAGGCAAACATTGGATCCAGCTCTGAGAGTCTTGTAGAAGAGTTGTAGAAATAATTGAGGGATCCAGAGTGAATAGAAACATCACAGAAAGACCAACAAAGTTAACTAACCTGGACTTTTGTGGGATTCCAGAGACTCAACCCTATAACAAAGAGCATACATGGGCTGGACCTAGCCCCATCCCCTGCAAATTTGTAACAAATGTGCAGCTCAGTCTTTATGTTGTTCCCCCAACAACTCGTGTGGGAGCTACCCCTGAATCTATTGCTTATCTGCATATCCTGTTCCCCTAACTGGACTGCCTTATCTAGACTCAATAGAAGAGAATGCGTATGACCCTGCAGTGACTTGATGTGCCAGGGTTGAGGGATTCCAAGAGGGCTGTTCCTTCTTGGAAAAGAAGGGGTTCGGGATGGGAGGAGGGATTCGAGGTGGGCTTGAAGGAGATGGTCAGCTGCTATGAGGATGTAAAATGAAGAAATAAGTAAATAAATGGAGATTTCAAAAAATTCCAAATATACATGAATAAATAAAAAATAAATTCTAATTGTCTTATTTATGGAATGAAACTTACAGAAAGAAAGAAAAGAGGTAAGTATTCAATTACATTGCTTTGAAAGAAGGTACATCGTTTAAAAAAATAATGATTTATTTCTGAATGCATTTCAAATGAAATCTTTGAAAAGTACTGGTTCCTGATAACTAACAAATCATGAGTAGATCAGTGACTTGTATGTTGGATTTATTCCTACGTCTAGCAAATATGTGGAACATCATTTATATGCTATGCAAAATGCATACAAGCTGTTCTCCTTAATTTACTATAATTTAACACACACACACACACAGACATGATACATTACAGAATACAAATTTGACTACCTTCAGTGATATTTTGAACAGTTGTTGCCTTTAACCAAAGTGATATTCTAATTATTTTTTTATGTGAAGAGAAATAAAAAAAGACCATAATAATACATCACAGATTTGGTATGCATTCATATTATATTGTCTAACTGTTCTGTGTTTAGATAATATTTCACATACATAATAAATAAATTCTAAATGAAATACTAGCATCATGTGGAGACATTATGTGAACTTCTATAAGTTGAGAGAGTTTGGTGTTATAGATAAAGGACAAACATTTAAAAATAATGATTGCCTTGTAAAATGATTGTTGAGAATATACATGCATTTAGTCAACTCTATTACAATATTACTTAAGTACTGCAATTACCACTGACAGCAGCTGTTCCTGTCTTGGCCAAAAGGGTGTCAAAATAGGTATAAATTTAAAAATGCTAATTTTATTGCTTCCTTTCAAAGCTAAGTTTGCACATTATGTTTCAAACTATGAATAAATTCTACAGACTCACATTTCTTTCCCTTTCATCTAATCATTAATCCTTTTTATTTGTTAAAAACATGCTTTGTTTCTGTTGGTCTATAAAATAAATTTCCATAGGACCGCACTAAATAACAAAGGTGTGTTTAAACTTTGATATTATGATAATGATGATTGTGGTCATGATCATGGCAGCAATTATCACAACCAGGATAATTACAAAACAGATATGTTATAATGATTGTACTAATTGTGAAAGCAACCTCAAAGTTTTAAGTGTTTACCTTGTTCATTATAAGGGAGCTAAAGAAATCCTTTACTATATCAGATAGTTATAGCAAATTAGCACACATGAGCAGGTATTACAATATCATTTACAATCATTCTATCTATATTATCGACATCACTAAGTTCATTTCTTAATGAATCATTTGGTCATCCAACTAGGTACTTCTTAGGTATAACCAAGATGCTGGAAGAGCATGACAAAAGTATACAAGCATGGCCATCATAGACACATTACCAGAACACATAGATGTTGTTTCTAGAAAACTACTAGACATGTCATAACTGTATTAGGAATATGTCTGAAAGAAGAATGATGTGATAAGAGGTATCAAAGGAGATGTTGATATAATTAAGAATAAAGACACAAACCACTCTTCAGATTTGAAACAAAAGACATGGGTATTCTGTATTTTAGCAAATATCCACCTATCAGTGAGTATATACCATGCATGTGCTTTTGGATCTGGGTTACATTGTTCAGGATGATATTTTCTAGTTCCACCCACTTGCCTGCAAAAATATTTATGTCTTCATTTTTATCAGATATTTTATTTATTTAAATTTCAAATGTTATCCCCTTTCTTAATTTCTCCTCCGGAAATCCCTTGCTCCATCCCTCCTTCCCCTTCTTCTGTGAGGGTTCTCCCTCCCTAACCCACCCAATCTCTCCTTCCCACTTTAGCATTCCCCTACACAGGGGCATCAAGCCTTCACAAGACCAAGGCCCTCTCCTTCCATTGATGTCTGACAAGGCCATCCTCTGCTACATATGCAGCTGGAGCCATGGGTCCTTCCATGTGTACTCTTTGGTTGGTAGTTTAGTCCCTGGTAGCTCTGGGGTGTCTGGTTGGTTAATATTATATTTCTTCCTATAGGTTGCAAGCCTCTTCAGCTCCTTCAGTCTTTTTTCTAACTCCTCTATTGGGGACCCCATGCTTAGTCCAATGGTTGGCTGCTCTATATTTGTCAGGCTCTGGCAGAGTCTCTCAGGAGACAGCTATATCAGGCTATAGCTGAGTAGTATTCCATTGTGTAAATGAACCACATTTTCTGGATCCATTCTTCAGTTGGGGACATCTGGATGGTTTTCAGCTTCTGGCTGTTATGAATAAGGCTGCTATGAACATAGTGGAACATATGTCATTGTAATATTGTGGAACATCTTTTGGGTATACTCCCAGGAGTGGTGTAGCTGGGTCTTTAGGTAAAACTATTTATATTTTCTGAGAAATTGCAACAATGATTTCAAGAGTGGTTGTACCAGCTTGCAATCTGACGGTGGTCAAGGGAAGAATGTCATCTTTCTCCACATCCTTGCCAATATCTGCTGTTGCCTGAGTTTCTAATCTTAGCCATTCTGATTTGTGTCAGGTGGAATCTCAGGGTTATTTTTATTTGCATTTTCCTAATGTCTAAGGTTATGAACATTTCTTTCAAAATTCCTCTATTGAGATTCTCTGTTTAGCTCTGTACCCCATTTTTAATTGGGTTGTTTTTTTCAGGCTAATTTCTTGAGTTCTTCATATCTTTTGAATATTTCTGATGTAGGGTGAGTGGAGATCTTTTCCCAATTTGTAAGTTTCCATTTTATTCCTATTGACAGTGTCCTTTATCTTCCAGAAGCTTTTCAGTTTCATGAGGTCCCATTTGTCAGTTGTTGATCTTAGAGCTTGAACCATTGGTGTTCTGTTCAGGAAATTTTCCCCTGTGCCAAGTTTGAGTTTGAGACTATTTCCCACATTCTCTTCTATTAGATTCAGTGTATATGGTTTTATGTTGATTGAGATTCTTGATTCAATTGGACGTGAATAAATTTTACATAGAAGCACTAGGAAATCAATATAGATGTCAAGGGATGAAATCCATAGCACATGATTTAGAGAATTGGAGGAGAGTTCCTCTACATAGGGGAACAGTGGTCAGTAGGAAGGACCAACAAAGAGCCACACCTCAGGTTAAGTAAAAGTAGCATGTCTTGGTAAAAGCAGCATTTCAAGTCACTTTAACTAGGAGGCTCTCTGAAAAATCAGGTGGAAAGAAACATAGCTACTTCCTGACAAACAACACATATTCATTTCAAAAAGAGGAAGAAGGCTTGAGGATGTAGCTCAGTTGGTAGAGTGTTTGTCAAGCATCCACAAGCAACTGCATTTTCTCCTTAGTACCACACAAACCAAATAGAGTGTTTGGTGCATACGGACAAGCTCAGCACTGGAAGATGGTTGCAGAAGGACCAGAAGCACAATAACTTCAAGTGCATAACAATCTTGAGGCAAGCCTATGTTACAGACGCTGTCTCAGAAACAAAAATAATAAATAAATAAATAAATAAATAAATAAATAAATAAATAAATGGGTACATGAACACAGGGTTACTTTTCTCATCATGTATGATGTAATAAGAAATTAAGTTAGGATAAAATGACTTACAGTTAGTAACAAAATTTGATTAAATAAACAGTGTTGATATTCTTAATTCTATGTTATTTTCATGTCAATTTGTTAATTACAGGCTACAGCCAAATGGGTTGTGATTTTTGGATGAGTGGCATTTATTTCATGCATTTTCCTTATTTTTATGAACTCTTGCTTATCTATCTCTGAGGACTAGCCAAAGTGTTCCCGTGGATGCTGAACTTCAAGAAGATTTCTATTTTTTTAAGAAGGGGTAAACATTTCTTGCACATTTCTATAATATAATGACTTATTTACTGATGATTTTTTAAAATAAGTTGCTAGATCTCAGAGATTATTTTTCACCCCATGCATAAAATTTGATTTACTTTTTTTTAATACTTTGGTAATATTATTTGTGTTTATAAAATAATATTTTTAAGTAAAACATTTTTCTCATTATATGATCATTAGAAGACATGATCAGTTTTATGTACTACTAAGGATATAAGCAAGAATGAAAACCATGGAGACATGACAGAAAACAGATCCAGGATAAAAGCTCTTCTCATAAAATGACATAGGTTGTTCTGTTAGAATAAAATTCCTTCTGGGATCGGAAAATGTTTTCAGTTAGATCACATGTACTTTGATCATACTTTGATCATACTTTGATCATATTGTAATTGTAGACTTCCATACAGCATTGTAGGGGACGTGCTGATACTAAGGTCTGGTTCCATAATTGGTTCTTGAATTTGTCTATAAAGAAGGACTGGAGCCAACTGCTGGACAGAAGGTACAGGTGGGAATTCCGGGTCACAGGTGGAAAAAGGAGATGCAGGGAAACAGGGGAATCATTTTAGGCCAGGATTTTGGGAGAGGCACACAGCAATCATGTAAGATCCCAGGGCCACCAGAACCAGAGGCCTCCAATACCAGTGGATCACCAAGGAGATCTGCTAGGGCTATGTACCTGACACAAACCACTGAATTAAGGGCAGAAGGAGAAACAGAGATAATAATTGATGCTATCTGAAATGTAAATAAATAAAATATCTAATAAAAAATGATGTTTCACAGGCAGGGGGTATTTGATTGTAAAGTAATGAAGCTGTCTGAGTGATTTTATCTGTGGAGCAAAGGTGGGTAGAAAGAGAAGTGAGGTTCAGGTTGGGAGATGGTTGCAATCTGTCTAGATAAGCCAATCGGAGCCAAAGTAAACCAGGAGAGGCCAAACCATGGGCTGTAGCTCCTGGGTAGCAGCTCCTGGGCAAAGCTTGAAGGAATTAAAGAGAGCCTGGAGGGGCAAGAGTTCAGATGCACTCCCAGGCAAAGGTGGTAGTGTGTTTTTAAAACTACATGAAACACAGCACAGACAGGAAGTTCAAATACTGTAAAAGCAGAAATAACCTTTATAAGTGTGCATAAAGCAATATCATGCTCCGCTATAACACACTTCAGTCAATTATCATTGTACTTAGAATAAAATCCCCGTTCCTTCTGGTTGTGATATAGTCATCCATATGCAGAGATGCCAGAGTGTCCTCCCCCTCCTCCACTTTCTTATTCTATTACTGTATTCCATTTAAATTAATTTTTCTCAACTTTAAAAATATAATCCATTAATTTCTGACTGGAAACCTAGACAGATTTTAATCCTTTAAGCCTTTCTTAACTATGGAGCCCCAATGTCTTATTTATGTCTGAGATGAAATGTGAACTTCTGAGGAAGGTTTCTCTAACTGCCAAACTCCTACTCACCATCTATCATTTTATACTTAATTGTCCTTCTATTTCTTTGATAAAACATCATAATGAAAGTAAGTTTTAGACAACCCACTATTTTTAATTATATTTTTAACAGCCTTCTAATCTTTGTTTACATGTAAGTACCACAAAAGCCGAAAATCTGTCTCTCTGGTTCACTCTTTTTTCTCACAGAAAACAGAATATTACCTGTCACCTTTCAATTACTCAATAAATATTGTAAGATAAGGGAGAGCTTGAATGAGTAGCTAAATCACAACCCAAAATAATCAGCCGCAGCAGACAGGAGATTATAGATCCTTTAGTTGACAGAATTCATAATGCCAACATACTTTTCAACTTTCTATTAGAATTGTCCAGAGACAGCTATGTGAAATTTTATGTCATTGCCTGATAAAGAAAAAGAATTAAATAACTTGAAATAATAACAATTTTACCACAATGGGAGTTAAACCAATATCAATATTATACAAGTAATTTTTTGGCCTTTTCTTTTACTTGAAAATAGATTTTTTTTTCATACAATATCTTCCAACCACAGTTTCCCTTCTCTTCATTTCTCCCAGCTACCCAGCACTTCCCTTTTCCTCTGGATTCACTCCCACTCTGTCTCCTTTCAGAAAACAATAGGCCTCCAAGAAACAACATTCAAATACAACGAAATAAAATACAACAAAGCTAGACAAAAGCCCTGGCATCTAGGCTGGGAAAAGATCCCCCCCCCCCCCAAAGAGTATAGTTCCAATATCATGCAAGTATCAAAGATGCACCCACTCACAAGTTCAGATTCCGACAAAAACACCAAGCTAAGAGCAACAACATATGCACAATGGACTTGGTACCAATCCCTGTAGGCCATGTGCTCCTCACTTCAGTGTGCTATGAAACAATATGCCTCCTGGTCCTTTGATTCAGTGGCCTTTGTTCTGCATCTATTCTTCAGGCCTTCTGACTCCTATAATCTTTCTGTTTTGCCTTCTATGGGTTTTCCTTAGCTCCAAAGGGATGGACTCAAGGGAGACCTCCATTTAGACTCTGTAATATCTGGTAGTTGCTTTCAGTATACATTATTATCTGCTGCCAGATGCTCTCTGATGATGGCTGGACAAGGTATCAATCTCTGAGTATAATAGAATATCATTATGAATCATTCCATTTTTTGTGTTAATTTGTTTTTGTTTTGTTTTTTGTTTTGTTTTTTTGTTTTGTTTTTCCTTTAAGACCAGTTGTGTTTAGTTCTCTACTAGGTATCTGGGCTATTCAGTCTCCAGTTCTTGGCCATCCAAGCAGTGTCTGGAATGAGAACCCTCTCATGAAGATAACCAAGTTAAGGCAGACATGGGTTGATAAATCCCATAAGTTCTGTGCCAACATTGCACCAACACATCTTACAGAAACAACATATTGTAGGTCAAAGGTTTGGTGGCTGGGCTGGTGACTAGTTTTCTCTTACAGTAGCTTTCAGAGGTTTGAGGGGAACAATATTATGTAACAGCATCAAACTGGCTTGTTCGGGAATGCCCAACAATTTAACCAAATGTAACCCAGTCCTGACACTGGAAGGCTTATCTGGCTACAAGATATGGCCAGTTCAGACTACTTAACATCCATTACTACTTATCATCTATGCATTACATTCATGCAGTTCACGTACATTTACACACATCTGTTCTCTTCAGATCCCGAGCACCACTCACCCCAAGTCCACCTTCAAATTCTATTATGTTTCCTGTTCCTAGGAAGATACTTGTGTTTCCACTAAAGTTCTCTTTACCTAACTGGTTTGGGCCTATGAATTGTAGCAGTTATCATTTCCTTAATAGCTAATATTTATTTGTAAGTGAATGATACATAACATATTTTTATTCCTGGGTCTGTTTTACTCTGATTATTTTTTTTTTAGTTTTATCTATTTGCTCACAAATTTCATGACACCATTTTTTAAAACACCTGTGTAACATTCCATTGTATTAATCACCACATTCCCTTTATCCAGTTTTTTTAGGGGGGTTGTTGAGGAACATCCACATAATTTCTAGATTCTACCCTTTATGAAAAATCGACAATGAACATAGTTGAGTAAATATCCTTGTATTAAAATGGAGTGTTTGGGGGTTATGCCCAAGAATGGAATAGCTCTGTCTTGAGGAAGAATGAGCTCCAATATTGAAACCGTCATATTGATTTCTATAGTGGCTGTATGCATTTGTTCTACCAGCAATGGAGGAATGTTTCTCTTACTCCATGCTGTCACCTGAATGAACTGTCATTTTTTTTATTGATGTTATGTATTCTGACAGGTGTAAGGTTGAATCCTAAAATAGTTTTGATTTTCATTTCCCTGATAGCTAACAATGCTGGACATTTAAGTGTTTCTTAGCCATTTGAGATTCCTGTACTGAGAATTCAAAGCTTTAGAGCTGAACAGCATTGAAAATTATATTTGGGTTTTTTTATATCTAATTTCTTGAGTTTATATATAATTTCTTTATACATTTGGATATTAGTTCTCTATCAGGTGTGGAGTTGGCGAAATGGTTTCTCATTCTGTAGGCTGCCATTTTGTCAGATTAACGGTGTTTTTTCCTTATTTTTTTCAGCTCCATGAGTTTCTATTTATTAATTGTTGATCTTAGTTTATGTGTTATTATTGGTATTTGTTCAGAAAGTTTTCTCCTATGCCAATTCATTTAAAGCTGTTCAGCACTTTTTTTTTAAGTCAGGGTCAGTGTGTATCATTTTATATTGGGGTTCTTGATTCTCTTGGACTTAAGTTTTATGCAGGGTGATACAAATCTATATGCATTCTTCTATTTGCATCTAATTTGGACAGCACTGCTTGTTGAAAAACTTTTTTCTCAATGTGTATTTCTTACTTCTTTATCAAATGTCTCATGCTCACAGGCTTGCAGAATTAACTCTCAGTCTTCAATTCAATTCCATTGATCAATATGTACAAACAATTTATGCCAATATCATACAGTTTGAATTATTATAACTTTGTAGTACAGTTTGAAATCATGAATGGTTAGACTTCCAGCAGGGCTTTTATTGTACAAGTTTGTTTTAGGCATGTTGGTTTTTTTTTTTTTTTTGCTTTCCTATATAAAGTTGAAAATTATACTTTTAAGATTTGTAAAGAAGCGTGTTAAAATTGTGATAGTGATTGCAATGAATCTGTAGATTGCTCTTGGTAGGATGGACATTTTTACTATGTTAATTATACCAATCCATGAACATAAATTGTCTTCTTATATCTTTTTCATTTTTTTTCTCCAAAGACTTGAATTTTTTCATCATAGATGTTTTTGACTTGCTTGGTTAAAGTTACTCCAAGATATAATGTCATTTAAGTCTATTGTGGGAGGTGTCATTTACCTGATTTCTATCTCAAATTTATCTAGTGCAAGTTTTAGAGTCATTAATGTATACTACCTACCATTTACAAATTAATGATGATGATAATGATAATAATAATAATAATAACAATAATAAATGTGACTATTACCAATTTGTATTCATTTGCTCTTCTACAGGTGTCTTATCCTCTAATTAAAACTTCAAAGACTGTATTAAATAGATATGGACAGTATCTACAACCTTGTCTTGCTTTGAGTTTATCTTCATTTAACTTGACCTTGGCTATAATTTTGCTTTAAATATCCTTAATTTTCTTTTGAAATATCCCTACCTGATCTCTCCAGTACTTTTATCCTAAGGGCTGTTATATGTTTTCAAAGGCCTTTTCTACATCTAACTAAATGATCATTTTTTTCTTTCAGTTTGTTTGTAAGGTAAATTATCTTTACTGATTTTTCTATTTTGATATACCCCTGCAGCTGTAGAATCATGCATACTTGGTCATGGTACATTATCTTTTTGATGCATTACATGTTTTAACAATTTATTGATTATTTTTGCATGCTCATAAGGGAAATTGTTGTGTAATTCTTCCTCTTTCTTTTTTGTTAACTCTTTATATGGTTTGGGCATTAGTGTAATTATGGCCTCAGAAAATATATTGAATCATGTTTCCTCTGTAGAACTATTTGAGGAATATTGACCTTAGCTCTTCTGTGAAAGTCTGGTATCATTCTGTACTAAAACTTATTGGTCTTTGGAATTTTGGTGAGAAACATTTAAATGATTGTTTTTATTTCAATGAAAGTTAAAGATTTATTTAAGTTATTCTATCTGTTTACTTTACTATATTATCTCTTTGGAAAATTATCTTTTTTGTTTTTTAATTTGTTGGGGGTACAAGATTTTACATTATGTACTTATGATTCACTGGGTCTCTTAGGAATATATTATGTCACCTCCTTCTCATTTATGAGTTTATTAATTTGGATATTTTCTCTTTTTCTTTAAGCTAGCTTGGATAAAGATTTGTCTATCTTGTTGATTTTCTGAAAGAGCCAACCCTTTGTTTCACTGATTCTTTGTCTATCTCTCTTTAACATCATTTTATTGATTTCATCTCTCAGTTTAATTATTTCTTGACATATGTTGGGTGTGCTTACTTCTTTTTATTATAGAGATTTCGGATGTGTTGTCAAATTGCTAGGAAGAAATCTCCATTTTTTTCTTGTTAAAAACTTAGTGCTATGAGTTTTCCTCTTAGCGCTGCTTTCATTGTATACATGTGTTTGAGTAAGCTGTGTATTCATTTTCATTTAATTCTTTATCTTTTTCTTGTCCAATTTTTTATTCACTAGGGAATTATTCAGTTTCCATGAGATTGCAAATTTTCTGTTGTTTCTTTTGTTGTTGATATCCAGCTTGTTCTATGGTGGTCTAATTGGATTCAGGGTTTTATTTTAATTCTTGTATCTGTTGAAGACTGTGTTCAGTTTTGGAGAACATTTTATTAGATGCTTAGAAATGGATATATTCTTATATACTTGGATGAAATATTCTCTAAATATGTTGGTCTATTGGTTTTTAGCATCTGGTATATTTCTTTGTTTAGTTTTTGTCTGTGTGTACTACCCCTAGCTGAGAATGAGATGTAGAAATATCCCAGCTTCTCTGTATGAAGGTCCAAAGATTTTCTAAGCTATGGTAGAATTTCTTTTACAATAGTGAGTGCCCTTCTGTTTGGATGCAAATGTTAAGAATTGAGATGACATTCTCATTTATTTTTCTTTTGATGAGTATGTACTTTCATTCTCCATCTTTTTTGCTTAGTTTTGGTTTGAAATCTATTTTAATGAATACTACAATGAGTACACCAACTTTTTTTTCAAGTAAATTTGTTTTAGATACACTTTTCCAGCCATTAACCTGAGGTAATGTCTATCTTTGATGTTTAGGTGTTTTGTTTTGTTTTGTTTTGTTTTGTTTTAATGCAGCAGAAGGATAGAACTATTTTTTACATCCATCCTGTTTTCTTTTTCTTTTTACTTGTGAATTGAGATTATTGATATGGAGAAATATCAATTTTGATTTATAGTTTATTTTTATTATTTCATTATTGTTGTTGTTAGTGGTAATGGTTAGTGTGTTTCCTTTCTTTTAAGTTTTCTGGTGTGAGATTATTTATTTCCTTTCTTTTATATGTTTAGTTTTGATAGGTGGTTTATTTGTTTTTACTTTTTGTACATTCTATATGACTGAATTTGTTGGTAGATATGATTTAAATTTAACTTTATCATGGAATATCGCCTTTCTACATCTGTGATTACTGAAAATTTTGCTGGGCAAAATTTGCAGTAATATTGGCTGGCATCTTTGATCTCTTAGAGTCTGCAGCAGATCTGTCCGGGCCTTTGCTGCTCTTAGAATATCCATTGAGAAGTCATGTATAATTCTACTATGTCTCCATTTATGTCTTTCTCTCTTGTAACTCTTAATATCCTTTTTTTGCTCTATATGTTTAGTGATTCTAGAGGGCATTTCTAGACCAAATCTATTTGGTGATCTGTAAACTTATTAGACCTCTAGTGTCTTCTCCATTTTAGGTTAGAGATATTTTCTTCTATAATTTTGTTGAAAATATTTTCTGGGCCATTGAAATGGGCCCTTTTTTTCCTCTTTTCCTTAGAGTTCCAGGTTTCTAGAATATTTTGTATTGAGATTATTTTATATTTAGTATTTTCTTTGACCAATGTATCAATCTTCTTTTATCTTATCTTCAATGACTGAGATTCTCTCCTCCATCTCTTTTATTCCATTGGTGATGTTTGGCTTTTTTGTTCCTTTTTGAATTCCTACCTTTTTGTTTCACAAATTCTCTCTGTTTGTGTTTTCTTTACTGCTTCATTTTCCATTCTCAGGTCATAAACACTTTTAGTTATTTCTTTAAATGTTTGTCTGTATTTTCTTGCATTTTAATAGATTTATTCATTATCTTTAAGGACTTCTACCTTAAAGATATAATTCTTTATATAATTTCATTTAAGATTTTTTTCTTTTGCTTCAGCTATGTTGGATGACTCATTGCCTGTTTTGGTTAAACGGCTGTGCTCTAGTGGAGATATATTGTCCTAGCTCTTATGGATTGTATTTTTACACTATCATCTATCCATTTGGGTTTAGAGTGATTTTAGATCTAGGGACTAATTTCTTGTTTAGTATTTTTTGGTTTCTGTTTCCTAACTGGATTTCCAGAAAGTGTGTTGCCTGTGGCTTACCTGCTAGGCCAGCTTTCATGTTCACAGGGAATGCAGGTTGGTGTTGAAGGTAGGGGAGACAGGCAGGGATGGTTTCTGGGATCCACAAGGTGCATAGAAAAAAAGAGAAGGAGAAACACAACTTGTGCTCTCTTTCAGTGCTTGGGAGGAGTTTGAGAGATTTGGTCTGAAGAAGGAACAGAACAGAGAAGGTCTATAGACAGGATACCTCATATTCTAGCAGGTGTGGCCTGTGGTTATATTTGGGATATCCTTTGGAGCTGTGCACTGAGATACAGTGATGTGTAGGGGCTAGGATTCCAGGAGAAGGTGGTCTGATGTATTTGCAGAAGGCATGGAAGAGGAGGAAGTGAATCTGTAGCTGGTGCTCTGTTTCAGTGCTTGAGAGGAGCCTGAGGATTGGGGCAACCTTAACTATTTAATCTAATCTTTACAGAATTGCAAAGATCAACTTTGTTATTTTTAAATAATTGCTTCAGTATCAGAAAGTATAAAAGACAAAACATTGATGGACTATAAGACTGAGATACCTGCCAAACTAAACCATGTGTTTGTGATTAAGATATTGTAAAAATAAAATAATGACATGATTTTATTGCAATGTCAAATTGAGATAGTATTGGAATATTAAATGAGTTATCTCAAGTTCCAAAAGCAGTGAGTGATTTTTCAGGTAAGCTTCTAATATCCATTCACTATTCAATCATTCTCCATTCTGCTTCCTTGACCTAGAAGCAAATGTTTATACAGGTTGCTATATACTAGCTACTTCAAGAACTTCACTTAAATTTATAGATTAAATCTTCATGATAGCCCTTCTCACTGTGACTATGATTCCCTAAAAACAGATGGACCTAAGCATCCTTCTAAAGATAGAATTTATCATAGACAGAAGATGACCTTAGCTTTTTCACTGTAGATACCAATCTCTTAATCAATATGCTATCCTAATTCTCACATGGGTTTCCTTTGTGAGAAAATAGAGATAGGTATGCACAGAATCATGAGAAATTTAGCTGGTAGATAAGGGGAATTTTAAAGTCAGATGCAGAAATTTAGAACACAGGAAGTAGAAACAAGAGGAGTTATGTAAGAAGTTAAATGATTCATAGAACAATTAAATTTCAAATTGATTTTGACGATTTCTTTTCAACTAATATTTCCTGCCACAATCAGGATTTTAAAAAAATTGCCCAATTTTGAAAAGCAGGTATAATCAGCATAGATAACTAATCAGATGTCAACTGTGCTATCTGTTCTTTTAATGAAAAAACCTGTGTTCAAAGTTACAAACCTTTTAAAGATTATTTTGTGTTCTAATCATGGTTATAAAATTGTAACATTTTATTTAAAATGTCTTCTATTATTAAAGAAATATACTGTTGTTGAATATACATTTAAACTATCATAAAGGCATGTAAGAAAATGAGACATGGTTTTCTGTTCTTTGTACAATATTACAAATAAAACTATTATGAAATGCTTTATCTTCTTATCATACAACTTTTTTTGATTTATATCAGGGTACAGAATACTTGAAGGGTTTTATCCCTCATCATTGCCTATTTGGGATTTTAAAACTACTTTTTATTTTCTTCTTTTTATTTTTGATATTATACTATAATTGGAACATTTCTTCCATTTGCTTCTTTCCTGAAAACTGTTCATTTTCCTTTATCTGTTCCAAATTTATGGCCGCATTATTATTATTTGTTATTTCATAATATATGTATATGTATGTATACATATATATATGTATGTTTATGTAAATTTATATATCTATATAATATATTTATAAATATAATCTGTAGTCTGTGTAATGATCCTTGTACATATTTCATGGCTAAATATTTGAAACTAGATAACTAATTGAATTGATCTTCTAGGGAGAAGACAATTTCTGTAGCTTACAACATTTCTTAGTTACTTGTAGTTCTTTGTGAAGGGTTAAGACATATTGGAGCTTTTCCTATCCACTTTAGTGTATCTGTTGATGTTATCATTGTTCACCTCATGTTTGGGCAGTTATGTTGGTGAGACTATATATATAGCTTCTGGTGCCATTGGAGACTCATTCTCTTACCAAATTTTTGTTTTACTAAGTGCAATGTATTCTTATTTGAGGATTTGAAGTTGTAAACTACAATGAGAGAGAAAATACAGAATTTGGTTTTTGGGGGGTTTGAGTTACATCTGCCAATAGGATCTTTTCTAATTTCATCCATTTACTTGAAAGTTCAGGGTTTAATTTTTTGCTGTAACTGAATTGTACTCTATACTGAATATGTATCACATTTTCATTGTCCATTGTCAACTGAAGAAAATTTAATTTTATTCCACTTTCTCTTGTAAATAGAGTAACAATAAAGTAGTTGAGAAAGGAGTAGTAGAAACTACATTTCAATTCTAATGATGCCTCTAATCATCCTCTTTCTTGACTTCCATCAGTTTTTAACTGTTAAGGCTTTCTCAAGTTGGAATCAATCTTGAAGAAGGAGTTTCTAATAGTACAGGATATGTGGACTGCCTTTGGTAGCTGATAACTAAGCATAAGAGCATGTCTTGGATAGACTCATTCCCCAAATATTAGAATTTGAACAATGGCTTTCCTAAAATTCAACAAATTAAAACTTCACGCTACTTTCTAACTGTTACTGTCAGAGAATAAAAAAATGACCCAGTAAGTTATTATGACACAGTGTGCTTACTCACAAAACTAAAAATGGTAAGTTTTGGTCATATAAATTTAAGGATTATGAAAGCATTAACTATATATACTGAATATTCTGATAATTTTAGGTTGAAATAAAAATTTTGATTTATGGCTTGTGATGGTTAATCACTACTGTCAGGTTGATGGAGCTGATATAAAGGAAGACATAAGTATTATAGATAACTTTAATGGATTTTTTTCATCAGGTCATTTAATATAGAAAGACTCAACCTAAATGTAGGTGATACTTTCTAATAGCAGTTCAACTAATAAATATCCAAAGGAGAAGATTTTCCTTTCTTATTTTATGTTTTTTTGTTCACTCCTATAATTGGTTACCCAGCTACCATGTCACTTATACTACATTCATTCACTTTTGTAACTCAGCTTCTTTAGTCTTCAATAGATGACTGGAAATCACTGGCTTTCTGGTAATCCTCCATATTTTCAGCAACATGTATAAGACATTTATAATATTCATCCTTGTGAGCTTAGTAGCTATTGTGTACTTGACTCCTCTAATATGAATATAGCAACTGTTTTATTACTCAAAACATTTTGTACAATCAAATCTAATACATCTCATTTTATTGTTTACCTATTTCTTTGCTCATTTAGGGAATGTTGATTATAACAGTGCCATTTGTTTAAAAAAATACAAATTTCACACTTCAAAATATTCTGTATATCCAATGCTGATGTGTGTGTGTCTGTGTGTGTGTATCTTCATGTTACAGTGCACACAAAGAGGTATGAGTACAAATTGCAATATAGCTTTATACTATATTCTTGTCATTCTTGTCACACTAGCTATTAAATAAATGTTCCAAGGTGAAATTTTGAAATAAAATATGGAGATATTCAAAGATTTCTGACTCTTTTAAACTAAAACTTAGAGAATAAATGGTTCTGAATGATGTATTAAGTAGCATTTACCCATAAATGCTTGATAATTGCATGTTAAGATTATCCTGCATCAGAGAACATATTTGTTATTGCTTGTAAATTCAATAATTACCAAGTAGATACTATTTTAATAATCAGTGTACTTACCTAGGATCTAAGAATTCTATGTACAATGTTTGTTTTCTTTCCCTAAACTTGGATTCATCATCCCTATGAAATCAAGATTTAAGCTTCCTGTTTAGCAAGTGCAGAACATTATAAAGAGACTTGAGGGTTCTGATGTTTTCATAAGGTATAGTGAATTAGCACCAGATGAGAAAACATTAATCACTGAAACAGACTCCTGGAAGGAAAACCAAAGGTTACATAGTTAATTCTCCTGACTATAAGTAGACTTTCTTGAAATTAGCCTAGACTGATGTGTGTCTGTGCAAGCAATTACAGGTTAAACAGTATAAAAAATGTGTGAACATCAATACCCAAGTGGAATGTATGGTGGTAATTTATATAATTTAAAAGCAACATCATCAAAATGGTACAGTTAACTGAATATATGAAGGAATTGATTTAACTGGAGAGTAGTTTATTAGGAGAAAAAAAAATTTTCTAAATTTTGAACTAGAAAATTTTGTAAAAATGAGAGTTTACATACAGAATTTCTTTTATTGATTATCTATTTCTGTGTAACAAGCCACTACAAACTTCAAAAAACAATATAAAAATTAAATTTACTTTATGTATTAAGGTATATATAAGTGGCTATATCCCCCTCTCTGTGTTTGTGTATCTATATATGTGTGTACAGATTTGAGTATGGATGACCCATATGGAGTAGAACTGTTATGAGGTATGGCTTTGTTGGAGAAAATGTGTTACTGTGGGGCTGAGCATTGAAACACTTCTCCTAGCTATGTGGGAGCTAGTCTTCTCCTGTCAACCTTTGCATGAAGATGTAGAGCCTTCAGATCCTCTAGCATGATGCCTACATGGATGCTGCCAAGATCTTTGCCGTGATAATGGCAAAGGGCTGAACATCTAAACCTGTAAGCTAGGCCAATTAAATGTCTCTCATAAGAGTTTCCTTGGTCATGGTGTCTCAGCACAATGGACACTCTGAGAAAATGTGCATCTGCCTTTGTAGTTACCAGACTTTGCCTTGCTGAGCCATCTTGATAGACCCAAACAACTATTTTAGAAGATCTTAAAATCACTTAAAAGAATCACAGTTGATCTGTTCACTTGACATTGTAACTGCATGAGGATTGAAGGAAAAGATACTATGTGGTGCAGTACTTCCTCTAGGTCATGTTGATTACACTGGTAGAAAGCAAAATAACTTTTTCCCCAGAATATCATATACAAAACCAAAGGCATTCTTACTAACCATCTTCTGAGTGAGATATGACAATACCATGTGCCAATGTATTAGGGAACATGAAGTCTATATACAACATACCAATTTTTTTGTATTGACTAAATAATATTTACATTAATCATTTGGATTAATTTGATATACTTAATAAATGCCAATTGAGAAAATAAAATATTTGCTTTTAATTAAATTATGAAGATATGGATTCCTATTAAATACTTGCTTTAAGCCAAGCAATGGGTTCAGTTGCAAGTAACTTTAAGCAATCAAGAAATATTAAATAAGACTCTTAAGCATGGAAATGACATACAGACTAAAAGAATTGGAAGCATGGGGTGCTTCTTAGAAACCTGGTGTTCAAACAGCCTAAGGTAATAATGGAGTTGGTGGAGAAGACTGGAGACATAAACTTTGAGCAGAAGGAATTCTAAGCATAAGAATGGATACCACAGCCAAAGTGAGTATAAAAACCTTCAGGTAAATTTAAATCTAGATATAGCTGGCCATGGTTATATTGAGGAAATATTTTAAAAACCAATTTGTTCATTGTGTCTGACAAAATATAAGAAGAGAGAAAGGTATAGAAAAACATATCCTCACTGTGTGGGTGCTTTAGAAGTGCCAAGCCTGCCTTTGGAGGGACATATTGATGTTTTTGACCCATGTTACCACTGAGGTTCATCTGTAAATTCATGGTCCATGCTTCGGCCTGAAGCTCTGCTAGTGTCTGTAGGTAGGCCATGTTTGCACCAGGGGCCATACAGAACTCAGTGGTCTGTACTGCCAGTGGTTTGTGCAGCCATGAACAGTGTTCATGGTTTCAGCTGTCACCAGAGTCCATCCGAGTACTGAAATGCATGCTCCCACTGACTATGAAAAGCAGGAGGATGCTTTTGCTATAATATTGATGATTGCAGACATGATTGAGTAGGAGGGACATGGACAGCTTCTGTGACAATCCCTACCCACAGCAGACCTCCCCTCACCAAAATAAACACACAAAGAAACAAACAAATAAATAAGAGCTTAGACAGGAAGACACTGAAGAGTACACATAAGAAGTCTTGTGGGGTTATTGAAGTGTAGCTCTCTAGAATAGATGGCTTCTGGCAAGAGTGCTAGAGTAGTACTCAGTAGTATTGGGACAGGGCACTGAGTGCAGCCATGCTCCAGTGAGTATACAAATTATAATGTAAAATTATATTTATTTTATTTTACTTTTTTGGGGGGTTAACATTAGTTGGGGGTCAGCCATGGAAGACATGGAAAGGGAGTATGATCAGGATGCATGATGTGAAATTCCCAGAGAAACTCTAAAAAATGTTATGTTTAAAAAAAAAAAAAAAGAAGAAAACTAAAACCTTCAGTTTCTTAAACATAACAAAAGATATGGTTACATCTGTAGAATTCCTAGTTAGTTATGTACAGCATCAACGGTAAAGATATCTTCAAGTTAAAAAAAATCAAATAAACTATAGCCAGGGATAGCAAACCATACATATTATTATTTGTATTTGAGAAACCCAAACAGGATGCTAGATGCTAGTTGGAGGCCATCTTGGGCTATAATGTGATTTCTGGTCCAGCCTGGTCTAAATGTGAGAAATATATTTGTAAACCCATCACTTGGGAGGCTGATATGGAGGACCATAAGTTTATTTTAGGAAGGTACTTTATGTACAAAGCTTCAAACAATCCTGAACTATATTGCAAGGTACTGTTTTTAAAAATAAAACATGAAGAGATCTGATAATTGAAATAAAACATTTCATTATTAAACATAAGTTAATATCTATGTGTAGATATAAGGTATAAGGTATATATATATATATATATATATATATATATATATATATATATATATATATATATATCTCCTAAGTTCTTCACAAGTAGAGAAATAAATTACTCCTAATCTAGGAAGGATATTGTTCAAGAGAACTCGGGTTTGCTGCCCAAGGTTATAATGGCCTGATGTGGAGACATTTTCTGAGGATGTCTTTTTTCTAAGGAAAGGAATACTAACTTACTACATTAATGTCAGATGAGCACAACTTTTCTTTTCTAACTTTCCATTGCATTTTCACTTTTAAATATCATTTCCTTATTTTTATTATTATACCCAGATGATATCATAAATGTATCATAATTAGATCAAATCCCCCTTTCTTCTACTTCCTGAACCCTCCCATATAAATTTCTTTGCTTCATTTCAAATTGAAGGCTTAGTTTTTCTTAATTGTCATACACACACACACACAGCTCAGCCTGCATAATGTAGCTTATATTTATGTTTCTTATCTTTTTAAGCCTTAGTTTTGCACTGTAGCAATTCTCACATCCAGATAGCTTACCCAACTGTAGACCTAAAACATTATAAGATAATGGTGTCAGCAGTCATGTTCTAACAGTTTGATAAGAGCTGAGTCTAAGGAGGTAATCAGCATATATTCTATATGAAAGGATATTTTTGAAGCAGGGTACATTTAGATTTTTGTTTATACATTTGGTTCTTTTCAATACATACGTTTCAATACATATGTGCCTTTCTTACATCCAGGAATGTATATACATCCCTTTCTATAAATATGCATGGTTTTCTGACTTTTATGGACAATAAAATACAAAGAAAGTGAAGCATACATGGCTTCATCTCAAAATACACATTAGTTCTATTTAAGTTTCTAAGGAGCTTATATGTAAAAACATTCAGCCTTCTTAACAGTTTCAAACTGCTTTTAATAGATTAGCATTCCCAATTACAGGACAAGATATTGTTTTGAAATTTTTAAAAAAAATGACTTTTAGCATATTTGTGTGTGTGTGTGTGTGTGTGTGTGTGTGTGTGTGTGTGTGTGTGTGTGTGAATGTATACAAGTGTATATATGCCTGTGAGTCAACTAAAAATGATGTATGAGGCAGCAAATAGCTGCCTGATGTGGGTGCTGGGACCTAAAAATGGGTCTTCTAAAAGTCACATTCTAACCACTGATATATCTTCCCAGTCCTTTGGACAACTTTGGAAATTTAAAACACTACTTGATCATTTTATGGCATATTATTGTTGCTATATCAAGTTGTTTTGAAGAAAAATAAGATGTTGTAGAACCTGTGACAGTCAAATTTTAAACTAAATCTTTTTATCTTTTGTTATGTTTTCAGATCCTATCCACCTCCCCAAATCCCCAATGTATGTCATTTTTCTTTCTTTTTTATTAAAAGAAAGACACAGAGGGGAACAAACAAAAAACACACATAGAAACCCATAAAAATAGAAATCAAAATATATAATAGAAAGGCCAATAAGAGAAGCAATATCCAAACAAAGCAACAAGAGACAAAACATCTACAAAACACTACTGAGTTTATTTTGCTTTGGCCAAGTACTCTTGGGTGTGGAGCATACCCAGAAGTGTGTTTAGTATACCCAGTAAGACTCCATTTTAGAAAAAATAATTTTTCTTTGTAAATGGATATCTATTGCAAATATCTCTTTAATCAGAAATGGGAACTCCTATCCAATCTACCACTCTTTTCTCTTAGCTCTAGGACCCTGTCTGGCTTGAACATGTGAAGGCATGTTCTCCTTGGATACTGCCAGAGTCTTTATGAGTTCATATTTATAACAGTACTGTTATGTCTGGAGTAAACTATTTTCTGTGGGAAAAAAAGTATCTACTATACACTTTCTCCTCTTTCCCACAGATCCATGAACCTTGAGAGGAGGACTTTGGTGAGGACATGTTATATAAAAATTAATTTTTGAGATGTAGTTTAAACTTGAATGTTTATTATAATATGTGGTAGGGAGAGATTTGCCCTTTTAAAGATGTATCTGTTCTTCCTACTTTATCTTTATCTACATAAGTGTAGGGAATTGGATTTGACAACATGAAGCTTTATATGTTCTCTCTTCTCCTTTTTAAACCATTGGTTATACATCAATGCCATCTGACAATGGTATGCATGTGAGAGGGCCTCATCTGCATAAGGATGTAGGGGAAAAGATATATGGTGAGATTTTTTTTTCTTTCCTAGCAGCTACTTTGAAGTACAAGAGAAGTAATTTCTTGATATGAATACTCAGGAGGATTGCCATCTTATTCTTTTGGTGTTAGGCCTCAGGGAATGAGTTTAAAAGATACTGGAACTACCAATAGTTAGGAAACAGGCTGACACATTGGCAGTGACAAAAGGAGGTCTCCACACAGAGTCAGTAGTTGTGGCAGTAAGTGGTTTGAGCAGGGTGGCCTTTACCAGAAAAGAAGTGGGTGATGAGAGGAATCACTTTTATCTTTTTGAGACATAGAGGCATTTCAGAAAACCTTTTCAAAGTGCTTTGTGTTGGCAATACTGAGAAAGAGTACATGAAAATGTGTTTTCAAGGATGAATGTGGAGTTCTTCTCTGCTCACCAAAAGCCTCTCAGGCTTCAGTAAAGAGAGGTGTATGTTTTTCTCATGTTCTCACTTACTTCACTCAGTTTGCACACTGGTTCTCAGATAGAAGAGGAAATGGAAAGGAGTAAAAGGCACAAGCATAGTATTCAGGGCTGACTGGAGTCTTCAGTGAATCCAATTCATGTGCATAGATCAGAAGTGGCTTAGAAAGATTATAATAGTAGAGTAGTTTAGGTGAATGCAGAGCTAGGTGTGAAAGTACAATCATGTAGAGTTGAAGTGAGATAAAGAAGGAGGTTCAGCTATGTAGTTCCAGTGATAGAAGTTTCAAAATCTGATCCCTGTATTCATACGAGCGCTATGCTAATTGTGCAGGAGAGAATCTACCTACCTATGAGCTAAGGGCATTCTTTTGCATTTGCATGTGGGTGCAGTGTTTTCATGCATTTTAACATTCACATGGGAAGATGTGCATGCTGCTATAAATACCTGTGTGGGGGTACATGCAAATATAGACCCAAGGTAGATGTTATGTCTTCTTCAATTGTTTACCACTCATATTTAAAACAGATTGCCTCACTGAACATATAGGTGACCATTTTGGCTAGTCTAGCTACCCAACATTCTCTGAAAATCTCCTGTGTCTGACTTCCATAATATGGAATTGCAGTTTAGGTGTAGCACACCTGGTATGTTATGTTGCCACTGGTGAACCTGAACTCTGGTCTTCATGTTTGTAGATGATTACTTGACTGAATTAATAATCTACCCATCCAAAAGAGCTGAAAACTTTTAGCATGAGCAATTACTCCAAGAACTAAAAATGATCATTTATTTAAAAGTGTCCTCAAAATTTACTTTAATTTCAAATTTAAGGTTTTCATTGGTACGAGCTTCTTACTGACATAAAAGTGAGATGAATATTGATACTCTCATAGGCATTGTGCCTGTATAACACATTTAGGAATATAAGGCTTAGACCCAGTCCATCTTTAACTTTTTTAACTGATTCAAGATGGTTAGCCTGTGATTTAAGGGACTATAGCAAAATCATGGCTTTGAGTTTAATGTTAGGGTATTTTCCATATTTTACTTAGAAATAGCTGAGAGGAGTTAACAGACAACAGTCCGGGTTACCTTACATGGATAGTTGGTTTTCAAAATGTCAGAAATCCACAGAACTGATGTTACAAACATTTCTGTGGTAATGTTCACTTTGATTAGAGGCCTGTTTGCTCCTGACAGCTTCCTGTCATGGATTCTAAGAAGAAATTGAGCATCCTTGGAGTTACTCCAGTTGTGCAATGACAGCCACTAGGCAAGAATTGCCTCATTCCATCTACAGACAAATTACTGTCCAGAAAAGGACAGACTTGCAGAATAGTCGACTGATTACATCTGCCTAGATAGAGTAATCAGCCCTTAATAATTCTGCATCACTAAGGTCTGTCAGATGATCCTGGGTCAGAAGTCTGAAGATCGGATGCTCCATTGTTCTGTAGTATAGGGACTGTCTAGGTGTTCATCGGTCTCTATAAATTGGCTAAGTTTTAGAAGCTATGCTTTGTGCTTCCAATAATTTCAGTTAACTCAGACATTCTGGATTTCTGACGGGGTTGAAAACTTATAGTTTCATAGCCAATCCTGGCTATTTACTTTGAGAGAAAAGATTTGAGTGGTTGGTTTTCAGCTGACATTCATTCTAAAGCCAAGAAAAAAGCCAGGTTCAGAACTAAGTGTTTTAGTTAGGAAAGATGACAGAGGTTCTTGTTAGTCAATAAAATGACGGACTAGGTATTAGGATTATCTTGTACCTCACTGGTACAAATAGGCATAATTATGCTCTAATTGTATTTTGAGAGAAAAGTTTTATTTTAACAGGAAGGGTGATATGTAGGAGGAGCTAAGGTGGGAGGAGTATGGAGAGGAAGAGAAAGAGTAAGGAGAGGAGAAGAAGGAGAGGACACGATAGATGATGAGAGAGAGAAAGAGAAGGGGAGACATGGAGGCAGATGTTCACGTGTCTCCACCAGTCAAAGATAGTTGATATATCTAGGTTGGGTATTGGGTTACACTTCTGACTGAACATTACCAAACCTATAAAGCCTTTGATTAACATTTTTAAAAAATTGTATAAAAGCAAAAAGGAAAAGGGGGCATGGGATATGAGTTTTCTAGGGAGGAGAAATGGGGAAAAGGGATGGCATCTGAAATGTAAATAAAATATCCAATAAAAATATAAATAAAAAGTGTCCTCTCTTAAGATTAGTGTTATGGTTTTATTGCAAATTCTTTTCATTTTTTATTGAATGACTTGGAGACTACTAGTAGACTGAAAGGTGTCAAATGTTGTCTGATGAAATCAGAAATCAGGTGGCTTTGCTGTTAGATCTCCATCGAATAAGTATCCTTTGCTACAGAGTGAAGGCAGAAAAGTGGTGATAGGGCTCTCTTCAGGTTCTACACTAATCAGGGATACGCAGAATTTGACAATCTTCACATTGATAAATATTCTTCTCCTTTTTTTCTACTTGTTTTCTGAAAACAACTCTATATAGCTAAAACCACATGAAGTGAATTATCATGTAAACATAAGCATATTGTCATTTTTCTACTTACATTTTTTAGAGGATAACATTACAGCAAAAACTCATAGAATATACAATAAAGCATGTCTATGTAAATATTAATATGTTTATTTAAAAACATTTCATTTGCCCCTAAGACATATTTTGTTACACCTATTTATCTAAGAAGAGTATTAAAGATGTTTTTAGGTTTATTGGAATTATCCTAAAAATTTCAGAATACATAAGATTATCTTAAGAAAATTAGTTTAAACTATAGATAACAAACCTACAGAAATATTTTTACAAATGCATGCTTCTATAATTTCAGAAATGATATAGATTAAATGGTAAATCTTCAGTGGAAAAAAGCCTGTTCCAAGAAAGATCAAATTGTGTGTGTGTGTGTTTGTGTGTGTGTGTGTGTGAGAGAGAGTGTGTGTATGACTGTGTGTGTGTGTTTCTATGTAATATAGCCTCCTAATTCTGATCTTACATCCATGTCAATATTTGCCTAAAACATTATATTTTATTCATAAAGTGACATTAATTATTGAAAATTTAACTTTTATTCACCAGAAAATATTGTTGTCTCAGAGGCTTACTGCTAATAAGTTCACATTTTCTAGTTAATTCTGAATTTTCTATTTATTTATTTATTTTAAACTCCAGATTTTATTCTTCTCCCTGTCCACCCTCTGACTGTTACACATCTTATACCTGCTTCCCACCCCCTGTCTCCACAAAGATATCTGCACTCCCCCCTACTCCACCAGACCTGTAAACTCTCTGGGACCTACAGTCTCTTGAGGGTTAGTAGGTGCATCTTTTCTTAATAAACCCAGAACCTGTAGTCCTCTGCTGTATATGTGTTGGGGGCCTCATATCAGCTGCTGTATGCTGGCTGCATGGTTGGTGTTCCATGGGGTCCATATTAATTGATACTCCAGGTCCTCCTACACTGCCGCCCTCTTCCTCAGCTTCTAGTTTTCCCCTAATTCAACCACAGGGGTCAACAGCTTCTGTCCACTGGTTGGGTGCAAATATCTACATCTGACTCTTTCAGCTGCTTTGTTAAATCTTTTGGAGGGCAGTTATGATAAAGTCCCTTTTTGTGAGAGCTCCATAGCCTCAGTAATAGAGTCAGGTCTTTGGGGCCTCCTCTTGAGCTAGATCCCACTTTGGACCTGTCGCTGGTCATTCTTTACTTCAGGCTTCTCTCCATTTTAATCCCTGCAGTTCATTCAGACAGGAACAATTATGAGTCAGAGTTTTGACTGTAGGCTGGCAATATTTGAGTCCCTGTCTTTCTGCTGGAGGTGAGGTCTACAAATTCCCTCTCCCCAGTGTATGGCATTTCATCTAAGGTCCCTCTCTTTGAGTCCTGAGAGTCTCTCACCTGCCAGGTGTCTGGTAGATCCTGGAGGGTCCCCCAAGCCTCCTACCTCAGGGGTTGCATGTTTCCATTATTTCTCCTGGCCCTCAGGGATTACAGTCTTTTTTCCCCACCCAACACCAGATCAAGTTCCCCTCTTCACCCCCATCCCCAGTTCCTCCATGTCCCTCCCTCCCCGCTGTGGCTGCTTTCTTCTCCCTCCCCAGTGGGACTGAGGCATCCTCACTTAGGCCCTTCAGCTTGTTGATCTTTTTGAGGTCTTTTGGCTCTAACTTAGGTATTCAGCTTTTTTTTGACTACTATTCGCTTATTAGTGAGTACATACCATGCATGAACTTTTGTGTCTATGTTACCTTACTAAAGATGACATTTTTTTAGTTCCATCTATTTGCCTGCAAAACTCAAATGTCCTCATTCTTAATAGCTGAGTAGTATTCCATTGTATCAATGAACCACATTTCTTTATCTGTTCTTCTGTCTTGGGGCATCTGGGTTCTTTCCAGCTTCTGGTTATCATAAACAAGGCCTTTATGAACATTGTGAAAAATGTGCCTCTGTGGGATGGTGGGTCATCTTTGAGTATACTCCCAAGAGTGATATTGCTGTGTCTTCAGGTAGATCTATTTCCAATACTCTAAGGAACCTCCAGACTGATTTCCAAAATGATTTTACCAGTTTGCAATCCTACCTGCAATAAAGGAGTGTTCCTTTTTCTCCACATCCTTGACAACATGTGCTGCTGCCTGAGGTTTTGATCTTAGCCATTCTGATTGGTATAAGATAGAATCTCAGGGTCATTTTGATTTCCATTTCTCTAATTACTAAGAACTTGGAGCATTTCTTTAGGTGTTTGTCAGCCATTGGAGATGTCTCTTTTATGAATTCTAGGTTTAGTTCTATACACCATTTTTTGATTGAGTTGTTTGGTTTTCTGGTGGTTAGCTTCTTGTGTTCTTTATCCATTTTAGATATTAGCCCTCTATCAGATGTGAGGTTAGCGAAGATATTTTTCCAATCTGTAGTTTGTTGATTTGTCTTATTGGCTATGTCCTGTGCTTACTGAAGCTTTCCAGTTTCATGACTTCCCATATTTAGACCAGAAACATTGTAGAAGATGCTTTCTTTTTTCCATTGTATATGTTTGGCTTCTTTGTCAAAGATCAAGTGTCTATAAGTGTGTGGTTTTATTTCTCTGTCTTTAATTCTACTCCATTGATCAATGTGTCTATCTCTTTAATAATACCATGTAGTCTCTATCAGTATTGTTCTGTAGTAAAGCTTGAGGTCAGGGATGGTAATTCCCCTAGTCATTCTTTTATTGTTAAGTATTGTTTTCACTATTCTGGCTTTTTTTTGCCTTTCCAGATGAATTTAAGAATTGCTCTTTTTGGTTCTTTGAAGAATTGTGTCAGGATTTTGATGGGGATTGCACTGAATCTGTAGATTGCCTTTGATAGTATGGTCATTTTTACTATGTTAATTCTACCAATCCAAGAGCATGGGATATCTTTCCTTTCTCTGAGATCTTCGATTTCTTTCTTGTGACACTTGAAGTTGTTGTCATACAGATCTTTCAGTTGTTTAGTTAGAGTTACCGGAAGAAATTTATATTATTTGTGGCTATTGTAAAGGGAATTGTTTCCCTAATTTTTTTTGTTGTTTTTTTTGTTTTGTTTTGATTTTTTTTGTTTTGTTTTGTTTTTCGAGACAGGGTTTCTCTGTGTAGTCCTGGCTGTCTTGGAACTCAATCTGTAGACCAGGCTGGCCTCGAACTCAGAAATGCGACTGCCTCTGCCTCCCAAGTGCTGGGATTAAAGGTGTGTGCCACCACTGCCCGGCATTTCCCTAATTTCTTTCTCAGCCTGTTTATCATTTTTATAAAGGAAGGCTACTGATTCATTTGAGTTAATTTTATATCCAGCCACTTTCCTC
Source organism: Arvicanthis niloticus (assembly GCF_011762505.2). Taxonomy (NCBI): domain Eukaryota; kingdom Metazoa; phylum Chordata; class Mammalia; order Rodentia; family Muridae; genus Arvicanthis; species Arvicanthis niloticus. The sequence goes on from NC_047659.1 coordinate 71,998,359, forward strand.
AAGTTGTTTATCAGCTAGAGAAGTGCTCTTGTAGAGTTTTTGGGGTCGCTTATGTGTACTATCATATCATCTGCAAATAGTGCTATTTTTATTTCTTCTTTGCCAATTTGTATACACTTGTTCTCCTTTTGTTGTCTCATTGTTCTAGCTAGCACTTCAAATACTATATTGAATAGATATGGGGAGAGTGGGCATTCTTGTCTTGTTCCTGATTTTAGTGTGATTGCTTCAAGTATCTCTCCATTTAATTTGATATTGGCTGTTGGTTTGCTGTATATTGCTTTTATTATGTTTAGGTATTTGCCTTGAATTCCTGATCTCTCCAATACTTTTAACATGAAAGGGTGTTGTATTCTGTCAAATGCTTTTTCTGCGTTTAAGGAGTTGATCTTGTGATATTATTTTTCTTTGAGTTTGTTTTTAGAGTTGGTTATGTTATTGGATTTTCATGTAGAGAAAAAAACCCTTGCATTCATGGGGTGAAGCCTACTTGATTGTAGTGAATGATAGTTTTAATGTATTCTTAAATTTGGTTTGCAAGAATTTTATTGAGAAATTTTTGCATCTGAAAGACCCCCTGCAAAAGGACCCTCACCCAAGTCTGGACCTACACGCCCCAAGGACACATGAGAGACCTTCTTGATGCAATTGCAGAGGAAGTTTAATGACGAGGGCCCTCGGGCCGGAACATATTTCATGCAGGAGATAGAGGTTCCGGCCCAGAACCCAGGAAATTTGGGATATTTGTGTGCAGGGGTTGGGGAGAGTGGGAAAATTTGGCATGCTTACATATGATTGTATATTTCAAACATCAGCAACTTGCAGAAGTGGCTATGTGCAAGCTGGCAGATGACTAGTTACTTTTGACCATGAAACCTTGGACTTCTCAGAAAGGGGGAGAGAAAAATAAACACCAGATGGCCCATTACTCACTTGGGCTTATCTGGGCACGTCTTAGCATGCCTTTTCATTTGGGTCACCCTACCCCTGCAGGGGCTTAATATTTTTATTATGACTATATTTAACAAATTGTTGGTGGTCTTTGCTGACCATGAATTTTTGTTATTGTTACAATGCTGCTTTCAAATTTTGTTCTCACACATCGATATTCACAAGCAAGATTGGCCTGAAGTTCTCTCTCTCTCTCTCTCTCTCTCTCTCTCTCTCTCTCTCTCTCTCTCTCTCTCGTAGGTTCCCTGTGTAGTTTTAAGTACCAGAGTAATTATCACTTCATAGAATAAATTAATTAGTGTTCCTTCTATTTATATTTTATGGAATAGTTTGAGGTGGGTTCAACTTAGCTTTTCTAGCCCAAACTCCTCTCTGGGCTGATTGAGTCAATCTGGCTTCTTTCAGCTTCTCAGTGAATTGCTGTGCTCAAACTAACTCTAGCATTGTGTTTTAATATGGCTCCTTGTTATTTTGTGATTCAGAAAATTACCATTCAAACAATATGTACACCATCTCAGTTAGTCAGGAATAGTTTATTGAACACACACCATAATACTGGATATCCAGAACTGCTAAAGAAAAAAAATGTTGCCCTAGTCTGCTCTTGAAGTCGGTGTTTTTAAGAAAATCCAGGATCAAAACTTTGAAGGGTAAGGAGAGGAGCAGTTGGCTTAATAGGCAAAGTATTGTCAGTAACCTTTAAGCTGATTTGTCTTGAATGAGCTAAGAGGAGTTGGTACATGGGTGGTGAACAAGGAATGTAAGAACATTGAGACAAGAGAACTTGAGTATTATAATCATAACTTTTGGCATATTAGTAGTATTCTTCAGTGTCAGCCACAAAAATTATAGTGTGCTTATATATAAGCATGGGAAGAACTGCCCTATGGTTACCTCTGATGCAAGCCATTTTATGGACAACAGTTAATATTGACCTTTGATTTAATGGTCCTTATGTAAAGCTTTGTGGAATTTCTTAATATTAGCAAACCTAATACAGAACACACAGAACATACAGAACAAAACATGATATGTGGTCAGCATGTCCTTAGCCAAGTCATATTTTCTGTGTCAATGACTGGCAGGTATGGAACAAAATTGTCACAGCTATTCTGGGGCAGGGTGAGTTGTCCCAGCATAACATTCTTATTTGTGGGGAGCTGACAGAAGGCAGCTATCATCCTTGCAGCCAGCCATCTTGAGCCATATACCCTGACAAGAGAATTGATTACAATAATCTACAACAGCTGAGCACACTCTGATAACATCTTGTTTTAGATACTCAGGATCTTCCCTTGGGTGTGTGAGACATAAAGCTATGATTTAGAGCTGAGGCTTAAGGGCGTGACTTAGAGATTAGATTTAGAGACAAGCCCTAAGGGCATGACTTAAAGGTGTGACTTAGAGGTGTGGCTTAGAAGTGAGACATATAAAAGGCGAGAGGCAGACAGAAGAAAGTATTATTATTAAGTATTAGGCACTTGGCACTTGGAGGAAGAACTTGGAAGTAGTATCAGACACTTGAGACAGAAGAAAGTTACAAATTGTTATTATTAAGTATTAGGCCCTTGGAGTAGGCACTTGAGACTCTAGACAGGCAACCAGGAATTAGACATTGGGCACATAGCAATTGGAAGAGAACTTGGAACTGGGAAATAGACTAGCAACTGGAACTAGGATTAGGTGCTAGGAACTAGGAACTAGGAACTAGGAACTCAAGACTTGGGACTTGGAGAGAAGAAGAGACTGAAGAATAAATGGGATTGAATCACACTCTGTCTGGTCTCCATTCTTCACAACTGTCCTCACTCTCTCTCTTGCTGAACCCTGACCCACAGACCAGAGCATTTTGGGGCAATGCAGGCTATAACAATTTAGCCCCAAGGCTTTTTGCAGTGCGGGTTCCAACACTGACAGAGAGGTCCTCAACACTTATTCTCTGGTTTCAAATGACACTGATTACCTACACTGAACTGTAAGAACTCACAAACTTGACTGTACTTCACGAACTGTACTGAATAAACTGATTCCTAACTGACAGACTGAACTGACTTCCAACTCCTCTCTCTCTTCCTGCAATACTCTTAAGTAGCTTCCCTTTCCTGTCTGTTCTCATGAGAGTTGGGTGTATCATATCACTGACTCATTTTCTCAAATATTTTTCCAATCCTTCACTTTGTCTGCTACTCAATTGGACATCACATTCAAACAAGGCTACTTTTTTCTTCAAACTAAAGTGACCCACAGTGTTTTAGATTAAAGGTATGTACTAAGGGTTTATCTGTATTCCCCAGAGCAGCCATGGTTTTGAATTAAAATTTCTCTAAAATTTATTATTAACAGTATATTTTAAATGTATTTATTTACAGATGCAGACTCTGAATTGGAGGTTACCATTGGGTCCCACCTAATCAGAGTTTGTGGAGCCCCATGAAAAAGGATGAGGAATGATTGTAGGAGTCAGAGGTTATGGACAATTGGAAGGAATTTTAATCCAGCAACATAGCTGCTTTGTCAAGGGCTCAAGTTCAAAGACCTTCTATGTTTATAATATCTGGTCAGAGTGCAGACACACCCTAGATTATAATGTGATCTAGGTGGAATACAGACATACCCTTAATACACACCTTTAATCCCTAACAATGAAGGTAAATTTAATTTGTAGAAGGAAGTATCCAAGTTTGAAAATAATGTCTAATTGAGGGGCAGTTAGGAATCAGTGAAGGATTTGACAGAATGATTTAGAGGTGGAATATGGCCAACTCACATGAGAACAGAACAGAAAAAAAGTGGCTACTTGAGCACCAAAAGATATAAAAGGTGTGGTGGGGGGCAGTTTTACTGAGACAGGTTGCAGAGAGAACTAGCTAGACATAGGTGAAGACAGAATGACCAGAGAATGAGAATGATCCAGAAGATCAGAACATAGTGCCAAAAATAGTATGGGGCCAATCAGAACAGTTCAGGTAGAAGTCAAGGGAAGCTGGATTGAATCAGACAGCTTGGAAGATTGTATGGAGGCTAGATTGAATCTAGCCTTTCCGGACCTATTTTAGGGATAGTAAGAACAAAGAAAAACCACTCTGGGATCAACCCAAGCTATATATTGACACAGTTTTGATACAGCTCTCATACCTTCATCTGAGGAAATAAAAACAGCATTAACAGAGAGGTTGGGAGGAGCTGGGTAGAGTGTAGAGAAAGTATGCTATCATCCAGATATATTGTATGAGAGAAGAATCTATTTTCAATAATAAAATTGTATCACCTTTTACGTATTTTTTTTCAATGAAAATCACTTGTTTCCAAAGTGATTTCAAAATATAAAAAAATAGATTGCCAAGAAACACCAATTATGTGCTAAGGGATGTTTGTCATTCCCATCTGCTATAAACAATGCTCTGTATATGTATTAATAATTTAACTGAGCTTTTGTGTTTAATTTATTTCTGTATAACAAAGAAGCAAAAGTAGATCTTTTTTAGTCCAAAGAAATCACAGTTCTTCCTATTAATGCTTTATAAACATCCCTTGTTGATTTTCCTCTTTATGTAGGCATGTTATCAAATTTTCTCCCCTCTATATCATCATTAAACTATAAACAAAGCTGAAAAAAGTTGTCAGTCATATGTAAAAGAAAAAACTGTTGTGAAAATTACAATCTCATAGACATAAGTAGTATTTTCTTCATCATTTTTTATGTTAGTAATGCATTCATTAATTTGTTGGGCTTTTAAATCATCTTTTTCTATAATGTGTTTATTTATGCTTGCCTGTTTATCTCCTAGGATATCCAATTTCCTTTAAAAACAAAGCTTTCATACATAAAAATGACTTGATAAAGTATATTTACTTCCTTCATATCTAGTTTTGGCTTTTTATAATTTTAATTACTTTTGTCATCAGATAATTAATATTTACAAAAGTCACATTTGTGACAATGTTTAACTTTTCACATACATTTGCAAAGGACTTTGCAATATCTATATATTTAATGTTTGGGTTTTTTTGGTAATTAAAAACTGGAGATTGTTTTTGTAAGAATAAGATTCTTATCTTCCTTTTTCATATTCTCAGAGAATCTCTAATGGGATCACTGGTGAATGCTTAAATAGCATACTTTATTTTATTTTGCATGATTATGTTTTAAGAAGCCTTGTAAATCAAATGTTCTTATGCATTTTGAACGTATGTACTTTAAGTAATTAATAGTGGACTTTTCTAAAATGAATGGAGTAGTACATGTTTTGAAGTCAAACATCATAAGTCATTGGCAATGATAATAGTCTTGTGCATGCTGCACACATACTGGATATGGGTCTGTGCTAAGCTCAGATTGCATATGTTCCTGTAGTCTTTATTGTCTTGTAATGTAACTATTATTACTAGCGTGATTTTTAATTAAGTAAAATAATAATATTGAAGGAAATGGTAATTCAGAAATGAACTAATAGCAATAATACTCAATCCTATAGAGTTTGAAACTAAAGAGAACTGATTATGATATGATGCTAGAATTGTTAAATGTTGGTTCTTGCATCTATGTTTCATATATACATCTTGCTTTACATCAATTATATACATACATGTTAAACTACAAATTACAATCTATAACATAAAATGATGTCAATAATAGATGTAAAATTCACCTGTCAAAAGATGTGTACATCACAACATAAACACAGTGACATGTGTGGTGAAATATACCCCACATAATTTGCATGGATTGTAAAAAAAATATTTCCATGGAATTTAAAATATTGTTTTGTATTTCTTTATTGTTTGTGTTAATATTTTTAAGTGACTCCTTTTGGTTTTATTCTAAATCCAGAAGATTTCCCTCTATGTACAAAGTTGGAAATAAAGAAAACAACAACAACAACAACAAAAAACAAGTGCCTAACACTATTATTTTCTACAATAAAGTATAGAGTAATTCTGGTAAATGAAATAGTTGTATATGTCACATACTAAGTGACAATTCATTGGGATAATTATACCACTTGTATTTCCATGTACAGTAGTTATGTTACACCATTCATTAACTCTTAGAAAATTTCACAAAATTCAATATGATCATAAACTAAAACTCCTCATAGACCCATTTTTTATTTCCTGTATGTGCTAATCCCATTCCTTCTCTCTCTTTTTAAAGGATGGAATATAATTTTGTTCTCATATATTCCTAGGTTTATTGGTGTTCACTGAAGTGTGGCCAACTTGCCAGAGACAAAACCCTTGAAGAAAAGTAACCATCCATCTCTATTTTAAAATCACACTGTTATTAATTTTGATTTTTATGCTATACATGTACTTATGAAAAAAGAATACATTATGTATTTACCTGTACATTTAATGATATATGTACTATCCAGATATTTACCAGTGTGTTGAAAGTGAATAAAACTTCTAAAATATTTGCACTTTACCTCAGCCCAAGTATTGAAAAATAAAAAACTATTTACAGAAGGATTGAGAATCTGAGCTCTTTAGATATGTTCTTTTCTGAAGCTTGTTTTAAATTCAAGTCAGAAAAGCTAGTGTTATATTGGAATTGAAAAGAGCAACAGTGTTTTGACATTGCATATTCTAGCATAAACTTTGCCTCATTCACAGTATGAGATGTCATGGAACTCCAGAAAGCTTAACATAAAATCAAATTTACTAACAGAGGTCACAAAGGAAACATCCAGATTTCTGTGGTGTTGAGCATCGAGTAATGAAAAACATTTGACACATTATTATCATTTCATTTGTCATGTAGTATTTATTATAAACTTGGCTTGTACCAAGGACTGTGCTAAACAAAAATTAATAAAAATATGTGATTAGGACTGGGAATATAGCTCAAATAAGAGAGTACTCATCTTTTATGCTCAGAGCTCTGAACTTAATCCCAAACAGCACATAAGCACTAACCATGGTGGTATACACCTATAACAATAGAACCTAGAAGGTAAGGGCAAGACAATGAAAAATGCAAAAGCTATCCATTGCTATATTGTAAATTAGAGGTTAGAATGGATTATTGGAAAAACCCTAGTACAAAGCATTATTTTCCACAATAATCTAAGAACTAGGATTTGATGTAAATTAAATCATGTAAATGAAAGCATTTTACATGATTCATATTTACCTGAATTAACCTTAGGAATACACACACACACACACACACACACACACACTTTTACTCAGGGTTTGTATTTCTGCACAAAACATTATGACCAAGAAACAAGTTGGGGAGGAAAGGGTTTATTCAGCTTACACTTCCACATTACTGATTTTCACCAAAGGAAGTCAGGACAGAAACTCACACAGGCTAAGAACTTGGAGGCAGGAGCTAATGCAGAGGTCATGGAGAATGCTGCTTATTGACTTGCTTCCCCTGCGCTCTCAGCTTGCTTTCTTATAGAACCTAAGACTACCAGCCCAGGTATGGCATCACCCAAAATGGACTGCCCCCCCACCATCAGTAATTGAGAAAAAGATTTACAACTGGATTTCATGAAGCATTTTCTCAAGGGTGGCTCCTTTCTCTGTGATAACTCCAGTTTGTGTCAAGTTGAAAATAAAACCAGCCAGTACACACACACACACACACACACACACACACACACACACACACCCCTCCAACTTACTGTATTGTCCTAATTAAACAGCAAAAAGTTGAGTGGTTAGCAAGAGTAGATCTGGATCTGTAAGGGTGGGGAGTAGACATGAATAGAATTAATATGTGCTGTGCAGAATTCTCAAAGAAGTAATACCAATGATAAAAATATAAAACAAAAGACTATCTGAATAAAAAACATCCATGAATTTTTAAAGTACAAAAAGAAAATCTTTATTTTAGATAAGTATTTAAAATAGCTAAACATTAGCTTTAAAATGTTGCAATTTTGGTTACAATGTTTTTGTACTAACCTTTGAAGTAAACACGTTTTTAATTTTTTTAATTTGGCCCTTGACTAGAGAGACCTGTTGACAATTAACACATTGATACTATGTCAGAGGATCAAGGGTTAATTTCTAGTACCCATGTCCAAATCTAGCTTCAGGTCAAGAGTATCAAGTATCCTCTGCCAGTCATAGTAGATCTAACTTTCTCTCCAAGCCTCTTCAGAAACCTGTATTTAGGTGGTATTCAAACACACACACACACACACACACACACACACACACACACACACACGTTACAATAATTTCAAAAATTCCTGATTGCTAGATTTCCCTTTGTATGACTAACTGCAAATAACACAGCAATAGAAAGGCGAGTATGTACATTCCCTCCTTTTTGATGTTACATTGCGTTTGTTTGCCTCTGCTAATGCTTGATGACATCCCTGAAGAGTAGCATGGCTATAAGTCATAGAGTAAAAACACCTGAAGTCCCTCCCCATGTGAATCAGCAGCTTCTCAAACTCAGCCGATGGGAAACATCTACCATTGCTTCCCACCTTACTCCTCAATGTTTATAAAGTCTCTACCCACATGGAGTAAAGTGCACAAGTTATTTCACCAAGAATTATCCAAGTGTGGCTGTTTTACTGAGCTGTAACACTCTGGAGAAAAGTTTTCCCTCATGAAGTATTCCTTTCTAGATCTTAGACCCTCTGGCAGACCTGGGCCCCCGACTGACTGCTCTGGTGCAGATTATGCTTTGGCCAGTTCCTGCTGGGACAGAGACACATCAAACCAATTCATGACGGTTCTGTGGAGGACAACAACTACATAGTCGTATATATTATTATATGATGTTAGGCTTAACACCTAGGAAAATTGGCTGAGGTGTTTCTTTAACATATTAAAACAGATCATGACTGTCAGGTTCTCTCTGCATCCCTCAGCCTATACCTGTTACAGGACCCTCTGGCTGGACCTACTCTCTCCCCTACCTTTAACTTCTGCTCAGAAGCTGGGCTTTTCTCCCTATATAATCCAACCATTTTGGTTACCTATGCCTTGGGCCTCCTGGCTGCTGTTCCTGGTCTCCCTGTCTCCCGTCTCTCTTCCTTTCCCCTCTCCTTACAAAGCCTAGGTAAGTCTGGTCGTGTCCACACTGGCCATGCTCTCCCATATATTTATAATAAACCTTCTCCTGGACTTTACCTAGAAACAGTTCTTTACTTTCAATTTTATTTTTTTCTTCACCCATTTGGTCCTGAAACCTAGAGCCAGGCATGATCTATTCCTTTTATTTTTTAATTCACATGTTTACTAATTTTTCTTTTGTTTTTGAGATTATAATTATAATATAATCTCATTATTTTTCTCCTTCCCTTTCTTCCCCCAACACTTCATGGTACTTGAGGTTTAACTTGTTAGGAAAGAGAAATATCATTAACCCTTTTAATTCTAAGCAAGTTATTAGATACAGCACCATCCTTCCTTGAATGAACTGATATATCATAGAAGCAGGTTTTGGGGACATATTGTGAATATCTGTTCTTGTTTTCCCAGTAGCAATCACTTCACAGTTAAGCCATCTCCTAGCCCCATACTTCAACGTTTATCCAGATTTCTCTGGAGGTGGATGTCTACTTATTAAAACATGTTAATACTGACACATTAAATTTCTATTTTTATACCATTCCCTTATATCTACTATTGCTTAATATGAATGCATTTGTATATTTGCTTTTATTACAGTATTACCTCTCATTTATTTAAAATATTTTTTAAGTATTTTCTTATAGTAAAGCTTTATGATTTTGTTTTTTTCTTCAATATTTGGATGTCAAATTATTTCCATGCCAGTAACACTAGAAAAGCTTTCATAAATACACAAATTCAGATTTTCAAAACGCACTTGTAGGAAAATAAATACTGGTCAACTGCTTATAAGAAATAGTATGACATTCTAGTGTTCATGCATCTGTTTGACACCCTCATTCTCTGGGTGTTAATTTCAACTCTTAAAGCAGTAACTTGCTTTTTAGAGTGCTGAGGATTGAACTCAAAGGCCAGCATGCCAGGCACATACACTATCACTGAGCTATCTCTGTGTAGTGGTTTGGATAGGTTTGGCCCCATAGACTCATGTGTTTGAATGCTTGGCACACAGAGAATGGCCCTATTAGGAGGTGTGTGTTTGTTGGAATAGATGTGGTCATAGGGAGAAAGTGTGTCACTGTGTAGGTAGGCTTTGAGGTCCTATGCTCAAGCTCCACCCAGTGAGAAACAGGCAGTCTTCTCCTGGCTACTCTCAGCTCCGTCTCCAGAATCGTGACTGCCCGGACACTGCCATACTTCTAGCCATCATGATAATGGACTGACCCTCTGAAACTGTAAGCCAGCTCCAAATAATGTTTGCCTTTATAATAGATGCCTTAGTTGTGGCGTCTTTTCACAACAGTGAAAACCCTAATTTAGACACTTTAAAACCCATACTTGGTGTTATTTTAAGAATAAATTGTATAAACTTGATGTACGCCAGGAAAAAATTATTTCTATGTTTCAGTGATTGTTAAATATTATATTAATATTTAGAATATATAAATTTTAATATATAAACATGTATGTGAAAAATACATAGTAGAATATAATAACAGAAGTAAATGACTATGGAAAACTTTTATGAAGTAAGAAGAGATATATACCTCATATTCCCTTGCACATTGCCTATGCTTGCTCCTTAGTAACTACACAAACAGAAATATTTTGTACATGTCAACAAATAGGTGATGTGTCTAAACATGAGTATTGTGATTGAATATATTCAGTTAGTGCTTTTTTAAACCTATGAATGGAAATATATATATATATATATATATATATATATATATATAATATATTGCAGCTGTCTATATACCATTATGTTCCATTTTAGTAACTGCCTGACATAAATACAAAATTGACTCATTTTAGTAACATGTTTGCATCACTTTTGATTTCAAATCAAATGTTATTTATATTCTTCTTGCAGGAAAAACACCAAGCTTTTTTTTAAACATTATTATCCATAGAAATATATTTAAATGGCTAAGAACATCACTGCTTATTTTAAACTTGAGAAGTTAACAATTCATAGTTGTATATTTTATTATTAATGGAATCCTAATAATTAGTAACTAAATTTATGCAGATATCACGGGTGGTTTTACTGGTAATATGCCTATATATCTCTTCTAAGATGACCTTTGGTTTTATTATACAATAATGACATTAAAATTATATTCACATTGAACCATCCTTGCATTCATTTAATAATTCTCAAAATTTTCTATTCTTCTTCAATGATACTTAATTATATTTAAAATCATGCTATTACATTATTATCCATAGTTGAATTACTGTAGTGCATTTATTTTCACTGTAGTTATTATTTCTGTGACATTTTAGCTAAATAATATCATAGAAAGAAGTTATTTTGGAAAATTCTTTCTAAAATAATATTGTATATATCAGAATTGATTAGTTTAGAATACTGACTACACATAATCTGTACATATACTTGTGATTCTTAATTATTTCTAGATATTAATTTAATTTACCTCATCTTAAACTCTGATATGGCTTTTTTCTGTGCAGAAATTTCTGACAAACTAAATACTAGTGCACAGAAACATGGTTACTAAACGGTAATCAGAATATATTTTTAACATGGTTTTAAAGAATAGAATGCATGTGTATAATGTACTTTGACTGTTCTTAATTTCTAAAGATTTTCATTTATTTTATGTCTATGACTGCTTGTGTAGATATCTGCCCAGTGATTATGACAAGTGCTGACAGAAGTCAAGAGAAAATATTTGAACACCTGGAACAGGAGTTTCAGATAGTTATAAACCATCATATGGGCACCTAAATCCTCTGAAAAAAAAAAAAAAAACCAAAAAAAACAAAACACACACACTCTTAACAAATGAGCCATTACTCCAACACCTATTCTTATTTTTATTTTTTTAAGATTAAAGATTTACTTCATTTTTCCCCAAGAAAAGAATTCTTATTATAATACATCATTATGTTATACAATGTAAACTTTAATCCAATCCAAGATAGGAAAGCTCATAAAACCCACAAAAGTCCAATGCAACATGAATGTGTGGTCATCTTATCTTTTTTTATTTAACATTTTATTTATTTACAATACAGATGTCATCCCCTTCCCCCATTTGCCCTCCCTAGAACTTCCTATCCCATCCCCCTCCTCCTTTATGCTTTTATACGATTTTGATTACATGCATGTATTAAGGCCAATTCTAGGTTGACGGTCTAGCAATACTATAGATGCAAATAGTCAAGGAACAAGCAATACAATAAACACAAATAGTCAAAGAAAAAGCAAATCATTAAACCCAATTACATAGTCCTCTAATCGTAAAGCAAGTGGTCAAGAATGTGTATAGTGGCATGCACATTGCATGGTAAAATTCAATTCTATGTGTAACATTTGTATTGACTACAACTTTTCCTAAATTAGTATTCTTTTCATCATCCTTATTTTTTTGTGTTGCAAGATTTTCCTGATGTTTTATTTCCATGTAGGCTCTCTTGTCACAAGCATTTCCCTCATATGGGCAACCAGTTTACAGTTTACAACACAGGGTGGTTTGTCATTCCAAGGGAGTGAACCACTTTTTCCTGTTTGTATTCCATTTGTCCTTTTAGGTCTTGAGATAATATAAATGAATGTCTTGATTGTTTCTTGTAAGTTGATGTAGAGTTGGTGACAAGAATGAGAGCTCAAGAACGCCTTTGCATAGTGACAGAATGAGCAGCACAGTAAGGAAAGTGAACAGGATGCTTATCTTGGACATCACTGATCCCAATTCTCTAAGAGGGAACTTCCTCTTTGCCACAGGACAATGATAAGAAGTGCCTTATCTTTTTAATGAATTGACTCAAAAACCACAGCCCAGAATTTGTCTGGTGATTCTATCTCTCTTGTGCACTGTTGGTCATGTTTCTGTCTCTTTCCACATAGAATATGGTCTTTGAAAATAAAAGAGATGCTACTTTTCATTTATTTTTCTGAGTCATCTACTTGTTGCTATATAATCAGATCTCATTTTTTTCTGGCTCATCCATGGAAAAGAAGTAGGTCAATAAACATCAATATTTAGGCTTCATTTGTATTGCTTTCTTGGTAGTTCATATACCCAGGCAGAATCATTAAATGACAGGCAGTTAAGGTGGAACTAATAAGATTATCTTGCTTCTAAAGCAGAATAAACATGGTGTCATAAAAATCTGGCATCAAAATGATGACAAAACAAATTCTCTCCCAGAAAGCAATTATTTTTGAACCTCAGGTCTAGTTATCTATAATTCTAAAGGCCTAGGAATGTGCTCATTTGTAGCCCTATCAGTTTAAGCTGGAACACCACATGACACTGCAGATAGCCACTAATGGAAAAGAGTGTTCTTGTTTTACATCTTCTGAACAAATACTAAATTGGTTGTATTATATATTGGCTCTCATTTGATACAGTTTTCTTTATAAAATCTTTGATATTCTTAAACCATGGCTTATCTAAAAAGCATGACCACAATGTTTTGTACCAGTGGACAGGTATATGAATGAGTAAATATTTTTTTCTAGAAGCAGAAGATAAGGCCCATTAGATAGATACTTGTTAAGATATTTATATTCTGTATAAGGTTTCTTATTTGATTAATTAATAATAGCAGTGTCCTAAAATTGATGAACAGAGTTGATTGTTTTAAGTATTCCATACAAAAATGGCACAACATAAACAAAAGGCAATGTATAAAAAGTTTTACATGAAGTAATGATCTTAAATGCACACAGTTTGAGAACTTATCATAAGGCATAAATAAATATCAAATTTTATCCTTAACCAACTGATAATAACTATTTACAAATCTATTATCTACTTCTCAAATTAGAATAATTGAGTAAATATAGACTACTATGATGATCTTTGAAGAATTTACTTGTTAATTATCTAGATTTAAAAATGCCTAAATCCATCGATATGGGAAGTGAAAGGGTAATGTGAAATTAATTATATATGCAAGGTAAAATTTATCAATTGTGCTTTTCACTTGAATGAATAAAGGCAATAAGCAACACAGGTGCTATGAGTATGTATTCAGGTGAGTGTTTTCTTACTAGGTTAAATGACTAGTGGTTATGTCATAACATTTTAAAGGGAGAACGGTTGAGTTTTCAGAAATCCTCAATCTGTAGATATAGGGAACTCATGCTTACAGAGAAATGTGAACCACCAAAGTTGTAGTAAGCATGAAAGGAAAAGTAAAATCTTAAAAATTTACTATTTGAAATAAGGTTATTGTAAGTTATATTAATACAAAAAACATATATAAATTTTTGGTAGAGAGTGTTCACAAGGCTGAATACATTACTGTACTTCAGATAAGAAAACTATCTCCAATATTTAATCTCTTTCACATCATTCTATTCAAGCATGAGATTTTAAAAGTTAACCACTACTTTCTACTTATTATTTTAGAATTTTTATCTTTTCTTTTTGAGCTGTAAATACTCTTCAAGCTATAAGAGAAAATCAAAATTATATAACCAACATCCAGATTTGTAAAAGCAGCTCTTTTTCCTGGTATTTCATTGAAATTTTAAAGTGATGATAGTAAAATAGTGTATGTTACAAAATACATCTGTCTAAAACATGTAAGGAATCAAAATGGTAGCATATGCCTAGATTATAGACAGATGTGTGCATGACTAAAAATGAGTCTCATGGAAGAAAGGCAGAATTTATTGCCTAGATAAAACTGTGGATTTTGCATTGGACACCTAATTTCACAATCTAGTTTAGCATTAAAACAGATGATATTATGAGCCAAACAATGTGTAGGGATTTAGGCTTTTCTCTCAAAAGTAACTGTTGTAACAATATTCATCAATAAATCAAGTCATGCTCAGAGAAAGCTCAACTCTGAGGAGAAACTGTAGATAGCTTATGGTACATAATATTGCCTGGTACATGTAAACTTCCTTTAAGCTTATTTGTGTTTGCTTATTTAAATCCCATACTAATACTAGGAAATACTTAACTTTATCTTTAATTTGGAATGAATAGTTGAGTCAAGCAGAGGGTTATTATCTGGATGTTCTTAAATTTATTATGTCCCATTTTGTGAATTTCCAGGTCACCAAGTTGTTCAACAAGCAGCGTGGTGAGAAGAGGATTTTATTCTCATAGCACAGGCTGGTTGGAATCTGCCTTTCAGACACAGCAAAAGCACCCCTTTAATTTCTCAATGATACCTTTCTTGTGAATGTACACTTATAAGGCTATTCTATGAATCAAACTAGTTCCTAGAACACAACTTAATGCACAATATAGGAAAAGGTTCTCAGTTAATCAGAGATTAACTTCTACTACTGTTAACTTCATCTACTGTTCAAAAGAGACAAAGTTGAAAACACACTTTTTTAATCTAGCAAAGTAAAAGTGTCATCAACTATGATACGAACCTATTACATCAAGAAGCTTACCGTCTCAAAATTTAGCTTTTAATAAGTAAGATCAGAAGACTACAACATATTTTGTATCAATTTTTCTTAAGTGTATTGACAATGTTGTTAGAAATATATTTGAAGCACTCTTTAGCTTGTATTTTCTAATATCACAAGTATAATAATAGGTAATACAACTTGTCCATATGAATTTTTATTCATCAACAGATTTCATTCTTTGTTTTGTATTTTTTAGAGAAAATAAGAATGAAGTTAGTTTTCTTATAAATATGGGTCAAATCATCATATCTATATTTAGATAACATTTGAGAATAACACAAAAGAAAAAGATTTTATATATATATATGATTATGAAATCTGCACAAAAATATACATGCATGCAGAAATGAACACATCACACTTGTTCTATCAATATATTTATGTAAATATATATTAATATACATAATATTTAAAAAATTATGTGTTATTATATACTTATATACACATATATGTACATATATACACATATATATTCTGGTAAAATTTGAAACATACATCAAGGGATATTATTTCAATTCTACATGATAGTACATTATTTAACATGCTATTTTTCACAAAATTGAAGCATAAAAATCTGTATGTTTATTTGTGGATCAATGTATCATTTTAAATAAAAATGAAACATTGTGAAATTTATATTTTATGAAAGACACATGAACAGATAATAAGACTGTGAACCAAAAAGGTTTGTAGATAATGTCTTACGAATCTTAAAAAACTAGAATTATGTTGCAGTAATAAACGTTTAAATAAGAAATTGAATAATATTGCATCATTTTAAATATCTAATATATTGCCATTGAGTCAGTCAGCTATGTTTTACCACCAAAATTTCAGAGGTCTGGAATTCATTCTTCATTGGATTTAATAACAACAAAGGCAATATTGTATCTGACTCTGTTGCCTGAAATAATATCTCCTTCACTATCTGGATTGCCTCTTTAGGCCTCAGTGGGAGAGCATGTGCTTAGTCTTGATTGGACTAGATATATCAGGGTCATGTAATACTCAAAAGAATCTTTTCTTGCTCTGAAGAGAAGGGGAGTGGGTAATGGAAATATGGATTCCTAATATCAGAACTGGGAGGAGAGGAGGGAGTGGGCTGCAATTGGTATGTAAATAAAAATAAATTATGGAAAGAAAAAATGAACAATATTGAGTAATAAAAGTTATGTGCAAGGAAAGATGAGGCCTGGGCAGTATCTACTTCATTTCAACAAAGAAACCAAATTCATATGCATTTGTAATTACTGAAAAAAAAATGAAAGCAATTAAGTAGAAAATGTTTTGCCATAAAACTCAAATAATCTTGCATAATTGGAAAGCCATGGATAATTTTACTAGAAAGGAATGTCTTTTATATTAAGCTGTTTACTTTTTTAAGTGGTTTTGAGTGAATATTTAAATACATTGAAGCACCATTTTTAATAATTATAAGTCTTTTATTGTTCCCAAGTTTTACAAGCATTTTGTCCTAGAATAGGCCTTTTTTGGTAGTCATAGAATATGATTTATAATCTTTTTTCAATTTTTCTCTTGTACCTATTTCATTCTCGACTCATCTAACGAATTAACTCTTTTCTGAACTTTTCTTTATCAATAATAGATGATCAATTTGTACTTCCATTCCTCAGCTTGATGCTCTGCTAGCTCTTGTAAAGCAATCAAACCCACCCACTGGTCTGAGTTGACACCCTTACCTTGAGAACTCTGCACTCTACATGTTAAAGAAGCTGTTCTATGCACGGGATAACTCTCATTCCTATGCCAATGTTTTTAACTGTCATTTTAGATTCTACTTTTTTCCACTGAACACACAAAATTTCACTCTTATATCATCACGTAATGTCAGCATCTGTCTTGTTCCCTAAGCAAAGATTAATTAATTGTAATTAATACATGATTCTTCCTTTACCTTCACCCTATGGATGCATTAATATGCAACATGACACTTGGAATAATTGAAATACTCTTTCAAAGCATTTTCAGCCCCCTGCCTTTAAAAAAAAAAAAAAAAAAAAAAAAACCTTTATTCTGTGATTACACAATAAACTTGTTACTGTTTAGCTTAATGTTATACATAGATGTCAAAAATATTAACTTATGCAAACAGGCATTACCCCATCTCATGCTGAGACTTTCATGAATTTCTCAGTCTAAAAGAAAGTTTGTAACAATGCATTTCATGAGTTGAATTTAAATAACTTCCTAATATAACTATTTCAATTAGTAAGCCTTCATGAATGAGCTGAACATTAATTTTGGCTTTTTATTATTTCTGAATGCTTCACCATCAATTTATCAAGCTTCAGTGTAGACAAGTTCTCATCTGTTATGTTGTGTCATACACACATACACACACATTTATGTATGTGTGTTTACTAAGCATTTTCATTTCAGAAACTGCTTAGATTTATGAAAAACAGAACAGTACCAAATACTTCCAAATATTACATAAACGACTGCATGTATTGTAAATGTCTTCTTTAGTAGATTTTACTATAATGAATTAATTTTGATATATTATTAACAAAATCTATCCATTATTCAGATTCATTAGTTTTTAATCCAATGTCCTATTTATATTCCTAGACAGTATCTAGGTTAACACATTGAATTTAGCTGCTGCATCTCCTTAGGCTCTTAAAGGTTCTCACAGTTTCTCTTATTTTATTTTTAAATACTTGACAATATAAAAATGTTCATCAAGAAAATTTATAAAATGTCCACTGGTAGGAAATAGATATTGCCATTCTTCTGATACATGAGAACTGTGCAAATGCAAAGTGACCATAGATGTGAATTACCATGTCCTTGAGATGCAGATTGATAAAAGGTCTTGTTCTATAGTGCCTACTGGACTAGTTTTCACGAAAGAGTTCAGGCTAGCCTTTGCAAGCACTAATGTCCTCTTTCCTCAGCCTCAATTTGCATGCTGATCATCCTTGGTTAGCCTGGTGAGATATTCTTTGCCAGGGTTTTCAATGTGAGGCAATTTTTCTTATCCATAATATGTTTTCAACATTATCATGAGCAAAACAAATACTAAGAAGACAAGGTTAAGTTTCATGCTTTTGAGGACAGCTTTTCAAATAAATTAGTGTCAATTCTTTGGATAATAGAGTTTTCTTCATTTGTTTAGTTATTTATATATATCAGTGTTGGATTTAGGATACCATTTTGTTAGTCACACTGTGTCATTCTGTTTCCTGTTCAATTGCTCAACAGTGCTCTTTGCACATTTTTACATAAAAATTGTGTTCCAATTTTGCACTCTAACATTGTTATGCCCATGAGGCCATGAGACTTTGTTTATTTGTGTAATTATATTTTTCAATCTCTGTTACTATAAGATGTCTCAGATTCTTTTTGTAGTTTGCCTGTTTATTTTTGTCATTTTTGTTGTATAATGAAATGTTTCCTTAAGCAAGTTTGACTCCTTTACCTGGAGAAAGGCATGAGGCTTATGTGTGAGGTGTCTTTATGGCTCCTAAAATTAAGTTTTATATCCTATATATACATCTATATCTACATCTATGTCTAAATCTGTGTATGTGTGTGAGTGTGTGTGTGTGTGTGTGTGTGTGTGTGTGTAGTGGGCTTGATTATTGCTGGTATAACAGCTTTAATTGCATTAATTGCTAGCACCACTGCTTCTGCAATAGCTTTGACACAAAAAGTTAAGACTGCTACTTTTGTTAATCATTTTGCAAAAAAAAAAAAAATTGTTACTAATGTGTTGAGTATACAAGAGGTATATAGGTATTTGGAACAATGGATGGATTGATGCTCTATATCCCATTCAACTTATCGGATGGAGGTTCAGGGTTTAAAAGTTAGGAACCATCTCTAGTGTCATGACAAATACCATTGGAGTTGTGTCACTTCTAAAATTTACAATGATAGTCATTATAATTAGAAAAAAGTTTAAAGACTCTTGTAGGGTATTTGGCATAATTCTAACACCTCTCTGGATGTTTTAACTTTGCATCGTGAGTTTATGAATTTAAAGAATGCTACTCTGCTGAGTTTTGATGCTGCAGAAAATGCTGATAAAATTATCCATGGCTTGAGGTCAGTATTTCCATTTTGGTCAAACCTCAGGAATGGCATATATAGCCCTTGATCATGCTAGCCCTCTTTGTCCTTAGAATACTTTTATTCCTGCTCATCATGTTAAAACTTGTCTCTAACAATATCAACATGTTGGCATCCAAAGTACATGACTTGAAACTGCAAATTGACCCCCATATAGAGTAGTATTTTCAATGAATTATTGAAACAAATTCCTAATACAATGTTTTAAAGAACATCTTTATTAGTGTTACAGATTGATGATGGCTCATGTAGTGAGTCTCAAGTTGGGCCGGTTATTGGTTGGTTACTCTCTCATTTTCTGATTCCTCCCCAGTGCCTTCGTTACTTATGGACAGGATAAATATTAATGATACTCTTTTATGCTTGTAGACAGAAGCATCTTGTCATCTGAAAGGCTCCAACAACCAGGTAACTCAGATACAGAAACCCACAGCCAAAGAGTTAATGGAGTTTTGAGACTCTTACAGAAGAATAGAAGGAAGGATTGTGGGCGATGAAGGGGATTGTAATTCCACAGGAAGACAAACAGAGCCAAATAACCTACCCCATTGTGGTTTTCAGAGTCGGAAACACCAACCAAAGAACATACATAGGCTGGACCTAGGCCTGCTAATATGTAGCAGATGTGCAGCTTGACCTTCATGTGGGTCCTGAACAACAAGAACAACAAAAATACCCATCAAAATCTTTACTTCCAAAATGAATTAATTTTCCAATTTACTTATAAATTATGCCAGAAAATATAATTTATCATAAGAAAACAATATTTAATTTCCCAATCATGTGTCATTGTCTGAATTTTTTATACAATCAAGTATATTTGAGCAATATTTACTTTCTAGATTATGATTTTAATCATTATGATAATGATTAAAATATTATGTAATAGTAAACAAATTGAGAATGGTACATATATAACATTATTAAAAATAAATGATCATTTAGAAAATAATTCTACTTGTTAAAATAGATTACATCTAGAAAACATTTTAAAGATATATTCTAAGGTACAATAAGACTAGGGAAATCTAAGAAATGTGACAAATATCATTTTTTGGTCATTTATAAGATAATGCTTGGAAATAAAGAGACAACACTAATTCTTACTTCCTTCTAAACATCCATATTAACTGTATATGTGGCAGTTGACTTTTCTAATTCTGTTAGAGTTTATTAAACCAGAAATCCTATGAATTATTCTTAATATTGTAACTTTCCTGACTGATTTCTCATGATTTATATTTTGAGTACTAAAAACAAGTTATGATATAAGTATTAAAACAGTTATAATGTAAAAGAAAGCTAAAAAGAAAAACTTTCAGAATCTACCATTGTCTTATAATATGTTTCACTTTCTGATTTTCTATTGACCTCAACTTTAGTGGAACACTCACAAATTTCCACTGGTACCCTGAGGTGCTTACCAGTAATTCTCAGTGTCAGTATTTACATCCCACACATTCCTATCTATTTAGAATTGAAATTAGAAAGATCAGGAAAAAAGTGACTCAAAGATGCTCAAATTTGTGCTATGTGAAAATTTATTCTCAAACCCATCCTCTACCTTCCTTGCCAAGTTTCTGGACTTTCATGTACTTTTTGCTGACGTTGTGGAATTTATATTCTTTTCTCCTACTCTTTCTGAGATAGAACTTGGATGGATGTCTACTTACAACAGTAAATCAGCTGCTCTATGCACAAAGAAGATTTGTTCCAGTAAATATTTTTTCCTTGATTCAAAAGTAAAGTTTGAGCCAAAAACTAGTTAGGTTTATGAAATGACATGATGTTGTTGCCACTGGAATGTTTTATGTTGATTGAAAATTGTGGGAGACGAATGTTTGTTAGTGAACCTCTGAAAGACCTATGATCAGTATTCACCCTGTTGCTCCAAGAATGTTATCAAATTTTTAGGTGATAAACAAAACAAACAAAAGATATAAATTAAAACAGAAATATAACCAATTTTAATCATTTGTTAATAGTACAATGAGTTTATTCATTTATAGAATCATGAAAAATATTTTGAGGCCATTCAGTCATTCTAGTTTAGATAGCTGCATGAATGTTTCCCTTGTCATCTACTTTGAAGAAATACATTGAAAGTGGGTTTGTCCCCAACCCCTATTTCGATGACATTAGAAAGGATGACACATGTTTAATTGAGATTAAGCATGTAGATAAATAAAAAAACGAGGAAAGAGGTAAAGCAGGAAGTAGAAGAGCATGTCAGGCACTGCTATGTTTTATTTAGAACTTTTTGAAATATGAATGAATGTCCGTCTCTTAATTTGAAACCATGTAGCCTATTTAGTATTACATTTAAATACAGTTAAACATATACACACATATTCAGTATGAAAATATTTCCAACTGGCATAAATGAAGATTATATATGAATAGTCTATAATACATATAAAGATAATCATAGCTGGGTATATACACACAAACTATAAAAGCACTATACATTTTGTGGTACTGTGGTACATCAAACCAGAAATGATTGCTTTTTTTCATGGTGATTAGTAATGTTCTATTATTCTCAGGAGCACTTTTCTTTTCTAGGCAAACCTTTCATACTTATGACTAATAAATTTCTGAGGAAATAAACATAAAATGTGAAAGGTTTATTTAGACACTTGTTTTGGCTTTGGTTTGGTTTGGTTTTGTTGTTGTTGTTGAGGCGAAAGAATATGGTGAGCTGGACCCACTGGTGCTGAATTGATAGAAGGAAGCAAATGCTTATGGAAGTGTATGGTGGGAAGACTGTTGAATTTATAGCATCTAGTAGAGAAAGAAGTGGGGAGTGAGGGAGAGAGAGAGGGATATAGGTAGGAAATGAGAGAGAAAGGGAGACAATAAGAGAGATAAAGGACAGAAAGAGACATATCTTCTGCTGTGACTTCCGCAAGGAAACCTGACTTCTTAATACTGGAATTATCCATTCATGAATGTATGTACTTGTTGATCAAGTGGTGAAGGCATTTAGTATTTACATTAGTTGGAATGAGCCCTTACATAATACACTACATTGTTCATTCTCCTTTTGTCCAATTTTATTCTAAAAATTGAAATTTTTTCCATTCTAGGGTTTTGCAGGATTACTTTTTTTTTTTTTTTTTTTTTTTTTAGTTTGGTCACTCTTAGAGTATCACAAATTTTGAACAGAGAATATTAATTAGAAAAAACTGTGCAGCAGGTATGGTGATGCATTCTCTTCTATGCTTGCAGACAAGAGCATCTTGTCAAAAGAAGATTTCCAAGCCATCAGAGTTATACTATAAGAACCTGCCACACAAGGTATGTTTACGTGTTCACATAAGTATGTGAGTGTGGAGACAGCTTGTGTTTCTCTGTTTGTGCTTTTATTATGGACACATAAACACACAAGAATTCTAAACTAAGTCTCTTCCTCAATTGCTCTCCATCAAAAAATTTTGGATAAGAAATGTTAATTGAGCCAGCCACTCAACATTTTTAGTAGACTCCCTATCCAACAAACTCCAAGGATTCACCAGTGTTGGTTGACTAAATCCAGATCTAGATTTATAGGAGGATACTCTTCCGAAGTTTTTACATGGATATTGGGAATCTGAGCTCAGGTCATCATGTTTATGCAACAAATTCTTTACCCACCCGAACTTCATCCCTCACTATCTCTCTTGATACAATTATAGACTAAGCTATAGCCTAGCCTGTACCAAAAAGTCAAATCTATGATCTAAAAGTATGAACTGCAAATATTACTAAATTACACCAAAGAATATAACAGAATCAGAAAACATTCTATAACTTCATTTTCAAGTAACATTGCACAACACAAGAAAAAAAGTATCTTTTCATGAGCACGAATTCTGCAATTAAAAGTAATCTAGACTTTGAGGATTTTATCTTCTTGCAAGACCTCATCTTAGATTATTTCATTAATTTAAAACTACAGAGGTTTTACTAAGTGATACTATGATACTGATATTTAAATATTAGGTCATTAAGTAAGGCACATTGGTTTTTATAGTTACATTTTACTAATCTATTCATTTTTCTTTATCCATATGGAAACTAAAGCTAAGTAACTTGATCATTTTTGAGTCAGTGATTAAAAGTGTCTTTTTCTTGATGGCCCATTTGCCACTTCTACTTTAGGGGATTTTTCTTCAGGAAGTTTTTCAGCGTAGATCGATAACCTATCTCTTGTGATATTTAAGTTACTCTTAAGTTTAAATTACTGTAGCATTTTGATGGCATATATAATATAACATATATGTATATACTATGTATGTTTATTATGTGTACATGTTATGTAAAATTAGAACTATATACTTATGTATATATTGAAACACATTACAGATGGTCTAGATCGGACTTAAATTCATTATTCAAACAAATTCGAGTGTAATTTTATGAATCTTAATTTTCAACTTTCTGAGTCCTTGGATCAGGGACATATGCTACCATCCAATGGTGTATATGAAGGCCTTTGAAGGGCATCCCACATTTTAGACACAAGTCATTTACCATGTGAGCTATGTATATCTAGCCATGGACATCTTAAAGTTTCTGGTTAATGTTTTGGGAATACATCTGAGAGAGTATTACCTGAAATTTCTTTATTTAGTATTGTATATTGCCTGAAGTTTTGAAGAGGCTGATTAAAAAAGAAAGTTTGTAGTATCTTCTAGTGGACTTACTTTTTTTTTTCCATTTTAATCCACATAGGTATCTTAGGTTTTTTATGTATAACATTCAACTGAAGAATTATTACATTGCTTTGTGGCATAAATTCTGGAGTCAAATGACAACCCTTATATAAAATTCTATATCTCTTATCATTTATACAAGATTAAATTTTAAAAAATAATTATTCTACTCAGAATAATTCTTGATAAAAATATTACACTAAAGTAATATCATTGTTCATCTCTATTATTTCTTACTTCAGAGTGTAAAGATCGCATTGGGACTGTTATCTCAAACCAATCAGAAGAG
Source organism: Arvicanthis niloticus (assembly GCF_011762505.2). Classification (NCBI taxonomy): domain Eukaryota; kingdom Metazoa; phylum Chordata; class Mammalia; order Rodentia; family Muridae; genus Arvicanthis; species Arvicanthis niloticus. The sequence continues at coordinate 72,022,861 of NC_047659.1, forward strand.
GAAAGAGCAGAATATAACATAGGAAAAATAGCTGGCAGCTAATACTTGAAATTACAAATATACACACTCTTCTTCAGTGCAAAAGACGAATAGGATGGTTGAAAAAAATGATAAACCGAAGTGTAAAAAAAAAATCAATACTATGGTACATTGTTTGCAGTGAGTTTCACATGTCTGTAAGGTAACAAGAAAATAATAGAAACAATTTATTTTAAGGAGTATCGTCTCTCAGTAAAGAATGAAGACATGAAAATCTGAGCTACAGGAACCAGAGAGGCAAAATCAAGTAGCAGTCAAAACCGCAATTTGCTATGCTACATATTAGATTTGGGCTAAAATTTAAGTTTATCATCCAAAATAAGAAATTTAATATATAAAATATACAGATGTGAACTAAATTCATTGATATCTTTTTTTTGAGAAGTGTTATTCTGTTGGCTTTTCTGCTTTTCCTTTATATGTGATTTGGATCTGTATGGTTTTTTGTATCTCTATTATTGGTTATTTCCTTTATTTACATTTTAAATGTTATCCCACTTTTCAGTTCCCTATACCATCCTCCCTCCCATACTTCAATGAGGGTGTCCCCAACCTTCTCCCTCCTCCCTGCCCTTGAATTCCCTTACAATGGGGCATCAAGTCTTCACAGAACCAAGGACCTCTCCTCCCATTGATGCCTGACATGGCAATCCTCTGCTACATATGTGGCTGGAGTTATGGGTCTCTCCATGTGTACTCTTTGGCTGTTGTTTTAGTCCCTGGGAGTTCTGGGGGAGGATCTGGTTCGTTGATATTATTGTTTTTCCAATAGGGTTGCAAACCACTACAGCTTCTTTAGTCCTTTCTTTAACTCCACCATTGGGGACCCCACTGGGGAACCTGTGCTCAGTCCAATGGTTGGCTGCTAGCATTTGCCTCTGTATTTATCAGGCTGTCTTCCTTCTTTTAGAGCTTGATGTGGTCTGTGAATTGTATCTTGGGTATTCTGAGAATTTGGGATAATATCTGCTTATCAGTAAGTGCATACCATGTGTATTCTTTTGTGATTGGGTTACCTCACTCATGAAGATATTTTCTAGCTCCATTCATTTACATAAGAGTTTCATGAATTCATTGTTTTTAAGCTGAGTAGTACTCCATTGTATAAATGTACCACATTTTCTGTATCCATTCCTCTATTGAAGGAATTTTTTCTAACTTCTGACTATTTTTTTTTAGCTTCTGACTATTATATATGACGCTGCTATAACCATATTTGTGCATGTGTTCTTGTTATATGTTGGAGCATCTTTTGGGTATATGCTCAAGAGTGGCATATCTGGATCCTCAGGTAATACTATGTCCAATTTTCTGAGTAACCACCAGACTGATTTTCAGAGTGGCTGTACCTGCTTGGTGGCATTGATATCTTTATATACCTACAAAAATTCCTTGCAAAAACTATGAAAATTTCAAGATATTTTATCTATGTTTATATTTACTAGAACTCTCTTCTGTAAGCAAACACATATTCCAGAATATTCTTAAGTTTAAAGTTTTCTTTAACTTCATATGGAGTAATGAAATAGTAAATAAATAATATAAAACTGTAGTATTCAAATAATATTGGATTAGATTCACTTCATAATATTTGGAACTGTTTAAAGTGTGTGCTCTTATGCTTTTATATTATGTGTTACAAAAACAAAAAAATTACCTATAGAATATTTAAATTATATCAACCAAAAGACACAAATACTAGTTAATGAGGCAGATGGCAAAAAAAAAAAAAAACAAACAAACAAACCATGTTTCAGACACAGCACATATTTTTACGTATTTCCCACACATTTCATATGACAAATCACTCAATGAAGTTGAATGCTTGGAACCATATTTTACAATAAGATGTTGATGACTTGATGATGATGAGATTTGAAAGCTGTGTAAATGTGTGCTTTGATGGAAAAGCCATTTACCTATGAAAAGTAACATTACTAGAAACCCGACACTTTGTAATACTGTATGTGCCTCTCAGTATCTGTCTGCTATTTCACCAGTAGCATATTCCAGAACTCTAGTGACAAGAAGAAATGGGGAAGTCATTGGGAAATTGGGAGCACCGGGAAAGTCTCTCATTTCTTAGTCTTATAATAACAATAAGCAGGCCTAGCACATACACATGTAAAACCCATAAGAGTAATTGCCTTTCCAAATATATTCCCAGACTTTTGGTTCATTAATCACTAATAAATGAAAAGAAGGACACTGTTTCCTCAGATGTTTTCTGCTGCAGCTGATGTGTAAGTTTTTTAGAATGTAGTGCGTGAGGGGTTGAACATACAATGTCGAGTGTACTTATTTACCTAGACATGTAGTATTCATGCGTTTCCTAATTCTAGGAAAGTATCATTCTAATATCTTATAAAAACTTCTAATTATATTCTATAATATAATTATATTCTATAATATTCTATTATATTCTAATAACTTATAAAAACTTCAAGTTTTTGTGTCTCAATGATAAATTCTCAAATTTTTATATAGCTTATCAATTTGGGAGTTGACAATTTTATGTCTTTTATTTTTTCTACTCCAAAGTTTCCGTGTACATTCTTCATTAGTATCTTACAACATAATTATCATTCTATTAATTTCTGTTATATATGTATATGCATATATATATAAATACATAAGTATAACTTGCTCAGTGACTCAGGTAGTGTAATGTTACATATATTTATGTTTTCAGTGCTGACCATTTGTTATTGAGTAGCCAATGCTGTGCTTCTCCCTGGTGAAAACTGTTTCTCCTGATCTCGTATTCCTTACTCCTTCCTTGCAAATATTTCATTACATAGTGTTTGCCCATTTAACTTAGCATGTCTATTGGTACAGTCCTTGTTAGGTCATATATAAATATTTATGTTGATGAAACTTCATTTAGTAGCTTTGGAGGAAATAAAATCTCACAGCCAATTTCCTGATGCTCTGGTTCTTTCTTTTTTTCTTTTTATTTTCAAGTTTACTTCAATACCTGGGCTGTCATTGATCCACCTTAATTCTCTAAGATAATCTGGCTACCTACCAGCCAAAATCCACATAATACTCTGGTTCTTAACATCTGTCTGTAGTCCCTTTTCTACAGTGGTTTGTAGTCCATATCTTTTTAGTCATTTTTTAAATTTATTTACAAGATTCACTGTGATGAAAATGATTACAGAAAAAAAAATTAGAAAAAAAACCAAGTGCCTAAATTGTAGTTCAATACCACCATAAGTTTATCTATATGTGATATATATGTGTATATGTATATGTATGTATATATATATATATATATATATATATATATATATAATAATACATAATATCATGGGCATATTTCAATCATACCCATATATAAAACTTTAAAATCTGGCCTGGAGAGATGACTCAGAGGTTAAGATCACTGACTGCTTTTACAGAGGTCCTGAGTCAATTCCCAACAACCACATTATGGCTCACCACAATCAGTAATGAGATCTGTGTCTGTGCTGTCTAAAGATAGCTACAATGTGTAGTCATATAAATAAAATAAATAAATCCTTTTAAAAATTAAAATTCTTATTGAGAAATCTGCACATGCATTATATTTCCAATTATTTCATTTCTGTATTTTGTGTAAATTTATTATCAAATTGTCAATCTGTTTCTTATTTCAAGAAACCTATCTAGTAACTCACAGGAAAAAGTAACTATCTGTATTTAGAATTGAGAGTTCTTACAAAAGTTTAAGAAAACTAGATTTACCTTCCTTCAAAGCCCATTCTGTTGCCAGTGTATTATCTTGTTTACCTAGCATGACATTTTCAATTATTTTAGTGCCTATCACTGACCTAGATAAATCATTCTAGGTACTGACAAGATTAAACAGCTCATTCATTTGTACTTTCTCACTACATAAAACAAGGCCTCATCAATATATTTGAGTCTCCATGTGATGGTGACATGATAGCATTCTATCCAAACGCTTGTTCTATGTAATTTTGAAAGTCACTGTGGAAAATTCCATCATATAAATGCCCCCAGATGTATTACTTGAAACATTATCCCTATGCATAAGCTGCCACTGCTCTAAAATGAGCAGTTAGAACAATAAAACAGTGCTCACCAGTTGCCTGATATTGTGTAAACCAGTCATAAAGTGCATGTTATGATGTAACACCCACTGTGCCTCATTATTCCCTTTTATGTGCAGAAAGGCACAAGCTGTGCAACCTTTGGGAATATTGATTCCTCAAAAAGCTTTTCATTCTGCATTCCTCCCACTCCCTACCCACAATGGGAATTGTCCCATTAAGCATCCATTCTACTAAGAGAGAGAATAGACACTTTGGTAATTGATAGTCCATGTTTCCATATAGAGTGGAACAAACGCTAGCTAATATGCTTCTATCCATACATGTTAAAGAATTTCCAGTGCCAAAAAGGGGATAACAACAACAACAACAACAGCAGCAGCAGCAGCAGCAGCAGCAGCAAATCCATTAATACAGCCAAATATCCCCAGTAGGGGACACCCCGACTTCTCTCTATAACTGCTTCACTCACACATCAATTCTCTTACTTTACTACATCTTGTATCTTTGCCTATGTAATCTCCTACCTGTACTGAATCTGTCCTCCCACATGGTCAGTCAACTTACTATGCCACATTCTTTTTGGCATGTTCTTTGGCCTCTGCTAGTGCATAATTTATTTATTTATTAATTGGTGGTACATATTTGCATGTAATTGAAGTTTTCTATTGTGAATCTTAATATCTAATTGTAATGTGTATGTGTGTGTGAGCCCTTGTGCATATGGGCATTTTGTGTGTTAAGTACATATGATTGTATGTTTGCACTGTTGGATGCATATGTGCAGGTACACATGTGTGTGTATACAAGTGTGTGTATAGGCCTCAGATTGGTGTTTAATGTCTGCCTTGTTCACACGTCATTTTGTATATTGAAACAGTTGGGTATTTTAATTTATTTTTATTTTTTTAAGCCAGAATTTTCTTGTTTCAGCTAGTCTGGCTAGCCATCCTGATGAGGTGATTGCCTGTATGCATTCTGTTCTGGGATTACAGATTGTGACAGGAGCCTGGCTTCATGTTTTCTGGGATCCACACTCAAGTCCTCAGGTTTCCATGGCAAATGCTTTACCTATTGAGTCACCTTCCCACCCCTGTGTATTTCAATTTTTAAATTATCTCGTTATTTAGAGAAATGCTATTATGTGCCTTAACTGTAATATCCTTAGATACAATATCTTTTCTTAGGCTCAGGTACAGTGATTTATTGATTTTCTTGAACTTATAGCTTGGTCCGTTCTGTAAAGATTTTCCTATGGGTATATACCAGAAAAGAGCCCATAAAAATGTTTCTCTCAGTAGAAGCAACTCAAATAACTATTTAAAACGATCATTAAGATTTGTGTTAGACCATGAAAGGGTGTTGGATGCCAATTAGCAAGTGTGAATGAAGACAGTGCTTGTAACAATGATAAAATCTGAGATAAGAGGAAATAGGTTTAAAGTATTTGATAGCAGTGGAAAACAATTCCCTCAAAAGATTTCTTTGAGTTCATTTTTACTAAGAAGGACAAGAAAAAAAGTTATAATGCTTACCATGGAAGTAAAATGCTGATCTTTTAAACAGTCATGCTGGTTTAATACCAGGAATATTTAAAGAGGCCTTTAGCTATTTTGCTGTTCTCATATTATGGGCAAATAGTCATAGTTTATCTTCCGCTGTGCTGTTGTAGGGTCTTCAGAGCCAATCTCAATAGGTAAATATCAATTGTTCAGCCATAAAAGCCCATGAAAACCCAGAGTTCCAGAAACAGCATTATGTTTAGCATACAGTAATGTGTTGGTGTGTTTTATAAGCCCCATACAGCAAAAGTGGCAGAGTGAGTACCTACAATATGGTACTTCAGTTACTCTTTGGGACACTTAATAATATTAGAAATATGTTTCAATCAAGCTGATATTATATTATTAAGGAGCTTTATGCAGTTTCCTTTTTCCATTTGAAGCTAATACATTGCTAAACAGAACTCCCAGTAACTCTTGTATCAATTCTTATCTATGTAGTGCTGTTTATAACAAAATAGCATGGTGCATTACTTTCTGAATGACTAGAAAGCCAAACTGTGAATGTAGGAGGGATACATGAGTGCCCATTACCAAGTTCTAGCAACCTACACAATTTGATAAGACATAAACTAAATCAACTGCACATTGCAAACTTGGCACCAAATGCTGATTTTTTGTAAATTGTTCCCCGCTCCCTTCTATCACCTATACCATTAGATGACACAAATTTAAACCAACACAATGGTGATGATCTTCAGAATATTTAACTATCTATTTTTTTTGCCCTAGCCCTCATACTCTCCGGATGGTCCTTCAGAGTAAGGGTAAGAAGGCACAGAATCAACTACACAGACTCTAGGAGTCATGTAAGAAGTGGACACAGACTCATCTTTTGTAGAATTGGGGAGTGATTTTATACATTGTGCCCATATTTTCTAGGTCCGTAATTGCTCATCCCTCAAAGTTAGCACAGCCAATTGACTGCCCTGATCACATGCTCTGTTTTTGTTCATCTTTGGGTGTCAGGCATGTTCTAGGCTTAGCAAATGTGGAAGCTCTTGCTGGGCAAGCATGAACCATTGCAGACCACTCCATTGTCAGTACATGGTGACTTCACTCCTCCCACATGTATTCTATATATGGATACCCACTGTGTTTCTTCACATAACAAATCTTTTACTTCCCCAGGGTTACTTCTCCTGGACACTTCTTCATGTCTTCCTCTTGATTCCTTATATTATATTTTATATATTTTGCAGCATCTTACTTTGCAGCCTTGGATACCAGACTGGCTTTGAAGTCACAGAGATCTACTGCCTTTCTCCTTTTCAGTGTTGGTATTCAAACCATACATCAACATGACCGGATAATCATGCCTATATAAAATCAACTTTGAGTAGAAAATCTAGTGTGTCTATCCAATATCTGATTATGAAACTGAAGATAACCATAGAGACGCTTCTGTATCCTGTTCTTAGAGCACCTCTATGCATTGTTCATGTATGCATAATCAGTTTTTATGCATGTGTCATTCAGATTACTGAGGCCATTTTGAGCTGCATACCTAGAGTTTTTAAGTCTTTGGATTTTGATTTCAACAAATCATATAAATACGTAAATACAACATCCTCGGATACGAAAGCTCTCCTCTTAATCTTGGGCCAAGGGTATTCTCTTCATAATAATTAGCTGGAATATTCTTTAATATGATGTTGCCTCCAATCTTATTCATGTTTGCATTTTTATTTTCTGCTTTTCCTTTTACAAGTTTATTTACTTCTTTCTAATAACATCTACATAAAAATACTCAAAGATACTCCCTCTATGAAACTTGAAAAATCGATTTTTTTACAAATTTTTGTCTATTTATTCAGTGCAAATCTTTATTTTTATAGAATTTCAACCTTTTATTCAGCATATTTGTGTGTGATTATGTGCACGCAATTATAGCACTCAGAGAAGACAAAGGAATTTCTTGGATTCCTTTGAGCTGAAGTTACAGACAATTATGAGTCATTTAGGGTGGCTTCTGGAACTTAATTCAGGTCCTCTTTAAGAACAATGCGTACCCTTATCCACTGAATCATTACTTCTGAACAATTTCAGGAATATTTTTGATTCACCAATAACACACATGTAAGAAAAAATGTATTGTGTTATTAATTCAAGTATATATATATATATGTGTGTGTGTGTGTGTGTGTGTGTGTGTGTGTGTGTGTGTATGTATAAAATTCATTTATCTGGACAGAACATGAACTTAGAAGAAATGCTCAAAGTTATGTTGAGATGATTAAATGCTTAGTTTTAGAAGACTTGAAACAAACCAGAGATATTCAGTAAAAGTGAATCTCCATTAAGAAATTGCCTCGATGAGATTGGTCCATGGTCATGTTTGTATCCATTTATCAATTAATGATTGATGTAGAAGGGCTTTGGCCCCTTTGCATAGTGCAAACTCTGGGTAGATGGTTCTGAGATGTATAAGAAAGCAGGCTGAGCAAGCCACTAAAATTAAATCAGTAAATAGCATTGTTCCATGGACTTTGCTTTAGTTCTTGGCTCTAGAGACATGCCTTAAGTTCCTCACTTAGCTCCAATGACAGACAGCTGTTTGCAAAACATATAAATCCTTTTTCCTTATGTTGGTTTTGGTAATGATGTTTTTTTAAAGCAACAGAGGAGAAAACCAGAACAGTTGACAATGAAGCAGTACATTCTATTTTTGTTAAAAAAATATATTTTTATATTTTATTTACATTTCAGATGCCATCCCCTTTCCCCATTTCCCCACCCTAGAAAACCCCTATCCCATGCCCCCTTTTTCTTTTTGCTTTTATACATTTTTTTAAATGTTAATCAAAGGCTTTATAAGTTTTGTAATGCTCATATTTTTGATGATATAATTACATTATTTCTCCATCCCTTTCTTATTTCTTATTTTTTAAATTTTTACTGGATATTTTTTCATTTACATTTCAAATGTTATCCTTCTCCCCCAGCTTCTATAAGCGTGTTCCCCCACCCACCCACCCACCCACTCCTGCCTTCACACCCTATCATTCCCCTACACTGGGACATGAAGCCTTCACAGGACCAAGGGCCTCTTCTCCCATTGATACCTGACAAGGTCATCTTCTGCTACATATGTGGGTGGAGCCATGGGTCCCTCCATGTCTACTCTTTGGTTGGTGGCTTATTCCCTGGAAGCTCTTGGAGGTCTGGTTGGTTGATATTGTTGTTTCTCCTATGGGATTGAGCCATTCCTGCTCTTTTTCTAATTCATTGATATATTTTCTAAAATTAGTATTACACACACACACACACACACACACACACATACACACACAAACACACACACTCCTAAATAAAATGAATTCAATATGTTCAATCCATGTAATGTTATGGCTATATGCATGATTTTATAGCTGGCCATTTGATATTTATGTTTTTATATGTTTGTTTCCTTTGGTAAAACTGATATAATTGGCAAATCTTACAAAATTAAGCATGTGTTTACCATACATTCTAGAAATTTGTGCCTTGTCATTTATTCAAATGAGCTGAAAGACATAAAATTTGCATATATATATATATATATATATATATATATATATATTAGAACCAATAAATGAACTCTAGTATTCCAGACAGTGGAAAACTATCACAACACATGAGTTGTCAATCATGAGAATTTACAGAAAAAAATTGCATATTATTAAAGAAAGAGACTAATTTGCAGATGCTATAAATTGCTTCAAACCAATTATAAGAGACTCTGGCCAATGCAAAGCTGTAAAACCAGTAAAGAATATTTGTAGCTGCTCAGAGGACAGCTCATTAGATAATATACTTGCATTGTAAAATATTTGAGTACATGAGTTCAAGCCTAGAACATATACAAAGAAAATGCAAGATATTGTTGCCTACATCTAGGCCTGAGGTAGTAGATACCAGAGGATCCCTGAAGCTCTGAAGGCAAACAGTGACTCTAGCCTTCTTCTTGAGTTTTATTCTAATGAGAGACACTTTTGACTTAAAATGAATCAAGAACTATATGGCACCTCAAGGAAATTATCCAAAGTTGTCCTCTGGTCTCCACATGTATATTCACACAAAAGCATACATCACACACATACACACACACACACACACATACACACACACATACATACCACAAATAAACACACACATACACATAACACAAGCACATATAGATACAACACCAACATACACATACAACACATACACACACACAATATGTCTTTTCTTTGAGTTAGTTAGAAGAGAATGATTTATGAATAGGGTACACACTAATTTTATAGTGATAAATTATGGTAGATACATATCAGTGGACATTTGTGAAATTTTTGAAATATTTATAGTATCACAGATGAACACGTGTATAAGTTATTAAACTAAACATAAGCATATAGACTATAGATATTTTGACTAATAATGGTGCAGTTGTATAAGCCTGTGGATTGTAAAATTGTCTGACTTTTACACTGATATTGAATAAATGCCATGAATATTTAGATCAACAGGGTATATACTTTATATTTTGATAAATTTATTTTGTTAATCTGAACCTGTATATAAAATGTTTGTTTAAATAAAGTAATTATAGGATTTATGGGATTTAAAAGAAAAATTAAAGTAATGGCAATGTGAGTAGACCTAAAAAGTTCTATTATATGTGTGCATGTGTGTGTGTGATGCTAAGCATACATTATACCTTAAATATTCATTTACTTCTCATTGCTTTCCAAAAATAGTAACAATGCTGATAATATAAGATGGACTACAAATGAATAATGTAGTTTTATTCTCTACTTTAGAATAAGAGAATATGCCACATCTCCATTTCTTATTGCATTTATTTTAGAAAACAGTAATTTTCAATTCTTTAGAGTGTCCATTCTTTAGAATGTCATTGTAAAGCATTGTGGATGTTTGAATGAAAATGGGCTCTCTAGATTCATAGGAAGTGACATTATTGGAGGTATGGCTTGGTTGAAGTAGATGTGGCTTGGTTCAGACTTCTAAGTTTTAGATGATCAAGTCAGGTCTAGTGTTTCACTCTTCTTGCTGCCTATATATCCAAAAAGCTCTGAGTTACTTCCACAGTTCCATATCTACCTGTATATCACTATGCTTCTCACCATAATTAAAATGAGTAATATATCTGAACTGTAAGCAAGCTCCAAATAAATATTTTCCTTTAAAAGAGTTTCAGTGATCATGGTAACTCTTCACAGTAATACAAACTGTGACTTAGAAGTTGGTATCGGGGTGGTGCGTTGCAACAATGAACTCAACCGTGTTTTTGTTGGTAGAATGTGGATATAAAAAGTTTGTGTTAGAAAAGAAGTTAAATGATTTAAGTGGCTCTTAATGGGGCATACTTGTGGGAACATAGAAGAAAGTAGTACTGAGCATGATTTGGACAAGTAGTGGTAGCAGGGACTGGCTCAGAAGATTTCAGAGGAGGAGAAATTTAGTATGTGGCCTAGGGATTGTTCTTGTGTCGTTCTTGTGTTTGAAAGTGGCTGCTTTTTACCTTTGTCTAAAAAATTCTTCCTGAGGCTAAATTAAAGATTTATAGATGTTTAAAAAAGGATATTTAGAAACAACCTAGCTTTGACTGTGTTGTATGGTTATTAGTGGCTAGTCTTATGAAGATTTATAATGAAAAGCAGCAAAGTAACCAAGGAAAAACACAAGATGTACATTTGGAGGAGAAACAGAGCATTAAAAAATAAAAGGCCTGGTGCTGAATATAATCAAGAGAGTGTTGACATCATAGAAAGAGCCAACCCAACTAAGCTTCCAACTTAAAACGTGAAAAGAAATTAAAGAAATTTTAGGGCCAAGTGCAGTGGTATCTACCTTTAAGAAAGGTACTCAAGACACAGAGACAAGTATATCTCTGAGTTCAAGGTCAGTCTGGTCTACAGAGCCAGTTCTAGGGCAGTCAATCTTAGGCAGTCCAGGAAATAATAATAATAATAATAATAATAATAATAATAATAATAACAACAACAACAAATTACTGAAGATGTACTTAAATGAGGGGTTTATGTTCCAGCCTCAGCAAACAACCTAACTTGGCAGCTTTGGCCACAAGATTCTATAATGGAGACCCTTTTTTGTGAAGCCATGAATAATGGTTCTGGAATGTCCCTAGATATAGACTCAATGAATTTAGATAAAGGTCACCTACCCCTTCTTGGAATTCTCCTAATGTGCTTTAAAATGGGCCTGTGATCTCACCTGGGCATCTCCATCTTGGTAAATGGAAGACCCCAGCATGCTTGACTTGGGCACAATAAAATGCTCCTTGTTTTGCATAGTATTTGAGTTTGGAGTATCATTTTTCAGTGAATCCTGGACCCTTCCAACAGCAATAAAAAACATAACTAAGACAAACATGTAAATATTTTCAAATACAAAATGAGATTGTGGCAGCTTTAAGACACAGAAATATACTCTGGTGAATTAAATATGAGTCACATGGAACAAATGATGATGTAGCTTCCTCTTATGTAATGATAGCTACTTATTAACTAGAGAAAGGTATGAGATAGATTTTGTTTATTGTAACAGGAAAGACTAACTGATCTTTAACAGATTCCTTCTGATATACATACATCAATGTTTACAGTTTATTCAATTTTGAATATTGTTTCTTCTCCTTCTGTGGATTTTTGAATTGGAAAAAGCTTTTAAATTTTAGTTTTCCAATGTGAAATGCAAAATTTTGCAGCAGAATGTTTGAGAGAATATAGATTTAGAAAATGGGCAATAAAGTTTTCTTAAGGAAATGGGAATTTAACTATATATTTGAATGTTAAGAGGCAACCAGCCATTAATAAAATAAAATTCTTTTTAGAAGTGTCCAAGAATTGAGAATAACAAATATTCTCAGTGGCAAATATAATTTTTGCTTATTTTAATAACATAAAATATGTTAATATGTAAACTTTAAAATATGAAAGGAAACATAATAAGCATATGTAGTTAAAAGATCAGATGTCGTTCTATGCTGATTACAGTCTTCAATAAGTATTACAAACATAGTAATCTCACTGTCATATTAACATTTTTTCGTGACTTCTGTGAGGGGGTCAAAGAGAAAGTAAGAAGTACAATTGTCAATAGACATAACCAGGATAATACTATGAATGTTTAGACAGCAGACTGAATAATGGCAAAACTTTGGAGATACTTTCATTTGAAAATGAAGATTAAGAGAAAGAACGAAATGAAGAGTAATTTTTGTGCCTAGATCTTTTGAAATTCTTTGAATGCTAAGATTGCTAAGAGCTATACCAGGGTAAATAAGATTAGTTTTGAGGAGGAAATAAAGCCTTGCATTTTTGCTTATAATGAGGCAACATTCTAATGCAGTTTGCATCAAGTTTGCAGCTATCTTTCTGGCACTCAGAAATATATACTTTGAAATCAATAGTTCAAACTGCCAGTCTTTCAAATTCTATCTGCAACAGAATGTAGCTAGGGATGAAAGTAGATGCAAGTTGTGTCTGAGCCAAGTTTACATTTTAGAGGACAGAGAAACTGAAGGAAGGCAGAGAGGGAGTGAACAGAGGTTGGGGCACAAAATGAAGTCAAACACTGTCTGAGAGCTTCTATTTAAAACAAAATTGCCTAAGAAGTCAGTGACTGCTAAAGATGAAACAGGCAATATTATAAAGAGGTAGTATCCAGACTTTGAAATTCAGGAACTTTTCCATGCTTTCTGAATGTAACTCTAAATATTCCTGAGAATACTGAGATAGAATATATGGTAGGGTATTGATATTTGTTGGCTATTATGAACAGGAAGCACATCATTGAAGGGAAATGAGGAAACAATGAATAGGGTGCAATGCTTAGAAGACAGTATCTTTCTTGGAACCCTTGTTTGTACACTGAGATGAATTACAGGTACAGCATTCTAAAATCATCTTTTTCCTGCATAAATCTGCTTGAATTCCCTTCAATTCATATATTCATGTTGTAACCACCAATGTAATTATTTAAAATTGGGGATTTAAAGAGGTAGTTAGGGTTAAATGAATCCTTAAGGACAGGAATATAATCAACTAACCACCATTATTTCTGATTCCAGGCTCCAGTACTGTTAGGAAATATGTTTATATGTTCTCTTCATATTTGGATACTAACTCTATAATGGAGCACTTCTCTGGACTTGATTTTTCTATTTTTCATCCACCAGTATCTCCCATACTATATTTAACATGATTTTAAGTTAAATTTCTTTTTTTTTTTTAACCTTCAACACCATCATAGCAAAACCTAATAAACTAAATAATTAGAAAGATCTAGATATGTTGGCAGTCTTGTTATACAATATTCTGTACTTTGCCAAAACTAGTTCCAACTATAAAATTATCCTGAGAGACAGAGAGACAGAGAGAGAGAGAGAGAGAGAGAGAGAGAGAGGAGACAGAAGAGAGAGAGAGAGAGAGAGAGAGAGAGAGAGAGAGAGAGAGAGAGAGAGAGAGAGAATAAAAATAAAATTTGTGGAATAAAGTAAGAAAAGAATGATTAAATTTAGTTCTTTCATAGGGAACACCCATGAGGAAAAATCATACAATACTTGTAAGTTTTAACAATAGAGGTGATTTTATCACAAATTCATTACCTCTTTATTCATTTTCACTTCAGCAATATACAGGTCTACTTTGAATAGTCCTCAGAAACACTAATTATAATTTATCTCAAAATTTTGTTTATAGTTGAATTTTTGGTATTGATAAACATTATTGAGCAGGTTACCTAGGACACATAGCAAGGTCCAAAGTTCTCTAGAGCTTCTTGTATGCTATTTATATTCTTTCTCTTTCAGCCCAGAAATTTGCTTAGATATAAATCTTCTGGTGTATGACATGCCCACTTAAATTATGATACTGAATTCTGAAAAAAAAAGAAGCTGATTTTTTTTTAAAAAATATGATTCTAGAAAAACTAAATACCATTGAAAAATTAGAATATTTATATTGTCACTGAAATATAAAATTATGTCTTATTGCACATTCAATTAAAGAAATATAGATCAATCATTATTTAAATGTTTATCCCTTCATTACTTATCCTCCTCAGTTAAGGTTCAACTGTACTGTCTAAATTTCCTATTTTCATCATACCACATTTACATGGTTAGAATTCCAACACTGTTCTTTAAAACTGCTGTTTTACAAATAACTGTTAACTACATATTAGTCACCTGACCTTACTTCATTCCATTAACTTTACTTAAAGTGTTTTCCAATATTTAGGAATTAATTCTCATTTTACTCTCTCAAATACAAATTTTAAACACTTAGTTTTTTTTAAAACAAGTTAATATATGCTTTTGAAACAAAATGACTTCTAAAGAAATCATCAGGCAAATTTCAGATGCTTAATGTCAAAACAGCTCAAGCCATATTGTCTCGGTTACTGTTTATTTTAACAATGAACACAAGTAATTACATAAGCATTTAAAATTACTTGTTACATGGAATTTATCTTTCTGTCAATTATAAATGAGTTTGCAACATACCCAAATGATAAAATATCTAAAAGCCCAATCTGTGTAAAAATTCATCAAGAATTTTACTTAAAATGTAAAAATAAAAAAGTACCCGATCTTTAAGATCATAAAATATGAATTATTAGATCAAGATTATTTTGTAATGTAAAATGTATAAATGAGAAACAGAATTCATGTGGAAAGATGGATATTTTTACACACATATTTATATATGTATGATGTAGATTTTGTATATATATGCACATATAATATATACTTGTATATATTATACTTGTATATAATATATACTTGTATATATTATATATGCACATATATAATAGTACATGCTTATATATGTAATAGATTAGTAATATATTGTGTTAATATTAATATATACATGAATTATATACATAATTGAATACATACATACATACATACATATAACACACACACACACACACACACACACACACACACACATATATTGGTTTTGACTGACCTAGTTAAAGAAGTAGTAGACAGCATTAATAGGTAACTCCCATGATGGAACCATTTGTTATTAACTCTTAACAAAGAATATGCTTCTTTTTTATTTTTATTTTATATTTTATTTACATTTCAGATGCCATCCCCTTTCCCCATTTCCCCTCCCTAGAAAACCCCTATCCCATACCCCCTTTTCCTTTTTGATTTTATACAATTTTTTAAATGTTAATCAAAGGCTTTATAAGTTTGGTAATGTACAATCAGAAGTGTAACCCAATACCCAACCTAGATATATAAACTATCTTTGACTGGTGGAGACATGTGAACATCTGCCTCCATGCCCCCCCTTTCTCTCTCTTTCTCTCTCTCATCACCTAGCTTCTCCTCTTCTTCATCTTCTCTCCTTACTCCATCTCTTCCTTTTGGTACTCCTTCCCAATTAGCTTCTCCTACATATCACCCTTCCTGTTAAAATAAAACTTTTCTCTCAAAATACAATTAGAGCATAATTATTCCTATTTGTACCAGTGAGGTACGAAATAGTCCTAATACCCAGTCCATTATTTTGTTGACTGACCAGAACCTCTGTCATCTCTCCTAACTAAAACACTTAGTTTTGAACCTGGCTTTTTTTCTTGGCATTAGAATGCATGTCAGCTGAAAACCATCCACTCAGATCTTTTTTCTCAAAGTAAATAGCCAGGACTGAAGACTATAGGTCTTCAACCCAGTCGGAAATCCAGAATGACTGAGTTAACTGAAATTATGGGATGCACAAAACATAGCTTCTAAAACTTAGCCAATTTATAGAGACCACTGAACACCTGGAAAGCCCCTATACTAACAAATGTTGGAGCATCAAATCTTCAGCCTTCTGGCCCAGAATTATCTGACAGACCTTAGTGATGCAGAATTATTAAGGGCTGATTACTCTATCTAGGCAGATATAATCAGTCGACTATTCTGCAAATGTGTCCTTTTCTGGATAGTAATTTTTCTGTAGATGGAAAGAGGCAATTCTTGCCTAGTGGCTGTCACCGCACAACTGGAGTAACTCCAAGGATGCTCAATTTCTTCTTAGAATCCATGACAGGAAGCTGTCAGGAGCAGACAGGTCTCTAATCAAAATGAACATTAATATAGAAATATTTGTAACGTCAATTCTATGGACTTCTGACGTTTTGAAAACCAATTATCCATGTAAGGTAACCTGGACTGTTGTCTGTTAACTCCTCTCAGCTATTTCTAAATAAAATATGGAAAACACCCTAACAATAAACTCAAAGCCATGAATTTTCTTAAGAGTAATCAATTGGTTATCTAATACCAAATGGTCAGCTGTGAAAATATATATGTACACATTACATTATATGAACTGTGCATGTTTTATTTACACACCACCACCACAGCCATCACCATGACCATCACTGTAAACAATAACAATAGAAAAAAAGAGGCTATTAATTTTAAATAGAGCAAGGGAATAACACAGCATTGTTTGAAGGAATGAGAAGAAAGAGGGAATGATTCAAATGTATCCCCCAAAAGTAAGAAAACTATACTTAAAAGCTTTCCTTATCTAGAATTCACTTATGTTCAAATATTTCAAAAGTGTGACAATATAAGGACATGAAACATGGTGCTACATTTAATTTATAGACTATAGGCTTGGGTAAAAGCTCAGTGCTACATAGCATTCTTCAAATGACTAGCACAAGAATCTTATTCAAATGGTAGTATCTGAACCACACAAAGAAGAAAAAAGTGATGCAAAACTTTTTCTACTGTACAGGGCTTCTAAAGTTCCTACCACGTTGTAAAATAAGTATTCCAATGTAATATAAATAAGAGAACAATTAATCAATGTATGAGGAGCAAGTTCTCTGTTAATAAGTAAATGTATTCAGCAAATGTTTCTTAAATGAATTTTTATTTCATTCCATTCCATTTTAAGACTAAATAATTTATTTGATAGGTTCAGTAAATGAGGCATGAGTCATAGGAATGTCCAGACACTCAGTATCCAGTTAGAGGAATTCCCCCTCTGCCCTGTGTAGAACAAGTACTGTTTGAAAAAAAAATGATGCATTTTGTCCTTGAAATAGTTGTGTCCTGCCCCCAATTCCTAAAGTACAGAATATGAATCAAGGCAAATAGAAGGGCTCAATTTGAAAAATCTTAATATTTTAAAGCCTGTAAAGGTTGATTGGAAATTCTGAGCTTTATTGACAAAAACGTCAATAGTCTTCAAAAAGTTTTTCTCTATACTAATCTTGCCCTGTCCATGCTCTGTATGAAAGAATATCCAAGAGATGCTTAACTTCCCAGAGGAATAAACTAGTGAGTGGGGAAATGGATGAGAGAAAGATGCACAATGAACACTGCCTTAAAGAAATATTTTTTTTATTATTCTCTCATACATTATATCTTTTCTGCAGTTTCGCTTCCATCAAATCCTCCTACTTCCCTCCCCACACTTCCCCATCTAAATCTCTTCAGAAATAAGCAATGAGCAGGCCTCCTAAGGATATTAGCCTCAACTGAACATGGCATAACGAGGTACACTAAGACTAGGCAAGCACTGTCATATCAAGGCTAGATTAGGCAACATAGTAGAAGGAAAAGGGTCCCAAGAGGAAGCAAAAATGTCAGAGACATCCCATCTCCCAACCCAGAGTCAGTCCCAGAACAGTAACAAACTAGACAACCATAACATATATGCAGAGAATCTAGTGCTTCTATCACCAACAATTTGTCTTCCTGCAAGATTTGTTGGGGCAATGGTACACAGAGTGTGTGGGAGTGGCTAGCCAATGACTGATCTAACTTAAGCTCAAGAGAGAGGCCATGCCAAACATTTCATGGATGATTAGAAACTAGAGGTTGGTTAGCAAACGTGACTGGCAAAAAAGAACATGTAAATGAAATGACACCTGATATTCTGAGTACACAGAGCCTAGCTCAATCAGCAGCAGATAGCCTTCATCACACACGTGAGAGGAGCAAATGTAGAAACTCATGTCCAAACACGAGGTAGAACTCTGAGATACCATGGAAGACGGTGATGGGGGATTGTAGGATCCAGAGACATTGAGGACAGAACAGAATCAACTAAGCAGAGCTCACAAGGACTCACAGAGCTGAAATAGTAATTATGGAGATATTATTTAAAAAATGGGAATCAGCCTTCTTTAATGGAGTGTGCCTTGTCCTCATGCCGAGGACAGGAAAAACTGTCTCTTATGTGTGCTTTGGAGAACTCTAACCCCTCAAAATATACTTGGATTATTATGATCAGGTTCTTTTAATTTATTTAAAAGAAGTAAATTGAGTAAATACTTGGGTATCATATAATTTGTTTTAAGTCTTTTGAACATTTAGCAAATACTATTTTGATATATGTAGAGATTTAAATATGATAATTTAATATATGTATGTACTGGGCATTAATCCAATCAAATAAAAATTATCTCTCTTTATTCACCAAACACCTAGCACTCCACAGTTTTCTGGCTGTTTTTATGTGCATTATAGATTATAGTAGTGTGTTGTCACATTATTCCTACTCTGTAATAAACACCACATCTCTTCATTTTTTGCTGTATCTTAGCATCTGTTTTTTAAACCACTCTTCCTCTTCCTGTTTCTCTTAGTCTTGAGTAACTGTTCTTACAATAAGCTGTTTGAGGTCATCTGTTATTTTTGTAACAAATGATGACCATCATGTGGACCTTAACTTACACTTTTGCTACTATTATTCCCTTTCAAATGATGTCTGCCAGATTCATTGACATATACCTGTGTGTGTGTGTGTGTGTGTGTGTGTTCAAAGTAGTGGTCTGTTTGTTAGTGGTTAATTTATTCAACTCTCTTTTCTTTTACTCTTTTACCAAAATGGTTTTTTGGACAATTTCACACACATGAATATACAAATGCACACACACATACACATGCACGTACACACAAACACTTATGTATACACATATATACATATGTGCACATATATAAATATATACCTGTATTCACATGCACATAGTTACATATATACACATGTACTTAAATACGTTTGTACATATATTAGGCAAATGCTGAGTGCTATCACCATTTCTTTACTTGTTTCTGTAATATCCTTTTTCTCTCTCCCACACAAGTCCCTTTTCTATATTCACAGCATTTTATTGTGTTTTGTGGCCCACCACGTTTAGCCAGTGATATCTGTATGATCATGGGTTTGGTAGGAATTTTTGGAGCATGGTGAGGTCATCAGTGGGTATACAATTGAAAACATGTCTGCTCTTCCCCTCAAATCCAGTATCTCAATATTAAACAGAGAGGAGTGTGGCCACATAGGCTCCTGTATGATCTAGCATTGACAGTTCACATGCTCAATCTTGTATGGGCATGCTACTGTGGCTGTGAAATCACAATTGCATTGGCTGTGTCATGCCCATGGGATAGCATTTCACAGATCTCCCTATCTTCTGGCTATTATGCATTTAATCAGATTAATCTTTTGTTGTTGAATTGTATAGGAAATTTACATATTCTGAAAATTAGCTCTCATGTCCAATTCATAATTTTAAAATATTTTCTTTTTATTCAGATCATATTACTTATATGATTATATTCTATCCTATACAGAAGATTTTTTAATATGATGAAAATTGTATTGCTTTTACATTGTGAATCATTCCCTGAAGGTTGTTTCTGTTGTGGCTTTTTGTGGGGGAGGGTGATGTTTGTCCTTTTACCTCTTCTAAAGCATGTGGACATATTTTACTTTTTGCCAATGCAGGATTTGACTTGGTACCTGGTTCTGGAGGATGTTTTGAAATCCATTACTAGGATGCTTCTTATTCTGTTCTTTGTTTTTTTTTTTTTTTTTCACTGCTGTGGTGGTAATTCTTTATTATCAATGTGATGGGGTTTGGATCTAACTTTAAAAAATGTGCATCTGTAGGTATTTGAGTGAATGTCACTGCTAGAAGACAAACAGGGAAGAAGATTCCAGAAGAGACTGGGCCAGATCAAGGGACCTTGAGGGAAAAATTGTTCCTGCTTGCTTGTTTACCTTCCCTACTTGCTTATGACTTCACCAACTGCTACTGGTGAGGCTACAGCTGCTACAATCCATCATAGGTGCCGGATTTCAGTTTCTTTGATAACCCACTACCATTTGAAAACTTGAAACTCTTAGAAAATTTTCATGGCTACCGTATTACGTGAAGAATACTGAGATGTCCATCATGTGGTCAGAGTAACTACCAGATTCTCAGCATCTTGAGTGTGTCGGTCAACCATTATTGGACTTTTCAGCTTGCAGATTGTCAGTCTTCAGCTAAAGTTCCCTGAAAAAATATTGGTTCTGTTTCTCCAGAGAAAATGTCCTAATGAACTTGGTTAAATTTGTTTCCAATTATATAATTTTGTGCCTACTATAAATTGGTCTGCATTTGTATCTCTTTTCTGCAATTTTTTTGGAGGGTGTTGTAAAATTGTAAAATACTATTTTCTGTGTATACTATGTATACTGTGTTCAGTATTTTTTCATTTTTTTTTATCTTTTTCAAGAGAATTTAGGGAGGGGTAGAGCTTTATGTTTTTCTAGATTAAAACGTCATGAAATCTTCAATGAAATATAAATTTAGTTTTTCCTTTCTTGCCTTTATCTTCTTTTAGATCTTACTTGAAAAAAAATCCAGCTGCTTTTCATCTAGTAAATTGTCTCTGGGTTTGCCATGTATAGCATTCCTTATGTTGAGGTCTATTGAGATGTATTCTAATATTGGCTGAGACTTTTTATAATGCAGGAATTTTATATTTTTGGATTTTCTGCCTCTGTTGCTACTATCATACAGTACTTGTCACACAGTGGCTAATGTGTGCAATTACTTTTATTAATTTTCACACATTCAGCTATCCTGTATTCCTAGCAAAAACAAGTCAGTTATTTTTTATGTTAGATTATATTAATGATTTTTTTCTCTGTTGTTGTTTTGGTGGTTGTTGTTTACTTTCTTTTTTCTTTGAGTCTTATTGTCTATATTTATCAAGAATGTTCATTTGTACTTTTATTTTTCTGTTTGGCTTGGCATTATGTAGTATTCCTAACTTCATAGAATACAGTAGGCAAACTTCCCTTGAATCTTTTACTTTTTAGTTGTTTAAAATGATTTCAAAGAAATGTACTTTTTTACCTTTTCCATCCATGTTTTGTAGAATTCCATACTTTACTGATCAAGAAATACTGATATGTTATTGATGGGACTTTAAATTAAATTTTAATTAATGTTACAATATTACAAATTTCTTTAGACTTTTATATAATCATAATTTAAAGATTGATGTCTTGGAGTACTTCAATTATATTATGTTTCTAATTCTTTAGCCTATTTTATTCACAATAAATTTTTGTCATCCTCTGTATTTCTCTTACAACAGATTCTGTGTGTCTTTCTTAGCTGTAAATAATTTTAATTTTCTCTCTTTAATTTTTGTTTTGTTCAGCCATCTTATTGATCATTTTCTTTTAAAACTTAATCTGCAACTTGCTTAATTCTTTATATAGTTCATATTTCTAGTCCATTTACTTTTACTTTTTTAGTTTTTTTAACTTTTTTTTTTTTAGATTTTTGTTCTTAGAGACCCTTAACATATATTGTTGAGCTGATTGTTATAAAGCTATCTAATTTATTGACATTGGACTTTCAGATAAAACCTTCATAGTTACCTTTTTGATGCATTTCATAGGTAGATTTCTGTGCCTTTACTTTTATTTGTTCCAAAACATTTTTTATCTTTACTTTTGTAATGACTCACTATTTAAGAATATAGTTCACTCTTGTGTATTTTTTTATTGCTCTTACTGAGTTCTACTTTTATTTTGCTATATCACAGAAGACATTACACAAAATTTTAAAAATTTGTTCATCTAACTCAAAATGGGCTCCATGAGGTTTTGTGTTAGGTTTTGCTTTATTTTTATTTCAGGGGTTTTTGTTGGTTTATTTTTAATGTCTTATATGTGGTATGTCTTTCTGAAAGATTAAAAACAATATGAAACTGGGTTGGTATGAAATTGGAGAGGATCTGGAGAAGTTGAAGTTTGATAAATAATACAATCAAACTATATTTTTATAAAAAATTTAAATAACAATTTAAAAAAATAAGAATTATAGGCAACTAAGAAAGGCTGAGAGTTAAAGTTTTACCCTGAAAAGACATATCAAATGGTTATTCAAAATCAAATGTTCTGCCCTAAAAACACACAACAAATAACCACAGACTAATAGGCTGTATATAAGACTCTAATATATATATATAGATTATATATATATTAGATTATATATATATATATATATTAGAGTCTTATATATATATATTCATATATATATATGAATATATATATATATATATATATTCACATAATAAATATTAAGGAATAATAGTCATGCATTTGTAAGAGAGCAAGTAAAGGCATATGTAGGTAGGACTTGAGAAACAAAGGGGAGAGAAAATTATGTACTTATAATCTCAAAAATAAATTTAAAAAGGAAAAAGTTGTTGAGATTTGTTTATAAATACCACATGATCACTAGAGTATTTTTCATTTGTTAGTGAGACAACTGAAGCCATTGAAGAAAATATTAAAAATGTAGTTAATATTATATTGGAGTTTATGCATAAAAGAATTGTTGCCTTCCTATAGGGATATAATAATCCCATCACATTCCTGTTGCTTTAACTCTTATGTTAATGTTTGTAGTCTGTAACAGTCTTTTCTTCCAATATTAATGAATGTATTCAAGGTGAACTATTTTATCATATAGCTGGAGTGTAAGGAATTGCTTAGGTAGGCATCATGGCTTTGGTCATGAGCGAACTCAGAAACATACTCTCCATGTGACTTGGTCCATTATACAAAACATCAATGATGCTTGTGCCTCAATAATATAAACACAGATACTTAATAAAGCCATTGTGTTATTTTATGTTGACAAAGGTATCAGATAAACATAACCGAAGGTACTATTTAGATGACTGATGATAGTAATAGTGACAGTTATCATGTAAGGGGAACAGGTAAGACACACAAACATTCTCAGGGATGTTTGGAGTTGTAAACAAATTGGTTCACAAACTCCAGTGGAAACAGTTATAGTATCTGGATACAGGTTACAAAAGATCACATCAGATCCATCAGAGGCAAGTATATTGGTGGCTGTGAAGGTAACAACATTGTTTCTGTGAATTTCCTAGGACACTGACCTCAGGCCTCACAGAAGCAAGAACTGGAGCAGTAGAAATTGTTGAAGCTCTAAGGAAGCTCTAAGGTGAAGCTTTGTGGAGAAATAATTTCTTGAGTTGTGGGAAAGCTAGTATTAGTACCTCTTTAGTTTATAAGAAAATTTATTTAATTCTGTGACAAGAAAGCATGACCCTCTCCCATATAAGGTGAGCTATGGTGTCTCCAGAGTTTCAGATGGTGACAGCTATGATGCTGAGACCATGATTAACACAGTACCCTATACTTAGGTTTCATAGTGGAATACCCAGTGATATCATGGATATCAGGAATTTAGATGGCTAGATTTATTATGCAGAGTCCACATGCAATGAAGTGTTTTGTCCTCAGAAGCAAACAGCAGTAATCCTGTCAACGATTGTGCAATAGTTGAGGTGTAATGGTGGTCCATAGGCCACTTTGGTAAGTGAATCTTAATGTTGAGTCTTTATCCCTGATTGTGTTGCTATTTGGGTGCTATAATGATTGTCAGGAGATAGAGTATGAGGAATAAAGTATTACCTCCTTTTCTTATCTGTTGTATAGATACCAAACAAAGAATCAGTCTATAAAATCTGTTGATCATATTGTCGTTGGTAATTGCCAAGTTACAGTGAAAATGTGGGCCTTGGAGGACTTTCCAATTTTATTTATAAACAACGTGGAGTCTTTGCTGAGTAAGTAGCTGGAAATGAAGATGTAAAATTACTCTCTTCTTTCTGTGGTGTCACTGAGATTCCTTCCCATCTAGGATTCCACCTACCCTATGCTGAGTATCTTTTTGAAGTTAGTTGCTATTCTTAGAAGGCTGTCCTTGCTGTGGTTCTTGAGTTCATTTCTGGAGGAGGCAAACACAAGGTCTTCCTATTCAATTGCCCTGAGTTATGATCCTCTCCCACAGTTAAGATACAATGTAGAATTTCTTTTTCTTTTTTTTTCTTTTTGCTTTCAATCACCTTTATTTTTTGGATATTTTATTTATTTACATTTCAGATGCCTTCTCCTTTCCCCATTTTTCCCTCCCTAGTAATCCCCTATCTCATTCCCCCTCCTCCTTTTTGCTTTTATACCACTTTAAGTATGTGCAAGTATTAAGGTCAGTTCTAGGTTGAGGAACTAGCAATAAAATAATAAATGCACATATTCAAGAAACAAACATGACAATAAACACAAATAGTAAAAGAACAAGCAAGGCAATAAACAAAATTCTGTGAACACTTCCATGATTACTGTTTCTAGGGGCTTATCAGGATTACTAAAATGTCTAACCAACTTCCTTGTCCTAGCCCAAAGTCATTTTCATGTCTGAAGCCTACTTCCTTGTTCTAGCCTAAAATTTAGATTCCTGCCTTAAATTACTTCTTTGTTCTAGCCTAATATTTAGATTCCTGCCTGAAATTACTTGTTTATTCTAGCATAAGATTTAAATTTCTGCCTGAAATTACTTCTTTGTTCTTGCCTAATGTCAGATTACTACCTGAAGCCCACTTCCTTGTCCTTTGTCAATGTCCTATTTCTGCCAAGCAGCCCATTTCCTTCTCCTTGTCTCATGTCAGATTTTTTCCAAACAGTCCCAAAAGCTCTCTATCTCTCACCCTTTTTTATTTCATAAACAAGACTGAGTTTGCCTTAGGTCATTCTACCAAAAATGCCTTCCTTGCCCATCATGGAATATGCATTATCAAAAGCAATGCATTTCTGTCTTAGGTTGGTAAGACTCAATGCAGAATCTTACCTGTATTTGGCTTGCCAGCCTGTTTATTTAATAATTCTATCTGGGGGTCCATTTTCAGATTCAAGCCATGTAATTTGTCTGTCAACATGTTGATACTGTTTTGTTGCCAGAGTATCACAGAACCTTGGTCTTCTGAAAAACAAAAGCTTGCAAGTACTGGGAGAAGTGAGTCAGGCTTTAAGCAGAAGCAAGAGGGTAGTTGGCTTTATTATTGCTGGTATAACAGATTTAATTACATTAATTGCTAGCTAATATCACTAGTTCTTTAATTTAATTTAGTTTCTTTAATTTAATTGACACAAGAAGTTAAGACAGCTACTTTTGTTAATCATTTACCAAAAAATGTTACTAATGTGTTATATATAAAAGAGAATTTAGATAGGCATTTGGAACAATGGATTGATGCTCTTTACCCTATTCAAATTATTGGAAAAAGGTTGAGAGTTTAAGAGTAAGGAGCCATCTAGAGTGTCATGCCAAATACCACTGGATTCATTTTAGTTCTAAAATTTACAGTGGTAGTCATTATAACTAGGAAAAAGTTTAAAGAGACTAGCAGTGTATTTAGCATAATTCTAACACCTCTCTGGATGTTTTAACTTTGCATAGTGAGATTATGAATTTCAAGAATGCTGCTCTGCTGAGTGTTGATGCAGCAGATACTGCTGATAAAATTACCCATGGCCTGAGGTCAGTGTTTCTATTTTGGTCAAGCTTCAAGAATAGCATATATAGTTTGATCATGCTAGACCATTTTGTCCTGGGAATATTTTTATTTCTGCCTATTGTGTTAATGCTTGTCAATTCAGAATTTTTAAGGGAGGTTTCAGCTAGTGCAGTCCTAGAGAATTTCAACCTCAGGAACATTAACATTTTAACAATGTATGGACAGCTCCTGAATTTGATGTTTGATTTAAAATATATCGGTTTTGTACCTACAGAAATTTATATGCACTGAGGAAATACTGTCCCTTAAATTTTGCTGTTTTTCTGAATCTTCTTGTTTAAGAGAGGATATTTTAAAGCAATTCAGGCTGGCCTCAAAGCTGTTTCATAGATATGGGTGACCTTGAACTTCTTTTTTTGTTGTTGTTTTAAAATTAGCTGTATTTTAACCTCTTTGTGTGTGTCTGTGTGTGTGTGTGTGAGAAAGAGAGAGAAAGAGAGAGAGACAGAGACAGAGACAGACAGAGAAAGAGAGAGAGAGAGAGAGAGAGAGAGAGAAAGAACCCAAAAGATAATTGGAAGAAAATTCCCAATAGTTACAGGCAGGTTTGCGCTAATGGGAGAGGTTGGGGAATAAATGAAGGTCCCCTGAATGAGAAGTGTAAGCTTTTAACCCATTAAGCATCTTGTCTGCCTCTATAATCAATGTGCTAGCCTTGAAACTTTGCTTCTAATCAGACATGTAGCAATTGATATAAACTTCATTTTCTTGAGTTCATTGTGTTTCTAAGAGAGTTGTTTGTTATGTTAAATGAATTTAGTACACTTTTTGTTTACAACTATATTTCAATTCATCATGGACTTACTGGGACTTAATTTTATTGTATGTCCAGAAGCACATATTTTTGTTTATGTGTTTGTTTGTTTATCTGTGTGTGGTACCTACCTTCTGCATTGATGGGAATTGAAAGAATATCTAGAAATTAAAAATAGAATTATTAGATATTCTAATATTTCTAATATTATATAAACTAATTAAATCAATATTGTAAATTCCATTCTTTATTTTGTATTGATTCAATTTTTGCAAGGATGTTGTAGGAGACACATATATTCTTTGGTCCAATTTGATATATTATGTCACTTGTGGTTTTTTTTTTTTTTTAATTTGATGATTTTTAAATTTTTGTGGAAATTTTGAACATTTACTCATCATTGTTCCAATAAATTCTTACCATCAATAATTTAATCATTTAATAAATTGTACATTCTTGCATTTGCTTGTTACATTGTCAGGCTTGTTCCCATAATCTGTTTCCAAATTATTACTGTTGTCTCTGTGAGAAAATAGAGTAGAGATTACGAAGTTATGACCTGCATTTCTTTTAAAAGAGGTAAGTACTAATTACTGGTAATACGAATTGAAAATATTTTCTTCTATTAAAAGTATTAAGTAGGCAATTCTAGTTTTGTTATAAAACTATTATTACTTTCTTAGAAGTCACAAGTTGTCATTAGGTGAGTCAACATGTGTTGCAGCCTGAGCTGCCCCATGTTGGGAGCCAAAAATGTTTCGGCACAAGCTGCCCTACATTTGGGGGCCAAAATGTCACAAACCATACTATCAAAAGCCTTGGGGGCTAAATTTTTAGAGCCTGCACCGCCCCAAGCTGACCCAGTCCTCGGGTCAAGGTTCAGCAAGAGAGAAAGTGAGGACAGTTGTGAAGAATGGAGACTAGACAGAGTGTGATTCAATCCTATTTATTCTTCAGTCTCTCTTCCTAGTCTAAGTCTCAAGTCTTGAGTTCCTAGTCCGTAGTTCCTAGTAGCTAGTTCCTAGTCCTTAGTGCCTCCAAGTTCCAAGTTCCTTCTCCAAGTGCTAAGTGCCTACTTCAAGTGCCTAATACATAATAATCATAATTTCTTCTGTCTGCCTCTTGCCTTTTATGTGTCTCACTTCTAAGCCATGCCTTTAAGTTATGCCCTTAGGTCTTGTCTCTAAATCTGATCTCTAAGTCATGTTCTTAAGTCACACACCTTTAAGTCTCACACACCCAAGGGGAAACCCTGGGTATATAAAACAAGATGTTATCAGAGTGTGCTCAGCTGTTGTAGGCTATTATAATCAAGTCTTTTGTCAGGGTATATGGCTCAAGATGGCTGTACGGATGATAGCCGCCTTCTGTTGGCTCCCCACAAACATGAGGACTATTAAATTATAAGTAGGATTATCATTATCCTTAATTTTTAGGTACATCTAATTTGCTGATATTTCCTCTTGAGGACTAAATTTATTTCATTCTAAATATACCATCTTTGTAAATAGTACAAAGTATCCTTTTGCCTCAAATAGTACAAATAGTACTATAATACAAATAGTATCCTTTTGCATCAAAGCGTCTATTCACTTCTACATGATCAAGATCTATCTAGAGAGAATCCTCTTCCCTAAGGAAAAAAAAAACAATTATGTAAATAAATAAATAAACAAGCAAACTGTGTACTGCACTCTCATTCTCCAGCTTTCACTTACAATCTACATCATATTCTGGTCCAGTGATGGAGGTGGACTGATAAAACATTTGTAAGCTAGTGAAAATGTTTCTATGCTGATAAATTTAAAAATACATCTGCAAGGCAAAGTGGGAATATATTAAGCAGAGTATTCCAAGAGAAGTAAGTGCTCCCCAGATAGAAAGCCAAGGTTCCATGCACATTTATGCCTAACACCACTTTAAGGTCTTCATTCCTCTTCTGCTGGAGCTAATACAATTCCAAAATTTTGCAATTATTACAGCAGTGAAGCAGAGAACTATGCTGTGCTTTTCATTGTACTTCACAACCTCTCCTTGATACTAATAATGGTGATGGACAGGAGTTTTATTTCTGGAAGCACAGTCACCATGTAAAACCAAATTATCAGATTTCAGGGCCAAAAAGAACATTTTGTGGAATGTAATAGCTATAAATCATCCCTCTCTAGAATACTGAAAGTTGTGGCTTTTAGCAAAGAAATATATCAAATGTAGTTTAATATTGATTTTTTTTCCCTTCAGAAATGTGTTTCAGCCACAAAGACCCCCAAACTTAGTAAATCTACATAGAATTCTTAAGCAGGATCTAGTTGTATTTTCTTCTTTATTTCATTGAGAAATTTCTATGACAGTTCCTTCAATTCATTTCCTGAATATGACTCACTAGAACAGGATCACATCATGTGGGAGTATAGTTTCACAACTATACAGAAGTTCAGCCTGTATAGGATCTATTATAGTATGTAACTACTCATAGATCTCTAATGAAATATTTCCATCATGAAGAGTCAAATGTATAAGACATATTTTGTAACTCATTGCACTGTCATTTCAGCCAGGATTTATTGGTGAAATGGGGAAAGACTAAACAAACAATATAAACCATGACTGTCAATTGAATTATTCCCTTGGATTTTCTCCAAACATTAAAAGGAAAAATCAAATAGTATCAGAACGAGGAAGTATGAGGAATGACTAGCATTAATCTGCAGTAGAATGAACTGCCATCTCTGATAGACATGAGTAAGACAAATTTATCATTCATGTTATAAATATTGAGAAGTCTGGTTAAATGTTTGTACACTGACAATTCAGGAACTTTAACATATTTAAAATAAAAATGCCTAAGGACTTTGAACATTACTTTAGTTGCTTTCAACTATATGAGATTTCTGTTGTGAATGCTCTGTTTAGCTCTTATCCCATTTTTTGATGGAGTTGTTACGTTTTGTGGAGGTTAGTTTCTTGTGTTCTTTATATATTTTGGATATTAGCCCTCTCTCAGATATGGGATTAGGGAAGATTTTTTTCCCCAAATCTATTGGTTGCCAATTTGCCCTATTGACTATATCCTTTGCCTTAGAGTAGCTATTCAGTTTCCTGAGGTCCCATTTATAAATTCTTTTTTAAATTGGATATTTTATTTATTTACATTTCAAATGTTATCCCCTTTTCTAGTTTCTCCTCTGGAAACCCCTTATCCCATACTCCTTCTCCCTAATTCTATGAGAGTGCTCACCCACCCACCCATACACTCCCACCTCACTGCCCTGGCATTCCCCTATATGGGAAGGCACTGAAGCTTCCCATGACCAAAAGCCTCTCCTCCCATTGATGCCAGAGAAGGCCATTCTTTGCTACATATGTGGCTGGAGCCATGGATCCCTCCAGATATACCCTTAGGCTGGTGGTTTAGTTCCTGGGAGCTCTGGCGGGGAGGGTCTGGTTGGTTGATATTGTTGTTCTTCCTATGGGTTGCAAACCCCTTCAGTTCCTTCAGTCCTTTGTCTATTGGGGAACCCTGTGCTTAGTCCAATGATTGGCTGTGAGCATCCATCTCTGTATTTGTCAGGTTCTGGCAGAGCCTCTAGGGAGACAGTTATTCCTCTCCTGGGCATTTACCCAAAAGATGCTTCAACATATAACAAGGACACATATAACAAGTTTGTGGTAGCCTGTTCATGTTTTTGAAGAAGTGTTGAAATTGTTTTGAGGGGATTTTGTTGAATCTGTAGATTGCTTTTGGTAGGATGGCCATTTTCACTATGTTGATCCTACTAATACATAAGCATGGGAGTTCTCTCCATTTTCTGAAGTTTTCTTTGATTTATTTTTCTAGCTTTAACTGATAGCCAGAAGGTGGAAACAAAACAGATGTCCCATAAAAGAAGAGTGGATCCAGAAAATGTGGTTCATTTACACACTGGACTACTACTCAGCTTTAAAGAATGAGGACAGCATGAATTTTGCAGGCAAATGGATGGAACTAGGAAATATTATCCTGAGTGAGGTAACTCATACCCAGAAATACATGCATAGTATGTACTCACTAATAAAATGGTTCTTAGTCAAAAAAAAAAAGTACAGAATACACAGGATACAATCCACAGAACTCAAAAAGGTTAAAAAGCCAAAGGGCCCAAGTTAGAATGCTTTACTCCCACTTGTTGTGGGTAATTGCTGCTGGAGAAGCAGGTTTCTTCACACCAGGCTATGGGTAGTTGGCTGGGAATGCTTTGAATTCCTCCAGGCTGTAGGTCGTTGTGGCTGAGAACACAGGGGGTTCCTTTACCTGGAAGTTGGGTACAGCAGCTGTGGCTCACTAAAGGCCTCTTCATGGCTCCTCATGGTGTTGCCCCAATGACATGAGAAAGTCCATGGGTTTTACAGGCTTTAATGTCATGGCAGATGGTGGATGGATCTGGATGCACCCCCGCAAAACCCAGGGCAGACCTGAGTTAAACAGGGAGGGAGAGAAGGGGAGGGGCTGGAGAAGTTTAATTGGCTCCACCCTCTGGCCTTCAGGTACCTCAATAGTATGTAAATCGCTCTAGGGCCTCTAGGTACCTCATGACTGTTGTTCATAGACCTCTCTGTGGGAGGGGTTGTTGGAGGGCTGAAGCTAAATGATAAGAACCAGGGCCTGGAAGCAGAGCTGAACCCCTGCTGTCCAGTAAGGTTCCGGGGTTCCAAGTTTGTGCTCGACCAAGCACCCAGCTGCTTCTCACAGCCCACTGCCCCACAATTTGTTGGGGGGAAGAATAATACAGTTATAGGAAGGCAGATACCTAAGCAGGTGAGGGAACCAGGGGAAAAAGGGAAACTTGTTTATTGGGGGAGGGGAACTGAAGAGAAGCTCTGAGGACAAGTAAAATGAAAAGAAATATGCAACCTCCTGAGGTGGGAAGTGGGGAAACCCTCTAGAATGTACCAGATACCTGGAAGGTGAGAGACTCTCAGGACTCAAAGAGACCTTAGATGAAATGCCCAACAGTGGGGAGCAGGAACTTGTAGAGTCCACCTCTAGTAGGGATGGAGTTGCCATCCCACAATCAAAAACTCTGACCCAAAAGTATTGTTGTCTAAAAGAACTGCAAGGGCAAAAACAGAGGAAAGAGAGAAAGGGGGTCCAGTGACTGGCCTAACATGATAGCCATCTCAAGGAGAGGCTCCAATGCCTGATACTATTATTGGTTCTATGGTATGCTTACAGACAGGAGTCTTCCAAGAGGCTCAACAAGTACCTGACTGAGACAGATACTTACACTCAACCATTGGAATAAAGTTTGGGACCCCTGTTGATGAATTAGAGAAAGGCTCAAAGAAGCTAAGGGGGAGGGCAATCCTATAGGAAGACCAGCAATCTCAACTTAACTGGACCTTGAGATCTCTCAGACAGAGACACCAATCAGGTAACATAGAGAAGCTGTTCTGAGACCCCTGACACATATACAGCAGAGGACTGCCTGGTCTTGCCGGAGTGGAAGAAGTGCCCAGCCCTTGAGAGATTCGAGGCTCTATGGAGTGGGGAGGCCTGAGAGGAGTTGAAGGTGGCAAGGGAAGAGAAGATCCTTTAGGAGACAGGGGGAGGATTAATGGAACAAGAAACAGTGGGAAGGTGGACCAGAGGTAGCAACTAGACTGTAAAAAATAAATGTAATACAAAAAAAAAAAGATAGAAAAAAAAACAACTAAAATAAAATGAAAATGTGAATTAAGCATTTGTCTATAGAGTAGTATGATAAATTTTGATTGTAGCTGTCAAGTTGTTTTATATTCTAGAATAACAAATGTTTTCATGAACAAATTTTAGAAAATGGTTAACTAATGAGAAGAATGACAAAGTAAAAATTAGAGATGCTTATAGATTTAAACAACTCTGAGTGTGAACTTCTCAAACTGGTGAACCAGTAGAGTCAGCAAAAGTAAGACCTCTGGATACAAGCTCCAGCAGCATGGCAGCAAACTTCATTGTTGTAATATTTCCTTTACTAAAAGGACTACAATGTTTCTCAACTATTCTTTACTTTACAAAGACTTGTTCTTTAAATATGCCATTTCACTTTTTGTTATAAAGTGTTCATAAATAGAATATATTTGATCAACTTATAACAGTAGTTGGTGAACATTTGAATGAAGAACTTTTATGAATGCATAGAAATGTACAAGTTCTCTCCTCACTTTCTTTGAACACCCAATGAAGACTCAGCCGGTTTTTAACAATACTGTCATTAAAGGTTAGAACTTTGTGCTTTGGTAAGAAAGTAGAGAATTTACAGGCTGGCCATGTTTGTGGTCTTCTTGCTGGGACCACAAGCTCATTTCAGTAGTAAAGTTCTTACTATCAATTTCTATTCTACTCCTTCTAAGATGCCTCTCACTATACCACTACTATCATCTAGTAGTTGAAAATCAAATTTAATTTTTCAATTCTTTTTGTAGAAGTGTGTGGAAAATAAGGCAAGATACATGTAGAAGCTGTTTATCCCATCTCTGTTTTTTCAAGAGAAAGAAGACAAAATTAGTTCATAAAACTTCTTTTAAAAGTTGTTGACATTAAAAATAGAGCCCAACTATCTCAATATTTTGAATTACATAAAGAGATCAAGTTCTTATTTGAAGACTTTTCTATTCATATATTTTATCTGTAATTGGGAATTGTGAAGGATAAGTGTGTGGTTGTTTGTCTAGCTCACACATGGTGCACACATAATGCCTGGTCTTGATGGGTACACAGGAATAAAAATGAGAGAATTGTTATGTTGTTTCAGAGAGTTTCAGATGTATGGCTAAAGGATTCAAGCTCTAACAATGGCTGGGTTTATCTTGTGTCTGGCTGGAGAACATAGGCATCTGTATTTAAATCCCTTCAATTTTGGTACATTTAAAAATATATTTCTAACTCTTCCAATTGTTTTTGGAATAATATGGTTTTTGTTTTGTTTTCTTCTTTCTGTGTTAAAGTAGATCCTTTCAGTTTGTATGTAGCTCCTGGAGCCTGTTTTTAGTGGGTTTTTATAAAATTCTGAGATCCTAATGAAATATAATTCATGTTATCTGCAAGAATTCTGTGCATTTACAGCAAATAATAGGGAGTTATGAGAGTATATGGAATTTCTATTTTTCAGAGAGGACACTTAGGATATAATGGCAGCTGTACATTTCCAAAGTGACTGATGATAAATACTAGCCCACAGAGTATCTGAAAAGTATTGTAAGTGGTAACTTCTTCAAACAAGCATTTAAATAGTTTACTCACTTCAGACAATCTTGCCTAAATATAGTGTATAGCCTGGGAGAAAGGCTCAGTGGTTAAAATATTTAACATGTAAGCATAAGTACAAGAGCCCAAATTCAGAGAACTCATTTAAATACTTGGTGGGAACAGTGACCTTCGTAGTATTCCAACACCCAAAATATAGAAAGAAGAGATGCCTAGAGCAACTTGATCAGTCAGACTAACTATAATAATGGATTTTGGCTCACCAAAATGAAAGACTCTTGACCATGCATAAGCAAAAAACCTCATCAATTTTCATGAGTTTCTTTATCAAATTTTCAAATCAAAACACTGACAATGGCCTAGATATCATAAGTTCAATCCAAAACTAGTAGGTCTTACATATATTTTATTTTTTAGTTATGTATTTTATTTTTTGAGATCCGACAACAATTATATCATTTCTTCTTCCATTTTCTCCCTCTAAACTCATCCTTATACTTTTCCTTTTCATTTTCACATTTAATAACTCCTGTGTCATAATTATTGCTGTATGTATATACATTCCTAAATATGCCTGCTCAGTCTATATAATTTTATGTATATGTAAGTTTTCAATCTGACCATTTGGTATTAGATAAGGAATTGAAATGCCCTTCTTTGGGGAATATAATGTCTCTCACTTAGCATTACTCAATTGCTTCTAGTTCTTTAGAGTTGAGTCTGTTGGGCTTTTCCCAGTCCATGTCTACATGTCTACTGTTAATTTTGATTGGTTTGTGTTTAGGTCATTTTGTTGCTAAAATTTATGGGTGTAATTTCGGACACAGTCTCACACCAAACGCCCTGGTCAACTGGCTCTTAAAATCTTTTACTGTACCTCATATGTTACCTGAGCATTAGATGTTGGAGTTGTGCTGTGCGAATCTATCGTGAATGGACCCCACAATTCTTCATTTTGATTGGTTGTATTTTTCAACAATAGTTTCTCGGTTCTTGCCTGCATGTGAGAGAACCCCAGTGCACTGGATTGTTATTATTATCATTAAAACTCATGTTTTTGCAATGAATCCCATCCGTGTAAGTTTCTGGGGGAGCGTGTCCCCTAATTTTGGATTTTAGAGTCCAACATTTTGGAGGTCCTACCAAGATACGCTCTTTCAGAATCCCACAACTCAGGGATTGGAGGTTTTTGCTCGAGCATGTGTGTCTTCTGTTTTGTGTTTATAAAATGTCTGTGCCCATGGCAGGGGCAACTGTCTGTGTACTGTCTGTGAAATGTCTGTGCATCCATGGCAGGGGAGACCATCTGTGTAGCCTGGTTTCTATACTCATGGCAGGGGCAAGAACTGGCAAGTCATGGAGAGCAGTCTGTTTGCAACCCTGGGATAGGGTCAGGTTTCGAATTCCAGGAGTAGTAGTAGTGGAAGCAGAGATACGAGCACATTGCAGGCTACAAGACTTTGGAGGACTCTCCAGAGTTTGTCTGGGAGATAGGGTCAAGAATGACACTCCTCCATCTGAAGGTGGTTTCACAGCCATAGCCGCCTAGGGCGGCATCTGTTGCTCTCTTATGGCAGACTCGCGTGTCGTGTGTCTGACGTCATGTGTTGTTCATTGCTGGTGGTGGTAGAAATCTGTTAGATTTGGTCCAGCATAGGCTGGCCAAATCATCTGAATCTGTTAGATTTGGTTCATCATAGGCTGGCCAAGTCATCTGAATCTGTTAAATTTGGTCCATTGTAAGCTGACCAAGTTTTCTGGTTACTGGAGTTTATTTCTGTCTTCATTGTCTGTATAACCTTGTTTATGTGCCTGTGATGTGGGTGAGCTGTCTGTGTTGTTTTCCTCTGATTACTTGGTGAACTGTCTGTGTGTTGGTTGTCATTCTTTGTGTTCTTGGACTTTGACTGATGTTATTTTGGACTGAATATACTGTGTTCTAGCCTCTCTCTCCCAGGGGTCAGTCTTTTGCATGTTGCCTGCTAGCATAGGCTTCTTCCCTTCCTCCTAGGTTATTTGCAGATGGCTACAAGGGCTTGCCTGAAGCACCCTGCTTGCTCCCTTCCCCTTTTGCCTCCTTGGTCATTTACAGCCAGATACAGCCCAGCCAGCTTGCCTAAAGCAGCAGGTCTGGAACCCTGCTTGCTACTGTCACCCCTGTGTTCCTTAGACTCTCATTCTAGGACTTCTACCCTTAAGTGAAAATTTTCCTTTTAATTTTGAGACAATTTTCTTTCTTGTGGCTAAAAACTCCAAGCTGGGCCTGAAAAACCTGCTTCCAAGAGCTGCCGACTCCAAGCCAACCTCCACGTGTCTCTCTCCTGTAACCCCAAATCTCACTCCTTCTGACTCTGGCTCTCCTATCCAGCCTCTATATTTCTTCCTCTAAGCTTTTCTTCAAAGTTGGCCTTTCCTCTACTTCTCTACATTTAGGATTTGCTGGCTTTAAAAGAAGAAGAAGAAGAAGAAAGAGGAGGAGGAGGAGGAGGAGGAGGAGGAGGAGGAGGAGGAGGAGGAGGAGGAGGAGAGGAGAGGAGAGGAGAGGAGAGGAGAGGAGAGGAGAGGAGAGGAGAGGAGAGGAGAGGAGAGAAGAGAAAAGAAAAGAAAAGAAAAGAAAAGAAAAGAAAAGAGAAAGGAAACAGGTGAATACAGGGGACCTCTCTGCTGGAACAGCTTCCACATGGTAGGGCAGACCCCTCCCCCACTGATTTGCCATTGAGATAGGATTCCTGCTGACCAGACTTGATTGGGACTTCAACTCACCTGACAGTATGGAACACCTGAAGGTCTACCATCAGACTCTAATGGCAGGTCTCCAGGGAGCCGCATGGTGCTCCACTAATTTGGCTAAGGTAAGAGAAATGGTCCAAGGGCCTACCAAAACCCCTTTAACCTTCCAAAATGGCTGATAGAGGCATTTCACCAGTTCACACCCTATGACCCTACATCTGATAAGCATAAAGCAAGAATGATGAGAGCCTTTATTGACCAATCTGCCAGTGGCATTAAGAAAAAACTACAGAAGTTAGATAGATTACAGAACAGGTCTTTGAGAGATCTGGTGCAGGTAGCTGAAAAGGTGTTCTATAAACGAGAGACTGAGGAAAAAAAAAGAAGAGAGAAAGCAGAAAGAGCAGGAAGCTAGGGAAC
This sequence comes from Arvicanthis niloticus, assembly GCF_011762505.2. Classification (NCBI taxonomy): domain Eukaryota; kingdom Metazoa; phylum Chordata; class Mammalia; order Rodentia; family Muridae; genus Arvicanthis; species Arvicanthis niloticus. Next base: position 72,060,362 of record NC_047659.1, read on the forward strand.
TGGATAAAAAAGACAGGAAGAAAACTTGACTAGAATCTTGACCACAGTAGTTAGGGAGAGTCGAAGGGCCAGGCAAGAGAGTATCAGGCAACTGAAGGAGGCCCTTAGATAAGGATCGGTGCACTTATTATAAAGAAATAGGACACTGCACAAGAGAATTCCTGAAGAAAAGAGAGGATAGACCCCATCGAGCCCAAGAAGAAGCCCCAGGCCACAAAATACTGGCCCTGGGTAAAAACAGTGACTAGGGAGGACGAGGCTTGGACTCCCTCCCCAAGTCCAAGGTAACCCTGAGAGTAGAGGGGAAGTCCACCCAGTTCCTGGTGGATACTGGGGCCCAACATTCAGTTCTTTAACGAACCACAGGCTCACTGTCTGGTAAGAGGTCATGGGTCCAGAGAGCTATTCGCAATAAACAATATTCATGGACTACCCAAAAGACAGTGGGCCACTATGTGGGCCTGGTGTCCCACTTGTTCTTAGTTATTCCAGAATGCCCCTACCCTCTTCTGGGCAGGGACTTGCTTACAAAGATTGGAGCCCAGGTTCACTTCCTTCAGGAGGACCCCCAAGTAAAAGACAGACAAGGAAATGTGTTACATGTGTTGACTGTAAAACTCGAGGATAAATATTGCCTCTTTGACCACCCAAAAGAAAATCCCAGAGATATGGACTGGGGGCTGAATCAGTTCCCTCAGGCATGGGCAGAAACCACAGGCTTGGGTGAGGCTAAGAACCAGTTGGCAGTCCATGTAGAGCTGAAAGCCTTAGCCACCCCTGTAACAGTCCATCAGTCCTTAGATTGCTAGATCTGAAAATACTTAAAAGGTGTCAGTCAGTATGAAACATACCCCTGCTTCCAGTACGGAAGCCAGGTACCAATGCCTACCAACCATTGCAAGACTTATGGGAGGGAAACAAGTGGGTGATGGACTTACATTCCACAGTACCAAATCCATATAATTTGTTGAGCTGTATTCTTCCAGAAAGAACTTGGTACTTGATCTTAGAGATGCCTTTTTCTGCCTTTGACTGAGCCAGAGAAGCCAACAAATCTTTGCTTTTAAATGGAAAGACCTGGGATCAGGAATATCTAGACAACTAACGTAGACTCGACTTCCACAGGGGTTCAAGAACTTCCCTACCATCTTCGATAAACGTCTACACCAGGATCTCTCCCTGTTCAGAGCAGAAAACCCCCTGGTAACCCTCCTTCAATTTATAGATGACATTCTCCTGGTTGCCCCTAACAGAGGCGTGTGCCTTGATGGAACCCACTGGTTATTAGCTGAACTGAAAAAAAACTAGGTTACAAGGCCTCTGCTAAGAAGGCCCAGATCTGCAGAAAACAGGTCAGTTACTTGGGGTATCTGCTCAGAGATAAAAAGTGATGACTATCAGAGGCTAGAAAAGAAACTGTGTTTTACATTCCCCCTCCCTCCAATGCCAAACAAGTAAGAGAATTCTTGGGGACAGCAGGTTTTGTCGGTTAGTGGAACACACACCTCCATTCCTATATATATCTCAAGATCTGGCCTTAATGACTCAAATCAAAAAGGAGTTTAATAAGGAGTTGAGGGTGTGGAAAACCCCAGCTAGAAAGATAATTCTGCCCCAGAAAGAGGCAGAAAAGATGGTGAAACATATACCAGTGGACCTGCCTAGGAGTCAAAAAACTTGTGACCACCATGTTAAACACCAAGTTCCACTTACTTGGACTCACACAGCTGGTTAAAGATATTGTATATGCACGTATATACTGTCAAAAGACAATGCCTGCCTAACCAAGGACGAATCTGGCAAATGCCTCCTGAGGCAACAGAACAGGAGCCTATTGAGAGGTAGATTTCACAGAGATCAAGCCCACCAGATGTGGTAATAATTACCTCCAAGTATTTGTGAACACCTTCTCTGGCTGGGTAGAGGCTTTTTCAACAAAGAAACGGCAATGGTGGTGGCGAAAAAGATCCTAGAAGAAATCTTTCCATGGTTCAGGGTGCCTAAGGTAATCAGCTCAGACAATGGGCCTGCCTTCTTTGCCCAGGTAAGTCAGGGATTGGCCAAGTACCTGGAGATTGATTGGAAACTTCATTATATTTATAGATCCCAAAGCTCAGGTCAGGTAGAAAAAATAAATAGAATCTTAAAAGAGACCTTGACTAAACTGTCCATGGAGACTGATGGTACAGACTGGGTGGTGCTCCTTCCTCTGGCTCATTTTAGAGTTAAAAACACCCCTTCAAGATTTACCCTTGTGAGATTCTATATGGGACACCCACTCCTCTGACCACCTTAAGAAAAGTGACTGGACTTATTTGTCATAGTAACAGTAATTTGTATGCTAGGTTAAAAAGACTTCAGGTGGTGCAGAAAAAAGTGTGGACTCTGCTGGCTCACGCTTATGAACCAGGGACCCCAGAAACATCCCATACTTTTCAGGTTGGAGACTGGGTCTACGTCCAGTGGCACCGAGCTCAAACTCTGGAACCACGCTGGAAAGGACTGTTTCTGGTGTTGCTGACCACTCTCACTGCTGTAAAGGTTGATAAAATATTGGCTTAGATCCATGCCTTTCATGTAAAACCAGCTCCAGAGAAACCACTGCCCAATTAGACAGTCTGGCACACTCAAAATCCAGAGACAGACTGTAGCTGACCAATATGATTCAACCTGAGGTACTCGTGGTCTAGACCATGATCTCGCTCCTGGCAAGAAGGCCTGGACTAGACCTCGAGGGTAACCCTCATGTTCCCCAAAAGCTAACATGAGAGGTCCTTTCACAAACTGGAGATGTTATTTAGTCCATTTCAAAGATGGCGACCCCATATACCTGGTGGCCCCTATATTTTTAATGGCCTGGTTAAATTTGTTAAAAATTGTGTTAATACCATACAAGTGCTTATGCTTAGACAATATCATGCTGTACACCAAGATGACAGCTTGTGATTCCAGGATTGGAATCAGCCACAAAGAAAAGGGGGGAATGTAGGAATTCAATTAAACTTAATTTTTAGTTAAATTTAATTTTTAACTGCCCCAGGACACATCTAGGGAGGAGAACATTCCTTAGTACAAGGACACCTGCTGGATTACTCTTCTGGATTAACATTCAGAGGAAAGCAGGTTAACATTCTTCAGACCACAGGGGAGGGAACCCACCTGTGGACAAGAAAGGCCCAGAGTACATAGACACATTCCACAGGACAGACCAATCCTTGCCATTTACAGACAAGGGGGGTCCTTGCCACCCCATTTCCCAAAGACCAATCAATTTAAAAGTCACACTGTTCCGCCAATCATACTGTTAGTCACTGTTTGGCTAGTACACCGCTTAAACTGTATAAAAACTGCTCCTAACCTCAACTTGGAGTACTTCTTGCTTGCATGCGAGAGAAACCCAGTGCACTGTATTATTATTATTATAATTAAACCTCATGTTACTACAGTGAAAAAAAACAACAAAAGAAAACAACAACAACAACAACAACAACAACAACAACAAAAAACCAATGGTTTCTTTCTGCTTCAAAAAGAGAGGTTTTTCTTGTTAATAAAATTGAAGGTGTAGTGAGTTAAGATTACAAGTTTCTGTGGGTATAGGTAGTTTTTCTTTTACTCTAAAAAACAGCTTCAGGGCTCTTCAGTATAATACTCTTTTCTGACAAGAAATTGTTGAGTAATAATATAAGTTAAACACCGTGGATAATAATATGTACCTACAATAATCTCTAAACTAAGTTTAGAATTAGTCCACTTTAGTTTGAATGAACTTAGATTTCAAATACGAACTATACTTAGTTCAATAAAGCCCAATTATTTTTATTTACACTTTACCTATTGATTTTTAGTTTTAACTGTTGAAACAGGATCTCACTATATAGTCTTAGCTGTCCTGGGACATGCCTATGTGTATATATATATATAAACATGTCCTTCATATTTCTAAAATTAAAGGCATAAAACACTCTGTCAGTCCCGAATATTTTTAATGAATACTTTGGCAATTAATGTCCAGTTGAGAAGGACTCAGGTAAGCTGAAATGACTAAGTTGGTGTTCAGTATGTTACTGTCATTAATGTGCAGTTGTTCATTCAGAGGAGCATGTAGCTCTCCAAGATTCAGCTCCTTCCACCATTTCGTGTGTGAGCCCCTGACATTTCTCTTCTTGGTTATAAAATTTAAGTGGACTGTGTACCAATGCTACTCTTCTTAATCAATATGATTCTGAATCCCTGTCCTAACCAGTACTCCCATTGGTTCATCAAGTTCTAGAAACAGCAAGTCTAATCAATATTTGCATTTTTATCATTTTTCATAATATTATAGCAAAATACTTTTAAAGTTAAAGACAATGCTCAGCTTTTTTTCAAGGCACATGTCTTGTTACATTTTCTTTGCTTCCATATAATTTGCCACTTTCTTATTCATAACATGTGAATGTACATGAACAAAGAGTTAGTATCATGCAACTACAATTAAGTAGAGGGAAATAACCATGGACTGTGGTGCCTTAGGGTATCTGGACTTTATCAATTAACCTGAATTGAGGCACTAATTTAATAACACTAGTTTCCCTCCATTTAATCCTGTTTTAAGTTCTTTTACGATAAAAAAATTTCTTTTTGTAACAGAGAAGTTCAGGCCCTTATTGACATATGTAATCTGTGTCATCTGGCTCATTAACTGTAGCACAGGCACAACAACATCTTTATAATTACTGTCAAAAAAATAAAAAAAAAATAAGTGTTTATTTGTAGCAAGTTTTAATTCTACTCTAAAATGTCCAAATGTAACACGCACACCTGCTAGACTATAGCATTGACAAATGTGTCAGACAGGAAAACTGCAGGGAAATAGCAGTGTTGGACAGATCAACCTGGCATGATGTGATCTGCTAATAGGCCTCTTTAAAAAAACAAACTAAAATTACCTAACTACAAATGCAACTGGATTTCAGTCATTGCTGCAGCCTTTGGAGAATATTGTCCTGTTATAACCTTTTTGTCTCTCCATTTATATACAGGAAGCAATCATTGTCAGCATCATCTACAAGAAACGTGAAAGACAGCAATGTATGAGACTTGAAAAAGACACACCAAATGTAGCCAAGGTAGGAGTTAAGGGCTTTTCTAGAGACACGTGGAAGCTAGAAGTGACAGGTTTGGGCAAAAGACAGATAGGTGGAATTTTAAAAAAGACCTCAGAGTTTACAATGTAGGGAAAGGTAATAACACCTCAGAGAAAGAGTAGCTTGGCCTTACCATTGTGAAGTACTAACTGCAACTGAGCTGAGACTAATTTAGATAAACTGAAAAATATCAATGATAACTACAATATAGCAATATTCAGTACCATGCAAAAGATGCCTTTTAAATGAAAGTGTATATTTCCCTCTATTGTATTTTGAACAGTATATAAAATAAAATTCTTAATCCTTTAAAAAAAATTGTTCTTTGCTGACTGGTATGGGACAAAAAGGAAACTGATCATTACTAGTAATAAAATTGATTCGATTGTGAGAGGAAACTACTGGCTTAAGAAAGCATGGAGTTAGACAGATGCAGACAGGTAGGGAAACATGAAATAACTTCATTATGTCTAGGAAAACCATATCGCAGAGAAACTGATATTTTTAATTTCAAATCTCTCTTTATTTTTCAGACTGTTTCTTTGAACAGGAAGCTGCAATGAGCGAAGTCTCAGTATTTTGCATTAAAGAATGACAATGAGTTCTTAAATATACAGTTTTAAACTGCACAGCAGCATGGGGATGTGCTATCTTTCTCTCATAAGACACATCAAATTTTATCTCACTTTATTTATTTAAAATTTTTTAAATATTATAATTAAATAATTTCCCTTCTCTTTCCTCAAATAATCCCACATGCTCATTCTTACTATCTTTAAATTTTATGAAATATTCTTCAATAATTATAGTTACACACACAGATATATATGTATATACAACTATGTATTCAAAAATATACATGTACAATTCACTTGACCTGTATAATATTATCTGTGTACATGACTAAGATAAAGAAATTGTGGTTTCAGAAATAAAAGACAGACACTGATTTAAGAATCTTAATTTATAAACCAAAGCTCAGAACATTTTGAAATGATCATCCTTTGGAAAACAACTCTAATCTTGACTGGGGACTCGTATCTCTGTTCTGTCTTGACAAACTTAAACTGTGAAGTTTAAGTAATGAAATAGATAAAAATGCTTCAGACTGTGAAAAAAATGTTGATGTCCTTTGATATATATTTTTTTTTTTAAAAGGAAGATTATGTTCACAAGAGTTTTGTGGAAATGCTGATGCTCAAAATTGAGAAATAGAAGATCCTTTATTGTGGAGAAAAGAAGAATGCAGTGTTTAAGAAAGGAAAGAACCAGATTTATTTTTTGCATAATGTTGACATCCAATATGTGTGTTGCAATGTTACATTGGTCTTTATGCTTTTAGAAACCATTTACTCAATAATTTTTTGGATGGTGTTATTTATACTTCATGGTGATATGAAAAAGATCTGAAGTAGATATTCAGGTGAAGAAAAACGTAAAGCCTGACCTCCAAGGGTATAGAAGCAAACCTGCCATCATTCTCGGTACTGATAATAAGAGACAAGGAAAAGTTCCTTGCTAGTTCCACCTATTTTCACCTTCAAATTTTACTACAGATTTTAATCAAATATTTTATTAATCCCAGAATTAGAAATTATGTCCAATCAGAAAGTAAACTCATGGGAATGTGCATTCAAACTTTCTACCTTACTGAGAGTCCAGTGGTATATGAACCATGTAGTTCAGGGAAAACTAATTTATTTTCTGTTCCACAAAGTAAACAGAAAATAGAGGAAATCTACACTTGAGAATATGGCAATAGTAGCTTTTCACATATATCTGAAGCACAAAAAAGAGATTTATTAACCGGGCAGTGGTGGCACACGCCTTTAATCCCAGCACTTGGGAGGCAGAAGCAGGCGGATTTCTGAGTTTGAGGCCAGCCTTGTCTACAGAGTGAGTTCCAGGACAGCCAGGCCTACACAGAGAAACCCTGTTTCAAAAAAAAGAGAGAGATTTATTTACTTAGCCATGTTCAGCTATAAATAATGATAATCTTCAGACTTCTAGGCATGGTAAACTTTGGGTCAAATTATGAAACATTTATTTACTGGTAGAAAGAGTAAAGAATTATGGGCTTTTAGATGTATAAGGTTGATTCTTACCATATATAAGGAGGGTATCTTATTATAAAGACTTGGGTGTATAAAAATTATTCAGTTATTGAAAATTAACCAACCTAAGAATCCCATGAGACTATAAACATGTGTAAAATACATGTTTGATGTTAATAAACATTTGCTTGAAAAGAAATAATAAAATTTCAAATATGGTCAACTACCATATTGATAATTCAAACAAGCAAATGCAATCACTGCTTTTAAAATAGAAAAGCATAAAATTTTATATTCTGTACTTCATTTTCAATGAGATAATCATAAAAGATTTTGCTCAATTATTTGAATATGTTCATCACAGATCTAAATATATAGTAGGAACACTGAAATAATTTTATAAGTGATAGGGATTAACATGAAACCTGGCAATTTCTTTGGAGCATTGAACCCCAAATGAGGCGTAAAGGAAGCTAGCATCTGTGAATTCATAGTACTTCAGAAAAGCTTGATTGCTGATTATATTTCCTCAAGATAAAGGAGATAATTATATATTTTCAGGATGAACTATGCCATTTAGCACTAAGCAATGGCTTCCAGAACTGCATGTGTCAAAGATAAGATCAAACAGAAAACCTTCAACTTATCATTAGTAACTGTGCTGGCTAAATTTTTAGCTTGATCTAAACTAGAGTCATCTGAGTGGAGTGAATCTCAATTGTGGAAAAAAAAAAAGTATTTTCCTGATTGCTGATTAAAGTCAGCTTGGCCAGTTTATCTTGAATGGAGCAGTACCATGGGGAGGTCAGAAAGCAGGCTGAGCAAGTTATGACTAGGAAGCCATGAAGGGAGTGCCCCTTAAAGGTCTCTGCATCAGTTTTTCTCTTTGTTAGCTCTGGTGATAGATATGACCCTTAAAGTTGAAAACTAAAATTAGCCCTTTCTTCCACAAGTTGCTTTTCATTGTAGTCTTTATCACAGCAATAAAAATATAACTAAGCCAATAACACAGATATATGACAGGTATATGTGTTTACAAAGAAAAGCTAAGACCTGAAATATATGCATTAAAATATATGGATTTTAAATGCAAAATAGAGCATTTAAAATCCATGTTCAAGCTGATCGACTTTAAAAGAATTTTAACACATATACTATATATACTTTTAGACATCTGAATCATGGTCTATGTTTGTATCCAGTTAAGGAAAACTAGCTAGTGCATATACATTAATAATTGTCATATTAGAAGATGAAATTAAAAAGTATTAATTTTCTGTAAAGAGAAGTGATACTAAAACATTGATAGTGTGAAAAAGTGATTAAAGAAATCTCTTTCACTCTGTCTCTCCAAACCCCAAACTAACTTCCCTCTGGCCTCTCTCTCTCTCTTACAAATGTGCATGTGTGCATGTACATGCACACATGCATACACACACGCACACGCACACATATATATAACATATAATCATACACATTCCTGTACATACACAAAGTATGTTATGTAGGTAATTTGTATATGCACACATACATACATGTATGTCATATGTATAATATATATGCAAATACATCTATACATACCACATATATACAGTATATATCTGCATATATACCCCTGTGTCTCATATGTAAAATATGTATATACTTGGATCATATGTGCATGTCAAATGTATCTTGTATATGCATATATAAACAAGAGTTATATTTTGCATATAGCATGTACATACATGTATGTCACATAAGGAAATAACAGGAGGAATACAAAGGATATACAGGTGAGATGAATGAATTTGAACAAAATACCATAATATACAGGCATCAAAATTTTATAAAAGAACTGGTATGGGAGCTCAGAATATTATGCTCTCCTAACAAGCATAAGCTTTAGAGTTTCTTCTCCAGAGCTCAGTAAAAATAAAACAAAACAATGATAACAAAATGAAACAACAAATTAACAATATTAACAAAATCTAGAACAACAAAACGAAACATGCAAACAAACAAAATCAGGAAGTCCAGGCAGATATTGTTATGTACACCTTTGAGATACTATCCCTACGGAGCCACAAATGAACATCTATTCACTCCAAGTAGAGACCTGAAAACAAAACCATTTAACAATACACTAAGCTATGATGAATGGATGAGTTTATTGGAGTTACTTACCCAGTATCAGCGGCATAAAGATAGCTGTATCACTAAAACTGATCCCAGCAGGCATAACAATACATGAATGCTGAATGTCTGAAGCTTTATAAACTTCCAGGTAGTAAATCAGGTCAGAGGACATCCTCAGCACTCTTACAACTTGTATACCTAGAGAAAGAAAGGACATTTGCATTTCTAATTTTCAGGGATTTTCTGAGACTTTGGAGTTATTTACTGCCTTTCACTATTGGGTGCCTCTTTTTATTACTTTCTGACACTTAAAAGAATGTCTGCATAGGTTATTTTAATTCTGAGAAGACTACTATATAACCCCTTGTACTTGTAATAGCAATTTTAGAGAGGTGGAGAGTGGAAGCTCACTAGGACTTACTAGACAGCCTAAACTAACCAGAGTTCCAGACCATAGACAGACTATGTGTCAAAAAACTAACTTGATGGCTTCTAAGATCTGCACTAGAGTTTTCCCTATAGCCTCCACATGCATGCTCACACTCATGAATGTATGTCCATACACACAGCCACACACAAACATACAAACACACACACACTATATTAATAAACGCATCATTTTCTAAATTTAGTAAAGCAATAGAAAGGCAATGTGTCATAAACGTTAGTCTTGCTACTCTGTTCAGACTTTTGGGCAATCTTATAGGCCTTAGGTTAAAATTCTCTGAATGTTGTAGTTTTTATAATCATTTTCTAAAAAATATAATAGTTTCAAAATCATAGATATTATTCTATAATTCGGTGATCATGATATAAAACAAACTATTTTAAATAGTCTGTTATATTCAGATTTTAATTTCAATGGAAGGTTGGCTTCCGATTGAAAGACAGTGAAAATAGCATTATAATTAATAAATAAATTATAGCTTATCTATTTTGTCATAGCTCATTGTTGAAATTATGGGAAAGAAACAAACAACAGAAAATGCCAGTTTTGAAGAAATGAGAGTGGTAGGAAGCAAGTGGCCGTATCTTCACATATGCATAAAACCCATGAACCTCAAAGGTAAATTGTAGTCTAAATCCACTATAGAATCCCAGTATTTTTCAAAGAAAGCCCGAAGACACTCTTTAGTTGGAAGAGTGAAAAGTAGGATGCAGTGTGATATTTGCATTATTATTAAGTATCATCATTATTCCTACTAAGTAAGGTTTGTCTCAGGAACCTACATAATGATGTGCTTGTGTACCAAGTGGTGGTTACAAAAGTGGGTTATGTGCTGAAAATTGATTCTCAGTGATGGTAATAAAGATTAACATTGAGACAGACAATAAGTCTATATAACTCTATAATGAACTTACAACAGGGAAATTTAAAAAGAAATCAAACCAAAAAAAGTTTTTTTTTTTCCAAGAAGAGACTGATAGGAAAGAAATTCATATCGCCAACTGCTTCTTATAACATAACAAATATCTCAGACTTCAGATTGAATACTGTCAAAAACTGGAGTCAAATGGTAAAGTATTGTCAGTAGTGATAGAAATCAAAACCTAAGAAAACAAAACTATGTGCCTGCATTAGGTCCCTTCTGTGAAATCAGCCAGTGGAATTTAGGTGAGAAGAAAAATGGGGAGAAGGGAGAGCTAAGAGAAATGTTCTTTCTGTGTAGTAGTATTGTAGTTTAAAGATGCATTTTTCTGCTTCACTCACCTTTTTTGACAGTTATCCATTAAACTGTGGGGTTTTGTTGGTGGTGGTGGTGGTGTCTTTTTTTTTTTTTTTTTTTTTTTTTCCTTTATAAATTGTCTCAGAAGAAGCCGCTTTAGTATCTGAACACTAGGGGGTGCCCTCATTGCACAGATTGCTCTGCCGCCTGTGTAGCAATGATCCCAGGGAAGACAGGAAGATGGATTTTACTTTTGGCTCATTTAATTCGGAACCTCTTTTGGTATTGTTATTGCTTTTTCCTCACTGGTTTAATGATTTGATCCCACTTCCTTTCTCATTCGGGGATGTGGGATATCTTTTCAGAGTGCTCTTATTACTAGACCTCTCAGGGGAAAGGAAGAAATGTTAGGATCTTCTCCTACTGCTCAGATTTTGCCTCTCTTCAAGAGACAAACGTTTTCAGAGAAACATTACATTATTTTTAAAATTTACATACTTACTTTTATATTTTCATCAATGTCAAACGTTTTCCAAAATTTACAAACACTAGCACATTTTAGAACATTTAAAACACTGGTGTTTTGCAGTGAAAAATATACTGTTATCATCTCTAGTTTTAAATGTATTGATTTGTGATTCCTTGTGTGAATAACACACTGTTGTGTTTGTGTTAATCTATCACAGTGTTTTAAATATTCATAGTATTCGCTTTTCTTCAAATTTTACCATAGTCACAGATATAAGGAACAGCTTATTCTATTATTTTATATTGGATTCATTGCTAAATATCATGAAAATATACAGAAAAATTAATTTCCCAATATGTACAAATGAATCTTGCTTTTTTTTTTACATGAGATACGTAAGCAATAAAGTAGAGAGGTTGACTAATGCTGATTAATAAAGCAGTACTCTAAATAGAGTGACATTCGGCTTAGTTAAGGTCTGGGAGATATTTGACTGTAAAATTTGCATACACAGTGTGGGGTTTATAGACTATTGTTTGGAAGCTATTTCCCCCATTTACAATATAATAGAAACAATAAAACAGAAATTTTCTAATAAAGTCTATTAATTGTATTATATAAAACATAATTCATTGACACCCTGACAATGGAGATTTTTTTGAAAATCTTGATAAATTGTATGTGTTTCTTGGGATTTTGCTTTGAACTTCTACAATGCCTTTCTCATTCATTACAGAATTAACATTTTGACATGTGTTCACCTCATATTTGTGCAAGAGTCATGAAATCACCATCATTTGATAATTATTCTTCATAAAGTTTATGATCTAGATTAATAGGCAAATATTCATGTTACCAAATGCAGGTTGGATCCCATTAACATAAAATTTATTAAAATTAGCAGGTTTTAATAAAGTTCTACAAAGATACTCATACTCCTTGAATATATTAAAATGTAACATTAGTTTCATGTAGACAAACCTTTTAATTAGCCCTTATCTTGATTCAGCTTTTAAGAGCTGAACTTTGTACAGAAGTTATAATTAAGTTCCATGATCAATATCAGTGTCATGCACCACATATTATTTAATAATTTTGAGTAAAATGTGTATAACAAATATAATTTTATGTCCACCTTACTATAATATAGCTCTGTGACATAAATTTTTAATACATTCCAAGTATAAACATTTATTTCCTAATATTTTCAAACTTGACGTTCTCTAGTCATAATCGTAACTTTTTTATATAAACTGGAATATATTTAAGAGTGTTTTTAAGGTTAGACCTGCAGTTTGAGAATGTTGTATGTGAGTATAAAAGAGTTTATTCTCCCTGGAGATAGTGTACATTTTTAAGTCATTTCAAAATTGCGGCTTCAAAGGAATATTACTTTTTTCAAGCTGAGCAATTCTTAGGCCCTAGTAAATGAAAGCTCTATCTTCTGAAGTCTGATCCATGTGGCCAGTGTTTTCTGGATGAGCAACATGAAGTAGCTGGCCAACAGTGCAGTTGCCCACATCCACAATCTTTAGGGAGCTCAAAAGAACTACAGCGTATCTAAAATATTATAGTAAATACAGCCTGATGAAGAAAATTCAGGTACAATTGCAGACGTTTATAAGGATAATGGAACTTCTAACTATTGTCTGTCTGTCTGCTTGTCTGCCTGTCTGTCTGTCTGTCTGTCTGTCTCTGTGTGTGTGTGTGTGTGTGTGTGTGTGTGTGTGTGTGTGTGTGTTTGGGGGTTTATATATACTCTATTCACTTATTGTTTGTCTATAATCTGTCACTTATCTTCAACATGAATGTGTGTGTGTGTGTGTGTGTGTGTGCGTGCATGCACATGTGCTTATAAGCAGCATTATGTGCCTGCAGAAAAACAAAACTATAGAGGTCTTTGATAACATTTATGTAGAGGTGTTGGATTTATGTGACAATCTAATTCACATGAAGAGATTTTTCATTTTCTAAATTTAGTTTTACTAAGCTGTATCTTTAAATTATATTTCTATTAGGAGAAAAAAAGGTGTTTTAAATTTGGAGACTGACGTGGACCCATCCCTATAAGTTAGAAGAAATTTTGGTTACCAGCTACTAAGAAAGTCAAGTCAGGTGGGATGACTTCAAGAAGCTCTACTTGAAGAACAGGGACACCTGGTTTCTTGGCATCGGTATGTGAATACTGTATATGAGTTTGCATTGTTTCCATTTACAATAATGTTCAAAAGTGCAGTTTATGGTTACACACTATAGAAAATTTAGAATTACTGTGGAAGTATACCATGAAACATCTCTTTGACAAAGCTTCTAAATTAGGTTAGTTCAAGTGGGAGGAGCTACTGTAAATATGGATCACAGTATCCCATAAATAGATTTCCTGGACTGAATAAAAAGCAAAGGAGCTGAACATTAGCTTTCATCTGTCTCTATGCTTCCTGGTGTAGAAGGTATAGACCTGAAGTCTCAATCATCCTTTAATACCCTACCATGACAGACTGTACTCTCAAACTGACAGTAGGAATAATACCTTCTGTCCTCAAGTTGCTCTTTTAAGGTACAACCAACAAGTATGTAACTGCTATAATTGTGTTTGATGGGTAAGAATCTAGCCAGACAAGGTATTACTGGTGTTAAACCTGCTTTGACAGCAGTGCTTAGAAGGGACAACCAGGACATTTGGAGGTCTGAGCACTCTTTGGCCATATGAAATGCTACAGGCTATCCTTGACCCATATCCAGAACCCATTTCAAAACAACCAAGTAAATGATGTTCAGCTATGGAGTATTCAAAACAGCATTTTTAAGGAGAAAGAACACTTTTTCATTTCAATGTAAGCAATGCCAAATTATAATAATTTCTGGTATGTCCTCAGTGGGCCTCTCTTCACCTTCATGATATGATTTGGAAGAGACAGAGGCACCCTAATTATGCTTAAATGAGGACATTCAAAAGCCAGAGGTAACACATACATAGTTCTAAAATCATTGTAGCAGATGATGACTGATGAAAAAAAGAATAATCGTGTTTGTAAATTTACATTTATTAATTAACCATAAATTTACTGAGGATGCAATTTCATTATCTCTCAACTTTTTCCAAATTACAGAAAGTATGCAAGACTCAGGAAAGAAAGTGTTATTTCTTTGGATTCGAGAAGACAGTGGAGAAAAAGAACAGGTAGTTTGATCATCTCTCCATGAGCATTTGTATTATCTGATATTTTTCAATATCTCCTCTAGTAATAGCAGATGACACCATAATTACAAAAAAAAAAAAACCCAAAAACAACAAAAAAGGAATACGAACCTGAGAACAAAAAGATTCTTTTGCTAAGTAAAGCTTACACGTTTGTGGAGAAAAGAGCCTTATTTTTTCTTCAATAAACTGAGTAGAAAGTTTGTTCTGCTTTTTATAGAATTTTGATATATTTTTCTATAAGATGGAATTATCAGAATATCAGTAAGAAGGAGATATAGGATTTTACAAACTATTCAAGCTTCGTTTTAATCCTTTCCTTCATGGAATATTTTTTTTTTCTGGAGATCATGCTAGAAATAATTATGAGAGAGTATTCCTTGAATCTGTACTTAAATATTTCCTTCTGACTCAACACTTTTTTTCTTAAACTTAAAAATTAGTACTTCAGCTAAAATCTTTTATCTACTCTCCCTGTAGCACACTTTTTAATACATTCAACAATAAAATGAATTCATTCCTTAATGTATTCTCTGCTTCAATTTATTTACAGAGCACTTAGCTTATGGAGAAAGCATCCTTGGAGTTGTCTGTGTACTGCCATATTAACTAGATCTATTCTTTTCCCTGAGGCCTAAGCATTTTGTTAACACACGCATACAGAGTCCCAACAATGTACTTGGTATTGCAATAAACATCGGACATATTCAGAATTTTATTTCAGACTCAAGAAAGAGTCTGTTCTTTATATTTGAGAAGACACTGGAGGAAAATTGTTTATTTTCAGAAGACTCAACACAGTTCCAACCCTCATGGAATTTAAATTCTGAACGTTAAGAGAAATACCGGATAACTGTGGAAAAACATAATGAATAGACATAAATTTTCAGGGTTTTGCAATCATGATTTCTGTGAATTTTGAACAGAGTATCCATATTGTTAGCAAAGTCTACTGAAGCTTATGAATAAAACTAAGCAAGTAAGGACATTTCTTGACTGCCATTGAGGGGAAAATGTTGCCAATTCTTTTCAAAGCAATATACTTAATTGAGCTTGTAATTGACTACTTATTAAAGCTTCAGATCCAAGGTTAACTTGCAGACATTTTTGGCTCATGTACATACAAATAATTTTTTTTCTACTAAAACTGAGAGATTTAAGAAACTTATGACATGATATGTAAATCAACCCTATGTCTAATCCAGAACTCATTTTCTAACATTGCTTGTACATTCTTAGTTTAGCATATTCTCTAAACTACTCCAAATATCTTACCTTTCTCACAGATTAATAAAGTAGTAGGAGATTCCCTCAGAGATATTTGTTTTCTAATTGTTCGAGAAGTAGGATTTGCCTTTTAAATTTGAAGAGTCAAATGAACACATTTATTAGAAGAAAACATAGAAACCAGCTACTATCACCTAATATTTCCATATTTACAGTAAAAGCATCTTATGTTTTCTTGAATAACAAATGCTTTGTTTTGTTTTAATCACTAAGTATGTTTGCTACAATATTAATTTATACTTTTACTCTACATGCTGGTAAAAGAAATTACTGGGTCAAAATATTTGCATATTTTAAATTAGTAAATAGTACGATGTTTTAGTCTATAAACCTATAGTCTATTTGTACTTCTGCCAGCTGTGTTAATCATGCTTTTTATTATTAAGCATATTTCTATTTGCCAATGTAACACTTAAAACATTCATCTTTTTAAAATTGGATTTATTTTCCTGATTCTATTTTTAATTATTTTTAATAATTTTGTCAATAAAATGTCTTCTTTGTATCTACTATTATTTCACATGGTTTATTGATATACAATTAACATACAGAATGACATATTATTGACTATCCAACGAAATGTTACATATGTATGCACCCAAGATTCCATTACCAAAACCAACACTGTTTCCAAAAGCTATCTCCATTTTAATCCTGAACATAGTTAATATGTTTTAAATTATTTAATATCTACCTACTTAGTAAAATTTTAAAAGTAAGTTTATTTATATATAAACAGTATACTCTACTGGATCGCAATAATGTATTTATATTGTATAACTAAAAATTGTTGCCCTGTCTTCATATCTCTTACCCCCAGTCTTTGTAGCCTATCATTCTAATCTTTGATTATGTGATGAATTTGAATATTTGAGAACTTCACATAAATAGTATGCTATAATATGCATCTTGTGTGTGAGTGTGTGTGTGTGTGTATGTGTATGTGTGTGTGTGCCTTCTTTTAGCTAGTGTTAAATTTTAAAGTCATCCACAAATTAGAGAATTCCCTTCACTTTTTCAAGTGAAATATTCTAAAATATATACATACATAAATCAATACAATGTATTTTTCTATGAACATTTGATTTACTTTCAAACCTTTGACTTTATAAATTAATTTCTATAAATTATTTTATATAATTATTTTATTTCTGTTCAATGTACACACAACTGTCATAGTGTATTGTTGAAATCAATATTATAAAATCTTGGCAATGTTGGACCTAAAGATCCAAAACCAGGTGATGCGCTCCCCCAGAAACACACACAGATGGGATTTGCTCCAAGAAAATGAGGTTTACTGATGATAATGTGATAACCAGTTTATTGGGGTTCCCCTGTATGCAGACATGAGGAATCCCAAGTTGGAGCTAAAAGCAGCTTTTATACCATTTTTTACAGAGTTCACAAGGACAGTAAATTAATTCTTAAACAGTAACCATAAAAGATTTCAAACAGCCATTCCCAGGCCCTGTTTCCAATCCCAGGCCTGGTTTCTAAGTAACTCAAATTTGCACCTTATCTTTTATAACAAAGAGGGTCAGCTTAAGTGGCTTCTGTTTACCCAGGTGTACTGTGTTAAGGGTTTATCTCCCCAGTAAATTTTTATCTTGGGTCTTTCTTCCTGGAATGATTGTTCGAGTCTTTGGAATGTTCTCCTCCTGCGATGTGCCTGGAGGGCAGCTAATGTTTCAGTGTAAGCTGAAACTCAAATTTAAGGATCTCTTAATTTTAAGTTCAAGCTGAGGCTTGAAATTACAATCTTACATTCAAATTACATTCTTACAGCAACAGGTTAGTTGAATATTCCTGAATGAAAACATACACTGAGCCTTTATATCTTAATATGCCTGAAATAGCACAATAGCTGGGCAACTGCTTAGCCTCCATGCCATTAATCCTGAGTTAATGTTTAGTAGAGAATGAAGAAAGAGATCTGCCATGCTGGGAGAATGTGAAAGAGAGGAAAGACAACTTGCCTCAGAAGAATACAGGACAGAGAGGCATGGCCACCATGTAAAGGAGCCAGGAGAGCACAACCCAGTTGAGCAGCCTTCTGGGGTCCAGAGTAGCCAAGATAGAACATAGAATTAGTAAGTAATAACTCAGGATTGACCCTCAAAAATCATATTTATTTCAACAATGTATGACTATAGTCTTGGATCATCTTCTATTTGGAATTTTTAAGGAATAGCTGTACTGCCTTCAATAGTGGTTAGTTTAACTTATATTTCTTCAAACATCAGTACATAAGATCTACTTTTATCAACATACCCAGTAACAGCTGTTATCTTCTTCAATTTGCCAATAGTCATACTAATATGATATGAGGTCATTTACTTGCACTGCATTTATTAATTTGGCAATGTTGAAAGCCTTTTCATACACATTTGGTTCAATACCTCATTGACTTTGCAGAAATATCTACTTAGTTCACTTGATCACTTTAAAAGTAGTCTATATGTCTGCCTTTTCTAAAACCATTTTGTATAAAGATTAATTTTAACTTACATGAGATTGTGTCTCTGTGTTATTATCTGTATGTGTATGCAGGCATTCACAGATGACAGAAGACATCAGATGCCCTAGAGCTGGAGACACAGGCAGTGATGGGATACCCAGTGTGAATAATTGCTCTTTAAGAGCAATACACACTCTTAACATCAAGGCCACCTCTCTGGCCCCTGATTTCTGTATTACTGTTAATTGTTTGTTAAATTTTAGTGCTGCCATGAGTGAGTGCCAAAGAGTTCCCAGGACAATGGAGGTATTTAATTGGAAAAATCTTGTCACTGTCGTGAGAATTTAAAGGAAAGACAAGTTAGGAGCTGTAAGAAAGATTTAAGAAAATATGCACACTTACCGGCTGAGCATGGGTTATCTGAGTAAGCCCTGACCTTTAGGTTTTAGAATAATACATCCTGTTTGCAAACTTTCATTATGTGCAGATTTATTAATGAGCCCAAATAAGAAATTCTGTGGTGACTGAGGACTTAACAAGAGTAGAAACTATGCTCTTTATGTATTTATATGTAATTTTCAGATGCATTATGGTAACAGTTATGTGGGGAGAATCTTGGAAACTCTTATGCTAATAGTATTGGGAAAGTTGTCACAATGCAGCCAAGATTGCTTTGTAGTTATTATTCTTGACCACATTGATCCACCCTACAATGGTCAGTTTTTGCCTTTCAGAATTTTCAGTGGACAATGGTAATATGCTATGAGAAACCCGTTATGTTTCTTCATTCTTCAACCACCAGGCAGTAATCATTTTATGTGATACCTAGCTTCATCAGAAGAGAACAAAAAACTTCAAATAAAGAGATTTTTGAGGAAAAATAAAGGTTTAACATTACTTCATTTCATAATATATTAACAAACTTATAGTAAACAAAACAGTATGATTTAGGCATGAATACACATACATAGAAGAGTGAAAGAGTAGATAATCTAGAAATAAACAAACATGCATTTACCTAAGGCCAAGTATATATATTAAGATAATAGTCTCATCAGTTGACAGTATTAGGGAACTGAATATTCACATGAAAAAAATAGCATAAAATAATTAGACCCTTAAAACACACACACACACACACTCAAATTAACTAGATAGATAAATACATCAGAATGGTTTAAATTGAAAAGTCAGAAACATAAAAAAACTTGAATCTAATAGAAAAAAGCTATTCTATAAAAATACAATAAAAATTTATTGTACAAAAGGCTTCAAAGATGTGATGTTGGTAAATATTTCCCAAATTTAACATGAAAATGGAGCATGCAGTTTAAGGATGAGAGCACTGATGGGTAACTTTATCCGTAAGGCAAAAATGTTCTTGGTCTTGACTTAGATGGGGCTAGAAATGCCCAAAATTTCTGGGACTGTGGCATGTTTTCTTGTTCTTAAATTATTTTGCTTTTATTCATTAATTTCCAATTAATATATTTATTTATCCTTTTACTTTACATCCCAATCACAGCCCTCCTTCTTCCTCTCTTTCCAGTCCCACCCTTATAAATTTTCCCCCCGATTTCCCCATCACCTTTCCTCAAACAAGGGGGAACCCCCCTTTGGGTACCACTATACCCTATGACAATTAGTCCCAGCAGGACTAGACACATCTTCTCCCACTGACGCTCAACCAGGCAGTATAGGTAGGAGAAAGGAGATCCAGTGGCAGTAAATATTGTTATATTTACTGTAAAATTCACTTTGCTTTTCTGCAAAGATGGATAGCTACATAATTTTATTTTTACTTTGTCTAACTTTAATGTGCTCGGTGCCTAACTTTTTTTTCTGTATCACCTTTCTAGTTAGAGAATCCTCACCTTTTTCGGAAATATTGATCCTCTTTGGAATAAATATATAAGCATGCTAGAGATACCATATTAACCTCTGTCCTTCACTAAACATGGGTGTCCTAGGTGTCTCAATTATGATTTTATTGTCTCCTTTAGAAATGCATATATATTGATGTATTCATGTGTATCAAAAGGACTCATATGTATTCATATCGCTGAGTTAGTGTTTCTAAAAACTAAAGTGACACTTCCAAAAAAATTGTCAATTTTATAATCTCAGCATGTTAGATACCACCAAGAAGCTATAGACATTACAATTAGAGGTGATGACAGAATGTTTCAAAAAATATATTTGTTCTCACAACAAAGCAGACAGTTGAAGAAAACACTTAATAAAATGTGTTTCACATTTCTACAATGACTCCAGTCCATTTCACATACTATCTGAAAAAATGTTAACACATTCAACAGTCTGAGTAGGCATATTTGATTTCTCTACTAACTAAATAACTTATGTTTAAAGCCAAGATTGTTTTTGTAAGAAGTAAAATAAACTCCGTATAAATAACTAAGCAAAATACAAAAACACAGGGATGGTTGGTTGATTCTAGCCATGGGCAGCTCTCCTGGGGAGCCTATAGTAAGATAGTAATTTTTTAAAAAAAGAAACAAAAGAAAAGAAAAAATATCAGCATAAAACTGTTTTTTATTTTTTATTTCACAAAGCTTGTTTTTTATCATATATATATATATATATATATATATATATATATATATATAATGTGTTTATCCTTTTCTATCTTTGAAAAATGGTGATCTCAGCCTCATGTGCAATATTGTAACCTTATATGCATGTGTGCAAGTCAGTTTGCTTGCAAATAATTGGGTGAAAATCACAGTGGATGACATAGAAAAGACAAGGAGTTAATTTATTTTTGCCCAAGGCTATTTCCACAGCAAAGGAATTAGATTCAAGTATAATGAACAAAAAGGAGGTTTTTAAGTGGCAAAGTTAGTGGAAACATATTGGAGGATGTCTTGTAAAAGCAGGTCAATGAGACATGTTAAGTACAATGCCTTAGTGTTTTTATTTTCCTAATTTTCCCTTCCCTCTTCAGAACTTAGTGTATATTTGTTAGTTGGCATTCACTAAATTTAGATTATTATTTTGCAAAAAAGGGGGGAGTGGTAAGAATCTATTTGTTTTTTTTGTAATCTATTTTTAAATGACCAACATGAATATTTTTGAAATCTGCTAAAATATTAGAAGAACATTTGTATAAACTTTGAAAGAAAAGGAGATAATTTGACTTAAGATTTAAGCTTTCTACAGAAAGAAAACAGAAATACTGTGTGAAGAACCCCATCTAAATTTATTAAAGTGCAAGGGAATATGAAGTCCCCTGAGTGTAGCAAAAAGTTAGTAATATCTTTTGTTTGTTTTCCAAACTCTCCTGTGCTTAAACTTGATTGGCTTTTGGGAGGTGATATAAATCATGTTCAACAAGAATTTACTGTACAAGTGATGGAGCACAAGTATTCACAGAGGCACAGATTGTACTTAAGCCGATTTGCAAAGTAAACCAGTGCACACATTTTCTGGATTATTATTCTGAACACATGCTTTATTATTTGGCAAGCTTGAAGCATTAAAGTTATGTCTCCCAGCCAACTCATTGAATAGGAAGTGTAGCGAAAGAAGATACTAATGGATCCTAAAAGGTATGAAACCTATTAACAAAATATTCAGATTAACAATATGCAGTAAGCTAGGAAAAAAGATGCAGTTTAGGTAAAATATAATGAGCTTCCTGAGGTTTTTTCTGCATTTAAATTCATTGAAAATTGTTTTAGTTGTCTGAGATAATGTTATGTATCTCAAATTGAAACCCAGAAACTGATTGTCCACTGAACATATGACTACAATGAGGATTTATACCTTCAATGTATTGAATGAATAATTGCATAAACATAAATGAGAAACAAGTAACAAACCTAAAAAATAAAAATATACAGTAATGTGGAAGAATATAACAAAAATGAAATAATAAATTGCCTAATGTTGCTTAGGATATGGAATAGAAAAACATTTTATGTAATGGAAACAACCCTTGACCAGAGAAAGTATTGAGAAAAAAGAAATATTATTTCACGTGCACAGTTTGGACAGAAGAGACAAATTATGAAGGTTATAAGACAGAAGAAATTACAGACTTGATTAATAAATCAGTCCATTGAAGGAAAATGATGAGATAATAATGCCAAGAAGGCCTTATGTATCTTACTCTGAATTTTAAGTTAGTACTTGCAAATCTTATAATGTCCATTGTAAACAACACCAGGATCCTGTAATTACTCTGTTTTCATTATGGTATATATTAAAACTATGAATTTCATATCCCCCTATGGACAAAGAAACTCTACTTGCCTACCCTATTCCTCTTCTTACACTTCCCAGGACACTGTACACTTGCACCCAATGCTAATTTCATCAACTGCACCTCATTGAGCTATGACTATCACCTGGATGCTTGATGATGTCACTAAGAGGACTGAGAGTGACAGCCTCAAAGGGAAAGTGGGAGCCAAGATACTGAGAAGTATGATGAGGTGAATCAAGAGGTGTGTTGAGGAAGCCCCACAGAGAAGTTGACATAGCTTAATGATAGATAGAACTAATGATGGGTAGGAAAGACTCTAGAATTACCATTGTCCTGTAGTATTATTTATGATTGTGTACTAACAGCATGATAATATCATATAAGATGTAGGTAAAATACCATGGTAACAGAGTGAACCAGTGAGGTAAAAAAAAAAAATACAAAAATAAAAAGAAATAGACCATAAGAGGAAAATGCAAGACATATTTAAAGAAAAATAATTAAATATAAGTGTTTTGGCAATGTGAAGGCAAAATATATGTTGAACAATGCTAGTTGCAAATTATGGGATACTGTTAAGGCAATGTGCTGAAGTAGGACTGTTGAAGTCATGTAATAAAGCCTTGGAAAGGTAGTCATAATTCATCCCACTACTTTTCTAGTTTAAATAAGTGCCTAACCTTCTCCATAATTCAAAAGTAGTAGGTAGGTTTGGTGGCTCAGACATGAAATCAATCCTTTCATTTGACACGCCACCCTAGGACCTTCCATTCTTTGGTTTGTTTGCTACACTTCAAATAAACTGTCCAGCAAGGAAAAGTAAAATCTCTGATCTCAGTCTTAAATAACTCTCACCATATAAAGAACAAGATTCTTTACTCTTTATAAAACCAAGTTTAAATAAGCATATCTATAACATAGTAGATTTACTTTTAACATTTGTACTTTTTTACAAACAAGGTAAGAATAATTACACAGGCTTTGCTTAGATGCTTTAAATGCCATTAATAAAAGGAGGATTCTAAGTTTGGTGAAACAGAATAAACTTCTTTACTAAGATGTATAAATAAATTGGGAGAGTAAGGATTTATTTTATGCTACATATTATAATCTGCAATATATATATAAGTCAAAACAGACACTCCAGTAAAGAATTTTGAGGCAGGAAAAGAAGTAGAGGCCTTGGAGGAACACTGCTTACTGGCTTGCTTCTCATGGGCTGTTCAACCATTTCTCTTACAGCACACAGCATCAGCAATCAAGGCAGGGCACTGCTAACAGTAAACTTAGCTCATGAATATCAATCATAAATCCAGAAAATGCACCCTAGGTTTTTTCCCATTCCAATCTAGTCGGGGTATATTCTCAGTTGAGGTTCATTATTAAAAATTATTTCAGTTTGAGTCAAGTTAAGTTAGATTGCAGAAAAAACAAATGAAGAAACAAACAAGCAACCCAATTAAAAATGAGCTACAGAGCTAAACAGAGAATTCTTAAGTGAGGAATATCAGATGATCAAACAGCACTTAAAGAAATGCTCAACATCCTTAGTCATCATAGAAATGCAAATCAAAATGACACTAAGATTCCACCTTACACCAACCAGAATGGCCAAGATCAAAACCTCAGGTCACAGCAGATGCTGACAAGGATGTGGAGAAAGAGAAACACTCCTCCACTGATGGTGGGATTCCAAAGTGGTACAACAACTCTGAAAATTGAACTGGTTGTTACTCAGAAAATTAGAAATAGTTGTATCTGAAGATCCAACTATACCTGTCCTGGGCATATACCCAAAAAATGTACCACCATATCACAAGGACACATGCTCCACTATATTCATAGCATCCTTATTTCTAACAGCCAGAAGCTGGAAGCAACCCGGATGTCCCTCAAAAGAAGAATGGATTTAGAAAATGTGGTTTGTTTACACAACAAGATACTACTCAGCTATTAAAAATGAGGACATCATGAATTTTTCAGGAAAATATATGGGAGTAGAAAATATCATCCTGAGTGAGGTTATCCAGAACCTACATGGTTTGTACTCACTAATAAGTAAATATTAGCCAAAAATTCAGAATGCCCATGATACTACTCACAGAACATATAAAGCTTAACAAAGAAAGAAGGCCCAAGTGTGAATGTTTCAGTCCCACTTAGAACATGGAACAAAATAATCATGGGAGATGGAGGGAGGGAGGGACCTTTTGGGAAAAGTAGAGGGGGAGGGAAAATTTGGGCAAGATCAGGCATGAAAGAAGACAGGTAAAGAGGCCAGATGGCCATAAAAATCAACAAAAATATGCAGCAGTGTGGAATGGGGGATGGGGTGAACCTCTAGAAAGTCCGTGACACAAGATACATGAGAGATTTCCAGGACCATTGGGGATGACCTTAGCTGAAATGCCAAAGAGTGGGGAGAAAGAACCTGAAGAGACCACCTCCAGTAGATAAAATAGACCCCAGAAGAGAGTGGGAACACATACCCATCTCAAAATTTTTGACCCAGAATTCTTCTTATCTAAAGGAAATGCACAGAAAAAAAATGGAACAGAGACTAATGGAAAGGCCACCTAGAGACTGTCTCAACTTGGAGTCCATCTCATGAGCAGGCACCAAACCCCAATACTATTGCTGATACCACATTGTGCTTTCAGACAGGAGCCTGGAATGGATGTCCTCTGAGAAGCTCTACCAGCACCCGACTGAGACAGATGTAGATACTTACAACTAACCATTGGCCTATGCTCAGGGCTCCAATGGAAGAATTAGGTGAAGGATGGATTGAGGGGAAGAGGATGGCAACACCATAAGAAGAATGACAATATCAACTAAATGGACTTCTCAGAATTCCAAGAGACTAAACCACCAACCAAAAAAAATATACATGGGCTGGTCTACGGCCCCCGGAAATATATATAGCACAGGATTGACTTGTTTGTCCTCAGTGTGAGGAGATGCACTTGGTCCTGTGGACACTTGATGGCCCAGAGAAGGGAAATTCTAGAGGGGTGAGGTGGGAATGGATGGATGGGTGGAAGAGCACTCTTTTAGAGGTGAAGGGAAAGGAAGATGGGATGAGGGCCTCGGGGAAGAGTGTGATTGTTTGTATATGCTTGGATCAGGGAGTGGCAGTATTAGGTGTGGCCCTGTTTTGTATCACTGTGTGTGGGGGCTTTAACAGCCTCATCCTAGTTGCCTGGAAGTCAGTCTTCTATTATTTGCCATTAGATGAAGATGCAGAACTCTTGTCCCCTCGTGCATTATGCCTGCCTAGATGCTGCCATATTTCCACCTCGATGATAATGGACTAAACCTCTGATCTTGTAAGAAAGTCCTAATTAAATATTGTCCTTAAGAGCTGCCTTGGTTGTGGTATCTGTTAACAGCAGTAAAATTCTTACTAAGAAAGGGGGGACCAGGAAGAGGGACAATATTTGAAATGTAAATAAATAAAATAATTAATTAAAAAATAGAACAAATAGGAAAACTCACAAGCATACTATTCAAGATGGGAGATGATTTGCTCATAGTTCAGATAATTCATTGCATCAAGGTCAGAAAATATGGTAGTAGGAATAACAGGCAGTTGTTCACATTATATTTGCAATCATGAAGTAGAATGTTAAATGTGGGATTGGATTGTAAAACATCAATGTGTGCATCTAAATATTTATAATGTTTATATGACAATATCTATAATAGACTTACTTCATGAAATCCTAAAGCTAAATCACTAATTGGTTGCACTAAACCCTCAAATTTATCTCATATACCTGCTAGTATCTTTGCCCTATTTTTTTTCCTCAACCAGCATACAGTTCCAATATTTCCTTGCAGCTTACAGTCAGAAGAGATAAAATATATACATCATATCAATATCTATATTCTCAAACTTATTGAGCACTTTGACAGGACCAAGAAGTAATAACCACTTAACTGTTAACTAATGAATTAAGCAAGTATGATATACACAAGAATATTATGCGATAGTTAAAAGAAAATTTGTTCTTTGCCACAACATGTAAACCAGGATATTGCTTAGCAAACAATACACACAAAAACACACACAAAACAAAGACAAAAATATAAGATTTTATGTCTCACATATAAAAAGATTAAATGAGCACTCATCTAATAAATTTAAAATTTTATTACTCCCTTAATAAATACAAAGTTTGATTCTAAATAAAATCTCTGTAATTCTACATGTATACATGTGAATGTAACATACACATGTCCAAATGTTTTTTATTGGTTATTTTATTTATTTACATTCCAGATGTCATCCCCTCTACCGATTTCCTATCCCCAGAAACCCCCATCACAACCCCCTCTTCCCTTTTGCTTTCATACCATTTTAATTACATACAAGTATTAAGGTCAGTTCTAGGTTGAGGAACTAGCAATACAATAGATGCAAATAGTCAAGGAACAAGCAAGACAATAACCACAAATAGTCAAAGATCAAGCAAGGCATTAAACCTAATGGCTAGAACACTCCTGTGATCACTGTTTCTAAGGGCTTATCAGGATTACCAAAATATCTGAGCCAAATTCGAAGTCCTAGCCCAAAGTCATTTTCTTGCCTGAAGCCTATTCCTTTGTTCTAGCCTAAGATTTTGATTCCTGTCTGAAATTACTTCTTTGTTCTATCCTAAGAATTAGACCTGCCTAGAATTACTCTTTTGTTCTAACCTAATGTCAGATTTCTGCCTGAACCCCATTTCCTTATACCTTGGCCAATGTCAGATTCCTCCCAAGCAGCCCATTTACATGTCCATTTTTTAAGGAATTGAAATTCAAGATCTGACCTAGAAACTCAGTACTAGTTGGTACTAGGTTGGTACTAGCTGGTACTAGGTTCTTAGATATTATCTTAGAAGAGTCATCTAGGTCTAAAACCATAGACAATGTATTTGTATTACATTCATCCCCAGGCATTTTGAGGGAATAGTGTGATTTGGCGCCTGTGCAAATCAGAGCTGGTCTATAATTTGCAACCTCATTTATGGAAATAGGTTCCCCTTCATGAACTACTTTGACAGCCTTCAAACACCAGTGAGCCTTCCAATTCTACCTTGTACTTCTCTGGGCTTGCCACTTTTGTAGCCACACCTAAATTTCTATGTTTTATATATTTGAACTCTGGTACACATGCTTGTGCAGCAAGCTTTCATACCTGCTGATACAGATTTTCACCCCTCCCCACTCTTTATCCCTTGTATTTTTCCAGGTTTTACAACATGCATAGAGCATTGGTAGATGATTCCAGCTTGAACAGTCACAGTATAGGTGAAGTCTTAATTATACATTCTTTAATTTCAGATTTTTATTCTAATAGAACTAGAATTTAACTTTAGCATTGGGCATACATGAAAAAGAATATTCTACTAAACTAAACCCTCAGCCCCAAATTTCGGCAGAAAAAGGAATAAAGTCACCTTGCCCTCAGAGATGAAATATTCAGGAAAGTAAAAGTTGCCCTCTGAAAGACAGCCAGTGCCCTTAGGTGGGGAGAAAAGGAAGAGATAATTCAGTAGGTAGGAATTAACCTTGAGTAAAAGAAACATCTTGCTTATCATGTTCTGTCTCTTTGTGTATTTTAGGATATTGTTATCGTTTTTTATTTCATACTTCCAGTAAGAAAAGGGTGTGAAGCAAGAAAGGTTCTGCTTTCTTCATCACTGTGTTCTCAGCAGCCATGACAATAGTTGACAAATGTACTTTTCTACATGAAGTTCTAATTAGGACAACTGTACCTAGAAACAGCAGCATTATTTGCTGTTTATTAAATCAGTCATCTCTCAGTGTGTCTACCTCTAATTCTAAGGCTAGACAAGTGACAGTACCTTCAGCAAGCACATTTGAGCATTTGAGTTTCATGTGGACAAATAACTAAAATTCCATTTTTACATTTGTTCTATCAGAGTGAACTTTGTGAAATCTAAAGGGGATAGATGCTTAAAGCTTCTCTTATTGTTTTGTGGCTTTGCCCTTTCTGAAAGGGATTTCCTACATGTCTCAGTGGCAGAAGCAGAGGGAAAGCACTTTACTTTATAGAAGCAATTAGTCACTCACCTACTGTTTCAATACTCCATAGTAAATGCCAGCTGCACATAGTCTTACATTTAAATCTTCTTTTTGCAACACATGTAGTGCTCACACTAATGTATTTATGCATGCTATGAGATCTCCATCTTTCACTTTTAGTTACTAGAAATACAGACTTTCATTCTTTGGGTAGGCTAAGGTCAGAATTGACCTTTATTGATCCCTGTCTAACATGCTTATAATAATGTGTTTGGGTTTTTCTATCAATTTATGATCTAAATAAGAATGTTACTTAATTTCTCTGTAACCAGTTTGAGAACTAGTCAGTAATCTACTATATAGTGAGTCAATGAAACCCTGACAGAATAAGAAAACAAAATCATTGAGAATTTTATAGGCAGATGATACTGTACACTAACACAAAGAATTTCAAAATTATATATGACTTTCCTTTAATGATATCTGAAATAATTAAACTATACATTCTAAGTAAATTTATAAATGTACAGAAATATTAACTGATGTGGACATTGATGAATTCTTTCTAGTGACAATGTTTGAGGGATCAAGCTTTATGAAAGCAAAGAACTTAAATTTAATGAAACATATCATTTTAATCAAATACTTTATTTTTACCATGATGCTCATTTCTTATATGATAAAACACTTATGTTTATAACTACATGTTATAAACATGAAGTGTTGATTTGATATGGTCTAAACATGTCTCTGAGGAAACATCAAGATTAATTTAAATTCTGGGCATATTTGAGAGAGATTATCTATATTAGATTCTTTGAGGTGATAAAATCTATTCTAAATTCTGTTTTTGATAAATTTGTTTTATTTTGTTTGTATAAATATCTTGCCTGTGTATCTGTATGTGCACCATGTGTGCACTTGTAGAAATCAGAAAGTGGTTTTAGATTTCCTAAAACTGGCATCATAGATGGCTTTGAACTACTATGTGTGGCTGTGAATCAAACATAGGTCCTCTACAATAGCAAAGAAATCTCTGACCTGATGAGAGTTCATTGCAGCCTCTGAGAAGGTTCCCCTTTGGGTCTAGAGTTGTCTATAAAGGAGAAATTGAGTTGATCACAGACATTCATTACTCTTTGCTCCTAGCCATGGATGCACTGTGGCCATCTACTTTAAACTTGTCTTGCCATAGCTACCCTGCCATGGTGGACTTTATCTTCCATCAGTGAGTCAAAGTGAATCCTTTTCCCCTCATGTTGCTTTTTTTGGATTATTACAGACACAACAACAAATAATATAAAGTATAATTTAAAATAATTGTATTCTCTCAGTAATAAGTCAATTTCTACAGATTCAGGAATCAGAGTCCTTTTCCACGAGAGTTTAATCATCATTACTCACATGGAGGGCATGTATACCAAATACTCTCCTTAGCACGCATAAAAAATTGACAAATAAAATATAACAAATTATGAATTATATTTATAATAACTATTAGAAGTACCCCTATAGGAGAAATGAATTAAATAGGTGTGAATAAAATCTACTACATTCATGCATGAAGTTACCAAAGATTACTTTTAATATTTTAAAATTAAAAATTAGTATTTCTGAGAATTACAAACATGGAATATTTTTCATTGTTTTAAGATATATTTGTCTTATTTTATGTCTATGTGTGTTTTGACTACATATGTGTCAGTATGTTATGTCTATGAAGTGCACACAGAAACTAGCAGAGTATATTGGATCCCTGCAACTAGGGTTAATGTGACAATGTGACTGTGAGTGACAAGCCAGAGTTGCTGAGTATGGCATCAGGGTCCTCCAGAAGAACAAACAGTGATTATAACTTCTGTGTCATCTCCTCATTTGGCTGTAATAATTTATTATTTTATCCTACAATAAATCTTAACAGTTTTTGTTTTACATTTGTTGTTTATTATAAACTGATACTTGTTCTTTGACAAATCTAGCTTGTGGTCATTTTGAAAACAGCAAATTATCTTGTTCTTCCTGGCAATAAAATGCAGCACATGCTTGGCTTTCCAACATGCCCTTTAATTAGTCTTGTTGTTAATTAATGATAACTACATTATAGCAACCATTTGGGGATGTATGTTAATCTTAATAAAGTTCATAATAAATGAGAATGGGCATGAGGATTTTAATCCATAAAATTATAAGCATGGTATCTGATTCTCTTGACAGAAATGAGAACTGAGGCCTTATGAGGAGATATGA
Organism: Arvicanthis niloticus; assembly: GCF_011762505.2. Classification (NCBI taxonomy): domain Eukaryota; kingdom Metazoa; phylum Chordata; class Mammalia; order Rodentia; family Muridae; genus Arvicanthis; species Arvicanthis niloticus. The sequence continues at coordinate 72,091,257 of NC_047659.1, forward strand.
GAGGATCTTCTCCTAATTGAAAGTGGCCCCTGGGTTCTTCAGATGTCAAGAAGCAGCATGTGTAAGAGTGCTTTGAATGTCTCTTTTATATCAGACTTTGAAAATCTTTCTTTATTTGTGATCCTTAGAATATTACTGCCTGGAGTGGAAAACAATTAGATTCATTAATTTGTTTCCCTTCTCACTTGATTTAATACATCCTGAGTAACAGAGATCACTAACAATTGCAGTCTTGACTGTAGTACTTATTAGCAAATTATACTTTAAACTGAATATTAAATTATCATTAAAACACATGAATAAAAAAGAAAGCATTTCAAAGAAAATGAAATAAAAATAGCTGTTTGTGTCCTCTCCATGGCTATTTTGGAAGTAGAACACCTATACCAAAAATTTTGTCTTGCATTATATACTTGATAACCTAAAATCTGATCACATGATGTTTAAAAATACATTTTAACATTTTATTATTAAATTAGTCTCTCATACATAATAAAGGGTCCTTAATAATGAAGAATATTGATGAGCATCAAGTTTTCTAACAATTTAATATTGACATTAACAAGTCTTGGTTGAAAGCTTTTCCATTTGTTTGAGTGGTCAATTAATTTTTAAGCAGAACGTTGGATTACTAAACCCATATGAAGTTACAAAAGACATCACGAATCTGTAACAGTGATTTAGTATTTAACTGTAGATAGTGAACTAGAAAAGTAAGAATAGAGACCAACCTGAGAATCCAGTATCCAAATGAGGTAGATACTTTACTGGGGCAAAGTTTTTCTTATCTTCACATATGCACATGTTGAGCTATTAATAAATTGGTTTTAGACTCATGTTTAGTTTATGTTGCTAAGGTATAAAAATGATATGTCCATTAAAAATGGTATGACCATTAAAGACATAGAAAGGGAAACTATAAAAAAAAAAACCCAAAGTTTTGTTAATTGTATAGAGTCCTATGAAATAGGTGGCCAATGACTATCAAATATATATTTTGATTTGAGATGATCCTAACCTCTAGAGTTAAATTTTGAATAAAAGAGAGTAACTTAATTTATATTGAAATACATATTCTAGGAGCTTTGACAACTACAAATACTCAGTAAACTGAAAAAAAAATTAGCAAATTAGGAAACATGAGAATGTAGAAATATCTTTTAAAAGTCATCAATCAGAACATTTACATGTGAATAATATATTGTATGAATTTATAAACTCAAACGTAATACTAGATTACAGTATGCCCATATTTAAAATGAATTATAAAGTGGTTAGGCAATATCAAAACCAATGTCATAAATAAACTACATGGGTTTGGCCAATAGAGGTTGAAGAAAAGATTTTTGGTGGCCTCACTGATCTCTAAAGTTAAACAGCAAGTATTCCCAAGCCTTAAGTCCTAGTTCATTTTTTTCTGCTCCAAAGTGATAATAATCAGAAGCAATACAAATTTGTTTCAGAAAAATCATCAATTGTAAATGTGTTCCTTATATACAAAGAGTTTAAAGAAATATTTAATTCTATGAACCATAGAAGGGACCCTGCTAGCATTGTGCATGGGCAAGCATAAACCTTGGGTTCTCACAAATGTTTTGTGTGCATGAATGATATTTAAAAAGAAGCATAAGAGACTCAAAACTGGTCTTCCCCTGGGAAGGCACCATATTCAGACCCATCCCAGAGGATCTGCTGCATCAGAGCAGTTGGTAAGAATTGTCTTCCAAGACCCGAAGTTGCAGAGCTGGGAGACCAGCACCAGCAGTGTACTAGGCACCCATCACCCACCAAAACCCTGCCCTCCTGAATACCACTCCCCTTTCATCCACTTGCTTTGGTCCTTCCTGCTTGGGCAGACTCATAGCTAGTCTGCTTAGAGAGAAACCACATTCAGACCCATTCCAGAGGATCTGCTTTACTCAAAGAAGTTGAGAATCCACTACAACAGGAGCAGTGAACTCTTAGCTGGTTTGCTCCCATGAAGACACCATAACCTGACCCATTGGCACAGATGCCTTCCAATCTAATCTGGTGCACTGAGCAGACCATGGGCACATCCTCTGGAACTAATCCCATAACACCCAGAGGAAGCTGAACTCCCAGGAGCTCCAACACCTCCAGGATCATAGAAATAGCTGGATTCCCAGAAGCTGTGACATATGGGATCACAAAATCACAGATTCAGCTAGACTCTGAGGAGCTCAGACACAACAAATAAAATAGGAGAGCCAGGCTCCAGTCAGTGACAGTGAGTGCAGGGAGCAATACAGATAAACAGATGGCAAAAGGCAAGCACAAGAATGTAAGCAACAGAAACAAAGGTTACTTGACATCATCAGAATCCAGTTCATTCAACATAGCAAGTCCTGGATATCATATCACACCAGAAAAACAAGATTCAGATTTAAAAATCACTTCTCATAATGATGATAGAGGACTTTAAGAAGGGCATAAATAAATACAGGAGAACACAGGTAAACAGATAGAAGCCCTTAAAGAGAATACATAAAAATCCCTTAAAGAGTTATAGGAAAACAAAACCAAACAGGTGAAGGAATTGAACAAAACCATCCAGGATCTAAAAATGGAAGTAGAAACAATAAAGAAATCACAAAACATGACTACACTGGAGATAGAAAACCTAGGAAAAAAATTCAGGGGTCATAGATGCAAGAATCACCAACAAATACAAGAGATAGGACAATCTCAGGTGGAGAAGATGCCGTAGAATACATTGACACAAAGGTCAAAGAAAAAAAAAACAAAATACAAAGAGCTCCTAACCAAAACATCCAGGAAATCCAGGACACAATGAGAATACCAAACCTAAGAATAATAGGTATAGAAGAGAGTGAAGATTCCCAATTTAAAGGGCCAGTAAATATCTTCAACAAAATTATAGAGGAAAACTTTCCTAACCTAAAGAACGAGATACCCATGAACATACAAGAAGCCTACAGAACTCCAAATAGACTAGACCAGAAAAGAGATTCCTCCTGTCACATAATAATCAAAACACCAAATGCACAAAACAAAGAAAGAATATTAAAAGCAGTAAGGAAAAAAGGTCAAGTAACATATAAAGGCTTCATTAGACTAGACATTACACTAGACTTCTCACCAGAGACTATAAAAGCCAGAAGATCCTGGACAGATATCATACAGACACTAAGAAAACACAAATGCCAGCCGAGGCTACTATACCCAGCAAAACTCTCAATTACCATAGATGGAGAAAGCAAGATATTCCATGACAAAACCAAATTTGCACAATATCTCTCCACAAACCCAGCCCTACAAAGGATAATAGATGGAAAACTCCAACACAGGGAGGAAAACTAATACCCTAGAAAAGGCAAGAAAGTCATCTTCTTCCAACAAACCCAAAAGAAGATAGCCACACAAATATAATTTCACCTTTAATGATGAAAATAATAGGAAGCAATAATCATTTTTCCTTAATATCTCTTAAAATTAATAGACTCAATTCCCCAATAAATACATAGACTAACAGACTGGATACATAAACAGGACACAGCATTTTGCTGCATACAGAAAACACACTTCAGTGACAATGACAGACACTACCACAGAGTAAAAGTTTAGAAAACAATTTTCCAAGCAAATGGTTCTTAAAAAAAAAAAAAAAAAAAAAGGCTGGAGTAGCCATTCTAATATCAAATAAAATCAACTTTCAACCAAAAGTTATCAAAAGATAAGGAAGGACACTACTTACTAATCAAAGGAAAAAAAAAACTACCAAGACAAACTCTCAATTCTAAATATCTAAGCTACAAATGCAAGGGTACCCACATCCATAAAAGAAACTTTATTAAAGCTCAAAGCACACACTGCACCTCACACAATAATAGTGTCAGACTTCAGCACCCCACTGTCATCAATGGACAGATCATGGAAAAGAAACAAAACAGAGACACAGTGAAACTAAGAGAAGTCATGTACCAAATGGATTTAACAGATATCTATAGAATATCTTATCCTAAAATGAAAAAGAATTACCTTCTTCTCAGCATGTCAGGGTACCTTCTCCAAAATACACCATATAATTGGTCACAAAATAGGCCTCAACAAATATAAGAAGTTTGAAATAGTGCCATGCATTCTATCATATCACCATGGGCTGAGGCTTTTCTTCACTAACAACAAAACCAACAGAAAGCCCACATAGATGTGGAAACTGAACAACTCTCTACTCAGTGATAACTTGTTCAGGGAAGAAATAAAAAAAAAAAGAAAGACTTTTTAGAATTTAATGAAAATAAAGGCACATCATACCAAAACTTATGAGACACAATGAAAGCAGCACTAAGAAGAAAACTCATAGCTCTAAGTGCCTACAAAAAGAAAACAGAAAGAGCATACACTAGCAACTTGGCAGCACACATGAAAGCTCTAGAACAAAAAGAAGCAAATACACCCAAGAAGAGTAGAATGCAGGAAACCATCAAATTCAGGGCTTAAATCAATTATGTAGGAGCAAAAAGAACTATAAAAGAATCAAAAATACCAAGAGCTTGTTCTTTGAGAAAATCAACTAGATAGATAAATGCTTAGCCAGACTAACCAGAGGGCACAGAGACAGTATGCAAATTAACAAAATCAGAACTGAAAGGGGAGACATAACAACAGAAATCGAGGAAATTCAAAAAACATCAGATCCTACTTCAAAAGCCTATACTCAACAAAACTGAAAAATCTGAATGAAATGGACAATTTTCTAGACAGATACCAAGAAGCAAAGTTAAATCAAGATCAGATAAACCACCTAAACACTCCCATAACCCCTAAAGGTGGTATTATTGCAGAATTCTCTCAAACGTTCCAAAAGGACCTAATACCAATTCTCTTCAAACTATTCCAGAAAATGGAAACAGAAGAAACACTACCTAATTTATTCTATGAAGCCACAATTATGTTCATACCTAAACCACAGAAAGATCCAACAAAGAAAGAGAACTTCAGACCAATCTCCTTCATAAATATCAATGCAAAAATACTCAATAAGATTCTAGCAAACCTAAACTAAGAAAACATCAAAACAGTCATCCATCATGATCATCTAGGCTTTATCCCAAGAATGCAGGGATGATTCAGTATAAGAAAATCCATCATGGAAATCCACTATAAAAAACAAACTCAAAGAAAAAAAGAAACAGATGATCATCTCCATACATGCTGAGAAAACATTTGAAAAAATTCAACACTGCTTCATGGTAAAAGTTCTGGAAAGATCAGGTATTCAAGGCCCATACCTAAACATAGTAAAAGCAATATACAGCAAGCCAGTAGCCAACATCTAACTAAATGGAGAAAAAAAATGAAGCAATATTGCTAAAATCATGGACTAGACAAGGCTGCTCACTCTCTCCCTACCAACTCAACATAATAATATTAGAAGTCTTAGCCAGAGTAATTAGAAAAAAAAAAAAAAAAAAAAAAAAAAAAAAAAAAAAAAAAAAAAAAACAAGGCGAAAGGGATACAAATTAGAAAGGAAGAAGTCAAAATATAACTATTTGCAGATGATATTATAGTATAGTTAAGTGACCCCAAAGCCTGCACTAGAGAACCCCTAAACCTGATAAACAACTTCAGCCAAGTGGCTAGATATAAATTTAATTCAAACAAATCAGTAGCCTTCCGCTACTTGAAGGATGAACAGGCTGAGAAAGAAATTAGGGAAATGACACTCTTTATAATAGTTACAAATAACAAAAAATACCTTGGTGTGAATCTAACCAAGCAAGTGAAAGATCTCTATGACAAGAATTTCAAGTCTCTGAAGAAAGAAGCTGAAGACGATCTCAGAAGATGGAAATATCTCCCATGCTCATGGGTTGGAAGGATTAATATACTAAAAATGGCTATATTGCCAATAGCAATCTTCAGGTTCAATGCAATCCCCATCAAAATTCCAACTCAATTCTTCAGAGTTAGAAAGACCAATTCTCAGATTAATTTGGAATAACAACAACAACAAAACAAAAAATAAATAAACAAAAAAACAGGATATCGAAAACTATTCTTAACAATAAAAGATCTTCTGGGGGAATCACCATCCCTGACTTCAAGCTGTACTACAAAACAGCAGTGATAAAAACTGCAGGGTATTCATACAGAGATAGGCAAGAAGACCAATGGAATAGAATTGAAGATCCAGAAATGAACCCACACCTATGTTCACTTGATCTTTGATGAAGAAGCTAAAACAATTAGGTGGAAAAAAGACAGTGTTTTCAACAAAGGGTGCTAGTTCAACTGGAGGTCAGCATGTAGAAGAATGCAAATCAATCCATTCTTATCTCCTTCTACAAAGCTCAAGTCCAAGTGGATCAAGGACCTTCACATAAAACCAGGAACACAGAAACTAATAAAAGAGAAAGTGTGGAAGAGCCTCGAATGCATTAGCACAGAGGCAAAGTTTCTGAATAAGACCCCAATGGCTTATTCCCTAAGATCAAGAATTGACAAATGGGACCTCATAAAATTTCAAAGCTTCTGAAAGGCAAAAGACACTGTCAATAAGACAAAATGACAAGCAACAGATTGCAAAAATATCTTTACTAATCCTACATCTGATAGAGGGCTCATATCCAAAATATGCAAAGAAGTCAAGAAATTAGACTCCAGACAATCAAATAACCCTATTAAAATGGGGTATAAAGATAAAGAATTCTCAACTGAGGAAACTCGAATGATCAAAAAGCACCTAAAGAAATGTCCAACATCCTTAGTCATGAGGGAAATGCAAATCAAAACAACCCTGAGATTCCACCTCACACTAGACAGAATGGCTAAGATCAAAAACTCAGGGAATGGCAGATCCTGGTGTGGATGTTGATAAAGAGGAATACTCCTCTCTTGTTGGTGGAATTGCAAGCTGGCACAACCACTCTGGAAATCAGTATGGCAGTTCCTCAGAAATTTGGACATAGTATTACCTGAGGACCCAGTTATGCCACTCCTGGGTATATACCCAGAAGACGTTCCAACATATAACTAGGACATATGCCCCACTATGTTCATAGCAGCCTTATTTATAATGGCCAGAAGCTGGAAAAAAAAACCAGATGAATGATAAAGAACAGAGGAATGGATTAAAAAATGTGGTACATTTACACAATGGAGTATTATTCAGCTATTAAAAATAATGAATTTGAGAAATTCTTAGGTAAATGGATGGAAGTGGAAAATATCATCTGTATCCCGCGCAATCGTTTCGCCAGCAAGAACGCATGCGGATACACCAGGATCCTTCTGCAGCAAGCTTTATTTCGATGAAAAGAGGAAGACCCCGAGCCTTGAACAGGTGCTGCTTATATGCACCCTAGAGCGGCATGTTCACTTCTAATTGGCTGCTTGCTCATAACCTCGTATTACGCCCCAGGTTGGGCAGTGACTTGGCGCACTTTCACCACTTGCAAAGTGCACAGTCCATTTATTACTTACGGGAACACGGGATGCCAGCACCATCTTGTAATGGTGAACGTTGTCACTGCTCACCGAGGCTCTCTACAATCATCCTGAATGAGATAACCCAATCACAAAAGAACACACATGGTATTTACTCACTGATAAGTGGATATTAGCCCAAAAGCTTGAAATAGGCAAGATTCAACTCACAGGCCACATGAAGCTCATGAAGAAGAAAGACCAAGTGTGGATGCCTCGGTCCTACTTAGAAGGAGTAACAAAATACTCAAGGGAGCAAATACAGAGACAAAGTTTGGAACAGAGACTGGAGGAGGGGCCGTCTGGAGATTGTCCTACCTGGGGATCCATGTGCAGTCAACAAATGCAGACACTTTTGTGCATGCAAGTAAGTGCATGCTGGCAGGAGCCTGATAATACCTTTCTCCTGAGAGCCTCTACCAGAATCTGACATATACCACATCAGATGCTCAGAACTAACCATTGAACGGATCATGGGATCCCCAATGGAGGAGGTATAGAGAAGACTGAAAAAGCTGAAGTGGCTTGCGGCCCTATGGGAAGAGCTACAATACTAACCAATCAGAGCTCCCAAGGTCAAAACTGTCAGCCTGGGAACAGGCATAGAGGGACCCATAGCTCCAGCTGTGTATGCAGTGGTAGATGGCCTTGTCAGGCATTGGTAGGACAGGAGGTCCTTGGTCCTGTGAAGGCTGGATGCCTCAGTGTGGGAGAATTCGAGGGCAAGGAGCAGGGAGTGAATAGATGTGTGAGGGCACACCCTCATAGAAGCAGCAGGAGTGTGAACAGGATAGGGAGTTTCTGGGGCCTGGGGGTGGGGAAGGGATAACATCTGAAATGTAAATAAGTAGAATATACAATAAAAAAGAAGAGTAGGCAAGACACATGAAGCAAAGAGGAAAAACAATAATAAGCATAGGAAATTATGAGAAAATAAAAAACTTCAGCAAAAGCATCATGCATTTGTGTGTATGAACCACACACAGCTTAATAATGACATTGGTGCACACTAAACCCAAATGACCTTGCATCAAGAAAGGAAACAATATCAGAGTCACTGTTGAGAAAATAACAATCTCATCTTGAGACTTGTTAAGTGAATAACTGCAATTCTATTCCATGAGTCTTTAAAATACATGTGACCACTTAAAAAAACATGCATAGCCTTCTACTGGGTTCCAGAGTAGAAACTGTACTATATTGTAATAAAACAAAGAAATATTGAAGACATTACTTGTATGATATTAAAGCTCTATGTTACATTGAAGTGGTAAGTGATTTTGTGAACTGTAAAATAAGTGTATGTGTAATCTCCAAAGTTATACAGAAAATTTCAAGCAATATTTGAGACTTGAAATTATAAAATATTAAAAATTATCAAATAATAAGAGAATAAGGACAAAGGGCACAAAGAAATGACAAACAAAATGCAAATTAATATATGTACTGATATTAAACCATACTACACAAAATAAAAACTAAGCACCAATTGTTAACTCATTCTACTGAAAAAATTCAAATATTGCAAAATAATGTCTCTTCTCTTTGTAGTTCCTAGATTGGTAAACATAATAATTCCAAGAATAAATAAAGAATAGAGTAAATTATCTCTATTACTATCACTATTTTGAAATTTAAGACATCTGAACAGTTGGAAATTGAATATATTATTTCCAAAATCATATAATGCATTTTCTGAGCAATGAAATGTATTAGAACAGAAAGCAAAACTTTAAAAAAAATAAATTTTATCATAGTAAAATTTATTTATAACTAAAATTATAATATTGAGCACTAAAAATGGTAAGAAAACACTCATAAATTATATTAAGTCATTAAGAAAGAAACTAAAGTTTAGAATAGAAAGTTTTTTTAAAAAAACAAGGCTGGAAATGTGTTTCCATTGGTAGAATGTTTTTCTATCATGAATAATGTTCTAGATTCAATTTATAGGACTCCATCAGCAAGTTGGGTGGCATATTACTATAATTACAATTTTCAAGAAAGGTCAATTAAGCATTAAGCAAGGGAATAAATATAAGTGTAAAATCAATAAAGGGGTATCATAAAACAGAAAAAATGATTACTTAAAATCTAAGTTTTTGAAAAATTAAATATAGTAATTTTCTCAAATATTAACAATGGTGTATGAAATGTTGAATTCCATAATGAAGAGCTGATACCTCAACAGAAATGATAGATTTTAAACTTATGTGACAATACTGTAGTAAAAAAAGATACAAATTTAAATGTTTGATGCAATGCATACTTTTTAGGGTAATTTAAATGTTTGATGCAATGCATACTTTTTAGGGTAATGAATACCTACATGATCTTAGTTCAGGAAAAATAAAGAGCAGCTGGAGAAATGGTTCAACACTCAGAGCAATTTTTGCTTTAGAAGATGATACAGGCTATACAGGTTTAATTTCTGGTGCCCACATATTGACGCACAATCATTTAATAACTCCAGGTCCAGGGTGACTTACAAAGGCACCCGGCAAGAACATGGTGGGTAGGTGCATATATACATAAACACATGCACGCGTGCACACACACACACACACACACACACACACACACACACACAAACTCACACAGAGACAGAGAAAGTATGAAGGCCAAATATTCATCCACATAAGATAAAATAAAGTAAAACAAAATAAAATTTACAACATTAAAAAATTTAATGTGAATAGTTGTGGAAGTGAAAGTGAAATTAAATTTTAGTTTTAACATCCTTATTAAAGTGAATCATAAGTTCTTCTAATTGCTTATGGTAGATTCTAGAATAATACTTAGGAAAAATGAATTCTGTATAATGTTTTCTTCAGTATACAAGATAATTTCTCATTTTAATGAAATCACTCCAATGCTAATGGCAAAATAAGATTTAGCCATTATAATAAAATTAAAGATTATATCCCCAAGGATCAATGAGGCAGTTATCATAATACAATGTTATTAAGGAGAATATGACAATGTCTAAAAAATCACTCACAAAAAACCCCTGTGTTTACTTCAGAGTACAAGAACAATTCAACATTTGAAAATCATACAATACACTTGCCATCTCATCAAATTCAAATATAGAAAGCATATCACATTAAATGACATGAATGGAAAATTATTTAATAAATATCAAAATACATTCACCACAAAACCTCTTCTAATATTAAGACTAGACCAGAATTTAGTAGCGATTAATTCAAATCCTGAAAGAATAAATGAAGTAAGAAAGATATATAGAAACTTTTATGAGAGTAAAATAAGAAAAACACTTAAAAAATTAGGGGTCACTTTAGAGACAGGATTTCTCTGTGTAGCCCTGACATTCACTCTGTAGATCAGGATGGCCTTGAACTCATTCAGATATGCCTGCCTCTACCTCCTGGACTCTAGAATTAAATGTGTGTGCCAGTACTGCCTGAAAGTGAAGCAAACCACTTTTTTCATGTGATATGAGGAGGAGAAATGGAAGAGGAGGAAATAAAAGGGGGGGGGGAGATGAAAGGGAGGAAGGAGAGAAGAATTCTATTTTTTTACAGGCAATGTTTTTTAATTTGTAATGAGAACAAATTTGAGTGTGAGGTAGATATGACAATAGTTTAAAGGTTGCAATGTTAATGATATAATTATACAAAATTATTTGAATATTTAAATATGATGTACAAATTTCTATGTCACTGTGCATTAATGAATTTTAGGAATTAACTACCTATATACAGTACTTGATAAATTACTTCATACTTTGTTTCTTTAAGTACATGTATTTCATCTTTGTCTTGGTGTGGCCATGGTTTTCTTTTTCTCTCTGACACATTTTAAAAATTTCAACTTGGAAAAACATAATATGACTCCTGTATTTGCGGAAAATATTCAAGTAAATAAAGCAACCTCTTGAGGGTGACAATCTCTATTAAACCACTTTTCGTCATTAGATATGAATCTTGATGAAGACGTCCCCATATGTACATTAGAATTTTGTGAGAGGAGACATAGTTTATACTGTAAAGTAAATAGAACTGCAAAACAAAAAAAAACTCAGATCACATCCTTCTTTGGTCATGCTTGTTCTTAAGACTCTCACTAGATCTTTCTTATATGACAAAAGGACAAATTTAAAACTATTATGAAGTCAAGGCAGTGACTAATCATTAAGCAAGAACAGGGACCTTCAAGCATGAAAGAGTGTGTGGTTTCACAGTTTATAACACATAAAGCCTATCCTAGAAGAACAGAGTTACTCTTTCTCTGTTTTAAAACAAGGTAATCTGTTCATATTTTATACATTAATGTTCATTCTAACCATGTAATATAATATTGCATGCTTTATCAAGAGCAATAACTAAATAAGACTCATCCAATTTACCAGATATGCCATTAATAGTATTAAAATAATAATATATGAGTATAGTTGGGATAATTTCTACTACAGGTTTGTTGAACCATTCAAAATTTATCAACAGTAGTAAAAGAATGCCTAAGGAAATTGAAACATGTACCATGATAACATCATGGTGGTCATCACAGCAAGACACATGATATAAATACTTATGTACAAAATTTAAGGTATCCTCTGGGTGTCTCAAAGCATATTATCTGAACTAAGAAATTACAATATATAATTGCTTACAACTTATATTTCATTTAGAGTTCTGATTATATTAAATTTGTTTTCACATGTTAAACAATCTGTAGAAATGTCTCAGTATGTTTTCCTTTGTGTTTACTGTGGTAAAAACCATTTATTTTTATAAATAGCTCTAAAGTAGGATGAATGGCTTTTTAGTTTTTTAAAATTAGAATTGTTTCATTGTTTTTCAGCAATCCTCTCTACTTTTCTTTTACTATTCTCTTTCTCTTTTTTTAATTGAAAATAGATTATTGTCTCACACATTATATTCGTATTACAGTTTCCCTTTCCTCCATAGCTCCTATCTCCTGCATACCTCCCTTCTGTGCAGATTCATTTTCTTTTTGTCCCTTCTTTGAACAGACCAGATTTCTATACATAACAACCTACTATTACAAATTAAATATAATAAGACAAAGTGAAATCCTTCCTGAAGTTGGACAAGGCAATGGAACAGAAGAAAGAGAGTCGTAAGAGAAGGCACAAAAATCAGAGACACACTTGTTCTCACACTCAGGTGCCCATGAAAATACTAAACTAAAAACTTTAATATATACACAGAGGACATGGATTAGACTCAGGTAGGCCCTTGCTTGCTGCTTCAGTCTTCGTGAGTTTATATTGCCTTGCTTAATATTTTTTGGCTACATTAAATAATTGTGTTCTTCTTGTGATATACAATAGCTTATTGACCTATTAGTCTCTTATCAATTTGTGAATTCTTTTGGCATTAGGTTTTCAAATTACTTTTCTTCACATTTCTGCTCTTTTAAAAACTTCAATTCAATTTTAAGAGGATTGGACTTGATATCACTACCAATAATAGATATAAAAATAAAGACTATATTGAAGATACGGGTCAAAAGGTTAAAGTGACTGCAGAGCAAACATAAGGACCTGTGTTTGGATTCCTAGAGCCCATGTAAGAAACTGAGCATGTCAGTGTACATATGTAATCTCAGCACTGGAGGGAGGACAGAGGTTTACTAGGGTCTCCACAGAAAACCAGCCCATTCAAAACTAAAGGGTTCTAGGTTCAATGAGAAATCACTTCTAACAAAAAGTATATGAGAAACTGATTTGAAGATGACAACTTAAAGTTAATTTTTGGGCAATAACCCATGTCCACATGAGGAATTATAAGACACATGCACACATGCGTACACACAAAATTTAAAACATAACAACATTTTTTAAAAAACCAGTGAAATACATGTTAACTTCTAATAAAATGTCTGTCATCTACACTCAAAAGTAGTGATTATTGTCCAGGATTGAGAAAAAGGAAAAATCCTCAGTACTTGTAGATATGCAAATTTATCATTATAAAGAAGAATGCAGACCTGTTTTAGAAACTATCTCAGTAGATCCAGTTATGCCATATTTAGTTATTTATTGAAGGGAGATGTAATAAGCATATCAGAGTTATTCCCAAAACCTTGTAATTGTTACTCTTAGCCTAAATATCTAAGACATGTCAGTGTGATTTTTTAAAAAAATGTATAAATGCAAAAAGGAAAAGGGGGCATGGGATAGGGGTTTTCTAAGGGGGGGAATGGGGAAAGGGGATGGCATCTGAAGTGTAAATGAAAGATCTAATAAAAAAAATTCTCTAATTAAAAAAAAAAAGAAAAAAAGAGAAAAAAAAAAAAAGAATTTAAGGAGAACACTGGTACACAGATAGAAGCCCTTAAAGAGGAAACACAAAAACCCTTTAATCAATTGCAAGAAAACACAACCAAACAGGAGAAGGAATTAAACAAAACCATCCAAGATCTAAAAATGGAAGTAGAAACAATAAAGAAACCACAAAGAGAGACTACCCTGGAGATAGACAACCTATCAGGAGCCATAGACACAAGTATCACCAACAGAATACAAGAAATAGAATAGATAATCTTATGTTCAGAAGATACCATGAAAAACATTAAAAATAAAAAAAAAAAAGACATGTCAGTGTGTCTATCAATGGATGACTTCAGTTAAAACTTCATGCCTCATATATGGCTTGAATTATTACACAAGGCATAATGATTAGTATAGTTATTATATGTTGATCAAAGATAAGCATAACTTCTTTTGTATGTCTCCATCCCTAACACCATTTGGAAACAGACAGGTGATAATTATATATCTTATAGGGACATTGTGATGCCACAACAAAAGATGAAACAATATCAACAAACACCTACATCAAAAATGTCTTTAAGATTCTGATTTAGTCCTTAATCTTACTTTTTCTTTTTCCATGACACCTTGGCGATGTCCACTGACATGTTGTAGTTGAGGTCTTACTTCTGACTTGTGATTTGAACTGGCAGCATATCCAGTGAACTCTTTGTGGGAGGCCCTATGATTTGCAGACTGAGCAAGGTAATTTAGTTTATATTTATTTCTTTATTATATTGACTGTCCTCTCAATTTCCTCATATTCTTCTATAATCTCTTTAAGCAATTTCTCATGGTTATTTTACAGTCCTTGTTTTCTAAATTCAATTAGAGATCATTTTATATCCAGTTTAAATGTTCTGTTTTGATTAGGATATTATTTCCTACATCTCAGCATATGGAAGTTTTTTTCCCCTTTTTTCTTTTATCCTGGACACGTTTGAAAAAACTAAAATCAAGTTTGAACAGGTGATGATTTCTCTTTAAAATCTTCTTGCTCTTTCCACTGTCAGGTAGATTTGATTTTTTTTTTTTTTACCACTTCTTTATCATCAAGACCTGTTAAGGGTCACAATAAATTTATGCTATTATAGTTTTATTAATTCTTTTTAATATGCAATTATTAAATGATTACTGTAAAAGAATCCCACTCTAGATATTTTCTCTCTTCTGATATATTTGGTGTGACTGGAGTACCCATAAACATTGCTTGGGGAGTACAGGATCTCCTTTTGTCTTCTATACCATATGTTGTTGCATGGTTCTCCCCTGAAAAGGTGTGAAAATGGCACCAAAACTCAAATAAATTTTTATTTACTAATACTGAAGTAGTTAATTAATGGGACATGGAAGAAATACTTTGTAATTTTATGCAACCATCTCAGAAGATGCCACCCCCAAATAAATTACTTTGATGCTGAAAATTCTTATTCTTACTCTCATAGTACATAACACATGACATCCCAATGAGGAATATTTTTCCAAAATCTATTTATTACCTATTAGTACCTAATCAATGGATTAATGATCATTCTTGTGTGTGTATATGTGTGTGTGCATGTGTTTATGTGTGTGTTCTGTGACAAAGTCATGTATGTATATAAACTTGCCTCAATTCTCACAGGAGCCTTAACAGCCCTTGTGTTTTTAGTTCTCCTCTCACAGCCTCTTGAGTTTATGACAGTACAGGGATTAGCAAAAATTATACATTTCTATTTAAATAACTAAAGTATAAACTTAAATCCATTGTACGGCATTACTCATGGGATTCACGGGTTTGAATTAATAAATAAAAACCTTGATATTTATTGTTGTTCTTTCTAAAATATATGTAATTTGTGATTGAAATGAAAATATATGCAAGAAATATCTCAACTTCAGAATACAGTAGTAAGTTTAGAAATTAAAATCTCTTTCAATTTTATTACATGCCAGGAATGAACATTACCTAGCAGTTTTGTGTTTATCAATTACTGAATTATTTCACTAACAACTTTTTGTATCCAAGTAGCCCAAGGATATTACTGAATTGAACTCTGATTTTTTTTTCTTTAGTTAACTGAAAATAGAATTCTAAGTACACACATATTGCATTCAGAATACTTACTATTTTATGTTTAAATATTTGCTCATTTTATAATGCTACTTTTAAATTTATTTATTTATTTACTTGACATCAGAATTGCCATTTACCCTTCCTCTTCTTCTTCAGTCCTCCAGCTTTACCTGCACTTTCTCTTCAGAGAAGGAAAAGCCACCCAAGTATAGCAACCAGTCCTGGCCTATCAAATTGCAGTAGGACTAGGAGCATCCTCTCCTATTGAAGGTAGAAAAGGCAGCCCAAGGAATAATTTTTTATTGTTCACATATATTTAGTGAGAGATAGACAAAGAGAAAGACAGACATACTGTGTGTGTGTATGTGTGTGTGTGTGTGTGTGAGAGAGAGAGAGAGAGAGAGAGAGAGAGAGAGAGAGAGAGAGAGATCATTAAGATCATTGAGATCATTGAGATTGTGTATATGCCACAGCATAATTTTGGGAATTAGAGAACAACTTGGAGGAGTCCGTTCTTTATTTTCACCATGGGAATTTCAGGAATTGAACTGAAGCTGCCCAACTTGATAGCCAAAGATATTCACACACTGAACTATCTCCCTGGCCTTGATGCTTTTTCCAACTGGTAAGTCTCTTAGAAAGCAAAGTCATGTCTACATTCCCACCCAACACCCCCCCCCACACACACACACAAACTTTTTCAGTGTTAAGTCAGACTTTCAGAGACAGAACTTTTTCTGTGTGTGTCAAATCAAATCAAAAGAGTCTCCATAACAACCTTCTCTCAGGACCTGAAAGGACCATGAGGAAGAAGAGACAGAAAGAGTACAAAAGGGGTTGGAGAGATGGCTCAGTAGTTAAGAGCACTGACAGCTCTGCCAGAGGTCCTGAGTTCAATTCCCAGCAACCACATGGTGGCTCACAACCATCTGTAATGGGATCGGATGCCCTCTTCTAGTGTTTGCCTGAAGACAGCTGCAGTGTACTCATATAAATAAATAAATAAATAAATCTTTTAAAAAAAAACTTATTAAAAAAAAAAAGAGTACAAAAGGCATAGGGGATAGAAGACATTGAGAAAACAAGGTCCTTTCGTTCAACAAAAGTAAAGAACTTGTGAATTCACAGAGATGAAAGCATTATGCACAAGGCCTGCACAGATCTATAACAATTACTCAGAACTTATATATAGCTTCCAGCTTAGTGTTTTTACGACACTATTGTATGTGTGATTAAGTAGTTCTGTTTTATGTGCCTTTCCTTGGCTTATTTATCTTCAGTTTGTTTATCTTATCAAACTCCAATGTAATAGATTTGTTTCATCTTATTTTAATTTGTTATTTTTTTTATTAAAATGTGCGTCAGAATCCTATTGTTTTCTATTGAGAAATAGAAAGGGAGTAGATCTGAAAGGGAGAAACATGAAGAGCAGCTGCAAGGTATAGAGAAAATGGAACCATAATCACAGTATATTATTTGAGAAAAGAATCTATTTTCAATAAAAATATAAATCATTTTCAGGTTCCTGAAATTATTTTGACTTTCCGTCTCATAGCAGTCCTTAGTTACTGTTCTATTGCTGTAATAATGCACCATGACCAAGGTAACTTACAGAAACAACCTTTAATTGTGGGCTTGCTTACAGTTTCAAATAAGTAACTTCATAAAGAAATTCGATTTGGAAGGCTGGTTTTGGACATTTTCAGAGACATATTTGGAAGTTAGCTGCAGTTCTCTATGATGATATGTTAACAAGAGACAAAGTTGGGACAGGATCTGAATTTCAAACAAGTGTTAGTGCATGTGTTAAGGCTCTTTTAATTGTCAAGTTAAAATTACTTTTGTTTCTTCTACAGTACTTAATGCAAGTTGTATTATATGTTGTAACAGTCAGCTTTTGTTTTACTGCCCTGAGTATCAGAGAACCTTGGTATTCTGAAAACAAAAACAAAAACAAAAAACCTTGCAAGTACTGGAAGAAGTGAGTCTGGCTTTAAGCAGAAGCAAGAGGGTAGTGGGCTTGATTGTTGACGGTATAACAACTTTACTTATATTAATTAGCTAGCAACACTGCTTCTGCAATTGCTTTAACACAAGAAGTTAAGACAACTACTTTTGTTAATCATTTAGCAAAATAATGTTACTAATGTGTTGAATGTACAAGAGGATTTAGATAGGCATTTGGAACAATGGATTGATGCTCTTTATCCTATTTAAATTATTGGAAGGGGATTAAGAGTGTAAGAGTAAGCAGCCATCTCAAGTGTCATGCAAAATACCAATGGAGTTGGGTTACTTTTAAAATTTACAACGATAGTCATAATTAGGAAAAAGTTTAAAGATACTTGCAGTGTATTTGGCATAATTCTAACAACTGTCTGGATGTTTTAACTTTGTATAGTGAGATTATGCTACTCTGCAGAGCTTTGATGTTGTAGATAATGTAGATAAAACTATCCATGGCCTGAGGTCAGTATTTCTATTTTGTCAAGCTATAAGAATGGCATATCATGCTAACCCTTTTTGTCCTGGGAATAATTTTTTTTTTGTCCTGCCCACTGTGTTAAAGCTTGTCTTTAACAACATCAACATATTTGCATCCAAAATACATGGCTTTAAACTGAAAATGGACCCCCAGACAGAGGTATTAATTTAACACGCTGGTAAGCCAAGGATGTGTAAGATTCTTTATGGAGCCTTACCAAACTAAGACAGAAGTTCGTTGCTTTGTATAATGCATATTCCACAATGGGTAAGGAAGGCAATCTTGTCAGACAGACCTAAGACAGGCTCAGTATTGTTTATGAAATAAAAACAAGGGAGATGTAGAGAGCTTTTGGGGCTGCTTGACAGGAATCTGACATTGGCCAAGGACAAGGAAACGGGCTTCAGGTGGTAATCTAACATTAGGCTAGAACAAAGAAGTAATTTCAGGCAGGAATCTAAATCCTAGGGTAGAACAAGAAGTAATTTCAGGCAGACATCTTTTTTATCTTTTTATTGGATATTATATTTACATTTCAGATTTTATCCCCTAACACCCCTTCCCCCCACCACCCAGGAACCTCCTATCCCATCCCCCCTCCTCATGCTTCTATGAGGATGTGCCCCTATCTACCCCTCCACTCCCACCTCCCCACCCTCAATTACACCCCACACACACACTTGGTGTTCATCTTTCATGGGACCAAATATCTCCTCTCCCACCTATGCAACACAAGGCCATCCTCCCCTTCATGTACAGGTGGAGTCATGGGTCCCTCCCTATGTGCTCCCAGGCTGGTGGATTAGACCTTGGGGAGTTCCTGTTGGTTGGTATTGTTGCTCTTCTCATGGGGCCACAAACACTTTCTGCTCCTTCAGTCTTCTCTCTAACTTCTCCATTGAGAAATCCTTGATCAGATCAGTGGTTAGCTGTGAGCATCGGCCTCTGAATGTGTCAGCCTCTGGCAGACCTCTGAGGAGACAGCTATATCAGGCTCTTGTCCGCATGCACTTTCTGCCATTCAAATCAGTGTCTACCTTTGGTGACTGTACCTGGGATGGAGACCCAGGTGGAATGGTCTCCAGATGGCTCCTCCTTCAGTTTCTGTCCCACACGTTGTCTCCATATTTGCTCTCTTGTGTATTTTGTTACTCCTTCTAAGTAGGACTGAGGCATCCACACTTGTTCTTTCTTCTTCATGAGCTTCATGTGGTCTGTGAATTGAGTCTTGGCTATTCCAAGCTTTTGTGCTAACATCCCCTTATCAGTGAATAAATACCATTTGTGTTCTTTTGTGATTGGATTAACTCACTCAGAATTTCTAGTTCCATCAATTTACCTAAGAATTTCTCAAATTTATTATTTTTAGTAGCTGAGTAACTCCAGACAACCAAATAATTCTATTTAAAAAATTGGGTACAAAGCTAAACAAAGAATTCTCAACTGAAGAAACTCAAATGGCCAAGAAGCATCCTTAGAAATGCTCAACATCCTTAGTCATCAAGGAAATGCAAATCAAAACAACCCTGAGATACCACCTCACACCAGTCAGAATGGCTAAGATTAAAAACTCAGGTGATAGTAGATGCTGGCGAGGATGTGGAGAAAGAGGAACATTCCTCTATTGTTGGTGGGGTTGCAAGCTGGTACAACCACTCTGGAAACCAGTCTGGCAGTTCTTCAGAAAATTAGACATAGTATTACCCAAGGACCCAACTATACGACTCCTGGGCATATACCCAGAAGATGCTCCAACATAAAACAAGGACATATGCTCCACTGTGTTCATAGCAGCCTTATTTATAATAGCCAGAAGCTGGAAAGGTCCCAGATGTCATTCAGCAAAGGAATGGATACAAAAAATGTGGTACATTTACACAATGGAGTATTACCCAGGCAGACATCTCAATCTTAGACCAGAACAAAAAAGTAGGCTTCAGGCATGAAAATGACTTTGGGCTAGGACAGGGAAGTAGGCTCAGATATTTTGGTCATCCTGATAAGCCCTTAGAAACAGTGATCAGGTGCCTTTTTTTATTGCCTTGCATATTCTTTGATTGTGTTTATTGTCTTGCTTTTTTCTTGACTATTTGTATGTATTGTATAGCTAGTTTCTCAACCTACAATTGACCTTAATATTTGCATGGAATTAAAATGGTATAAATATATATAAAAAGTTTTAAAAAAAGTTCACTAGTCAACAGAAAAACAAAATGCAATCTTCCAATCTTCCTATACTTCCATCCAGACACATATAGCAGCCCCTAATTTAAGAAAACCAACCAATCAAACAAATAACAAATACAATGCAACCTAAATCAAACAACAAATGCAAAATAAAACTTTTAAAATGTTCCATTGCTAATTTTTCTACCACAGAGAAGTTGTAAGAACGCCCTAAGCAAGTGGTAACATCATTCTGTATTTTGTTGTATCTTTTGGTATGAGCGTAATTTAAAGTTTTTAATGATCTGAGCAGGATATACATACATAATCTCACAACTCAGGAGGCTTTGGGTCAGGAGACTGTTGAGATTAAGACTCAATTACAATAATAAGCAATAGTAATATTAACAACATTTAAAAATTTTTAAGTAATGTATATTTTCATGTTCTTTTTGTTGTTTTGTATTCTGGATCCCTGGATAGCATTTCCCTCTTGATTCTGGTGAGGTTTGGTATGATTTCTTGTTGAAGAGAATGGCTGTACAAACATATTTTCTGTCCTAAGTGAGGCATCAGCTAAGAGGAATTTATGTGGTGATTCATAGATTTTATGACATTTATGAAAACTGTTCAAAAATAGTGTATTATTTAAGAATATGTAAAATGAGGACAGTGTCAATATCATTATTCTTTGTGGTGAGACATCAATGAAAATATATAAATACCTCAGTATGAAGGAGAATGGACCACCAACAGTGGAAGATGGAACATCCTGGTCTCTGGGAAAAAAGAATCATCGAAAATGTCAAAAACTCTAAAAAGACAGCCATATCAGGCTCCTGTCAGCATGTACTTCCTGACATCCATATCAGTGTCTATCTTTGGTGACTGCACATGGGATGAATACCCAGGTGGAATGGTCTCCAGACAACCCCTCTTTCAGTTTCTGTTTCACACTTTGTCTCCATATTTGCTCCCTTGGGTATTTTGTTACTTCTTCTAAGTAAGACCTAGGCATCCACACTTGTTCTTTCTTCATGAGCTTCATGTGGTATGTTAGTTGAATCTTTGTTGTTTCAAACTTTTGGGCTAATATCCACTTATCAGTGAGTAAATACCATGTGTGTTCTTTTGTGATTGAGTTACCTCACTCAGGGTGATATTTTCTAGTCCCATCCTAATAATTACCTAACACCTAATACCTCACTCAGGATGATATTTTCTAGTCCCATCCTCATAAATACCTAAGAATTTCTCAAATTCATTATTTTTAATAGCTGAGTAATATTCCATTGTGTAAATGTACCACATTTTTGTATCCATTCCTCTGTTGAAGGATATCTGGGTTCTTTCTAGCTTCTGGCTATTATAAATAAGGCTGCTATGAACATAGTGGAGCATATGTCCTTTTTATATGTTGGAGCATTTTCTGGGTATATGCCCAGGAGTCCTCAGGTAATACTATGACCAATTTTCTGAGGAACTGCCATATTGATTTCCAGAGTGGTTGTACCAGCTTGCAACCCCACCAACAATGGAGGAGTGTTCCTCTTTCTCCACATCCTGGCTAGCATCTACTATCACCTGAGTTTTAATCTTAGCCATTCTGACTGGTGTGAGGTTGTATCTCAGGTTTGTTTTGATTTGCATTTCCCTGATGACTAAGGATGTTGAGCATTTCTTAAGGTGCTTCTTGGCCATTCGAGTTTCCTCAGTTGAGGTCCCCCCAGAGTCTGACATACCCAAAGGCAGATACTCACAGCTAACCACTGATCTGATCAAGGATTCCCAATGGAGAAGTTAGAGAGAAGACTGAAGGAGCTGAAAGGGTTGGTGGCCCCATGAGGAAAGCAACAATACCAACCAACCAGAGCTCCCCAGTGTCTAAACCACCAGCCTAGGAGAACATAGGGAGGGACCCATGACTCCAGCTGTATATGTAGTGGAGGATGGCCTTGTGTTCCATAGGTGGGAGAGGAGATATTTGGTCCCATGAAGGCTGAACACTGAGTGGAAGGGAATTTGAGGGTGGGGAGGTGGGAGTGGGGGATAGGTGGGGTCACACCCTTATAGAAACAGGAGGAGGGGTATGGGATAAAGGGTTCCTTGGTGGTGGGTTGAATGATGTAAGGGGATAAAATTTGAAATGTAAATATAATATCCAAGAGAAAAAAAAAAGAAGAAAAAAGAAAATGTCAAAAACTGTTTAAAACAATGTAAAAAACTGGGAGCATCAACTAAAGTGGTCTTTAGCATCAGTGATATTTTTCATTCTTTTGAGTATTTATGTCATCCAGCCTAAGAGCCCTGAATGTTGGAATTCACATTTGTCTAACAATTTTGCACATGATTTGAGTTTTATAGTACCACAAACCTAGTTTTTGTGTTCAGCTTCTTTAAGACACCTGGGCTGCATAACAGCATTAGTTTGAAAACAGTTATCTTTCCATTTCTGAGGGTTTTGCCTTTAATGATTTTGTTTAGAGAGTCCCGAGAGTATCTGTCAACTGGCACACTTGATGACTGAAGAGGTAGAGCTAATTTTCACAAGCTTAGGTGTTGATTTTATTAATTAATCCTTGCTACTTTGTGAAAATCTTCACTTTAGGATTTGATTTACTTTGCCTCACCTGCCACAGAGTTGTGAAGCAATTTCCTATATGTCACTTACTGCTCACTTTAAGGACTTGGTTTCTATAAGCACAACAGAAGAGTATGACTACCTGTTTTTTTTTTTTTTTTTTTTCACCATGTACAAGGATGTACAAGGAAATCTTCTGTATTATGAACAATTTTACTTCCAATTTGCTTGCAGCAGTTCCCATGCCAGGATATCTTTGGAGGGGAGAGTTAAAATGGAGGGGAGAGTAAAAATGGAAGAAGCAGCGAGTCCTTTCCCTGTACAATATGCCACTATGTGCCTCTTGCCAGAAAGCCTAGACTCAAATCTACCATTGTAAGTGTGTTTCAGAAATTTTGATATTTCTACATATGGAGTTGATGCCTCACATGAACTAGTTCCTTATGAAAAAAGACCTAGATAAAAGCAGAGAGACAATTAACAAATTAGAAAAATTTTTAATGTTACTTACAGTATATAAGACACACACATATGCATAAAATAGGACCTATATACAAATTAAATAACTAAGCTTAATTAGAGTCTGGTTAGAGTCTGGTAAATATGTATCAAATGACCTCTAATGATGAGAATAATAATAATAATAATAATAATAATAATAATAATAATAATAATAATAATCAGAGAGACTCCTTAAATTTGCAAGCATTTCACTTTCAAGCACTGAGTAGTTCAGCTGGATGCTGATATTGGTTAGATTTTCTTACCAACTTTGTGTGTGTGTGTGTGTGTGTGTGTGTGTGTGCAACAGATACAGAAAGCCTAGGTATATGTCATGCCATGATGATGGTGGATAGGTCAGAGAAAAATTTTTAAATGATGCATCTACCTTTTAACACTTGGATTCTAGGTATTAGACTCACATTGCCAGGCCTTCAAGGGTAGAGGCTTAAAACTTTTGAGTCTTTCAATTTTAAGAATGTAATT
Source organism: Arvicanthis niloticus (assembly GCF_011762505.2). Classification (NCBI taxonomy): domain Eukaryota; kingdom Metazoa; phylum Chordata; class Mammalia; order Rodentia; family Muridae; genus Arvicanthis; species Arvicanthis niloticus. The sequence continues at coordinate 72,115,307 of NC_047659.1, forward strand.
AATTACTTAATTAACAAGTAAAAAAATTAAAAAAAAAAAACCTGCCTCCAAAGTCAAGGACTGCATATTTTACAAAGGTTATACTACATTCCTTATCAGTTACTTCTTAATACTGTGGAAAACCATATGCTAGTGTGAAAATTTAATTTCAAGTTCTTTTAAATTTTATTTTATTAATTTTATCTTATCTATAATGTTACTTCTGTGACTATTTCTTCTCTCATATATTACATGTCAAGTGCAGTTCCCTTCCTCCCCTACCCAGTATAAACTCTACCCACCTCCCAATTTCCCCTGATCTACAGCCCCACTTCACCTCCCCTTGAAGTGATCAGGCCGTCCAGGGACATATGGCATACCACAGGTCCAAGTAAACCAAAACAAGCTACAATTAGACCAGGGTCATTTTATCATACAAAGGCTGAATGAGGCAACCTAGTAGCAGAAAAAGGGGTCTGAAAGGCAGGCAATAGAGAGACAGCCCTGTTCCCACCATTAGGCTTTCCATAAGAATAGTGAGCTGTATACAGCTATAGCATATATGCAGAAGACATAATTTAGACCTTTACAGTCTCCCTGATTTTTTGCACCCTTTTGAGTCTTAGTCAGATGATTCTGGGAACAGTACACTTGTGGTGTTCTTGATCCCTGATCCCTGTGGCTTCTCTACTTTTCCTCCACCTCCTCTATTTTCTCATGTTTAATAATTATTTAAAATATAAAACAAATTTTATATTAGAAATACTTATTAAACATGATAAAATCAAACATTGACAACTCAGAGTCAGAATCTTTTCTTGGCCAAGAGAACCTGCCTGTATATACTACTTAGTAGCTGCATTCATCCGTGTATTTTTAGGGTATTATATTTTATACACTGAATAATCCTTATTTTATTTTATAACGCCCAGAAAACAAAGTTCTTCATTGTAAGCAATTCAGACAGGCCTCCTCAAAACAAGTAAACAAACAAAAAATCAAAACAAATAACAAAAAACATAATGATATTTCATTTAAGTTAACAGATTATCTTGATTTAATATAAATAAAATGTTTTTGCTAGCTATACAGTCAAAATGAATTTTTCGTAAGTGCTTAATTACACACACACACATACACACACACACCATCACACACACACCATGATAAGTTTGTGTTTTTGACTGGAACTAAAGAGTTTATGTGCACAAAGCATGAAAAGTGCTTAGTGAAGATGTAAACAACATCAACTTCCCAGGTGAATCCTAGTCCATTGGTGAACTGTGAGCACTTTGATCAGTTATGAGTCTCAACATTAACCCCTGACCACTGAAGAGAAACTTTTTTCACCAAGGCTGAGGAATACACTTTAAAATGTGTAAAAATATCAATATTTAAAAGGTGTTTTTCAGTTTTACAATTTAACCATACAATTTTAATTATTATATGTATAAAATATGTAAAACTTTGTCATACAATTCTCTATGTATACTACTACAAATGCCTGGATTTTACATATTTAAGTATTTTAAAATTACTATAACACATCTCCTTAGTCAGGGTTTGTGTTTCTGCAGAAAACATCATGACCAAGAAGCAAGTTGGGGAGAAAAGGGTTATTCAGCTTACACTTCTACATTGCTGTTCATCACCAAAAAAAGTTAGGACAGAAAATCACATTGCACAGGAATTTGGAGGCAGAATCTGATAAAAGGCCATGGAGGTATATTACTTATTGGATTGCTTCCTCTGGCTTGCTCAGCTTGCTTTCTTATAGAACCTACAACTACCAGCCCAGGGATGGTGCCACCAACAATGGGCCCTCCCACCCTTGAACAATAATTGAGAAAATGTCTCATAGCTGGATCTCATGGAGGTATTTCCTCAAGGGAGGCTCCATTCTCTGTGATCATTCCAGCTTCTGTCAAGTTAAACACATAAAAACAGCCAGTACACACATATTATCATTAAAGTTATAAGAATATCCTTGCTCATCCAACTTCATAAGTTACTACTATCATGTTTGATCATGTGCTTGTACACCCTCTACAGAACTCAGGAGACTTAACACAGATTTGCTGCTCCCAGTGACTGCTGGCAGAGCTACACTAGTGACTTGGCATTGATTTCTTATAGAAGAAAGAAAGAGAGAGAGAGAGAGAGAGAGAGAGAGAGAGAGAGAGAGAGAGAGAAAGAAAGAAAGAAAGAAAGAAAGAAAGAAAGAAAGAAAGAAATAAAGAGTTCCAAGTTATTAACTAGGTGACTGGTTTTCTTATTCAAGTAGAAATGTAGTTGTTTTCATTCTTCAATGTTCTCACATACATGAACTGTGCTTTAACTCTTCTAAGTGAAAGCAGGCATATTATAAATAAGAATTACCATGCTTTCTATACTTAAATTAAATAAATTTAACTCCAGGGTTCATGAAATTAAGAGATTGAACCAAGGTCCTTGAGTATTTTTCTTTTTTTTTCAGATTCAAACCATTTTACTGTAATGGTTTGAATCTGCTTGGCCCATGGGAAATGCTACTAATAGGAGGTATGGCCTTGTTGGAGGAAGTTTCACTGTTTAAGCAGGCTTTGTGGGCTCCTAATGATCAAGTTTCACCAAGTGTAGAAGATTCAAACTCTCCTGCTGCAGTTGGATCAGTATGTAGAACTCTCACCTCCTTTTCCAACACCATATCTGCCTGCTTCCTGCCATGGTGATAATGGACTGAACATCTGAGATAGTAAACCAGCCCCAAATAAATTTGTCCTTTATAAAAGTTGCCGTGGTCATGGTATCTTTTCACAGTAATGAAACCCTAAGATATTCAAATAGAAATCCTACAAAATGCTACTCTAGTTTTAAATGAAAGAATTGTGACACATTTTTAAAGTACTAATATTTTACAAATCATATCACCTTTCTAATTGTGCAAAGGAACAAATCTCTATTTCTATCATCATTGATATCCATACTATTAGTAAAATGAGTTATCTTGATATCTATAATTTTCTTATAAATTTTATTGAAATATTTGTACCTATTCCTATGATAAAATTTTGTGTCCAGAACATCCCCATATATGAGTTAAATTGCACTGGTAGTTTGATTTTGCTTTCTTCAGTGGGAAAAAAAGAAGATAAGAAAATAATAATTACCCACAGATGTTATTATAGATTCTTATCCTGGAGCTAGACATGATTTAAATTATGCCCCCATTCCTTTTATTTGACAGAAATGTTCTTTGTGCAGAGACAAAGAAATTTTATGACCTAAGTTCTCAGGAAATGTACCTGAATTATATGAACTATATTTTCTATCTCTATGTGACAGTTTTCTTTGAGTATATATAAGAAAATTCAGATGGTTTGAGTTTTTAAAACGTATTTTTAAATAGCGAATGACCAAATACAGTGTAGGATTTTGTGATTTGTTCATATTGTATCTTAATTATTTATAATTTTATAAAATAAATACAAGGAATAAGTTACTCTTTACATACAGTATAACATGTAATACATGCATTAGATTTTGATTATTTACATATCATTTTTTGACATTAAAATACATTGTGAAAAATTCAACAGAAACAGAAGAATAAGAAGAAACAAGACAAAACCACATTGTAGGACAGCTTTCCTAGCTAAACTGTTCTTTTAGGATTATAATAATGATTGCTGTGGAACTCTCTCAAGAGAATAAAGTAAGGCTTTCTTTAACAAATGTTAATTTAATTGTGATTTCACATGCTATGTATCATAAAGACAACCTTGTGAGACATAAAAACATTCCAGAAAACTGGAAGAAATTGAGTTTATTAACAAAAAGTGAAATTATTTAAATGTTACTTCAGTGAGGACAGGAAAAGGACAACAGGTTAAAACAGTATTTTCCTTCTGAAAAAAAATGTTCTAATAAATGCCTAGGGAGGTTAATAAATCAAAGTGAGATAAAATATCCCATCAAAGTTCATCAGTAAAAGTATAATTATATCTCCTCCTAACATGGCCCACTGGCGAATTTTTTTTTGTATTAAAACTTATGAATTAGGTTATTTGTCAATGGGATGTTAAATTTAGCACAAAACTGTGAACAAGCAATAACATTCCTAAATCACTGCTCAATGAATTTATGCAACATTGTTCATATTGAAATTATTGTTAGCAGAATACTTCTGACTAGTGAAGTGTGCCTATTCTGTGCTTCAAAAATCATCCTGTGCTCTGAGGAGATGTTAAGGTCAAATTTGAAGGAATGGTTAATGTGATTATCCAATAAGCTCAAAGAGGTCTTTGAGGAAGAAGGAGGAATCTGAAGAGCCTTGTAGTATGATATAGAAAACCTATCTTTCTACTGTCTGCTTGGTGAGAGCCTTTTTTTTTTTCTTGTGGGGAAAACAACCAAAACAGAAAAACACTAACATTTTATAGCACAGTTTGAGTATTTTATCATTTTAGTAGACCCAAATTTCTGTGTAATAAAATGCTAGTCTAGCTATTGGTATGAAGAAAAAAAGTGACAATGGTCCCATAGCAAAGACTATTAAAGGAGAAAATTGAAGACAACTTGGAAAACTAAGTAAATAAAGCACAAGAAAATAGGTATTCTATGGAGACAAACATAATGATATCTGTTCTCTCATGAATAAAAATAGTTGCAGATTTTTCCAAGAGATAACTCACTTCTGTACCAAATTTTATTAAATTATATTAAATGTCTCTGTACTTGAGTCCTTATGTAGCGAAGTGCAACCAAAAATATTCAAAGAAACAAGGTCTAAGTGTGGCTCACACAAGCTGTAGTGTTTTAACCAACTTAGAATTAAGCACTCAGCACACTGTGCTCTAAATAAGATGCAATCTATAACCAATAAAAAGGTTTATGGGTTTTTTTTTTGAACATTGATTGTGTGGCTCACAGATAATACTAGCATGTTCAGATAACTATCTCAGGGTCTGTAAACCACCAATCATCCATTTCTCACATTTTGTCTAAAGATTTTCTTTAATAGTACCCTTTGTTAATATTTACTTTTATTATATATTATTTATAATATTAATAAATCATATATACAAACTTGTGGTAAGACAAACAAGTATTTAGTGATTTTATTTGCTTAATAAAACATGTTTTAATAATCAGGTGATAGAATTTATTGGTATTTTGCTCCGAATGTTATAAAACCATAAATATTAACTTTAACCCATTTGTAATAAAAAATGATATATCAATATCAATATATAAAAGCTATATTAGTATAACAGTGATAAGGACAGTTTAATAGTATTTGCAACATTGGTCATTCTACTTCATAAGTTACATCAAAGTTTTATCTCATGATTATATTTTTATATTAAACATTTCAATACTATAATGAAAAAATAATTCTACATTTCAAAGTATACATTAGAAAAATGAGGTCCAAGACTATTTTATAATTGGTATAATATTCATTCTGAATATAAGGAACCTGTTATTTATACTGCAATCTCCAGAACATGGTATATTATTTAGTACCTTATGTAAGAAGCATGTAGAAGATGTCTACTAAATCTTTGAATGAGAATGATAATTTTTCCAGGCTCCAATTTGTATTATGAGAATAAAAATGATCTCATTAAACTCAGAGTACATATTTATAGCATGATAAAAGGAAGCTACTTTTTTTCATTTGTAAGTAATTCTACTTATAAAAAAATCTTGGTAAAATTAATTACTGTTTTCTGAAAGAATATTATTTTCTCTTAATAAAAAAATCAAGACAACAAGAGCCTGTCTATGGATGTACTAGTTAGAGACACTTCAATGAAATCACTATTTGGCTTACTCTTTCATTCATTCATGCAATGTTTCATCAGTTATTTAGGGAGCATTTTGTGTCTCTGAATGCTACAGGCAGTGTAATGTGAACAGTGAAGCCTCTGTTCTCAGACAACTTTGTTTAGGCTGTATGTTATTTAACCCAGAGATTTCCTTTAGGGTGAACATCAATTTTGTCTGTCTTTATGCAATTTCCTTTTCTCTAATTTCATGTGAATAGGATAAATCTTTTCATTGCAAGGCTGCCATGTGGGTAATACTTGAAGGATGTAGGAAAGTGCAATATGAAAACAAAGGCGACAATCTGAAGACTAATCAGCACCACCTTGTTAACTTATCAAAAATTAATATTAAACATTTTCACAAAACACATACTCAATCATATCTCTTAGTGATTCCTACTTTTTAATTCAAAACAACTTTATTTTTGTGGTTTTCATACAATGTCTTTTGATTACATTTTCTCCTCCTTCAACTTCTCCCAGATTCCTTCCACCACAGTTAGGAAATCTCAACTGGAGATATTCTGCTTTTAAAATTTACTAATATAAATAATAATTATAGAAACTCAAAAATTACTTGTATAAGATACTTTAACTTATACAGTAGAATTCTGTAACATCCTAGTAAGATGACAAAGTATACTGTTCATGAGAAGAATTTAGAAGGATTTGTTTACCGGAAGCCACATTCTAGAATAATTTTATCAAAAATCTTCCAAAGCATCCAAATAAGACAGTACTCTAATGCCTGTCTTGATGAAATTGGTATTCACTTTACGTAATAGCATTCAACAACATGGAATAATGGCTTACAGCACACAGTAATATCAGCATCTCTCAGAAATGTAATATTCACAGAATGAAGATTGATTTAAATGAAGACATAGTTTATCATTCTAAAGGGTGTCAGAATATGTCACACCAAGAAACACCACCTTAGCACTAGGATCATTTTAAGAAAAATTCACACAAACAAACACACAAATAGCAGTACAATGTGGGTCCTTGCACTTCTTCCTACTTGTAAAAGATGAAACCTTATGTGGAGGTTAGTCCTACATGAAGGGTAATGCCCCAAAAGCAGGACAAAAATTCCTATTATGAAGAAAATAAAGCTAAATCTAGAAAACTCAGTATGAGCAAATCTTGTTAAATGCACACCATATCTTCCTAGTTACATCATCCAATTAACTACTGCAGTCCAGGCTCCTTGGCATCCCCACGTGTTCCCAATTTACTATTGTTTGTCCAATTCAGTATGTAACTATTTGACTTTAATTGCCTTATTGAATTCTCATTTCCTTCTGAGAGCCCCTGTGTTATGTGAAACTCATATTAAATAAATTTGTATGCTTTATTCCAGCTAATCTCTTTGATGTCTATTTAATTCTCAGGCCTAGCTGAAAATCTTGAGGATAAAGGGAAAAAAATTTGCTTTTCTAACAATGCTGTTAATATAGACTTAAACTGAAAGAAAAAGTCAAAACAATGCAACAAGCAAACCAAGGTTAGTAATTTACAACTTTAGATCAGAAAAGTACAAAATGATGAAAGAGATTCGGAATCTTCTCAATTGGAGCACTAATTTAAATGTATATGTATGGTTATGAAAATTTACAATCATCAGCTAATTTCTGCAGCTGTATTTCACTGTAATAAAATTCATATAATAAGACTTTATAAATGGCTGGGTAAGTTTGTACATACCTTTGATTCTAGCACTGGAAAGAAACAGCACACATACTGCTGCGAATGGGAGGCATGTATAGCTTATATAGTACATTTGGTTCCAGACAGAGCTCTATAGTGAGATTCCTACTATAAAAAAAAGCAAACTAAAACAAATAAAAATCAAACAAAAAGAACTTATAAATGGCAGTGTTTTTTTGATATTAAGATCATAGAGCATTCCTACACATTCAAAAACAAATGCCAATTGAAGATGAGAAAAAAATATTTGTTTATTATACTGCAACTGTTAAGTTGGAAGTACCCATGGTCACTGGAGATTTAGTTCAGGACAATGTGTTTAACAGCATACAGTAATTTTGTGATTTCTACTTAATTCTACTCCATGACTTTTAACTTGGCTGTAGTCCACATAAAGGAAATTCTTGCCTGTGTGAGAGACATAAATATAGAAGACATAAATATAAATAGAGAAGAAGGAAAGAAGAAAGAAAGGAAGAAAAAATTAAAGAAAACAAAAACAAAACAAAACAAAAAGAAAAAGAAAATAGTGATGAAGGTAGGGAATCATCCCAGTCTTTAAATTAGGTCAAAATAAATGCCAACTAAAATATTTCTAACCATTGTGAAGACTACATTTTGGCATGCATGTGCACAGACAAATGTGCACAAATATGTGCATATATAAGCACATGGTATGTAAGTGAAATCATGGGAATCTGCATATGTGGCTTTTCTCCTTCCACCATATGGAGCAGATGACTGATATATTTTCACATATTCAGGATTGATAGCAAACTCCTGTCTCCAATGAACCATCTTGCCAACTCTGGTCAAACTTATTTTGATATAAAAGTAGGTGACTGGGCAAAAGTCTGTGTTCAAAGAGAACTCAGGGATACCATTGATAAAAGCACACATAGAGCAGACAAACACATGAGTATCTGCCTGTGTGTATGTATGTGCACCAAGGATATCTGCCTGCTGAAGCCACTGGATATCCTAAAATTGAATTTACACAAGTTTCTGAACTACACTTGAGTGCTGGAAACCAAACACAAGTACAGTCTGCAAGAACAGAAAGTGCAAGTAACCACTGATCCATCTTCTGTTCACAAACATACTTGTAGGCAAACACTGTACACTTAAATTAAAAAATAAATTTAAATATGAAAAAACACTAAATGAATCCTCCAATAGAAGTATGATTTGAAAAACATTTAAAATATTAAAGAAATAAAAGAAATATGGAAGAAAATATTAACTTACTATGTTTTTGTTCTTTTGTGAATAAAAATAAGTTTATTCTTACAAGGAATTTTTGTTTCCTTTTTTTATTTCTTGTTTCTGTGTTTTTCTTTTGTTGTTGTTTCCATTAAATCTCAGCCTAAATAACCTGATTTCATATCTTTAGATACTTTTGCTTTTCAAATCAAGTCACATTCTGAGTTGCTGGTATGGAGGATTAAAACAGTTAATGTTTTAATGTGTGACAAATGGAAAAGAGGAAAAGAACTTCCAAAAGGTTAAATATAACACTCACACACAGGCACACACGCCTGTGCATATGTATGTATGTATGTATGTGTGTGTGTATGTGCGCCAAGGATATCTGCCTGCTGAAGGCACTGGATATCCTAAAACTGAATTTATACAAGTTTCTGAACTACACTTCAGTGCATATGTGTGTGTGTGTGTGTGTGTGTGTGTGTGTATGTATGTGTGTGTGTGCGTGTGTGTACATATACACACACACGGAGGTGTGTATGGGAGTGTTTGGAAAGAAGAAAAAGAAAGGAGAATGTTGTAACTAAAATACAATTTTAAATTATATACCTGGCTTTGTGTGAGGAGAAGGGTGTTTTAAATCAACATGAAACAGCCTTTGTTTTGTTTAAAAAAAAAAAAAAAAGACTGAGGTTAATTATTCTCAGAACTGGAGGGTTTCTTTCAAAATTAAACTTTTTCTTCTTTTGTATTTAATGAAATATTGCTACCTTAAATCAATTTGACAACATGAGAGATGTCATACTAGTCAAAGGTATGCAGCCTGATTTGAAACCGTGTTTAAAGCTGTGAGCCATTTTGTAAAACAATAAGTCATATTTTACAGATATATAGCCTCAAGATTAAACAAACACACAAACAAACAAACAAAATAAAAACAAACAAATAAAACAGGGCAAATTGAAGTGTTCTGACTACTGCATGTATCCTTAATTGTCTTCAGTATTTATGAGAAGGAGCTGGAGAAAAGTTAAACACTAGATATTTACTAGTTGCCTAGCATATTTCAGAATTTAGATTTTATCTTAAATGCTATCATAAGGAAGATATTGAGTCATTTTAAAAGGAAGTATCAGGACATAGTTTGTAAACAAAGAAGACTGGTGATTTATTCATTAAAATAAATAATAGGAGAAAAGAATAGATTGCAACACAGTAGAGGTGAGAATAAAGATTCTTTCAAGGAAACCTATGGCGGTAGCAAGAGAAGACAGTGATAACACATTAATGGATCATGGTGATGTTTTCCAGAGTGCTTAGAAATTGGTGAAGCCAGAGTGAAGAATGTAAGTCAGCTTCATAAACGAAGTGTGCCTTCGGTCATTCCTCCATGTTTCTCTCAGAATAATTTTATTATTCCTAGAGAAATGATAGGTTTTACATATAAATTCAACTGCATGACACAAAACTTGCAAAAAAATTAATTTTTCTTTTAACTATGTCTTTTCCAATATTCTAGGTCATTCACTAGTATAAACAATGTATATGAGATTACAAGAATAAATATTACTTTCTGACAAACATAAAATACAAAACCAATAACATAATCTAGGAATAAAAAGACTGAGGGTGAAATAGAAATCTTTTAAATATATAAAACATACATTTTCAATTAAAATAAAATTATGTTATATATATGTATTATATAACATATATAACACACATACACACACACACACACACATATATATATGTTACACTATCCTTTTCTCCCTCATTTCTCTATTTTCTCTCATTTTCTTTGATTATTACTGTTACAAATAGATAATTAGGAAGATAAATAGATAAATAGATTGATAGATAGATGAACAAATACATAAATGAAGTCTACTAAATTTCTGTGTATTGTTTGTGCGTATATGATTTCAGGTATGCAAAACCTTGTACTAGGTAAACAATTAGGGAATGCTGGTGACCACAATCAATATGAGTCTCTCCTAATAACCTAATAAAATCAAGGTGATTCCTCTCTGGCATGCCAGAGAACAAATCTCCTAGGTCTTTCTAGATGTTGTCAAGTTGACAAACAATATTAAACATCATAAACACAGCCCAAGACATTGTTGAAATGTGGGTGATATTTTAACTTAAAACTAACACAAGTAATTTTCTAAAATATAGACAATAATTTTTTCTTCTGTCAATTATGATGAATTAAGTAAACCACTCAGACATTTTCGGCATCTGTTTTTAGAATGATGATGGTCAATATAAAATGTATTTAATTGTTAAGTTTGTAAGGACTAGACAGATTCCCAAAATGGCACAGCAAACGGTTGTTAATAGCTTAGTTTTAAATAAATAAGCGATAGTTTAAAGCAACCCAAGGCTTTGTATGTTTTTTTAAAAAAATATAACTAATCATATCTTAAACTGTAGATGCAGGATCTCTGAAACTTTAGACAACCTGGAAATTTCACTTTCATTGAGATATATAATTTTGAATAAAATAACCTGGTAATAATATAAATCATTCTTTTCTATGAACACACTTTTTCTATTGAAATATGAGTGGTAATTGCCCTATAGATGTTTTCTAGTTATACATATATTTATAAATTAATTTGTGTATACTTCATTGCCTGTATATGAGGCTCTTTAATTTTTCTTTGAACCCATAATCACATCTTATTGGATCTCATTTTAATTAAAGGAATAAATCAAATCATGATGCATGCCCATTTAATATTTGTATCAAAATCATAATTTAAATATTTAGATTAAATTATCCTTGACTCTAAATTTATTCAATGATTGACTGCTAATCTATGACCTACTCAATTAAAATTTCATTCCTGTTTATACGGGTATTGCATTCAAAAATTTTTTCTACATGAATGTATCTTACAGTTTACACAGATTAGTTCCATAAAGTGCTTAGCACAGTGCCTTCCTTCTATCCTGAAAGTTAGATTTTTTTCCCTTCTGTATTGAAAACTATTGTGTTTCTTGGGATGTAAAAAATACTATACACAAATATATGCTAATTACTACTAGAAAATGTAATTATTCAGATAAATTAATATATGCACGTTGAGAGGAAGAGAGAGCTTTGAATAGATTAAAATTTATACTATTTTTAAGCATCATAGCTAACAATGTATTAAATATTTTCTGTACTTTTTCCACTAAATTTTCTATGTGAGAGTATTAAACTTTCTTATCAAGAATAAAAATGAACTTCAGTGTTTAATTTACATTTAAATGCTTCTCTCTCCCTCTCTTCCACCCACCCCCATCTCTCTCTCTTTCTTTACATATTCTGGGAATTGAGCAGCAGTATATACTGGAGAAGGACCAGAAATTGGAATGGTGGATTATCAAGAAAGGGCAGAAATATCTGTGAGTAAGAGGTGATCCAAGTAGAGAATTAGGAATGGAGATATTAAATTTTGAAACTCTTTCCCACATTTTATTTTTTAATTAATTATTTTTTATGTGTAAGGATGTTTTGCCAGCATGTATGTCTGGCTAACACTTGGCTCGTATTAGTGTATTTCAAAAGTAGTCAGTTGAATTTCCTAGAATTGGTGTAGGAACCAACTGTGAACAGCCAAGGATGTGCTGAGATTATAACTTTGGCAACTGGAAAAGCATCCTGTGCTCTTAACTGTTAAGTTATTTGTCCCTTCCACTGTTCTTGTATTGCAAGTAAATATATAATGAGGCCCATAATGTCAGGAAAACAATCCTTTAAATTAATGGACATTTGCTACAAATACATTGGGAAATCCTACTTGGGTATCTAAACAAAGAGGGAAGAAAGTCACAGAGCCTTGGAAGTAGATAGTAATCTGATCCAAGTCATTAGAAGCATAATTACATTGTTGAGAACTTAAAAAATAAAGATACTGTAAAACCAAATAAAGCAAGAGGCATCTAGAGAGTTGAATTCAACATTAAGGTTTATTTATGATTCATATTATTATTCAAGGGTTGACAAAAAAGTAAGCTTTTAATATTTTAGTCCATTTTTATACTCAGTAACATGAATGTGAATATGACATTTTCATATATATACATAATAAAATATATTTCAATTGGATTTGCCTCTCTTTCTTTTTTCTATTCTGTCTAATCCCTTCCTATCTTCTCCTTCTCCTCCTTTCATATGTCTTTTCTTATGGTTACTTATAAAATTATAAATGAAGGTTGCCTGAAAAGCATAAATACTATGATCTTTATTCATATCTCATAGTCCAGTATGGAGAGAATCTTTAACATTGTTCAGAAATCCATGGCATTTTAACACAATGCTTTTCAATACTAAAGCCTGTAAACATATAGCAGAACGTTTATGACCATTTCAGAAACTGTAGGATAATCTTATCTTAATACCACATAAAAATCCATTTTCGAAAAGCCAATTCTGCAACTCAAACACCAATTTCATGTCAAACTTTCTAACTCAATACAAACCAATGATAAATTAAGCAGATTTTTAGATGCTGAGGAATAGGTCAGGGAATACTAAAAGTTTCTTAATTCTCACAATTTAGCCATTATATTTCTAGCAGAGCAAAAATATTTTTATGAACATTTAAAACACTGCAATTCAATACATACAACCTTCTCAAATCTGAGCTGAAGTATTTCAAGTAACTTTTATTGTACTTTATAGGAAGGCATACATAGGGCAATGTACTCAGGTCTATACTGAGTCAGAGCTACAGTGAAATTGTATAATACAAGTAAACACTCACATACGTGAGGTATTTCATTCTAATTTTACATACTATGCATTTGAAAAACCTTCTCTTGTTGAAAGAATATTTGTGAATATTTAAAACACACAGTTCCATATAGGATCAAGCCCCACAGTTTAAGAAGCTGAGCTCTATGTGGATAATTATTTTTCCTAGTTACAAATTGTAGTGTAAATAATAATTGCCAAACATTTTATACATCAAGAACAAAATTTTGCTAATGAGAAAAGGAACAAATTATAATGAAAAAAATAATAGTATATTTGTTAATTTTCTTAATTTGAAAAAAGTTTATTTTTAAAGTAGATTTAGATTTAAAGAACTGAGGTGGAATATAGAGTTCTGATACATTTCTTGTCCTCAACACAAATAATGTTTCCTGCTCTGAGCCTCTCACTCCAAATTAGCAGATCTGTTACAAGCAATAAATCTACACTAGACCTTCAGCATCCCACAGGTCTTTCCAAAACATCCATAGCACAGATGAGAGTTCATTCTTTTTGAACTCCTTGACTTTTCACAAACCCATGACAGGCAGTGTCTACATGCAAAATAATTTCATTGTCTCCAATACTGTGTGTTTTCTGTATATCCATTTTCCCTGTCCCTTAAGCTATGGGAAGCACTAATTAATCATTTTATGATCTCTGTTGTTCTGTCTTTCCTAAAATAACACATCTGGAATCAAAACACCAAGTCATTTTTTAATTTGCTTATTTAATATACTCATGCATTTACTTTTTCTCTACAGCTCATTATGTCTTCATAGATCACTGTGTATCTCCCACAAAGACAGGATACTTCCTGGATGATACACAATTTATGCATCCATTGAAGTGTTATTGCCCATATATTTGGTGTGTTGTGTGCTGTTTCACTATTGAGTTTCAAGATTTTTTTGTAGTTTGAATCCTTTATCTCCTTTGTTCTTTTTAGCTGCTTGTATTATAAAAGCTAATACTCTGCAAAAACTGGTGGTACAAGAGGACCAACACATAGATTCTGGGAACCTGCCACAAGTTGGTTCTGATTGGTAAGTAAAGAATACTGGCAGCCAATGGCTGGGCAGGACAGACTGAGGCAGGACTTGAGAATTTCCTGGGCTTGGGAGCTAGGTAAAGAAGGAATAAAGAGATATGCCAGGAGAAGGAGAAAAAACGAAAAGGAGGAGGAAAAGAAGAAGAAGAAAAAGGAGGAGGAGGAGGAGGAGGAGGAGGTGGAGGAGGAGGAGGAGGAGGAGGAAGAGGAGAAAAGGAGAGATGCTATGATTGAAAAGAGCAGAGTATAGGGAGGCACAGCTGACATGTGAAGGAGCTGGGAGAGTAAGGCCCAGTTGGGCAGCCCTCTGGGGACAGGGCAGCCAAAGTAGAAAATAAAATGTAATATCTAATAACTCAGGATTAACCATATGGAAGTTAGGAAGTGGGTCAGCTGTTTAATTAATATCAAAATATAAAGGTTGTGTCTATGTGTCTTTCATTTAGGAATGTTAAGCATTGTGACTGGTAGCAGTAACATGATGCCAGGATTTATATATAAAAAATATTGCTACAGTTCTTTATTAATATTTTCCTATCTGTTTGCTTTTTTTCTATTCTGTTGGTACAATTCTTGGCAGAGCATCTTTATTTCTTTTACTTTCATACAGTAAATTTTATAAATTTCTTTCTCTATGTGTTTTGCAGTGGGTAAAAAATATAGCCATAACCAAGATCATCAAATTTTCTTCTACATAATCACTTATGACTTCTATTTGGGTCTGTTGTTCACTGTGATTTAACTATTATGAAAGACATAGAGTGTGTGATCAAATTTAACTTTAAATATAAACACGCAATGCTCTGATACAGTTTCTTACTAAAGATGAACTTTTCCCATTGCTTTCTCAAGCAATAACTATATTAAAGAGTGGGTTTTTAAAAAAACATATTATATGTTTATGTGTAACACATATATATGTGCATACACATATGTATTTCAACTTTGAATTTCTTAGATATTGCCTGATAACATGTTATGAAACATATATTCCATAATATTATAGCAGGTTTTAAGAAGTTTAACATATCTTCAATAGTTAAAATTATTAAAAAAAACACAGAAGGCACCATTGGTAAAACATTTTATTAATTTGTTTGCTAGTACTGAGGTACACTATCATATGAAGTGTTATACACATATTCATTCTGTACGATTAAAAAGAGGAAAAATCACTCCAGATTTCTATTTTATGTCAATTATAGGATTAAAAATATAACAAAACTTTTATTTAGGAACTGATATCAAATGAAGTTACAGATTTAGCAAATAAACTAAAATATATTAGGTTGAATTATAATTTATAAGAAACAACTATATATTTGTTAGAATATGTACCAAATAGAAAATGTGACCGTGTGTGATGCATTTTGTTTAAATTCTAATTTAATTGAGGTTTTCTAATGCCATTTTTCAAACCTTAGATACTTTTAAAGAAAACTATCTTATTGAACTTTTCACACTTCATTTAAATGTCTTAGATTTTTTTCATATAAATAAACCATTAAGAGTGAACACAGAATGACAGAATTTAATTGAATCAAGTTTTTATGCTCCATGGTCATAAAAATTGTACTATATTTAATCAGGTCTATGTTCCTATTTTTAAATAGAACAATATATTAAAGCATAAAATTAAAAACAGAAACTATGTCCAACTTAACTTTGTAGGACGACTTCATACCTGTAATGTTTCAGTATCCTTTTATCATATTAAAATGAATCTGTTTAGGATTGTGCATTCTTTAAAGAAATTTTGGATTTGTTTTGAAGCTTGAAAATGACAGTAAATAATAGTACCTTAATATTTAGTATGTATACATTTTACTGAAACTATAATCACTATTAAAAATCAATCACTGCCAACAGAGAATTTGCGTCTGAAATTACACCAGCAAAAATCATGACCTTTTTATATATTCTGGATTTTTGTCAAATACTAATAATCATATCTTAGGTTTTCAGAACACGGCAATATCAAAATTGAAGCGTCCTTGACATCAAAGGATAAAATTATTTCAAAACTTTTACTCAATTGTACAACATTATGAAAGCAACAGGAAGACCTTGTAACATTGGCTGGCTTGACTGATGATCCTTCTGAGGTTCTTTATTGCCTGTTTATATGGGTTAAATGATAAAAGCAAGACCATATTTGCCATGATAATCCAGTATAAGCCGATCTGATATATTTTGATGTATGCAAATGACCTAAATTGTGGGATCAAAGCAGTTAAGTAAAATTAAAATTCAAAACAAACAAATACACAAAAATCCCAGGAAGTAAGACAACCTAGCAAGAGTTATATACATTATAAATTGTATATGATACATTCCTGCATTGTCTCTTTAGGCCAGTAAAGTTTTCCAGATATCTCTTTAATTTGTGAAATGTCACGTGAGGTGAGTATCAGTATGCATTCTAAAACCTCCTGAAATGGAAGCTGGGGAAATGAGCAGTACTGCCTTTGCCAAAATGTCAATATGCCTACATGTTGAAAACAGACATAATTTCTAATTTTATCTTTGATTTTACATGTGATGAAGTTAGAGTTGTCTGTCTGTCAATATGGTATTTTCCACAACTCCAATTACAGCAGAGTTGGTTACTAGAACAAAGCCTCTTCACCTGAAGTGTTTGTAGAAGACCTTTGGTTAGAGGCTGATAGAACTTAATCAGTGAAGGAGAGCAGTGTCAGTTTTCCCCAGCAGAACTTTGGAGATGCGGCAGTAATTGTCCTCAATCTCTGCCTGAGGCTTTGTGTCCTATGTTCTTTCACTGTTTAGTCACTGTTTAACCACTGTATGACATTATCGGTTAAGGATACTTAGGATAGGTCAATTGGCCAATCGGCAAATAGAATATGAATAAAGTTTGTTTTTCCTATGCTTAAAATTCTAAGGATCCCCAATGTCATTTTGTTGCAACTTTGAATGTTTTGCACATATTTCTCATTTAGGTTTTCACAAAGGTTGGACTTGTAAACAGAACAATTTTATCTGTACATATTTAGAAAAAATTTTAAAACCATAGTAAGCTGAACTCTAAAAATTATTAATTTTTAGGGTTTGAAATTTTAATTAGATCAATTTTCCCTTCTTCTATCTGCCATATGCCTCTGTAAATTTAAATTTTATTCACCAAGTATAATTTTCCTCTTGGACATTTATAGTTGAATGAGCTCAAGCTTTCCAGTTCTTTCTGAACCCTGGCTGACTGGTTTGACTCAGCTCTCTGGCTCAAAACTCCTCTCCAAGTTGACTAATTTCAAGTGGCTTCTCTCAGCTTCTGACTAAATTGTACTGTCTGGCCTCATACCAACTTTGGCAATATGCTCTAATCTGGCTCCTTTTCATTCTGTCTTCACCTACCTTCTAGCTTTGATTTCACATTTCTGTAAAGCTGTCCTCATAAGATTACCTCCCTTCTCTTTCTCTGTGCTGATCTTTTAAGTTGGCTCTATTTCCTGTCTGTTCTTCTGAGAGTATTCTATCTCTGATTCCTTCTGTTAAACCTTTCTCTTATTTGTCACTTTATCTGCACTTCACATTCAAAGGTGGCTGCCTTCTTCTACAAACCAACTTTACCTTCATTGTTAGGGATTAAATGTATGTACTAAGAGAATGTCTGTATTCCAGCAAGATTATGCTGCTATCCAAAATGTGTCTACATTCCAGCCAGATCACATAGACTGAGAAAGTGTTTGAATATGATCCCTTACCAGCAAGCCATGTTGCTGCATTAAAATTCATCTAGACACCTATAATTGATTTTACATTCATATATATATATATATATATATATATGTAATGTACATATAGGTTGTACCCTCCCCCCAGCCTTGAGCAGGCCTGAAAGACCTTGTTTACCACAATAGACCAAATAATAGGACCTACGTGGGGTTACCCACCTTGGCTGCATGTACAGCCTGCTACAGCAACTTAGAAGAATAAACTTGCCCGCTGACCTTGCCTTGTGATATCTCCAGCTGTGACAAAGAATGGGTTGCCCCACCCATCTCTGGATGAAACAAGAAGGGGTTTGGTGGGGCCTTCCCTTTAAATTGAGAGCCTTGATCAAAAAACTTTGTCTTGGCTTCATCTTTTCTCACCCTCTTTCCTCTTTTTCATTTCTAGCCGCCCTTTCAGGAGAACCCAGTTTGTCTGTGGCCGCAGGTGGCTAGAGTAGGTGTATGTTTAATCCTAAAGACATAAATACAAATTGCTCAGTAGGTAGATGCTGTCTGTATGTATATTTTCACTTTCACCCATCGTTATAGGTTAACAATATGTAGGCTCTTCTTTATAGAGTTACTTTAGGCTTTTCTGTTCTGAAATGAGTAAAGGCTCATTTGAAAGGATTTTGTTTCTTTGCTGATGACCCTTCAGCCTAAATATACACTGGAGTGGAATATGGAATGTGTACTAATATTCTAATATGTAGCTCTATTTAAAATTTATAAATGCTCATTATGTGCCCACATCAATTACTCCTTTTACAACTTCAATTAGTGTGTTCCTATTTGTTTAATGTTGATTTCACTGCATCTTCTCCAAGACTTTCTCATTTTTACTATTGGTTAGAATTCAAAAATTTATATAGATTGATGTACTATTTCCATGGAAATAATGATTTCTAAAATTTCATGGAAATGTAGCATTGAAAGCATTTTAAATATTATATTCTGTTATGTGTGGGAACAAAGATTTTTATATTTACAGTTATTTTGTTGCTGCTTCATAGTTTAAACTACAGAAGACTCTGCCTCTACCACTTGCATAAAACAGAGATTCAAGATTAAGCACCGTTAGGTCTCAGCAATTTGATTACTGTAATAAAATATCACAGGGTAGGTAATATTTAAATAACACATTTTTTTTCCTCCCAGTTTTGGAGATGGGCATTCAACTTCAGGGGAGTAAGCTTATATTTTTCAAAACTTACTTTAATTAGTATACTTAAATGATTTAACCTCCCTTCTAAGCTGCCATTCACTAGAGATAGTTAAAAGATTAATAGGGCAAAGGAGGATCTGGGCCTGTTTAGAAATAGTTCTTTGGTGGAACTCCAATCTGCATTGTCAGGATATCAATAGTTCAGTTCACATGAATCAGCAGTGGTATCTTGATACAGAAGAAAACTCAAGTCTCTGCCAATCAGCCTGTCCACTGAAGCTGCAAGAGGCCCTGGAACACTACCTGAAGTTCTCTGATGCATTTCTCTCTACATATGCATGATAATGACCAGCAAAGAGTGACAAGAGGAACAAACAACACATGGCATCATCAAAAAAGCCTAGCTCAGCAAAGCCCAACAATGACAAGCAAAGAGTGGCAAGGCAAAACAATGCCACATAGTATTATCCACTGTCTGTTGGGCTATATTTATACACTCTCCAAACATGTGTTTTCACAAGTGTCAGCTCTAGCAAAATATCACATGCTCCTTTTCCAGGCTACTCCTAGAAAAACACCATGTGCCTGTTCTCAGCAAAATATTTCTCACACGTCTGCCTCAGCACAAACATCCTCTCATAAGATATTTTCTAGAATAATTTAACTTGATACAACAGAGTCCAAAACAAAACCAGAAAATTTAAACTTATACTACCATATTTGATATTGAGAAATAGCATAATAGCTTTTACCTGCTTTAAAGATGTCTCTTCCTTGTTGTATCCTCACATTATAGAATAGCAAATAGTGGTAGACTATATCTCACAAGCATTCTTCATGTTTGAGGACTCTACCCTGTGACCTAATTATCTCTCAAAATTCCATCTAAATATGCTGTATCATTGGGTCTTAAGTTCTAATACATGAAACTTTTAGGAGATACAATCTTACAAACCATAACAACTTATGTAAGAATTACAAATAGGCAAAGAGTAGCTATAAATACATCCTAACTGGAAGTTTTCATGAAAAAAACTGAGGGTGTACTGAATTGAAACAATAATTTTTTTGTGTTGGCTATGATATCATAGCTAGTTTTCTCTAACTGACTCTTAGAAGGGAAGACAAAACTATATATATGCCACCAACTGTCAAAGTCTTAGCTGGTTACATCAGCACTATCTTGAGATAATTCACCATGCTTACTTTGGCTTTGTTTATTGCTTAGTTTTCATGAATTTGAGGTCAGATCTTTATTTTCATAAAGAACTGTAAATTCTTTACTTATGTTTTGTATCATAGTTTTAGTCTTTTACATATAGAAAACCATAAAAGTTTAAAACTAAAGTAAAACCAAAAGTACCAAATTATACATTTGTTTTACTTGCTTGGGACTTGATATTTGAATACAAAAGCAAAGCATTCATGTAGTATATGAGAAATAAATAATTACCACTGTGAATTTTAGTTTTTTTAATACAAGCATGTGTATATAACATAATGTCATGTTTCTAACTATCACATATATTTGCTGTTTTATGCACTTTCTTGCCGTGTTTTCCGAAAGACTACTGTAACCATATTTTGTTGACAGCCTCTTAATTGTTTAATATTAAAAGCAGCTGTGCATCAACTCAATTACAGGATCCTGTTTGTCATCATTTATCTACAGAAGTGAATTAAATGTTAACATCAGCTACAAGGAAATGTGCTCACAGATGCAATTCTGTTCTTTACCTCTTTGCTCCTTAAGTGTATCAAATGGAGACACTCAGGGAAATGACTTTGTTACATTGCCAGATCTTTTGGCACATAACACTCAAAGGATGCTGGACTTGGCTGTAACTAAAGCAACATAATTTTTTTTTTTTTTGGAATGCTATTCAATCTGGGGACTTTTGTGTGTGTGTGTTTTGAGGTAGCCATCTTGTCTTCATAAGACATAATAGGAATATAAGTTTTCAGAAGGATATTTTTAATTCCCTCATATGCTGAGCCATGGATCAGGAGAAAAATTGTGAATACTTTAAAAATTTTAGACTAAATAGAGTAAAAGAATGGGAATGTGATGGGTTCTTTTGACAACCATGAGGAAAGTTGGTTGTTTACCAAATGGATGAAAAGAGAGTTTTAAAATATTTACATTGTAGGAGAGGAATGTAAGTTCTTCCACTTCAAATCCATGCTCTTTCAAATAACAGAAAGGCATAACAAGTCATTATGCAAATCCTTTTTAATTTAGAACTCAAAACAAAACATCCATAATGGCAAGCTGCACTGGCATTGTGACTGAAGATAACACTAAGGGAAATCTGCTGACACTATCATGAATTACTAAAGTCAGGGTTATTTGTAAGGTTGAGTTATTTGATTGCTTCTTCCTTTGCCATACATTATGTCATTAGATTATAGAAAGGCTGCATCAGCCAAAGTCATGTATAGCTAACAATGTCAGGATTCAGGGTGTTGGGATCAGATTTTACCTTAAACTTCTCTATAATGGCACAGTAGTATACTTAAGCCCTAATGCAACCTCACATATCCTTCCTGGAAATGATTTTCAAGATCTTACAGAGACAGAAGCAGATCATTTTTTCTACTTTATAACTGACCAGAAAAATTTAGTCAGACTGATTAAGAGCAAAATGTCAAGGAGATGATTTAATTAAAGGATCTAATTACTGTCCCTGACCCTTGACTTCCTGCCAAGTAACCCACTCTGCATGAGACAGAATTATTTTGATAGGTTTGAAGAGAGTCTCCCAAGTTTATATGTCTAATATGTCAATAGCAGATACTGATACAATATAGTTTTGGGTACCAAATTTTAAGAAGCATTCATTGAAAAAAATGTATTTACATCATTGAATTCAATACAGTATAATATACAAATATATGTTTCCTTTTGTTTGGAAGACCAAGTAATCACCATAGGGAAAATAACTGGAAATTATCCTAGAACTGGGATAGGTGCCATGTGGGCATAAATTCTAGAATCAACTATGGCACGACTTTTTTTTTTTTTTTTTTTAAAGGAATGGGATATTTTAACCATAATGAACTAAAGTTTCCCAGGTTCACACCTCAATCAAACAGCATTTGAAGGGATAATGAGAATACGATCTCATATTGATAAAAGATGTAATGACAAATTTATTGAGGTAGAAATAATAAAGTTGACCTAAGTTTTCAAATTAGGTTTTATAAAGCAACCATTTTATTTTTGCACCTTGTCTTAGTATAAACAAATTCTTGTAAGATATCTAAAAACGATCCAGCATTTGATGCATTCAAGAAATACTCTCAGTGATAAAAATAGACTTTACTTCAGAGTAAAGGGCTGGAAAACAGTTTGCAAAGCAAATGGTCCCAAGAAACAAGGTGGAGTAGCCATTCCAATATCCTATAAAATAGACTTTCTATCAAAAGTAATCAAAAAGATAGGGAAGGACACTATACTCATCAAGGGAAAAACCCAGCATGGTGAAGTCTTAATTCTGAATATCTATGCCCCAAATGTAATGGCACACACATCCATAATAGAAACTTTATTAAAGCTTAAAATACTCACTGAATCTCACAAAATAATACTGGGAGACTTCAACATCCTACTCTTACCAATGGACAGGTCTTTGAAACAGAAACTAAACAGAGATATTGTGAAACTAACAGAACTTATGAACCAACTTATAAACAGACATGTACAGAACATTTCATCCTAAAACAAAATAATATACCTCCATAGAAACTTCTCCAAAATTGACCATACAATTTGACACAAAACAAGCCTCAAAAAATACAATAAGATTAAAATAATCTCCTGCATGCTATCAGATAACCATGGGCTAAGGCTGGACTACAATAACAGAAAAAAAAAAAAACCAGAAGGAACAAATACTCATGGGAACTGCACAACTCTCTACTCAATGTTAACTTGGTCAAGGAAGAAGTAAAGATAGAAAGTTAAGACTTCTTGGAATACAATGAAAATGAAGAAACAGAACCCCCAAACTTATGGGATAAAGTAAAAGCAATGTTATGAGGAAAATTAATAGCACTAGGTGAGTTCATAAAGAAATTGGTGAGATCATATACTAGCAAATTTATAACACACCTTAAACCTCTAGAACAAAACAAACTAACCAAAACATAAAAACAAACACACTAAGGAGAAATAGATGACAGGAAATAACCAAACTCAGGGCTGAAATCACCCAACTAGAAACAAAGAGAATACAAAGAATTAACAAAACTAAGAGAAAATAAACAAAATAAATAAACTTGTAACCAAACTAACTAAAGGGTACAGAGACAGTATAGAAATTAACACAATGAGAAATGAAAAGGCAGACATAAAAAAAACCTGAGAAAACTCCAAAAAAAATCAACATTTCTTACTATATAAACCTATACTTAACAAAACCGGAAAAATCTAGATGACCTGGATAATTCTTTAGACAGATACCATCAATCAAAATTGAATCAAGATCAGGTAAATTATCTAAATGGTTCTATGACCCTTAAGGAAATAGAAGCAGTCATTGAAAACTTTGCAATCAAAAACAACAACAACAACAACAAAAAAAAAAAAAACAAAAAAACAAAAAAACAAAAAAACAAAAAGCCCAGGACCCAGTATCCATCAAGTTTCTGTGCTTCCAGTTCCAGAAGATTCAACACCCTTTTCTGGCATCTAAAGGCACCTTCTCATTCACAGTACACACAAAAGTAGAAATATACATACACATAAATATTTTTATTAAAATTTTGATCATTGAGTAAGATTTAAACAAAGTTCTGTATTTCAAATATTGATAAATTAATCTCAGAATGTTTCATAGTATTTATACTTTAAAATTTTGAAAGAATTTTTATAAGCAGTATAGATTTTTAACTCAAATTACCTTTGCTTAAGATAATGGACACTCATTGATGCCAGACCTCTGAGTTCGTTTAAATCCAGTTATTTGATCAATTTTTACTAATATAAATTTCTAACTCAGTTTTTTATTCATTCTCTTTATCTAAATATTTAATCAATGGATACTTGAAATTAGTATACTCTTCTAAATTTTGCCCTAAGATATATGAGTATCTTATTTCTTCATACATTTGAATAATTGATATTTAGAATATAATAATACTAAATTAAATTTTATTTATTGGTTAAACTTGATTGCTCTTTAGGTTTCCTAAGTTCTATATGTTAAGTCCCTCATTCTCAGAACCCCAAATTTTACCGGCTTTAGGAATAATTGTATGTGAAACCTACAGGGTATCATGTTCTTATAGATGAGGACAGGAGATAGAAACTAGAAAGGCTATTTTATCATAGAAAGTGAGCAATATATTGAGTCTTGTCTGTGACCGCATAGAAATGCCACTGATGCCTTGGGCACTTCTGTCCTTTCCAGAGGCATGAGATGCCAGAGGGCAATTCTACATCCTAGTTGATTTTTTCTCTAACCATAAAGGAGCAAAACCATCTGGGGAAAAGTGTAGAAAAAATGTAATCCAGCAATATGTCTGCTCTGGCAAAGCACCACATCAAAAATCCTAGGTCTGTGTGATCCAACTGGAATGCACACAGGCACACACACACCTTTAAGGTAAAATTAATTTGTAGAAGGAAACAACCATGTCTGAAAGTGAAGTTTAATTGAGGGGCACAGTGACAAATCAGAGAAAGATTTGACAGACTGAGTCAGAGATAGGATATGCCCTATCAGAGAACAGCACAAGAAAGAGAACCTCTATGATAAAAGTGCAGAAATGGAGATTCCATAAGTTGGAAATGATTGCAAAGAGTGTAGTAGAGTGAAGTTGAGTTGATCTGTTAATTTATGCAGTTCATTACATTCAGTACAGGTCAGAGAGACAGATGAAGTCAGAGAATAAGAAAGAGACAGAAGATTAGAACAAACTGCCAGATCTAGTTTGAGGCAATCAGAGCAATTCAGTGAGAAGCTATAAGAAGCCAGATTAAATCAGTAAGCTTAGAGAACAGTTTGAGTCAGAATAGATGAGTTGATCCACCAATCCAGTTCAGAAAAAAAAAAAAAAAAAAAAACTAGAAAGGGTAAGCATATTCAGGAAAATGCTGGTGAGATGAGAATTACAACTGGAAAATAAAAGTTACTTTTATAGAACAGGAATGACAATAACTGAAAAGCTCTCAGACCCCTTATACATGTGCCAAATTGGATGACCAGTTTATATACCAAGTGCCTCAACTCAGTTTCTGCTACAAGGCCCATAAAAAGATCCTGAAATAAGTCTTGTAGCTTTTATTTATTCCAACTATAAATGTACCTTCTTTTTCTCTGAATTTCCCACCTACAATCCTATATACTTTTAAAAATGTTTTCTAAATTTACTCTGCTTTTGGCAATAAACTTTACTTTGTTAATTACTAGGAAAAGCTCCTGTATTGCTTTGGTGGCTGTTGATTTGTTTGGGACCCATGCACCTCCAGTTACACCCAATTGAGGTAAGAGTAAAACCTTGAATCTTTCTCTGAAACTGTACTTCCTTTATCACCATGGAAGAGTTAGAAGCATGACTAACAAGAAAATATATCATACCTTTTGGCAGAAAGCTGCTCATAATCATTACTTGTTCTAAATTTTGTGAAAAGTAGTGATTAACATTCTCAGAAAAGGATTCAGAGAATTAAACTTCACACATGGTAAATACATGTTTTATGAGACCTTCTAGTGCTCTCAGCAAACATACACACACATACACACACACACACAGAGAGAGAGAGAGAGACAGAGACAGAGACAGAGAGAGACAGAGAGACAGAGATAGAGACAGAGACAGGAAAACAGAGAGACAGAGAGACAGAGAAACTGAGAGAGAATGAAAAAAATGTAATTTTCGATACACTGTTTTTTTCAACTGGGTATTCATTACATGAGTTCATATACCATGCCAAATATAACCTTTTGAACCATGGTGGTCTATTGCCAACCTACGTAGTTACTGCCAGCTTGGGATACTCCCTTGGCCCACCAAAAGACAAGTCTCTCATTTAAATCTTGGTAAATCTCCCTTCCTCAAAACTCCAGGTTTCTGTGTATGCTATCTGAATCATGTGTATGATATCAATAATTCAATAGTACAGCAAAACAAATATATAATGTTTAATAAAAAGCTTTTTAAAACATCATATAAATATGTCATTTATGTACAAATGAGCCAAATATAAAAAAATTAGAAGAAAGAAAAGAAGAACATAAATAAAGAAAAATAAGTTGATAAACAAGGGATTGGAAAAGTGGGAGTAAAAAAACAAAAGTGAAGAAGAAAGAACTATACATTTATAGATAAAATAACTTAGTTATTCTATTCAAGTTCTCATATTTCCTCCTAAAATAAATAGCAGTTTCCTTCATCAAATAGCCATTCGAAGGAAGAATTTCTTCTCAGAAGTGATGTGAATAAGATGTTCAGTAATTGGACAGTATCTCCACAATAATTCATAGCTGGGGGCCTTTATTCTTTCATCAAATTCAAGTTTCTGTCATTTTTTAAAGAATACAAATAAATCATCACAAGTGGGACACCCAAGGATCCTTTGTTGGAAGACAAATATTTCAGTCACTTCAGCACCATGTGTTAACACAGTTCACATTAACAGCATGGCTACAATTTTATTTTGGAAATGAATAAAAAAGATGAAAAGAAAACATGCCTACTTTGTGGTTTGATGTTTTCCAATAACCATTAATGTCTATTTCCTACCAAAGTACAGAAAAATGTCAGGAAGTATTCATGATAAGGGAAATAAGATCATAACCTAGACATTTTTATTCCCTTCTACTGATAAATTTTGTTGAGACTATACTTGTTCAGTAAATCATATAAAGCAGAAGTAATAGTTGTATATTAATCAGACAACACAAAACTAGAAATTGATATCTCTCCCTCCACAATCTAACACAGCTGCATAGTGAGATTATTTTTATGAGTTATGACAATATTTATAGTTCCCTTAATTGTGAAACAGCCCCATATTTATATAAACTGATGAAAAAGAACCAAAATGAAATAATTAAAATTTTCTAAATGCTAAGTTTATCATCTGCAAGCTCCAGGCTCAACACTTCTTGTTTTGAAAACTTTATCAATTGTACTATCTCTTCCTTTCATAGAAATACCCATAACTAAAATTTCTTTAAATTGTATCAAATATGCTTACCTATTTTTAATTATAGTTATCTCTATTTTATATTTAATAGATAATATATAGAGTATAAAAGTAGCAGGAATTTGTAGCCATAAATATCTTCTTTGAATGAACCTGATTTTGATGTTCTTTATTGTTAGTATTGATATATTTAAACTTTCTTATGTAATTTTAGTGATTATATATATATATATATATATATATATACATATACTCAACAAATAACTTATGTATTTTATTATGTGTAATATATAATATTATATCAATAATATTATATTATGTAATTTATTATATATAAAATATAACATGTTAGAATAATTTTAGTGATATATAAATGTACAATATATTACTGAAAGTCCTAGCCAGAGCAATTAGACAACCAAAGGAAGTCAAAGGGATACAAATAGGAAAGGAAGAAGTCAAAATTTCACTATTTGAAGATGATATGGTAGTATACTTAAGTGACCCGAAAACTTCTACCACAGAACTCCTAAACCTGATAAACAACTTCAGTAAAGTGGCTGGATATAAAATTAAATCAAACAAATCAGTAGCCTTCCTATACTCAAAAAATAAACAGGCTGAGAAAGCAATTAGGGAAATGACACCCTTCACAATAGTTACAAATATTATAAAATATCTTGGAGAGAATCTAACCAAGCAAGTGAAAGATCTGTATGACAAGAACTTCAAGTCTCTGAAGAAACAAATTGAAGAAGATCTCAGAAGATGGAAAGATCTCCCATGCTCCTGGATTGGCAGGATTAATTTAGTAAAAATGGCCATCTTACCAAAAGCAATCTACAGGTCCAATGCAATCCCCATCAAAATCCCAAATCAATTCTTCATAGAGATAGAAAGAGCAATTTGCAAATTTATTTGGAACAACAAAAAACCCAGGATAGCGAGAACTATTCTCAACAACAAAAGAACTTCTGGGGGAATCACTGTTCCTGACCTCAAACTATACTACAGGGCAATAGTAATAAAAACTGCATGGTATTGGTATAAAGACAGGCAGGAATTGACAAGTGGGACCTCATAAAATTGCAAAGCTTCTGTAAGGCAAAGGACATTGTCAATAAGACAAAACAGCAACCAACAGATTAGGAAAAGATCTTAACCAATCCTACATCCAATAGAGGGCTAGTATCAAAGATATACAAAGAACTCAAGAAATTATACTCCAGACAACCATACAACCCTATTGAAAAATGGGGTACAGAGCTAAACAAAGAATTCTCAACAGAGGAAACTCGAATGCTGAGAAACACCTTAAGAAATGCTCAACATCCTTAGTCATCAGGGAAATGCAAATCAAAACAACCCTGAGATACCACCTCACACTAATCAGAATGGCTAAGATAAAAAACTCAGGTGATAGTAGATGCTGGCAAGTATGTGGGAAAGAGGAGCACTCCTCCATTGTTGGTGGGATTGCAAGCTGGTAGAACCACTCTGGAAATCAGTCTGGTGGTTCCTCAGAAAACTGGACATAGCATTAATTACCTGAGGATCCATCTAAACCACTCCTGGGCATACACCCAGAAGATGCTCCAACATATAATAAGGACATATGCTCCACTATGTTCATAGCAGCCTTATTTATAATAGCCAGAAGCTGGAAAGAAACAAGATGTCCCTCAACAGAGGAATGGATACAAAAAATGTGGTACATCTACACAATGGAGTATTACTCAGCTATTAAAAATAATGAATTCTAGAAATTTTTAGGTAAATGAATGGATCTAGAAATTATCATTCTGAGTGAGTTAACCCAAACACAAAAGAACACACATGGTATTTACTCACTGTTAAGCCAATGTTAGCCCAAAAGCTTGGAATAGCGAAGACTCAACCCGCAGACCACATGAAGCTCACGAAGAAGAAGGAAGACCCAGAGGGAATGCCTCAGTTCTACTTAGAATGAGTAACAAAAATACTGAAGGGAGCAAATATGGAAACAAAACATGGGACAGAAACTGAAGGAGAGGCCATCAGGAGACCATTCCACCTGGGTATTCATCCCATGTACAGTCACTTAAGCTAGACACTGATGTGGATGACTGGAAGTGCATGCTGTCAAGAACATGATATGGCTGTCTCCTTAGAGGTCGGTCAAAGACTAACACATTCAGAGGACGATGCTCACAGTTAACCACTGATATGGTCAAGGGTTTCCCAATGGAGAACTCAGAGAAAAGACTGAAGGAGCAGAAAGTGTTTGTGACCCCAGGAGGAAAGCAACAATACCAAACAACCAGCGCCCCCCAGGGTCTAAACCACCAGCCTGGGAGCACATAGGGAAGGACCCATGACTCCAGCAGTATATGTAGGGGAGGATGGCCTTGTCGGGCATAGGTGGGAGAGGAGTTTCTTGGTCCCATAAAAAATTAACACAGAGTTGGGGGGGGAATGTGAGGATGGAGAGGTGATACGGGGGGGGGGGGGTAGGTGCGGGCACTGACTCATAGAGGCATGAGGAGGGCGGGATGGGATAGGGGGTTTCTGGGTGGTGGGAGGAAGTGGGGTAAGGGGATAAAATCTGAAAGGTAAATATAATGCCTAATATAAAAAAAAGATGAAAAGGGGAAAAAGAAGAAAAAAGGGAAAAAAAAGAAAAAAGAAAAATAGGAGAATTAATAACACAAAGGGAAGGATTTAGAAATTTAGGAGGCAGTTATGTTAATAGAAACAGCATCATAGAAACTGGAAAATACACCCTCATAGAAGCACAAGGGGGGGGATGGGATAAGGGGTTCCTGGGTGGTGGGGGCAGAAGCTACGTTTAGTGCTTCCCATAACTTCAGTTAATTCAGTCATTCTGGATTTACAATGAGGTTGAAGACCTATAGTCTCATAGCCAATCCTGGCTATTTACTTTGAGAGAAAAGATCTGAGTGGATGGCTTTCAGCTGACATTCATTCTAAAGCCAAGAAAAAAGCCAGATTCAAAACTGTTTTAGTTAGGAGAGATGACAGAGGTTCTGGTTAGTCAACCAAATGATGGACTGGGTATTAGAACTATCTTGTACCTCACTGGTACAAATATGAATAATTATGCTCTAATTGTATTTTGAGAGAAAAGTTTTATTTTAACAGGAAGGGTGATATGTAGGAGGAGCTAAGTTGGAAGGAGTACCAAAAGGAAGAGATGGAGTAAGGAGAGTAGAAGATAAAGGAGAGGAGAAGCTAGGTGATGAGAAAGAGAAAGAGAGAGAGAGAAAGAGATGGGGGGCATGGAGACAGATGTTCACGTGTCTCTACCAGTCAAAGATAGTTTATATATCTATGTTGGTTACTGGGTTACACTTCTGATTGAGCATTACCAAACTTATAAAGCCTTTGATTAACATTTAAAAAAATAGTATAAAAGCAAAAAGTAAAAGGGGGTATGGGATAGGGATTTTCTAGGGAGGGGAAATGGGGAAAGGGGATGGCATCTGAAATGTAAATGAAATATAAAATAAAAAAAGCCCATATACCAGAAAAAATAAATGTACAATATATTACATACAGCATATAACATATATATTATATTATATAAATATTACATCTATTATATAATCTATAACAGTATATATTATATTATTTATACTGTAGTCTATATACTAGTATAGCTTATTAGAATCATATTATTGATATATATATATATAAAACTATATACATAAGGGTTATATAGATAACAGATATTAAAACATTTTAAATAAAATAAAGTAAAAGTATTCAAAATGATAATAACAAAGACAAAGACAAAGACTCACTTCTTTCTTCCAAATGGGAGAATACTTCACATTACTAGGTTCCTTGTGCTAGTGGTAACTACTTACTACATGCTACAAGTGACTGCAAGATGGTTCTCCATTCTCTTCCTTCCCAACTCTCAGTAGCAGTGCAGAAAAGCCCATCTTTACTATATGCATCTTGGGAGTGAAACTTAGGTGGTCATACTTGCTCAGGAGGTACATTTACATGTTGAGTCACCTCTCCAGCCCTCCATTTATGCATAAATCTCCCATATGGTACCTTCATCTAGTCAACAAACCCACACCTATATATATTTAACATTAAGCAATAGAGGGTTTCTACTACAGCTAGGATGGGCAGATTGTTTTCTCCAGAACCACCTGATCTTTCCCAGAGCCTATGTGGTTGGAAATGTCTGCTCTTATCCCTAGATTTAGGATGGAGTTAAAGCTTTAGAGAATTTCATTCTTGCCTCTGCTCAGATATGCTGAATTTGCATACTTTGTAGTGATCATGAAACTTCTTTTATTATTCTAGAAACTCTACCTTTGTCTTGCTGAAAAATTAGTCTCTCATTGATAGCCCAGGGACTAGGGGGAAAATCAAATTCTAAAATGTTTAACTAAAAGGATGTATCAATGAACGGACTCCTAATGACACTACATTATACTCATAGACCAATGCCTTCCTCAGCCATCATCACAGATGCATCCTCCTGCAGCAGATGGGAAAAACACAATGAAAGTAAAGTGAGAGACCTTGAAGCCAGATGTCTCCATCAAAGCCTTCCCTTCATGCCTCAAGAACACTATGGAGACAGCAAAAGAGTGTAAGGGTGAGAAGAGATGGAAGATACCAATAAAATAAAGGTCTTTAAATCAACAGAACAGATGTAAACATGAACTCCTAGAGACTCTGGCAGCCAGCAAGCCCTAGGCCTGCACTGCTTTGTACCAAATGGAACTCAAGAGATGAACAGAGAAGTGGACATGTGCTAACCCAAAAGCAATCTCCAACTAATAAACATTTTCAAATAAAAAACAAATGTTTCTTTCAAGGGTGTGTCACTCAGGAAAAAAAACTAACCTTAAGGAGAAACCAATGTCCAGCAATAGATGGTCAACAGAAATTGGATTCAATGGTATCTTTGAAGGCTCCTCATCTCATAATGTTGTATCAGAAGATTTTAATGTTTTATTTTAATTTACATATACATTTTTTCTGCATTTTTGCTACATATTCCCATGACTCAAATTTAGTCTTTTTATGAGAATACTGCATTTGTAAACAACTACAGCTCTGCATCTATATACATTTCTTGTGCTTTCTTTTTTTGGTGTCTTTTATTTCTGTTTTCTTGTTTTGTTCTTTCCTGATGTGCTATTTTTTGCTATATATAATTATATAATATTTTATTAACATAGATTAGAAGACTATTGTTTTTTAAATGTTTTTAAAGAGGTGTATCCATATTGTTAACAATGACCTAGGAGGTATAGAAGAGTGAACTGTAATCAAGACATATTGTGTAAGAAATATCTGTTTACAATAAAATGAAAAAGTAAAACGAAACAAAACAAAAACTAGTTTATCCATCATTAGTAACAATGATACAAAAGGTTATCACCTCTTTTGAAAGCTGTTATACTTTCTTTTGAATTTCCACATATCAAGGAAAATACACAGTGCTTATCTTCCTGGTTAACTTTGTTATATAACTCCAGTTGGCTTAATTTTCATATAGATGACATGGATCTGAATAGCTACCTATGGTTAAAGGGAGATGGCTGGGTATCAATTTTATGTTGGAGAACCCTGTGTTTGCCTTTTAAACAAGTAATTCTGGTAATTCTCATAATCAGGCTCCCTGACACCAACCCTGAGAAATAGAATCATAAATTACCAAGAGCTTGCTTATAATATACTTTAATAAATGTTCAATCAAAATTTAATAAATCATGCTTATATTTGAAGGAAGACATCAAAGGTACAAATAAAAAATTTAAGATGGAAAGTGCAATGATTTATTTTAAAAATGCTGGAGGAGATCTGACAAGAAGTGGGAAAGGTGCCATTTCTCATAACTACATTTGGTTGGCATTACACTACCACTATTTATTCCACTCCAGTAATTGTTAGCATTTTTTCTTACAGTATTTTTCTTTTATTAGCTGAAAGCCCTGAGCATTAGTCATGGTCAAGGAGCAGTGGGTGCTGTCCTTGGGGACAAGATGCCTACCAGCATCAATGTCAATGAGGAATGATGACCTTGTTCTTTGGGACAAAGGCCAGAAAAAGAAGACACAACACCACAAGTTGAGAATGAGAGAGTGTAGTCTGTCATGCTCTAAAGAATTGTGTCCAAGAGGTGACAGGTAATGAGAGACTATCATCCACAGCTTTACCCAGCCTGGGATGGAAATCAGTGTCACCTACTAGAAACATCAGAACAGAAAGCAAATACTGAAACATTATTTATATAAAATATTTAGTTTTTTTCAAATATAAAAATGCCAATTTTAATCTTATTTACTCTGAGTAAAGAAATTTTCTCTATTCTTTTATGAGAGTAGAAATTTTATATTTTTTTCTTATGGTTTTCTACTCAATATGGCCTCTTCAGACTTGAAGTGGAGAATGTTAGCAAGGCCATCTTGCTATTTTTAACTACACTAAAATATATGAAGTGACTCTAGCTTCTGCTAAAAGGCAAGAAGTGCCCCAGGCAGTGCTGTTTGCTTAGGTACCTGTCTCTTTCCTAAACCTTATTAGAATGCTTCCTTCCTTGACTGTATGCATACACCACTAGAGCCAAAAAAGATCTGTTTGAATTACCCAAACATTGCTCAGTATTTATTTCATTAATTTAGACTGCATAGGAATTTATCATCATCAATTTAAATATGATCATCACTTTTATCAAAAGACAAAGATGATAATAATAATAATAGTAATGAGGAGGAAAAGAGGAGGGGAATGAGGAAGAGGAGGAAAAGAAGAAAAGGTTGGAAAAATACATAGAAATGGATAAGTCTCTGTTTATGCCAAGTAATTCAGTTGAAATCTTGTAACACATTGTATACAGGGTGCTCTGAATATGTAAAAAGTAATCTGTACCAGACAATACATGCACACACATGCACACATACACACATATACAAAATACTATGATAATAGCACACACTATATATACATATATATACATATATAAATATGCATATATATGTATATATAGTGCATGTGTGTGTGAGAGAGAGAGAGATGAGAGAGAGAGATAAGGAGCAAGGGAATGAGGGATGGAGTAAGAGAGAGAAGGAGAGGGAGGGAAGAAGGAAGGGAAAGTCTGACTCACCACATAACCCTGGTTGGTTTGGAACTCACAAAAATCCCTTGTGTATGCTGGTTGGCTTGGAGCTCACAAAGATCCCCTTGTGTTTGCTTCTGGAATGCTACATTAAAGGATTAAACCTCTAGAGTAGCCCAATAGTGTTTGTTGTTTGTTTTTTTGTTGTTGTTGTTCTTTTCTTTAAGATGACAAGAAAGCCACTTTAAAAAATGACACAAAGGAAAGAAAATTCATTAAACTGTAACAAAAATTATAAGGACAGAGATAGTTTTTGGTAAAAAAAAAGATTATGATGATATCATTTAAAATGCTATTATAATAAGTGACTTAGAACTCATGCTTTCCTCCAATATGAATTGCCTGTCCTTTATACTGTCCCTAATTTAAAAAATGATTAATTATGCAATGACAAAATATGGCATTTAGTACTTCTAAATCTGTTTCATTTTTAAGTCATAAAAACTATTCAATAAGATAAATTAGATTTTATTATTTCCCTTTTATTTTCTAAGTAAAAATAGATAATTTCATTCAATATATTCTACAGTTCTTCCACCCCAACTCTTCCCAGATCCTTTGCACCTCCATTCTCATCTAAATCTATACCTCTTGTCTCTTTCCTTAGAAGAAATGTATCTAAGAATGATAATATTCCATAGTGAGACAGACAGAAACTGAGAGAGTGACAGAGCCAGAGACTGAAATCTAAGTTGCACACTTAAGAGTAAACATGCAGTAGTTACATTTTACTTGTCACAATAATTTTTAATTTTATTTTTCTGAAAATATTATGATTACATTTTTCCTTATGGTTGAATAAAATTTCATTGGAAAACATGTTCCAATATATAGAAAATACATGAAGAACTTGACTGAAGCATTAAGGAACTACCAAATCATAATGTCTGAACACAAAGTATCTTCCATATACATTATTGATGGTGGTCTGGAGAATTGGCCAAAGAAGATGTTTGTACTTGTCTATTCATATTCCTGACTGCACAGATATGACTGAATGTCACAACCTGGCTTCTACAGAGTTGTCAGTTATAAGCACCATTTAGTCAAATATTAGGTAATTAGAATATTTTGTTCAAAATGCATGGGGCAGAACTATACAGTTAAGTTCCAGAGTTGTATACCCTTCCATACCCAGTAGATTCAAACAATCTTACCACTTTCCATTGCCTAGAACTCACTGTGGAGCTTTATCCAATTGAAAGGAATGTAGAATGATCTATGCAAGCCCTGTTTCCAGAAGAAAAGAAGAGTAGAAGGTAGCAATCATTTGAACTTCCACAAAGTCTACAAACATCATGACAGCAGGACAAGCAAAAGTGTGGGGTGTGAAACAAAATCATGAGTTATTTAAGCAAGGAGCTGGTATTTTACAAATATCACAAAGAAGAATGAAACCATGAAAGAAAAGGCAAGAGGGTCATATGTAAACTGTGATATGCAGCAATATATAGAAGAGATAATGTGTTTTTATTTCTGTCTTGATTCACTCTGAATTTTAACAGCCCATTCACTTTTAACACTGTTTTTCCTAATCATAGTTGTCTTCTGAAATTTATTCAATGTGCTTCAAAGTGTAGCTACATCTTGTTCTTTCACTTTCTGTCAAGTAAATGGAATTCTGACTACCATAATTACAATCAAAATGGGCAAATAATATTTCCACCTAATCCAGGATATTTAGACTCACACAGATGTCCTCTGTTAATACTAATTGATTTCAGTGAGCCTTGGAAACTGGCCCTGGGATGCTATCAGGTTCCATTTCATCATCTCAGAGACTCAATATTTTATTAACTAGGAAGCTGTGCTTTCTAGGAGTACATTTCATACATAAACCAACACAATAATTCATTAAAATATTATATGAGAGAAATTTCAGAAATAAGTATGAAGAGTGAGATTATATATAATGGATAAAATTGGGACATGCTTATAATTCTGGTAATGATTAAAAACTCATTATACATTTTTTTAAAAGATCTATTCATTCATCCTAGAAGTAAGAATTTAAGGGTTAGTTTTATAGAAACATAACTGTTTACAAGGAAATGAAATCTAAGGATGAAGCAAAACTTTGTTTAAAAAAATGGTGAAAGTAAAATGAGTGGTAGAAGTTTTGTTTAATGTTTTCTTTGTGAGACTGACTATTAAATATATAAAAGTAATTTACCACTTTACATGTAAAATTTCATATTGACATATTGAGAATGTTGTAGTAGCTATTACCTACCAGAGATAGTTATTAAAGCAAATATTTTAAGTTTTGTTTACTTTTCATACTGTTTTTGTAATATTTAGGTAGTTTCTTGAGAATTTTGTATATTTGATCATATTTACTTTCCCTCCCCCAAATCTTCCTGTATAAGTCTACCAACTTAACATTGTGTTCCTCTTTTACTTTTCTTTCTGTGTTCATCAAGAATAATTTTTGATGCCACAATATTCTTGGACACACTGATCTCCATAGAACTCTTTCAAAGGCTACACTCTTAGAAAATTCACATTCCTTCTTTTAGAAGTTGAGAATTGACAATAGCTCATAAGATGGGAATAGGACACTCAGCCCAACTACTTTGTTATGCTGATATTTAGTCTGATCTGAGCTTGCCCATGTCTTATACATGCATCTACAACTAGCGCATTTCATATGGGAAGTAGGTATACTGTGAGCAGTAGACACTGTGTTTCACACACATCTTACTTTTACCTTTTTTTACCCTCTATTCCACAATGACTGCTAAGCTTTTCATGGAGGTTACACGGTATTTATGTTGCAACCTCATAGAAAAGAACAACAATATCAACTAACTGGAATCCCCAGAGCTCCAAGGGATTAAACCACCAATCAGAGAGTATACATGGATGGGTCCAAGGCTCCAGCTACATATGTAGCAGAAGATTGCTTTATTTGTCATTAATTGGAGGGGAGGCCCTTAGTTCTGTTATAGCTTGGTGCCCTAGTATATGGGAATATTAGAGTGGTGAGTTGGGAGGGAGTGGGTGGGTAGGTGAGGGAGGACCCTCTTACACGTAAAAGGGAGGGGCAAAGGATGGGAGATATTCAGAAGGGAGATCAGGAAGTGGGGCAGTGTTTGAAATGTAAATAAATAAAATAACCTATTTTTAAAAAAATACATAAAAAATAAATGTTTCACTCTGTTATTCTCTGCACTTTGGCCAGTTGTGAATCTTTGTGTTGATCAATACCTACTTGCTATAAACAGACATTTTAAGAAAGAATGCTGAGAAACACATATTTATCTATGAGAATAATGAGAAGTCATTGGGAGTTGCTTTAGTATATGCGTTTTGACTTGTTTAGAGATAGATTAAATCAGAGAGTTATTGGTAGTTCCTGGGATGTTCATACTATTGCACCAATGTATATGTCTTGCTAGGACAGTAATTATTGTACTTCATGGAGTTCACAGCAGAATAATATTACTTATAATATTCCTTTTTCAGTTGTGTGTATCATACTTTCTAACCCAGTGAAAAATAATACGGATGAAGCTTTCAGGTCAGTATCAGCATGATGTTTCCATACATTTTGATTCAAGGGTGTGGTGTTTTTAGCAATGGGATATTACATCCAAGTTTTAGAGGATATCCCAAAATATTATCTATAGAGAATTATGTTTAGGGTTTAAGGGAATTCTTTGGCTAACCACTCAAAAAGAAGTAACCCATTTTAATCATGATTTTGTTTTGGTTTATTGTTATCTTGTAGTGCCTAATAGGGCATCATTAACACATTGTAAGATAACTACATTTTATTCTTTCTATAGATATATATGGATATATTTCAGAAAGATGTTTGCTGTTAGCTTCTTGTATTTTATCTTTAAAATGTTAGGGGATGTCTGATGTGTCCATAGATACATAGGACATTGATCATGAAATGATCCTGCATATAAATTAGTTAGTGTTTAGATATAACAATTGAGGCAATATTATA
Source organism: Arvicanthis niloticus (assembly GCF_011762505.2). NCBI lineage: Eukaryota > Metazoa > Chordata > Mammalia > Rodentia > Muridae > Arvicanthis > Arvicanthis niloticus. The sequence continues at coordinate 72,153,981 of NC_047659.1, forward strand.
AAACTGAAAACTCGTTAAAACATCAAAAGACTTATTTCCTAATGGAATTATAAAAATGCATACTAAACAAAAATAATCACAGGACAATTGATAGACTTTAAAGAGCTTTAAAATTGAAAAGGCCATCAAGTCTTAGGTCATTTTACTCATAAAATACCCGAAGCAGAAGCAGAAAGGATTTTTCTCCCATTTACCTTGAAATACAATGTCATCCGTTGAGTACAGATCCTAAGTCTCATTCCATATATATCTTCTCAGTGCCCATGGAAAGGAAAATACTTTAATTACTAAGATTACAAATATTCTAAGAAAAAATCTGACAAAGGAATTCTTCCTTAGTCTGATCTGGTTTAGTATGATTAGATTAATCCTGTCATCCAGTACTTATAACTTTGCATAACATCATAGTATCCTGGTCTAATTATTTAGGTAATTGCTTAATTTTTTCAAATTTTATTATTTTATTTATTCACATTCCAGTCACTGCTCCTCTTGGTCCCACCTCCCAGTTTCTCTTCCCATTCCTCCTCCCCTTTGCCTCTGAAAGGATGCTTTCACCTCCCACCTCCCACTAGGCTTCCCCCTTCCCTAGTGCCTCAAGTTTCTTGGGAATTAAGCATATTTTCTCCCATTAAGGCCTGACTACGCAGACCTCTACTATATTTGTGCCATGGGCCCCTGACCAGCCCGTGCATGCACCTGGTAGGTGGTTCAGTCTATTGGATTTCCCTGAAGTCTGGGTAAGTTGAGATAGCTGGCCTTCCTATGGGGTTGCTCTCCCCTTCAGCTTCTTCAATCCTTACCCTAATTAAACCACAGGGGTCTTTAACTTTAGTTCAATTGCTGGATGTAAATAATTGCTTTTGTCTCAGTCAGCTGCTGGTAGGAACTCTCAGAAGACTGCCATGTAAGACTGTCTGTAAGTATGTCATAGCATCAGTAATAGTGTCAGACATTGGTGCCCTCCCATAAGATGGATCCCAAGTTGGGAGGGTCGTTGGACCTCCTTTCCTTCAATCTCTTCTTCATTTTTGTCCCTGCTGTTCTTTTAGACAGGAACAGTTCTGGGCTAGAAGTTCTGACTGTGGGTTAGTAAGCCTGCTCCTCTGCTTGAGACCGTGTCTATCTACTGGAAATAGGCTTTTAGAGTACTCTCTTCCTACTGTTAAGTATTTTGGCTAAGGTCACCTCATTGAGACCTTAGGGTCTCTCACCTCTCAGGTCTCTGGTACATTTTATAGTGACCCCTCACCTCCTACACCCTCACCCCTAATGCTGCTTATCTCTATTCATTCTCTTGGCCCTGTGGGCATCTCTACTGCACCTGAATACTTGATTCTGTATCCCTTTTTTTTCTCCCCCTTCTCTTCCCCTCTCCTATGCAGGACCCTCCCTCATATACCTCCTGTGATTATTTCCTTCCCCTTTCTAAGTGAAACTGAAACATTTTCACTTGGACCTATTTGTTACACTTCTTATGGTCTGTGGATTATAACCTAGGTAATTTGTTCTTTTGGCTAATATCCACTAATCTGTGAGTACATACCATGCATGTCCTTTTGAGTCTGACTTACTTCATTCAGGATGATATTTTCTAGTTCCATCCATTTTCTTGCAAAATTCATGATGTCTTTGTTTTTAATAACTGAGTAGTATACCACAGTTTTTGTATACATACTTCAGTTGAGTGACATCTGGGTTGTTTCCAGCTTCTGGCTATTATGAATAAGACTGCTCTGAACATAGTGGAACATATGTCCTTGAGGTATGGTGTAAATTCTTTTGGGTACACAGGAGTGGTATAGCTGAGTCTTTAGGTAGAACTATTTCCAATTTAATGAAGAACCACCAGATTTATTTTCAAAGTAGTTATACCCATTTGTAATTCCACCAGCAATGAAGGACTGTTCCTCTTTCTCTCATCCTCACAAGCCTGGGCTATCACTGAGATTTTGATCTTAGGTACTCTGATTGGTATGAAGTGGAATACCTGGGTCATTTTGAGTTTCTCTGATGACTAAAAACTTAATACATTTATTTAAGTGCTTCTCAATTTGAGATTCTTCTGTTGTGAATTCTGTTTAGCACTGGACTCTGATTTTAAATGGGTTATTTGGGTTTTTGAGGTTAACTTTTAGAGATATTTTAAATATTTTGAATATTAGTCACTTATCAGATGTAGGTTTAGTAAAATTGTTTTCCAATATGCAGGTTGCCAATTTGTCCTATTGATGGTGTCTTTGACTTACAGAAGTTTTTCAGTTTCATGAGGTCCCATTTATCAATTTTTGATCTTAGACCCTGAGCCATTGGTGTTCTGTTAAGGAAATATCTTCTTCTGCCAGTAATTTCCAGATTCCCACTTTCTCTCCTGTCAAATTCCTTGTATCTGGTTTTATGTTGAGGTCCTTGATCCACTTAGACTTAAGCTCTGTGCAGGGTCATAAATATAGAATTATCTTCATTCTACAACAAAGGGAACACCAGTTAGACCAGCACCATGATCCACTTAGACTTAAGCTCTGTGCAGGGTCATAAATATAGAATTATCTTCACTCTACTACAAAGGAAACACCAGTTAGACCAGCACCACTTATTGAACATGCTTTCTTTTTTACACTGTATGGTTTTGTCTTCTTTGTAAAAGATTAAGTGACCATAGGTGTATGGGTTTGTTTCTGGGTCTTTAATTATATTCCGTTGATATACCTGACTGTTTCTGTACAGGTACCATGCAGTTTTTATCACTCTGCTTTGTAATACAGTTTTAGGTAAGGGGTGCTGATTCTCCCAAAAGTTCTTTTATTGTTGAGAATTGTTGTATGTGTACTGGGTTTTTTTGTTTTCTGGTTTTTGCTTTTTGTTTTTTTGTTTTCTGCTCTTTCCATGACTGTAGTCCCTTCTATTATTCACAGTAAAGCCAGAGTCACATGGCCAAAGCTGCCAATTTCTGCTGCTTGCTGGGGCTAGAACATGGCCCCCCCCCCACCGTTCTATTACATTATCACTAGCTTTCTGTTTTCCAACTCCTTTCCAACTGCTTTAACTTGGCTGTCCTAAAACTTGCTCTGTAGATTGACCTTGAACTGGAAGTCTAAATGCCTGTCTCCTGGGATTAAAGGTGTATACCCATTATGCCTGGACTTAAGTTTTTTTTTTTTTTTTTCACCTAGACTTGCTTGTTCCCAGGTTGGCCTTGAGCTCAGAGATATACTTGGTTTTGTCTCATGGGATTAAAGGTATGTGCACCATGCATGGATGTACTTACCCAGGCAGTTTCTTGTCCCAAAGCCCCACTCACTAAAAAGCTTTTGACAAAATACAACTCCCTTTTATTTCAAAAGTATTGGAGAGAACAGGAATTAATGGCACACACTTAAACAAAATAAAAGCAGTATATAACAAACAAACAAACAAACAGTCCACATCAAAGTAAATGGAAAGAAACTAGAAAAAAAACTCCACTAAAATCTGGGACATGAGAAAGTTGCTCTCTCTCTGTCTATTCAATATAGTACTTGAAGTTCTAGTCAGAGCAATTAGACAACAAAAGGAAATCAAGGGGATACAACTTGGAAAGGAAGAGTCAAAGTATCATTATTTGCATGATTTCTATCAGATCAGTTTGTGTAGGTTTTTTTTTATTTTCTTTCTTTCCTGATTGCTTCTTGTTATAAAGAGCCAAGCCATAAACCTCCAAATGTTTTGACAAATACATTATTTTTCTTCCTTGTAGCAGGAACACAGACTATCAATTCAAAAAACATTGTTTTTCTACATTTATCATTATCCTAAGTACTTCCAGAGATTCTTCTGTAATAAATTTTCTAAAATAACCATATGATTTTTCCCTTTAATCCTCAGATCTTGTTGAAAATTTATAATATATCTCTCAGGTAAAACTGATTTTAAACAGTTCTTCATTGCCTAATGATATTGCTTAGCCAATTAAGGATGCTTATCTGGATATAGTCTTCTCTTGCTTTTCATAAGTAGCCCATCAATGTATGAGAAAAACTTTACTTTGCTTTTTTTTCCTTGGGACATTGTCAGTGCTCTGATTACTAATAGATGAAAGACACAAAATCCTCACTTATCTTAACATTGGGTCCCTCTACTAAGTGGCAATTTTTCTCCTTTACCTTCTTTGTTAAGTATGAACATTAGTGTAATTTCCCTTGAGATTTCAGAGGACTGCCAAGCCCAGGTTCTTGTCTCTCACATAACTGTAGTATATAAAATCAGTAAACAGAGATCATGTACATCCATGAGAATGATTGGATAGCATATCACTGTATAGCAAATGACTATGGTAGGTGAAGAAAGTTGTTACGCTGACTATTCCATATTTATATACTGTATCCCATCTATAGATGAGATTGCCTCATGATTATTTTACATAGTCCAAGTTTGGGAGAATTTAAGTTTCATAATCAAATTTGTAACATTTCTGCTCTTTATCTAATATACCAGAAAATTGTCATTTTGGACTCTACAATGAATGCATTTATTCAACTGCATACCCCCTCCTACGCTTTCACATTAAAAGCAGACAAATACTGAGTTTTGTGGGAATCAAAATACTATCATCACCACCACATGCCACCAAAAACAATGCTATAATTAGAGAGCCATGTAAAGTTTCACATTAGAACTTCACTTTCAGAGACAGACCTTCATAATCATTTATGATACATTTATTCATTTTTAATTTCCTTGCATGCAAGTAGTTATCTATTTTCTTGGTTTCTATGTTTTCCTTTTTTTATGAATTGAGATAGACAATGAATCATACATTTTTTTTAATACTCTCATCTTTGGAAATGAAAATCAGAAAATACTGCCTTGTCTTAAGAATTTTCTTCTAGGAATAGCCACTTTTTAAAATGCCAACTTTTAGTTTCTCTTACCTTACACAAAATATTTTTAAAATAGATTTTTCCAATTTTAATTGGATAAAAGAACTATATTTTTCTATTAAATCAACATGAATGTGGATACTTTTGAATTGAACAGATAAATCAGTCCTAGAAAATGAATCCTATATAGTATTAAAAACCAGTATGTCAATAGTTATGGGTGACCTTGTGGAAATCTATTTTAATATTAGATTAGATGAGCTTCTGAGACTATGAATGACAAATTGTACTAAGAACTAGGTTTCCCAAAATTCAAAACTCCTTGACCTTGACTTTTGACATGTTTTTCAAAAAGCTATTGAACAGTGTTTTACAACCATTGCTGCAGAAACCTAGATATATGCCCATGCAATACCGTGTTCTATATATCCATTGGTACCTAAGAGTGGTGCTAGCATTCAGATAAACATAGTCTGTTTACTCAAGTTGAGAAAGTGTTCTATTTTTTCTGACAGATTATAAAAAAATGTTTATTTATTCCATAGCATGAGAAAAATGTAATGCCATGACACATTACTTTTATCAAACTATTTTACTTGTACAACTACGACAATATCCAATTTGTATCTAGTTAGGCTGTATTAAATTGAACAGTGGACTTGAACTCAATTCAGTAAATTTGCATGTCTCATGTCATTTAAAAAGGACATATGCTTTTTAAAACTGCAGTTTTAAAGACAGAGATTTTCACTCTTAAACTTAAGATAGTTTGAATTTTTCTGAAAGAATTTCCTTTTGAATATTTACATTAGTACATATAAACTATACATAGTAATAATAATAATGTTACATAGTACATACATAGTACATATAATAATAATAGTGCATAGTAATAAGTTTCACTGTGATATTTTCATATATGCCTATATTTTTAATCATATTTAAACTCATTTACTTGTTCTTTTCCTCCTGACACTCTCACTAATCTTCTTTCACTTCCCAATTATTTCTTGATGGAAACAAGTACCAATTTTGCCTTCCTGCCTAGTCATTGTCATTTTTTGGATATTCGTAGCCATGCATCTACATATTTATATGAAACTCAGTTTTACACATGGTGGTTCAGAAACTGTAGAATTTTATAAAAAAAAAATAGAATACTCAAGGAGGTCTTCAGAAAACTGGGAACATGCTGATTTAAAAGACTATGAGACCACCTAGTTTCTGCCTTCCTGTATAGATAATACTAATTATTTTCTGCTCATACTATTGAGCTCTAGCAATCTACAAAAGATAAAATAGCCAAGAGAAAGTACTCATTAAAACTTTTGCAATGTCATTTGAAATTTATGCTTTCAATATTTTTTAAATTAAATAAACCCCTTTTTATAATTTGGGCAACCTCAGGCTTTTATTAGACTACTTATTTATACAATATTATACTAATGCAGTGCCACTCATTCATGCAGGCACTACTCATCATGAACTCAATTCTCTCTACACCACAATGCATATGTTGAACAAAAGTTGACATTTCCTTCATATGTCAGGTTTCTTTGTGTGGTCCCATAGTAAAATATAGACTACAGAAACAATAGAACTTGCAAAATATGGTGTTGATGGCCTTCAAATATCAGGAAACAACCATTTTACCTCTAACAAAAATGCTTTTCTTAGAATTCTCATTTTTTTTCTTCTAACATATTCTTAATCTATATGCTAATTAAATACTTCATACCAACTCAAATGAATGAGAAAAATCCTAAAACCAATAAGACAAAATTTAAACTTTCTTCATGTCAATTACTTATACAGTCTTTTCCCTCCATCTCCCTCATCCTTACAGTGCTTCCTCCTGTTAAACACAAGTACCAGAAGTCCAGCTACTGCAATTAGGCAAGCTGTGTTATTTCAAATGTGTGAAGAAGCCAGGAATCAATGCTTTCCAGTATATGTTACTTTAAATTGAAAAGGAAAATGGGAGGAAAGGGGAATAAATGAAGGACAGAAGAAGATAAGGAGGAAGAGCTATCTCAAGGGTTTATTTTAAAATTTTTAAAAAAAATTTTCTTTATTGGATATTTTATTTAAATTTCAGATGTTATCCCCTTTCCATATTCCACCCCTACCCAGGAACCCCCTATCCTATCACCCATCCTCCTGCTTCTATTAGGATGTGCCCACATCCATTCACCCACTCCCAACTTCCTGACCTCAATTTATACCACACTGGGGCATCCAGCCTTCATAGGATCAAGGACATCCTCTCCCACCCAACAAGGACATCTTCCACTACATATACAGCTATGCCCAACAAGGACATCCTCCTCTACATATACACACCTATCCCTCCCTATCATCTCCAAGGCAGGTGGTTTAGACCCTAGGAGCTCTGGTGCATTTCGTATTGTTGCTCTTTCCATGGGGCCTCAAACCCTTTCAGCTCCTTCAGTCTTCTCTCTAACACCTCCATTGGGAACCACAAGATCAGTTCAGTGGTTAGCTGTGAGCATCCACCTCTGCATATTTTAGGCTCTGGTAGACCTCTAAGGAGACAGCTATGTCAGGCTCCTATCAGTATGCACTTTCTGGAATCCATATCACCATCTGTCTTTGGTGACTGCACATGGGATGGATACCCAGGTGGAACAGACTTTGGCCTGCACCCACCTTCAGTTTATGTCCCACACTTTGTCTCCATATTTGCTCCCATGAGTATTTTGTTACTCTTTCTAAGAAGGACTGAAGCACTCACATTTTGATCTTCCTTCTTCATGAGATTATGTGGTCTGTGAGTTGTATCTTAGATATTGCAAGATTTGGGCTAATATCCATTTATCAGTGACTGCATGCCATGTGTGTATTTTTGGTATCCATTCCTCTGTTGAAGGATATCTGGGTTCTTTCCAGCTTCTGGCTATTATAAATAAGGCTGCTATGAACATAGTGGAGCATATGTCCTTGTTATATGTTAGAGCATCTTCTGGATGAAGATGAACAGGAGTGGTATGACTGGGTCCTTGGGTAATGCTATGTCCAATTTTCTGAGAAACTGTCAGAGTGATTTTCAGAGTGGTTGTACAGGTTTACAATCCCACCAAAAATGGAGGAGTATTCCTCTTTCTCTACAACATCACCAGCAACTGCTATCACTTAAGTTTTTGATCTTAGCCTTTTTGACTGATGTGAGGCAGAATCTCAGGGTTGTTTTAATTTGTATTTCCTCTATGACTAAAGATGCTGAACATTTCATTAGGTGCTTCCCTGCCATTAGAGTTTTCTCAGTTGAAAATTCTTTGTTTATCTAGGTACCTCATTTTTTTTAATGGGGATTTTTAGTTGTCTGGAGTCTAATTTCTTGAGTTCTTTTTATATATTGGATATTAGCCTTCTATAAGATGTAGGATTGGTAAAGATCTTTGCTCAATCTGTTCATTGCCATTTTGTCCTATTGACAGGGTCCTATGCTTTACAGAAGCTTTGCAATTTTATAAGGTCCCATTTGTCAATTCTTGATCTTAGATCATAAGCCATTTGTGTTCTGTTCAGGAACTATTCCCCTGTGCCTGAGTATTCGAGATTCTTCTCCACCTTCTCTTCTGTTAGGTTCATTTATCTTGTTTTATGTGAAGGCCCTTTATTCATTTGGACTTGAGCTTTATAAAAGGAGATAAGAATGGATCTATTTTCATTGTTCTACATGCCGACCTCCAGTTGAACGAGCACCATTTGTTGAAAATGTCATTTTTTCCAATAGATGGCATAAAAATGCTGTTGATTTTCCACTGGATGGTTTTAGCTTCTTTGTCAAAGATCAAGTGACCATAGGTGTGTGGGTTCATCTCTGGGTCTTCAATTCTATTGCATAGTTCTTCCTGTCCGACTCTGTATCAACATCATGTAGTTTTTTATCACTATTGCTCTGTAGTACAGCTTGAGGTCAGGGATGGGGATTCCCCCTGAAGTTCATTTATTGTTGATAATAGTTTGGCTATCCTGTTTTTTTTGTTATTTCAAATGAATTTGCAAATTGCTCTTTCTATCTTTATGAAGTTTGAATTTTGATAGGGATTGCATTGAATCTGTAGATTGCTTTTGGTGAAATGGCCATTTTTACTATATTAATCCTGCCAATCCATGAGAATGGGAGATCTTTCATCTTCTGGGGACTTCTTCAATTTCTTTCTTCAGAGACTTGAAGTTCTTGTCATACAGATCTTTCAGTTGCTTGGTTAGAGTCACACCAATAAATTTTGTATTATTTGTGACTATTGTGAAGGGTGTCATTTCCCTAATTTCTTTCTCAGCCTGTTTATCCTTAGAGTAGAGGGAGGCTACTGATTTGTTTGAGTTGATTTTATATTCAGCCACTTTGCTGAAGTTATTTATCAGGTTTAGGAGTTCTCTGGTGGAAGTTTTAGGGTTACTTATGTATACTATCATATCTTCTGCAAATAGTGATATTTTGTATCCCTTTGACATCCTTATGTTGCCTAATTTCTCTGGATAACATTTCCAGTACTACATAGAATAGGTAGGGTGAGAGTGGCCAGCCTTGTCTAGTCCCTGATCTAAGTGGAATTGCTTCAATTTTCTCTCAATTTAGTTTGATGTTGGCTACTGGCTTGCTGTATATTGCTTCTACAATGTTTAGGTATGGGCCTTGAATTCCTGATCTTTCCACGACTTTTAACATGAAGGGATGTTGAATTTTGTCAAAGTTTTCTCAGCATCTAGTAAAAGATCATGTGTTTTTTTTCTTTAAGTTTGTTTATATAGTGGATTATGTTGATGGATTTCTGAATAATGAACCATCCCTGCAATACTGGATAAAGCTTACATGATCATGATGAATTATTGCTTTGATGTGTTATGGGATTCAGTTTGTGAGAGTTTTATTGAATAGTTTTTCATCAATATTGATAAGGGAGATTGGTCTTAAGGTTTCTTTCTTTGTTGTATTTTTGTGTGGTTTAGGTATGAGTGTAATTGTGGTTTCATATAATGAATTGTGTAGTGTTCCTTTTGTTTCTATTTTGTAGAATAGTTTGAAGAAAATTGGTATTCGGTCTTGCTTGAAGGTCTGATAGAATTTTGCACTAAAACCATCAGGTCCTGGGCTTTTTTTTTTTTTTTTTTTTTTTTTTTGGTGGGGAGACTTTTAATGACTGCTGCTATTTCTTTAGGGGTTATGGCACTGTTTAGATTGTTTATCTGCTCCGGATTTAACTTTGGTAACTGGTATCTGTTTAGAACATTGTCCATTTCATCCAGATTTTCCAGTTTTGTTGAGTATAGGCTTTTGTAGTATGAGCTGATAATTTTTTGAATTTCCTCAGTTTCTGTTTGTCTCCTTTTTCAATTCTGATTTTATTAATTTGCATCCTGTCTCTGTTCCCTCTAGTTAGTCTGGCTACGGTTTATCTGTCTTGTTGTTTTTCTCAAAGAACCAGGTCTTGGATTTGCTGATACTTTTTATAGTTCTGTTTCTACTTGGTTTATTTCAGCCCTGAGTTTGATTATTTCCTGCTGTCTACTCCTCTTGGGTGTATTTGCTTCTTTTTGTTCTTGAGCTTTTGGGTGTGCTGTCATGTTGCTAGTGTATGGTCTCTTAAGTTTCTTTTTGTAGGCACTTAGAGCTATGAGTTTTCCTCTTAGCTTTCATTGTGCCTCATAAGTTTTGGTATGATGTGCCTTCATTTTCATTAAATTCTAAAAAGTCTTTAATTTCTTTCTTTTATCTTCCTTGACCAAGTCATGGTTGAGTAGAGCATTGTTCAGTTTCCATATGTATATGTGCTTTTCATTCTTTTTGTTATTATTGAAGGTCAGCCTTAGTCCATGGTGATCTGATAGGATGCAAAGGATTATTTCAATCGTTTTGTATCTGTTGAGGCCTGTTTTGTGATCAATTATTTGGTCCATTTTGGAGAAGGTACAATGAGGTACTGATAAAAAAAAAAAGGTATATTCTTTTGTTTTAGAATGAAATATTCTATAGATATCTGTTAAATCCATTTGTTTCATAACTTCTGTTAGTTTCAGTTTGTCTCTGTTTAGTTTCTCTTTCCAGGATCTATCCAATGCTGGGCGTGAGGTGTTGAAATCTCCCACTATTATTGTGTGAGGTAGAATGTATGCTTTGAGATTTAGTAATGTTACTTTTATGTATGTCTCTGTCCTTGCATTTGAAGCATAGATATTCAGAATTGAGAGTTCATCTTTGTATATTTTTCTTTTGTTGAATATGAAGTGTTCTTTATCTTTTTAAAATAACTTTTAATTGAAAGTCGATTTTATTCAATATTAGAATGGCTACTCCCGCTTGTTTCTAGGGACCATTTGCTTGGAAAATTGTTTTCCAACCTTTTACTCTGTGAGAGTGTCTGTCTTTGTCACTGAGATATGTTTCCTGTATGCAGCAAAACTCTGTTTATGTATTCAGACTGTTAGTCTACATTTTTTTATTGTGGAATTTAATCCATTGATGTTGAGATATTAAGGATAAATGATTGTTGCTTATTGGGTTTTTTGTTGTTGTTATTAGAGGTAGAGTTATTTTGGATAGCTATCTTCTTTTGGCTGTGTTGGAAGATTACTTTCTTGCTTTTTCTATGGTGTAATTTTCCTCCTTATGTTGGAGTCTTCCATGTATTATCCTTTGTAGGACTGGATTTGTAGAAAGATATTGGGTAAATTTGGTTTTGCCATGGAATATCTGGGTATCTTCATTTATACTGATTGAGAGTTTTGCTGAGTATAGTAGTCTGGACTCTTGCCTTTCACCATCTGTTTCTCTAGTGTTACTTGTACTCACTGTCTCTGACTGGAGCCTCTCTTTCCATTTATTTTGCTTGTGTCAGAACTTCTCAGAGTCAAGCTGTCTTTGTGATCCTGTGATCCTGAGTTCCTGGGTAGAAGAGCTCCTGGGACTCAGGCTGACTCTGTGATCCTGAAATCTGGCTGCTCTGAGTACAGTGGTTCCTGCTGCTCTGAGTGTAATGGTTTCTCTAGGATAGGTCAGGATTTGGAGTCTTCATGGGAGCAGAACTGCTCGGGGTGTGCAAAAATGACCAAGTGAGTGGTGGAAGAGTTGTGGGGGAGGGTTCTTTCCTGCTGCTATGAGTGCAGTGGTTCCTCTGCTGCACATCTAGGAGTCATTCCCAGCCAAAAGGTATTTTGGAATTTTTGTTCAGTGTGTTTTTAAATTGTATTACAGACAAAGAACTTTTAGTCACAAAAACATATCTCTGTTGCATAATAAAATAATTAAGACTTCATAACAAAACATTATTAGAATTGAAAAATTGTAATCTCTGTTAAAAAATAAAAGCCATTAGACCTACTGCTAAAACGGTAAAAATAAATATACATAACCATGTACACATACATGTACATGTATATATACATATGCATGTATGCACATATATATGCATGTATATACATATACATTTGTATGTATACACACACACACACACACATATATATATATATATATTTATATTTACATATATGCAATACATACATACAGACAGGCAGATAGATTTTTCGTCTTTCCTTCCTCTGTTTTCTACTCCTCTTTTCTTCCTTTTTCTTTTTTATTCTTGTAACTTTTTTTTATTGGTTATTATATTTACACTTCAGATTTTATCCCCTTACCTCATTACCCCCACCACCCAGGAACTCTTATCCCATCCCCCTCCTCCTGCTTCTATGAGGGTATGCCCCCACCTATCCCCAACTCCCACCTCCCCACCCTCAAATATCTCCCCACTAGGTGTTCAGCCTTCATGGGACCAAGGATCTCCTCTCCCACCTATGCCTGACAAGGCCATCTTCCCCTACATATACAGCTGGAGTCATGGGTCCCTCCCTATGTGCTCCCAGGCTGGGGTTTTAGACCCTGGGGAGCTCTGGTTGGTTGGTATTGTTGCTCTCCTCAAACTAATATATACCTGAAATCATTGAGTGTATCTAGAATAGCATACATACACACTTGTGTGTGTGTATGTATATATACATATGTATATATGTGTGTATGTATATGCATATGTGTGTATATATATATATATATATATAATCTGTTTTCATATTGTAGTTCAGAAAACTATAATATTCCATACACATGTGTTTATTTTGTAAATTAATAAATATAAACTGAAGACACTAATTAAATGTATGCTCTACCTCACCCATGACAGCTGGAAATAGATTCCACCTTATTTGTTTTTGACAATTTTGTCATAGAATTATTTTTTGACTTTCACTGGTAAGATTGTATTTCACAGACTTGTTCTAATTGCTGTGTATGTAATCTGCAAAACTAGTGTGCCAGGAACTTTAAATATGGTGTCTACTTAATCATTGCTATAAATTCAATATTCTATGCTGGAGTATTGACATCATCTAAAAGCATCAGAGCCATGCATGCATGTTTGATTAATTAATGTTCTGGCAGGCATGTATTCTGAGTAAGTTTATAATCAGTCCCTTTGCTTTCCCCACCATTCCCTGAGTTTTCAGCCTCTTGATTCATCTTAAGTCATCTAATTTCGATAAGAATTATCCATAAGTATTTTTTCTTAGAATTGTATCATGGATATCTGATCATTGTAGATGTTTGATAAGGTTCCTCATTCTCCAACTACTCACAGGTGATATCTGACTCTACTGGCCTTTCTTTAGGAACTCTGTGAATATGAGGTCAAGACTACCCTTCTGTATAAAATATCCTGACATAATATATGTAATTTGCTCAGCTTCCTAAAGCTAACAAAGTAATATCACTTGCTCTTTTCAGAACTTTTTGTTTTTCTTTTTCTACATACATCAATGTTTGTCATAAATCTCCTTCAATGCAGTTTGCTCTATCACAATTTACTTACTATCACAAGTACTACTTTATAACACATTGTATATTACTTACCTTTGTTTATAAGTATATGAATATGTTTATTTACATGTGCTTAAAACTTCATATTTATATAGTTATATGTGAAGATATACCTACAAGTTATACCTACAAGTTAATAGATACATCACATAAAATTATGAGTGAAACAAGTTGAAACGTTAACTTAAATTTATGAAATTATGCCATAACTTCATTATCTGAGTAAGAATTTAAATTCACTTAATTATATCCATATGTATATATGTACATATATAAACACAAACAAAATACTCCTGAAAAGCTAAATGGAAATGGAATTCATAACAAAAACATTTTCTGAAGTTCTATTATTTGTCACTTATATATGTCCATTTAGAAACTTAGATTGTAAAGTTTTTCTAATACATAGGATATTACAATGAGCATGACATAATCATAAAGTAAATATCCAACTTTGAAATATTATAAAATTGATAAATAATATTTTAATTATTTAGAAGCATTCTAATAAATACACATCCAGTAATATTAAACAAATAATAGATGATAAAACTGTTTGTGTCTCTGATTCTTGCAACATTTTGCTTATATAAATCAATGGAAATTTTATGTCTGTGTTTTGCAATAAGTACTTTCTCTTGCTTAAAATTTTGGAAGAGTATAAATAATTCTCTTGAAAACATGCACATTTGCTCACACATACACACTCACAAACGCATCATTGATCATTTTTTTTTCTTCTCATATTAGTGACTTACAAAGCTTTAAGGCTAATTTAATTTGGTTCCTCTTTCTCTGAACCTGCATATGAACATAGCAGTAAGAAAAAATCAGTCTCAGTATCAACACTAAACTGCCTATGGCTGGTGTACTCTGGTTACTTTACTGTCTTTTCTACAACAGAGTTTATCCTCTCTTGGGACACTCACAACTTTTCTATTCTCAAATCTCTAAAAGCACTAAGTGTTCAAAGTTTTCCCAAAGTCACCTGTGTCACACTGTTAATACCTTGCATTCCCTGAAAGTCACTGCTTTTGATCAAGCTGAATTTTTCTTAGTGAGAAACTATTTGCCCACATGACTTACACTACAATTTATTCTCACTTTATAACCAATATATGTTCTCTTCCTCATAGTACCAAAAAAACAAACAAACAAACAAAAACCAAAAAACCAAACAACTTAACTTCAAACTCCTTTGTCACTTTGGGCTTGGAATCTGGAGATGAACACACATTTGTAACTGCAGCAGCTAATGGCAGTACAAACCCATTGCCTAGAAACATCACAAAGAAAAGAGATACATCTTACACATAATCTAGATTGTGAAATGTATAAAAATAAAACTTATATGGAAAGCAATTAATGTAAGGGTCTGCTAATAAATTGAAGAGAACATACAGTTCTGGATCATAGTCTTTTCTGAGAAACTATCACATAATTAGCCGTGATAAAAAGTCTTGAAATTAAACCAGTTGTGTAAGTTAAAATTGTTTTAAAATAAATCACTAAAATGAGGAAAAATAAATTATGAGGTTGAGAAACTTGTGTTCCAATAAAAAATTAAGAGCTGCTGATTTAAAATATTAGGCAAGAGTTTTACAAATTTAAAGCTATATTTCTAACAGTGATATCTCCCGTGATGTGGGTATTCTGACTATTCTGTAGGACTATGTGCACTGGCTTGTCCATGTAAACAATAAGAAAAACTGAATTCTTAGGAGTGACCATTTATTCTCCCTAAAAGTAATAATTTTTCTGATTACACACAAACACACAACACACATCTGTGAGATATATATATATATATATATATATATTTATCACATATATAGTGATCTCAATACTACTTCAAAACTAAGAAAACTATTAGTTTGCTCATACAAGCACAATATATTATTCTGTAAAAGAGAACACTATTTGGCATACAAAAAGGTTTCGATCATGTTTCTTATTAACTCAGTTTGTTTACTGGAAAAAAGAAAGTAAGGAAGAAAAAAGGAAAGAAAGGAAGGAAGGAAGAATAAAAGAAAGAAAGAAATGCACAGGACCATTATGGAAGTGAGAAGAGAGGAAGATGGAACCCAGAAAGTTTACTTCAGATAGCATTTTGACATGTCATAGACTTGTCATAGTGGCTAGGCCTGTGAGAAGTGTTGACCTTGTAAACACAGGGTTCTGTATTAAATCTGAAGTAAAGGGAATGTCTATTGCTCATATAAATAATCAAGAACACAGAATTCAAGGAAGACTCTGTCTTGCTAGTAGTGGTAAAGTGCTTTATGTCACTGCTCCCTGTGTTTTGGATTAGATCTTCTTGTCACTGTAAGAAATTATTTTCAAAAATAGAAAACCAGCAGAGATTGTTTTTTAAAAGTTAGTTTTCAATTTATACTTCTTCTCTTTGACCTCATATTTATGGGCAAATATTTTTTTACAGATGTAGCACATATGAAACCTTATAAAATGACCTTGCATCTATCTTTAAGGATGTAAGAACACTGGAGTTTTGTTTAAATATTGAATTGGGAAAAAAAGAAAAACTAAGACAAAATCAATTTTTGTATAACTTTCACAGAATCTACTAAATATCCTTTGCAAGAGTCGAGAGTTCACAATAACATTTGACCATTTTTCTGTCAAATTTTTTTCCCTTTATGTTTGTTTTCTATGCTTTCTTCAACTTGTCTCCAAGGCAATGTTTAAAATGCCAAGGATTTCATGAGCACAGAAAAAAATGAGGTGACGAATGAAGAAAGACCTTTGTTGTTCTATGATCCCGATACTTTAGAGATGATGCAAGAGCAGGATAGACCATAAAATTAGGAAAATGAGAAATACGAGGAAAAAAAAAAAAGAAAGGAGTTCAGGATTAGAAAAATGTGCACATCAGCCTGAAACCATTCAAGGAACATCTAGTTTCTTCAGAGCTCAGGCAGAAATAAAGTTCTTTGTCTCTTTCCCTCTTCTTCCTATAAGGAAAATTTATGTAATAAATATAATCTATTAGATATAGATTGCATATTACAGAAATAAGTGCTCCCTATTTCACATTCTAGGTAATAAATGAATGAAAGGCAATCTGCAAAGTTGTAATGTGGGCATAAACACTATGTATAAAACCTTACTTTTTTGTGTATTGAAATGGACAACATATAAGAAAAATAATTTACAAATATGCTGTTTGCAATATTGGACTGTGAATATATTGTAGCCTTTGCTATTTATCTAATTTTTGTCAGAGTTAATTAACCTGGTAAAACAGATCTGTAGTTGAAACTATACATGGAGAGGGCCATTGGAAAGTCACAGAGTCTGGGTTGGACTGAGAAATAGTATGTTTTCTGCTGTTTAGTGCTGATTCAATGTGATAATCTAATTCTGGGTTATCAAAGCTATTCCAGAAGAAGTTAGTTCCTCATTAGTATCCAGAGAGGTAAAGTGGAAACAATAAAATTCAAAATGAAAACAAATAAAAACAAAATAACAGCATCAACAACATGATGATCATATTTTCATACAGGTAACTAATCATTTGATCTATGTGAGAATAGAAGAGAGAACCAGAAGGACACAGTTGAGAGAATGAATCAGAAAATGGTGTGCCAAATGAATATAAAACTTAGAAGCTCAAATATGTAAATATATTTAGGATGTCTGTGTGTATTAAATAGATCAGTTTCTATAAAACATATTATTCCAAGTTTTGTTTTCAAATGATTTCTAAGAAATCAATCAGATTCATACATGAGGACAAACCAGTGATGTTTCAATAATGTGAGGTAAGTTATGGAGGACAAACTAGCTATATGGCTCTCACTCATACACTAAATGACAGTAATGACCAGTCCTAAAACCTCTGTTTCTATGTAGGCTGGGTGTTCAACCTGTGAAGTGATGTGCCTTAACAGTCCCAATCTCATGCTGACTAGCTAGAAAGATTTCTGGAGAAGAAGTTCTACTTAGTTTGCATATGGCAGTTGAAGAAGCAGTTTTGTGATGGCCCAAACCTTGGCAGGAATATGTTACACAAGATCATCATCAAGGATTTAACTCTGCAACCCTGAAGTTCTTCAGTTCTCTTTATGCCTGTGTTGCCACAGAAAGTGGCTGCCCATGATAGAGGAGGTTTTCTACCTCTCTGACAATACTGTCATAGACTCATCCAGATGCATATTTCTTCTGTGATTCAAGAGGCAAATGTTTGACAACCAATATTAATCATCACAATAAAAAAATATAACCCAAATCTTAAATGTAATATGGAAGTATGACTTCAAATGAAGAAATCCCTGTGTTTAAGCTTTTAACAGTGGAGACATTGATCCAGTACGTAAGGTTTCCCACTTTCTATTACTACTGATTGCTTAAATTATAACTGTATGACATTATGAAAAGTAAATTTGAGTGAACTTATTCTGTTAATTTGGGAACACATTCTTTTTGTGAAGTTAATTGAAAAATTACCTTTAAATAATAGACAATTATGTTAAACCTCATTGTGTTAATGTAGAATTGAGGAAGTGCATAACAAAAGGCATTAGCTTTGTTTTAGAAAATTGAGGTAAGTTAAATATTTGATAATATGAATATATTACCACTTTTTTAATACATCATTTTCCAGTCTATTTTGAGAACCTATCTAAGAAGTCAGTGAGATCTTACACTATGTGAGGTTATCTAATCCAACTTGATATTCCACATGGTATTTCTTTACATTTCTCTCTATCAATTTAATTTGCTATAGTAGGCATTTTATCTAAACTTTTACACACTATTTCTATTTATAATTCCAAAGACCCTTGACTATCTTAGAATGTATTATGACTATTTAGTAGCCAAGTATTTTAATGCCTAATTTTCCACAATAAACCTTGGTAACACTCTGAAGTAGACATAATAATTGATCAGACTGTTTATACATTGGTAGCCTTAGGCATTAAGTGTAAAAATACCTTACTAAGGCTAAAGAGCCATTCTTCACATGGCTTGAATGAAGATTTATTACAATTAGTTATTGATCAAATTAACTTATAATACAGTTGTCTTTCACCTACTCAAAGAATGAGCATAGCTTTTCCTTAAATAATCTGTGCCCCTTGCAAAATCCATACAAATATCTTTATAGTACTAAAAGTTTAGTTGTAAGACTCATACTGCAGAATGAAACACCAAGATATAGGTTTGACAAGATTCATCCTTGGGGACACTGATATATCCTACTGTTCAAGTTTCCTGCCTCCTGATGCTATTTCCAGCGACTTGCTTCCAGAACAGTTTTAGGAATAGCTGCTGATTTCCAATGAACCTGTCTCATCCAGCTCTTCAGACAGATCCAGGCAGAACTTCAATCATGCTTTGAACTTTCTAAGCATAAAAACTTGATAACAAATACTGAAGCTAGCTTTCTTAAGTCTAACCAAATCTTCTAATTTTCCTATCCATCCCCACTTAAAAAATCCATGCCCCTATTCATCAGGAAAAGGACATGGAATAATGTTATCCCCATTTTTTGGTTTTGGGTGTCTGGTTACAGTTATTTTATAAATTATGTGTAGGTTATCATTTTAAGGGATAATTTGGTAATGGTCATAAATTTAGATAGAAAGGAACCTAACTAGAGAGCTTAGACTTGGGGTTTCTGTCTTTCTTTTCTTCTTCCTTATCCTTTGTTCTTAGGTAATCGGCAGCGGGTTGAAAGAGAAAAGAGAGGTAGAGCAATATTATAAGAAATCAGATATATGGGAATGGATTACTAACTTTATTTTTAAACAAAACAATTTATAGCCATAATCTTACATTGGTAACACTCTTTACATTTTGATGCAGAATTGAAATTATATTTTCTTTCATTGGTATAGTTTGTATATCAGTACAGTTTCAAGGTTTGCATTGTATATACAAAATGTAAAATTAATATTGTTACACTTAGAGAGGCATTGTGCCCATGTAACTCATTTAAAAACAGAAAGCATAGACCAAATCTTTCTAATACATACTACCACAACTGTTTAGAATGATTAAGTAATGAAAGTCAAAGGCCAGATAGTAAACTCAATGACAGTGTACTGTAAACTCAATGGGTATATTAGATTCTAATTTAATTATAATAAAGTGTTTTCAACATTATTCAAGTAGAAATAGCTAAAGTAGTCAAAGTTTAAAAGTTCAGATATGCTATATAGTTTTCACATGCATCAGAGTTCCACAGAATATGGCATTTAAAGTCATTTATTATTAATATATCTTTTTACTAGGAGACATGTCTTCTCTTGACAGTACACTGTTTCCATTTCAAAGAAGATATTGAGCATTATTACCTCCATATGTAGTTGTTCCAATTGTGGCAAGGCAACCACTAGGCAAAAATTGCCCTAATTCATCTGCAGACAAAAAAGAAAAAATACTGTCTAGTAAAAAACACATGATGCAGGATAGTTGACAGGTTAGCTCTGCCAAGATGAAAGAAGCTAGTCTTTCATAATTCTGACTTCACTTAAGGTCAGTCAGATGGTTCTGAGCCAGAAAGCTAAGGATAGATTCTCCAATGTTATGAGGGATATTGGGGACTCTCTGGGCAGTCAACTCTCTCTACGAATTGTTTAAGCTTAGAAGCAATGTTCTTGTGCTTCCTATATATCCCAGCAATTCATTCTTGGATTTTTGAAAAGGTTAAATACTAGTTACAGTCTTATAACCAAACTTACATTGTTTACCATTAAGCAAGTGGATCTAGATTTAAAAGGATGGTTTTCGGATGGTTATGAAGTTAAAACAAAAACATATTTCAGGTATAGAATTGTAAACTTTTTAAGTTAGAATAGATGATAGAATAATTTATCTACGTTTACAAATATGATGGTGTGTACATTATTAGTATATATCATACCTTATAGTTTACATAACTATTATAACTGTGTTCAATGTATATTAGTGAAAAAGATCTTTTTAATGGACGAAAGGGAGATATGTAGCTGCTTGCATGCTAATTAGGTTCTCCAAAAACCTGTTTATAATGTTTAGTAAGACTGATGGACCTTTCCCCCAGTTGGGTTTGATTTTTAAATAAAGTATCCAGTGGCCAATGGCTGGGCAGAGAGACAGAGGTGAACTTTTAGGATTCCTGGGCAAGGGACTGAGAAATGGTATGAAGAGGATCCATGATCCAGGGAGAAGATGAAAGAGAAAGAAGACACCATGCCTGAGAAAGTGAGGGACATAGACCATAACTGACATGTAGGATGGCAGAAAAGTGCCCCAAGAGGGCCAACCAACCTAATGCATCTAGGGTAGCAAAGATGGAATATAGGTTTTAAAAAGTAATAACTACGGAATATCAGAGGCAGTTGATTAGCCATGTGAAAGTTAAGAAGTAGCCCAGACATTGAGCTGTTTAATGAATATCATAATATAAATGCTATGTGTGTGTGTTTCATTCAAAAATAAAAAGCACTGGAGAGGGTTGTAGGAATGTGCTACCCTGCCAGGATTGATTTAAATAGCATTATTTGGGAACTGCTACAACATAGTTATTTTTATTTGAAAAGGCATCTCATACTCTATTAAAATATTTTGGGGAATACACCAAAAGTGATATTGAAATTGTGAAGCTAGATCCAAATGTTACTAAAATTAGTATGTTTAAAGCATAAAAAGATGAACAAATAGTATGGTTCCTATTTTAATTTTGCTTTTCAATGAACAAAAACTGTACACATAGATGAAATAAACTGATATCTACTCTTCTTGTTTCTTCCTTATATTGTATTTATCTACAGAAAACACAATATTGTTGTTACAACTGTGAACAATCAAAGATATAAAAAAAGTTAGACATCTGTAGAGGAAAAATATATAAAACAGATGACTGGCATCACAAAATCCAAAATAAATGAATAAATAAATATGTAAGTAAATATATAAGAGTACATCCAGTTGAGCTAGTATTTCAAAAGAATTTCTGAGTATGATATAAATCAGTTATGACAAAAGCTTTCACAAGGATGTCCTTCCTTTTAGTATAGCTCTTTTATATCCCGCTCAAATCTTAGCTTGCTCAGCAAATATAACATTTGAATTATAAAACAATTATTATTGCCTATTTTCTATAAGTAAATATTTCAATGTCATAATTTTGATAGTTGCTAACTATTCTCTATAGAGAGTTGAAGGTGCAAATGATAGATATTTTAATATTTGGCTTATGTTGCTATCGTTCCTACAGTTTTCATGAGTCACTGGAGACTGAAAAAGTAGAAGAAGGAGGAGGAGGAGGAGGAGGAGGAGGAGGAGGAGGAGGAGGAGGAGGAGGAGGAGAAGGAGAAGGAGAAGGAGAAGAGGGGGAGGGGGAGTGGAAAGAGGAGGAAGAGGAGGAGGAGGGGGAGGGGGAAAAGGAAGAGGAGGAGGAGGAGGAAGAAGAAGCACAAAATTACCATTGGCATGATTGCATATTCTCTTCGGTAATCAATTATACTTTAAAATATATGTGCCATATTGTCTATTAGATCTCATTGCATATCAATCACACTGAACTAATAGCCTTTCAGTACTGGTAAAGTATTTAAAATTGCTCACATAGGAAGGCCTTCTGTTGGAATGTGAAACATCTGGTCTCTAATCATTCTTGAGTTTACTTACCTGGGTACATTATTTAAACTCCTAATTAGTAACTGAGTGATCAAAACTCATGAAGTTATGCATGTCTGTTGCTCTCATTTTCAAAAATTAAAAAAAAAAACTGCCAGTAGAAAATAAAACCAATCATCTTTATCAAAAAATGAACATGTTGAAGTGCTACCTATTGGTATTCATAGAATAAGCTAATTATAAATAAACTTAAAACTTAATTTTTATTATATTGTTAGAAATTGCATAATGTTCCTAATTTTTAAATTAAATAATCTTTAAATTTTACAGATATGAAAATTCTGAATGTTTTTATATATAAATATGAAATAAAGTAACATTTCTAGGCATGAGTTTCTTTGCTACATGTTTTATCTCTCTTAACCTGTTTTCCTTAACATCTTTGTAGTTGCTTTTGTTGCTGTTAATATATATATACATATATATATATATATATATATATATATGTATATATATATGAAATTAGAAACTAATGAATATTAAAAAAATTGTAATAGTTCTGATACGTTCATAACTATCAGGTACACTGCTTTCAGACATACAAAATATTAAATAGTAAGACTACATTATACTCCCAAGACTAAAACTTAACAGCAGACTTGTAGAATACAATGAAGAAAATAATTTTTTTTTCAGTTTTTTTGTCACACTATCAAAAGAATGTTAATACAGTCTTGGTTGTTAATAAAGATTTTCTGCTCTTACATGTACATAGTTTGTTAGTTTCTGTCAAATTTAATATATATTTACATAATATATTTTAATATATATTAGCATATATATTAATATATTATTTGTGTGTGTATTGAGACAACATGATAGTGATAAAACATTGGTTGTTTTTTAAAAAAGTTTAAATAATTTTGAAGATAATAATAAATTGTCATGTTACATCATATTTCAGTATATATAATCCACAGTTATATATGTTTATAAACATTTATCATCTTTATTATTCATTACTGAACGTTTCCATGTGATAAATACTTGAGTTAGAAAAACTTTTATGTTTTTTATGTTTATAATTTCTGATCTTCATTTAATAATAAAATGCGTTACACGATGGCAAATGAAAGAATATGCTGTAAGCATAAATACAGAAGCCTATAGCATTCTGTATTCCTATTAATCAATTACATAATTTCCTTAATAGTAATATTGCCTAATTTTTTTTCTTTTTTTTTTATTTATTTATTAGATCTTTCATTTACACTTCAGATGCCATCCCCTTTCCCCATTCCCCCCACCCTTAGAAAACCCCTGTTCCATGCCCCCTTTTCCTTTTTGCATTTATACATTTTTTAAAAAATGTTAATCATAGGCTTTATAAGTTTGGTATTGTTCAATCAGAGGTGTAACCCACTACCCAACCTAGATATATCAACTATCTTTGACTGGTAAGGATACATGAACATCTGCCTCCCTGTCTCCCCCCTCTATCTCTCTTTCATCACCTAGCTTCTCCCCTCCTTCTTCTTTTCCTCTTCTTACTCCTTTTCTTCCTCTCAGTACTCCTCCCACCTTAGCTCCTCCTACACATCACCCTTCCTGTTAAAAGGAAACTTTTCTCTCAAAATACAATTAGAGCATAATTATGCCAATTTGTACCAGTGAGGTACAAGATAGTCCTAATACCCAGTCCATCCTTTTGTTGACTAACCAGCACCTCTGTCATCTATCCTAACTAAAACACTTAGTTCTGAACCTGGCTTTTTCCTTGGCTTTAGGATGAATGTCAGCTGACGACCATCCACTCAAATCTTTTCTCTCAAGGTAAATAGCTATAAGTTTTCAACCCTGTCAGAAATCCAGAATGACTGAGTTAACTATAATTGTGGGAAGCACAAAGCATAGCTTCTAAAACTTAGCCAATTTATAGAGACCTCTGAACACCTGGACACTTGCTCTACTTCAAAACGTTGGAGCATCTGTTCTTCTGCCTTCTGGCCCAGGATCATCTGACAGACCTTAGTGCTGCAGAATTATTAAGGGCTGATTACTCTGTCTAGGCAGATATAATCTTGCCTAATTTTTAAAGTGAAGTTATGTAACTAAAATGTGCAACCTGAGTATGAATATAATGTTATTCTTTTTTTCAAACAAAATAGAATTAAAATATTATGTCACCAATTCAACTTCATCACACAAGCAGGGTTGATTGATTTCCCTGGCCTTAACTGTAGGAGTTGTTTAATCAGATTGTGACACTGAATGATCATGATCTCCATATTGGAGAATATTAAAATAAAGTAATAAAACTACACAGTTGTATGCAACTCTGTTGTATATATTTGTTTTATAAGTGATAATATCACTTCCTCAAGAGAAACAGGAAAGAAAATTTTCCTTGATTTATTTACACAAAAAGAATGGAGGATACAGATGTTCTCTACTGATTTCAATACAAACAAAACAATAGAAAAAAGACTCTCCCTAACTTACTATTTTAAATTGGTACATTACACAAGATTTTATTCAAGATATCATGTAAAGATTGTCAAGGCTCTTAATTATATTCTCATTACTCATTAACAAATTCCATGAGATCAATGTGTTTTCAGAGACAACATTTAATATAATATGACAACTTCTCTTACAAATTCTTGAATTTAATTACCCAGACAAATGAATTTACAGTCATGCTATTAGTGACTGTATCAAAAGAATTACCAAGGAAAAATGCATACAGTATAAGCCTCTATTGTAATATCTTGCTTCAGATAACTTTCCTGAGGGAATAGTCATGAAAAATGTCTATGAATTATATTTATTTATACTGAAGCATATCAGTATTAAAATGATTGCACCACTGGTTAAGCTCATGTATTCTGCCCTTGCCTATTTATGCAGGAACTCTGGAATAGTAGATGAACCTAAAAATAAATCAATAGTACAGTGTCTTAGAAATAACTGTACTCACAAATATATGATAATTTGTCTTGAATACATAAACTACATTGCTACCTTAATATTTCTGAATTTAGTGAGTATGACTACAAATGTTGTTGCTTTTAATTCTGAGACTTTAAGTTACTGTGCATAAATTCAGCATTTTGGAAAGTACTGAAAAGTAGTCTATAATTTTTTAGCTGATATAGCTCATTATTAATCTGTAATCTGCCATCCAAACTATCAACCAGGATCATCCAGTCCTATGAACTCCCTTATATTATTGCATTGAGATAATCATATTCACAGAAAATCAATAATTGCATATAGAAAATTAAGAACATAATATAATTTGTATGCCAACTAACTACAGATATTGAGGATTTAGGGTCTGCATGTTTTTATACATTATTTTCTAGAAAATTATTGTATTATGTGGGTATCAATGTTCATTATACATATCAACAATCTCCATATATTTACATTTATATGTAAAAATATATTATGCATAACTATATATACATGCTTTTAATAATTATTCCAAGATAGAGGAAAAAATTTGATGCAAATAAGAATTTTTCCTATGACATTCAAATATGATTACTTTCTAGTCTTTACTTAAAAATATAGAAATGGGTTGGAGATATGGACACTAACAATGCAGCTAAGTATGGTATGATAGACTTATAATTTCAGTATTTGTTAGGCATAAGGATTACACTAAGTAAATGCAATACCTGGGCTACAGAGTAAAATCTAGTCTCAAAAAACAAACAAACAAGCAAACAAAATAGTTCCCTTCCAAAATTAAGGGAAATTAGTAAAATTATATTTAACTTTTATTAAATTTCTTGAAAGATTATTCTCTCAAAAAGAAGTGTATGAATGTCCTAATTGTTGTTAAGTCATCCCAAAGACTGGCTATGGCTTCTCACAGAAAAAAAAAGCTAATGTTATGAAGAATGTCAGGATTTACATAAGTTAGGAAATTATTATTTTATTTATATATTATTGAGATTATTAATCAGTGACTTTTGGGATATATGACAACAAAAAAGACATTTTCACTATGTCATTCAATTCATGATTCAAAGTTATTTATATTAATTTTTCTTTCTTTGTGACCTTTGATAATTTGTATACTTGTTCTTTTGTATCCTGTGAGATAATTACAACCTAACAAACACTGGCTTTTTTAAGTATCCATCAGCTTTGGGAAGTCTCTGATCATCAAACTGTGAGTCATTTAAATACTCTACCCATCTTACATACCTTTTTCTAAGAGTGTGATACATAAATTTAAGTGTAAAAGTGTGAGGATTATATGTATATAAAATTGTAGAATCTAAGATTAGCAAAAATATCTTCATAAAGACATGTCATGCATATTAAATTTTCATTTTGGGAGACTGATGAATGGAAAAAGAAGGTAGGAAGGAAAACAAGAATGAAGGAAGGAAAGAAGGAATGAAAGAAAGAAAGAAAGAAAAAAGAAAGAAAGAAAGAAAGAAAGAAAGAAAGAAAGAAAGAAAGAAAGAAGGAAAGAAAGAAAGACAGACAGGAAGGAAGGAAGGAGCCAGCTTGGTAAAGAATTAGAATGAGTATTGAAAAACTGCAACAATTCTAATGTATAAAATACTACAATTCTTTACTTAAACTAAAAGTACAGTGAAGATAGCTATAATTTAATTGAAGTACAAATACAACAAATTGCATATTTTTCTTTCTGTTCTCTAAGCACTATTACTGGAAATGTTACAGAGGGAGTCATATATAGTAAGATGGCATGTAAACAGACAAATTATTGACAGTTGAGAGACTAAATAAACAGAAATGTAGAATAGAGTCGTTGGATAAATTGTACTGTTGTAGCCCTGGTGAAAGAGAATGTTCTTTTCCACAGAGCTCTTAGCTACTTTTAAAGACACATTTTAGCAGTTTTTCAAAGCATTTGATCTGAGTATTTTAAAGCTGAGAACAGTAAAAGGCCAGTAGTAGAGGGACTGGGATACCAACCTAGCCACAAAAACATTTGACCTACAGATTTGTCGTGCATGCAATGATAAATGTGGCAGAGGACTTGTAGGAGTGGCCAACCACAGATCACCACAGTAAAACATTAGCCGAAGCTAGGGAATAATGGGGGATTTGAAAGATGAAGGTATGTAGGAGCCAGTGGGTCAAAGAAACTATAAGAACATAACTGACAAAATCAACTAAGCAGGGTTTATAGAAACCCACAAAGACTGAAGCCACAATCAGGGACCCTGGATGGGTCTGAGTAGGTACTCTGTACATATGGTATGGCTTGCAGCTTGCTATTCTTTTCAGATTTCTAGCAGTGTGAACAAGGCCTAAGGAGGCTGTCTGTGACTCATTTGCCTGCTCTTCTCTGACTGGGTTGCCTCATTCAGCTTTGATATGAGAGTATGTGTCTGGTCATATTGCAGCAAGTTATGTCATATTTAGTTGATATCCTTGGGAGCCCTGTTCTTTTCTGAAGGGAAACTAAGGAGAAACAGACCTGGGGGAAAATGGAGGAACAAGCGAGAGACTGGGATGAGAGATAAGTGAGTGGAACTATGGTCATGATATTAAGGAGTTATTCTGAAGAAATATTGTCATATAATTTTTATCTTTATAATATATTTATTTACACAAAATAAGGGTATATGTTAGAGCATTTCATAGCAAGAGGATTCTGGGTTTTTTTGTTTGTTTGTTTTGTTTTGTTGTTTTTTTTTTTTTTAATGTCAAATGTGTAGTTTTAAAGCCTAAATCAGATCTCTGATAGATTCCAGATGTCGGTGCTGTGGTGAGAGATGTTGCAAAGGAAGGACAAAGTGCCTTGACATTACTGCTTCCACTTTCATTCTGTTATTCTATATGATATAGTCAATGGCTCTCGGTTGTAATTTTTCTTAATTTAATTTTATCTTTTTTACTTATTCACTTTATATCCTGTTCACTGTCCTCTTCTAGGCTACCTTCCTCCCCTCAAACCCCCAACAATACTTTCTCCATCTTGCTTCCCCTTCTTCTCTGAGTTTGTAACTCCATCTCTATATATTCCCCCACCCTGACATTTCAAGTCTCTCTTTTCCCACGAAGGCCTGAAAAGGCAGCCCAGCTAGAAAAATATATCCCATTGACAGGCAAAAGCTTTTGGAGTAGATCCCTTTTTAGCTGTTTGGGACTTGCATGAAGACCAAGCTGCATATCTGTTTCATATGTGCATGGAGGCCTAGTTCCAGCCTCTGTAAGTTGTTTTGTTGGTGGTTCACTCTGAGAGCCCCATGGGTCCAGATTAGTTGACTCTGTTTGTTTTCCTGTGGAGTGCCTATCCCTCTGGGCAATCCTTCCTGCTCTTCCATAAGAGTCCCCAAGCATCATCAACTGTTTGTCACAAACAGTTGCTTCTCAGGGGACAACCATGCTAGACTCCTCTCTGCGCAAACATTAATCATTAATAGTGTCAGGGATTGGTGCTTGCCAATGGGATGGTTCTCAGTTATCTTGAGCAATCTTTAACTCTTTGATCCTTGCTTGTGTTTACATTGAGAAAAATATCAAAGCAATGTTGAGTGAATTATATACATTTTTCATAAAACATTTTAAATCTAAGATTAAACAGCAATTATAATTTTACTCCTTCATAATTAACAATTAGATCATGCAGTTTGTCTGCCTGAGATTTGAAAATGCCAAAAGACGCATTTTTAAAGAAATAGCATCTAAAATTGTGTCCTCTCCCAATGAATTAATAGCATTTTTCTAGTTCTATAATATTGAGCCAATCTCCAAATCTATCAATAAGCCTATTGTTTATCTAAATTTAAATTGGCTTATCACAAATTTCAACTTTCAACTAGGTAAATGTCAAGTAACTCAAATAGTAAAGTTTAAAAGCTACCTGTCCAAAGCCAGTAGGCTCAATGATTAAGTAACAAAATACTTCAACAGAAATATGCTGTTTGAAACTTCTGCAGTTGTTACAGGGGTAGGCTTAAAGCATTTTTCAATGCTCAGTATATATTTTTCTTTTAACTCTTAGCATATCTTCAGGTACACTAGTCATGTTCCTGTATAACCAGACATATCGCTGGCATTCACTTTTCCTCTTAATAACTTAGTTCTGCATGGCTGAACCTAAATATCAAATATGATTGGAAAGACACAGGGTGCCAGTGTTAGAAAGGCCTGTCTAAAAGGTTATGAGCTGTTCTGTAAAAGTTAGACAGGGTAGTTTTGCATCCTTCCAGTAGAATATGATCTGTTTGCTCACTAATTGCATACCTTTTGCCCCACATGGGCCTCTCTGTATTTTGCGGTTAATGCCAAAGTGAAATAAAAATAAGTTCTTTCCTTAGAGCCCTGCACAATTTATTGTCTTTCTCCTTTTTGACATTTAAGAATGATTTCATTTTCAACAGTAGTGGGTCATTAAAGAAAAACATAATCAAGATGTTTCTCTTCTCCTTTCATATAGACTCAATATTTGTCCCTTTGGCATTTAGAAAAACATATATAGAAAGAATAACTTTTTCTTTTCTTTTGAAATTTTAACATATGAATGAAATCTTAAAACAAAGTGTTATTCTTTTTAATTGACTATATATTTATATTTTATTGTTGACAACACAAAATATAAAACATATACAGTGAACTGAATTGTAGATTCTAAAAGTATGTGCATGTCCTCTTCTAAACTTGGTACCTGAGAATATAATTATTTTTATAAATATAGTCCTTGGCAATTCTATCCTTTTTAAATATGATTAATCTATAGTAATAATCATTGTATATAAAGAAGAAAATAATATTTAAACCAGTCCAAGTCACTATAACTTAATGTTCTAAGGATACAAGAATCTTTTGAAACCAGGGACTGAGCATGAAACAGCCAAGTCTAGAGGAATTTGTCAAAAAGCTACTGCCTCTCTCTGCATCATTTCTGCTCATTTATCTGTCCATCTCCTCTTGCTGTGCCCATCTTATATATAGGTTGAAAATTCCAAGATGCTGTCACTTTTCCTTGTTCCTCATAGTTCTTACTATAATACAGTAATTTGGTGGTTCTAGATACTCTGAGCCAAGCACCATAAGTGATGTTTCTTTGCCCAGTCCAGGCTGATGTTGCAAATTTAATACGTAGCAATCAAATATGATGGGTTTTCTCTGATACATTCATAAACCACACACACACACACAAATACAGATCCATATGTACACTTAACAGCTTATATCCATCAGTTTTTTAAAAATTTACTTTACAGTGAGCAGCACAGACTTGGAAAAGCAGTCTTTGCAAATGTAATTAACCGAAAACCATGAGAAGAGCCTCTTCTGAACATATAATAGATATCCACTTCAATACATTTGCTGCTCTTTGTGTGTATGCCTGTATATAGGGTACCGTAGACACAATTTTCTTTGAATGAGAATGTGGAGGTTTGTGTGGTTGTAGATGTGTGTGAGTGCATGTGTGGAGGCTAAATGTATGAGTCCATGTATGAAGATCAAATCCTGAGGTCTAGTATCCTCCTATGTCACGTTTGCTGTTAATTGTTGAGAGAAGGCCTCTCACTGAATTTGGAAGTCAGCAATTCCAATAGGCTGGCTGGCCAGAAAACCTCCAGGTTTTTCACATATCTGCCTGCTGACCTCCACAGCATCTTACCACTTGCTTCAACTCTCCAGTCCTCAGCTGCTATTCTCCTAAGAGTAAAGAAGCAAGGCAAAGTTTAATATAGATAAAAAGCAGGAAGCCAAGGGGAAGCTGAGGCTGAAAAGGTAGTTCTGAACCTATGAGTCAAGTAACACCTAGGAATATCCAGAACTCTAGAATCTCTTAGGGAGATGTAGATTCTTCTAGCATTTTTGCGATCATTTCTGACTATGTATCCAGGATGGCTTTCATCTCATAATCCTCCTGTATCTGTCTTTCAAGTTCTGGCATCACAGATATATATCACAATACATTGCTGGGAACCAACACTTTCTATATTACAGTAGTATGGATATTAGGTCTCTAGGATGTGATGAGGAAAAAAATTCAAATTTCATTCACAGTATGATTTCTTACTTTTAGAAATACTCTCTTATACTGTCCAATTCCTCATTAAAAGACATTGTGAACAATGCAAATGCAAATTAATTTTCTTTATTTTAAACTCTTCCTAATTTGAAAACAATAATTAGCAAATCAATCATTTGTCTTAAAGAGCATCTTCAGCTGAAGACTTTCTTGAAAGAGAAGCACTCATGCAGATAAAGATTTTCCTTATTACCCATTCTTTCTTGCATTTGACTTTGATTGTGCTTGGGAGATGATATAATTAACAAGATTAATTAGTAGTCAGCAGAATATAGGCATATTTCCCCACATTAGCAAGATGCCAGTATCAAAATGCTGAATGTTTAGTGAAATGAGATCAAAACACATTCTGTGCTTGTTGGGTCAGACAAGTCAGTGAGAACATACCATTTTGGGTGTATGCTGATCTGCAAAATTTAAAAGAGGCAGTCAGATGAAGGGGATGGAGATTCATTAGGTTTATAAAAACTCCTTAATTGCTAATTAGGTAGGAACACATCAAATTCAAATTAGAAACAATTAACTCGTTTACTCCTGACCAATGAATAATTAGATAGAGAGGCCATCTGATACAGCTGTGATATTTAGAAAGTCTTTATTTATTTATTTTGTATTTAGGAAAATCTGTGTACAAAGTGTTTCTTTGCATAAAGTAATTTCACACTAGCAGAAGCAACAATGTGGAGAATTAGGCTGTTTACTAAACACAGCATGAGGAAGTAAACTGTTAACTCAGGGTAAGTAGTGATCTGTCTTGAGAGCACTGACAAGTTATTAGTGTTAGTATGTTACTCAATACTCTGGGTTGACTTGAACTTCAATATTTTGTACCCCTCTAAGACAAGATCCATAAAAACATGGTGGAACCATATGCTAAGTCCTAAAAATGCTTGATGCAAAAGGAAAAATTCACCCCACAGTTTTCAATCTATGAAACTGTTGAAAGATGCATCATCATTTTTTTAAAAAAGAACTGCATTATGCTGTTAGTTATTTTGAGTACAATGTCATTGATACCTCTGTGGAAGATGTATACTGGAGTAAAGACTTAGCTGACTCATTGTCATGTGAACCTTAGTCCTATATAGACCCAGAGGCTGACATGGGACAATACATTACTGATACCTAAGAAACACATGCTTAAGAAATATTTTCCTATTGCTATGATAAAGTAGCATGACTAATGGAAATTATTAAAAAAATTTAATTTGGGACTGAAGTTTTCAGAGGACTATAGTCCATGATGGCAGATCAAAGGTATGATGTCAGAAAAAGTGGTGAGCTTACTTCTTGTTCTGAAAGTAGGAGGCAGAGACTGAGAGCACATTCAGATCCACATGGCGAGACAAGGACCATAGTGATGGCATGTTGCATTAGAAACTAGAAGGTAGATTCAATAGCAAGTACAGACTAGAGAATGTCCCTTTTTTCCTACTGGTCTTAATTCTCTTGAAGCACCAGTAACCATCCCCACTAAGGCCATTTGGAGTGGGGAGATGAGCACTAGCCTTGCGGGAGCAACAGCACCCCAGTTGAGATCCAAAGTCTTATGGAAAATAAATGTGCATTGTAGAGGCTATATATGGTAGTCACACCAATCCATACTGCTCTACCAATATCATCCTTATGACATAGACACTGGTAAAAGAGAGAGCTTCTTTTCGTGATTTATTTGATCTGGAGAGTGGTTTGCTGTTGCTGTTGTTTTATTTCATTTTTATTTATTTTTTGTTTTTTTTCCCTTTTTTTTCCTTCTGGATCCTAAGACTAATTGACAGTTGCTTTGAGTAGAGTACTGTCTCTGACAGATCCCATTGTGTGTAAAGCTTTACTAATTTGTTGCTAGACCCTATTTTCTTACATATTTGAAAAGGCATCCATCCAGGAAACTGGCAAGGACTGTAGTTAGACAGTTTAAATGAAGACAACAAGCAAATGTGGAAAAGAATTACTCCCAAGAATGCAAAAATCCCAGCATCAGAAAAATATCTATGCCTCTAAAAGCAATTAGGAGGAAAGAAGTTTATGTTGCATAACAAAATAATAAACTGCCATGCGGTATGTTATGGCATAGTATATGATAAATCTGTATTACATCAGAACCTGAATAAATGAGGACTTATACATTTGGCCTGTAACCAACTAACTTTCACAATGCTCAAATGTGTTATACAGGCTACAGTGAGTGAGTTCTTACCAACAGTGCTATTTTGTGGATCTTGAGTGTTATATTACTGATAAACAAAGCAACATGTGCCTGTTAGTACCATAGTGACATCACAATTATAGGTGCAGCTAACTGCTTTCTTGTTGAATTGAACCCCAACATCACATGAAGAAATTCAGATCTAATACTGTAAAAACAGGGCAAATGTGGTAGCTTGACATACCTATGAACTCCACAAGCAGCAACTGTTATTATTTTGTGAATTGGATGTGAAATGCCTGTCAAACTCTTTTCTACACTTTTGGTTTCTGCACATTGACCACAGATACTGAAAGTCTCAATCTTGGAGTGAAATTTATTTCTGTGGTGAGCAATGGCTACTACTGACATTCATTACTTGCCAAGGACTTGAGTCTAAATCTCTACTGCAGAGACAAAGTGGTTCAAAACTCATCAAAGAACAAAGGAAAAGGAGAAATTTATATTTTTCCCTCAATGTTTGATGAAAAACCATTAAAAAGCTGGCAAAAAAAGAATTAGAGAGACTTGGAAGGGGTAGAGTTTTGTGTCATTATTTCTACTGCTGTAAATGTTTATTTTTAGCAGAAAGAGGAAGCCTAGCAGACTCAGTGAGATACTGTAATTTTAAAAAGATCAAACATTTCAGAAACTTATGAGGTTCACAATGCCCATGTTCAATATTATATACACAGTAGCATCTGCTAGAGAAAGAAATTCTGTAGCTGAACAAGATGTTCAGGGAGCTCAAGGATCTGCAAGGATCTGGGATCACACATCCCAGAGTGTGTTTCTTGCTAACTCATTTGCCTCTGATTTACTCATGTCCCACAAGTCCTCACTATGATACTGTGAGTAAAACTAGTAAGACTCATGAATTATGTTAAAATTGAATACAAATCGTATTTATTCTATCTTTTTAGCTCTATATTGAATTTATAAGTGTTAGTTTATGTTTCATATTTCTCTAGAAAATTCTCACTCTAGATCATATAAATTAAGATATAGAATATAATAATATAATCATCAGTGAATAGTATATTTATACTGTGTGTGGCAGGAACTGTTCACAACAGTGCATAAAACCAGTCTATAATATGTACTCACTTTTCAAAAGCATTAACACATTAGGTGGACCTCAGTTTTGAAGAACATTTATTGAATTGGTATGTTTTATTTAGGTTTTTATTATGTTAGTTGGCTTTTCAACCAAGATAGCAACAATTGCACATATATCTCAACTAGTAGGACCTCCATTTTGTTTGAATAAATGTCCATTCTTGAAATGGTCTCTCCATCAAACAATGATCTAAGTTGTCACTTCATCTGAAAAAAAAATGTCAAGATTATCTTTGTGTCTGGTCTGTACTAAATTCAAATAGAATAAAAATAATAATATTTTGTACACAAGATAGGGAACATAAGAAGCTGTATTGTGACCAATGCTTCAATAAAAAAACATAAGTATTAAGTGTAAAATGAATGATAAAGCTTTCAGATACTATAAGGCAATAATAAGGACAGTCTGCATGACAGTCTTGTGTTTTGGATCAACATCTAGATCTCCTTTTTTCATCTCTCAGCCTTTGACAGCATCTAATACAATGTATTGTTCCAAATCCGTTTATGTAGTAAATTAAGAGCCTTGAGATGTGGCCTTTTAATATTGTTTTAAAAATGTAATAAACTAATTCTTACAAAGCAAATTTCAACACAATGCTGCCTGCTGAGTCCTGCTTGGCCATGTATGAAAGATGGAGTGGCATGGTTCCTGCTCTATGAACAGAGTCAGGATGGCATGTTGATGGTTGCTGTGGGTGAAGGGCTTGTTTGTATAATAGTGTAGATAATTTTAAATTCCTCCTTAGAGTAATGTCCTCTCTACCAAGGTTAATGACTCCATGATAATCAGAGACAGCACAAGTCCAGGAGGTGAGGGTGTATCTTTAACTCAGCAAAACGGTAGAATCCTGTGACCTCCAGGTCATCCCTTAAAGCTGTGGGAAAGATCTCTGAAAATATGAGTTCCAAAATACATGATTTTTCAACTGTTCAAAACATAAGAATGCAATATGAATTGTATAAGGAGCTTCATAGATCTAAAGAAACAGAGGCAGCTGCACTATGAGCCAGCTCATCAGTATCTGCTAAGGAAGGAGATAAAGACATTGAGGTAGTGGTGATCACAAGTCAACTATGTGTAGATTTTTGTATGTTTGTTTGTATTTACTACTACTACTACTATAAAAGCAGATATATTTCTGAACTTAAGATCAGCCTCGGACAGAGGGAGATTTGGTCTATAATTACAGGGCAGAGTCCCATTGAGCTATTTTATTATCTGTGCTTGTGCTTGCAATCTCTAAGAATCAATGAGCTAGGAGCTGGGGTCCTGGAATGTTGATTTATGGGATAATCAAAAGGGAACCTGAGGTAATGACTGAATTGATGTGTAAATAAAAATGTAGGTTTTTGATATGAAAGAGATGGGTACTCTAGAGAGATTTTAGATTATCAAGAGAATGGTGTCTCAAGCAGACCAGAACACAGAGAAAGCAATCTGGAAAGCTGCTTTAGCAGAACATAGCTTATCTCAAATTTTAATATTTCCTTAAGAAAGGGTTTAGACTGTATTTTTTATTTTTTGCTCAATCCCTGAACAACAACAAAAAAAAATCCTTTAAGTTTAGGTCCATTTGACTTTAATTTAAACACATAAGGTAGATATGTCTGTAATTACAAACTTACATATTGGAGGAATAAGGAATAAACAGAAAGCACAATAAAAATGTAATTACAGGAGCTGATTCGTTTTTTTCTCTGAAAGAAGTTTATGTTGGATATGAAAGAGCTGATTTCTATTATTTTTTATGATTACAGTATTCTATTTATATTCTCTTCACTGAATTAATTTTCTTGTCTAATGCTAACCTTACTAAAGTTCATTTTAAAATACTTCAATGAATAGAGTACATAAATCATCTCAGTGAACACAAATTCTTGTATGTAAAATTTTGTAGAGACCTTTTTGAAGATTTTTGAATGGTAAACAATTTAAAGGATTAATACCCCATCATTTTATTTATCAAGTTGAGAAAAAAATAGTTGTCCTTCATACTAACTTAAGTGTTTTAAAATATTTATTATAATAATCCAAAATCAATATGCAGAATTATATATGGGGAGTGAGATGTGTATTATTAAGAAAGACTACTAACAGCTATTTTGTTTGCCTGTCACTCTGTGAATTTAATGATCAAAGTTTCAATTTTGAATTATAAAGTAAACTATCTTGAAAGGTGTAAATGTCTAAATTATAATAAGAATTCCAAAACTATTGCACTACAATACATGTGGACTATAATCTGAGAACTTACTTAACTATATGAAAACAAGCTCACTAATATTTTAATTCATATTTCCAATTAACTATATGTTTAAAAGTAATAAAAAATAAATGAAAAGGGCAGTAGTTGTGCAGCATGTATGAGTTATAATTAAATATTTAAATTCAGTAGCGATTTTCAGTCACATTGTTCAAGGCCTGTTATTTGGGTGGTTGAGCTGTAAGATTTTCTGAAGAAACCCAAGATATTGAATAGACTGCTAGTGTGTCAAACATAACTCTTGTACTTTTAATTAACTTGCAGTCGATATAAGATACTTTTGTATTCCCATTTATTATAAGAATCTAGAACCTTCCCCTATAGGTAGAACCCCAAATTTCTTTCCAAAAGAATAATCTTTGCTGGGAACATAGATATTAAATTATAGTTATATTGGGGATAGGTTGATAAGTATCAACTTATTTAAATTCTTCTCATATAAACCCTGGACTATGTTTATCTATATTATGATACATTGGAAAACTGAGAAACAAACTTTTACCTTGCTGCTTGCGGCTTCTGATAATTTATCACAAAGATATATTAGAAAACATAAATGCCATAAGTTAATGGGACATGCAATGAAAAGGAAATTGAGATTAAAATTCTTATTCTCTGAGTTCTATTACAAAATTCTAAACTTTTGTGGATTCTAATCTAACTCTTGGTGTTTTCTGTAGTTAAAATAAGGGGAAAATAATATCTAGTCCACAAGTTAGAAATTATTTAACTAACATATGCACTAAATCACAAAGCCTAAGATGAACTGTCCAACACAGTAACTGCTATTAGACTAAACGTAGTATCGCAAAAATTAAATGTCCTGTTTGAATGTATAAATCCCTGAGAGTATTTCTTGTTTTTCCTCACTGAACATCTTGCTCCTGAGATAATATGTCTAGACTTCTGTTTCTTGATAATTTACAACAGTACAAATGGCTCCTATAACTCCACTGCCCTCTAGAGAAGCATTCTATTAATTATAATAACTTTATACAATCCTTGTGTATGCTTTTATTTGATTATTATAATACACTCAGATTAATACACAGTAATGTAGTTTGACTATAAATTCTTTAATATAAGTCATATTTGATAGATAGTAAGAAAACTCTGGGGAATTTTAGAAATTGACTCTATAGAGATTTAAGTTGTGTGTGTATCTGTGTGTGTGTGTGTATGTGTGTGTGTATGTGTATGTGTTTGTGTGTATGTGACATATATATATATATATATATATATATATATATATATATATATATGTTTTATCTCTAAATTTTTGTGCTTGGTATAAAATCACTTGGTAAACAATCACCTATCATCTAAAAAATCACATTTGTATGATCCCTGATGTTTGAATTGGAGTCAATTGAAAATGAATCATGCCCTTAAATTATGATAAGGAAGCTCATTCTTTGGAAGTCTGATGGAAATAGATTGTATAGATTTTTTTTCTTTTCTGATTGTATTTTTCATTGGATATTTTATTTATTTACAATACAAATGTCATCCCCTTTCCCCATTTCCCCTCCCTAGAACCCCATATCGCATTCTCCTTTCTCCTTTATGCTTTTGTACCATTTTGATTACATGCATGTATTAAGGTCAGTTTTAGGTTGAGGGTCTAGCAATAAAATAGATGCAAGTAGTCAAGGAACAAGCAAGACAATAAACACAAATAGTCAAAGTAAAAGCAAGGCATTAAACTCAATTATGTAAACACTCCTGTGATCTCTGTTTCTAAGGGCTTATCAGAATGACCTAAGTATCTGAGCCTACTTCTCTGTCCTAGTCCAAGGTCATGTTCATGTCTGAAGCTTACTTCCTTGTTCTAGCCTAAAATTTAAATTCCTGACTGAAATTACTTCTTTTTTCTAGCCTAATATTTAGGTTCCTGCCTGAGATTAATTCTTTGTTCTAGCTTAAGATTTAGATTCCTACCTGAAATTATTTCTTTGTTCTAGCTTAATGTCAGATTCCTGCCTAAAGCCTACTTCTGTGTTCCTGACCAATGTCATAGTCCTCCCAAGCAGCCCATTTTCTTGGCCTTGGCCCATGTCAGATTATTGCCAAGCAGCCCCAAAGGCTCTCTGCCATTCCCCCTTCTGCCAAGAATGCCTTCCTTACCTAGAATGGAATATGCATTATCCAAAGCAATGCACTTCTGTTAGTTCTACATTTTATAGTGGTAGTCATTATAATTAGGAAGAAGTTTAATGACACTTGCAGTATATTTGGCATAATTCTAACACCTCTTGGGATGTTTTAATGATACATAGGAAGCTTATGAATTTCAAGAATGCTGCTCTCCTGAGTGTTGATGTGGTAGATACTGCAGATAAAATTACCCATGGCCTGAGGTCAGTATTTCTATTTTCATCAAGCTTCAAAAATTGCATATATAGCTTGATCATGCTACCTCTTTTTGTCCTGGGAATACTTTATTCCTGCCCATTGTGTTAAAGCTTTTCTTTAACAACATCAACATGTTGACAACCAAAGTACATGGCTTGAACCTGAAAATGGACTACCAGACAGAGTTATTAAATTAACAAGCTGGCAAGCCAAGGAGGGGTAATATTCTGCACAGAGCCTTACCAACCTAAGACTGAATAGATTTTTATTTGTCAAAATCCATAAAGAACACAGCTAGAAAAATATACTTGAATCATTGTACTAGGAGAAATTAAGTTGGTACTGACTAGAAAATTTCTGTTGTACCATGAAACTTTTACAGTATTGAAAGGTGCTACATATTCTATCAAAAAATACGAGCAACCTTCATTACTATATATCTATGAATGCTGTAAGTTGTAATAATAATGACTGGAGAGAAAAAATATGAATTGGGACAGTGATGGCACGAGCATGATGTTGAAAACCAAAACTTCATGATTAAAATTAAGATCTACTTTTCAAGATGAAACCTACACTATTACAACTATCAAGCCTGGAAACTGTAGGTATATAAAGCATAATCCTAGTGTAGACACAATAGTATCATTGTTCTAAATGGGTATAATAGAAAAGTGACCCATACTAACATTCCTATATTATGCCCATACATATTGTACACATATGTTTTATCCATAGATCAATGTGTCTGTCAAACCTCATCAGATAATCTTGATTTTGCATTAAAGAATGATTAACATATAGACCCATAACTGCTGAAGGTAAAAATACTTAAAAAGTGTTGAATAGTTAGCCATAAGTAACACCTTTATATCATACTCCCCTCCAATCAAGTATTGGAAACCATGGATGAAAAGGATGTGGGAAAGAATAAGAGGCAGGGGCAGTGGCTAACTACAAAGAATGTTTTGTAGACCTAATATGATAACTACAGACAGAAACTCACAGTGGTTACAGTATCAAAAATACCTGTAAAACTCATGCCAAACTAAATTTCAGTATGATAAGGAGAGGAGAACATAAAAATCCCACTCTTTTTGTAGCTATTGTCAACTTGTATTTGCTAGGGAAAAGAAAGTCATTTGTTTTTCTAACAGCATTACCCTTGACAAGTTGATCATGATCAAATGGAAGATAAGCTACATATTAATGTCGAGATATCATACACTAGATTAATTTTCTTTTTTGTTGTTGTTGTTGATAAGCAGAACACAAAGTTTTGTAAATAAAGTTAGAGATAAGAATCTATAAAGAGTTGAAGCATGAACAAATATAACCAAAACTCATTGCCAATATATGAGGGATTATGCCTTTTGGCAAGCCTTATCAGTGGCTATCCCAGAAAGTCCTGCTTTTTATTTTATTTTTTAAAGAAAACAGAGGAGGAATAGATTTGAGGAAGAGAAGAGGTGGTGATGAGGCCTGGGAAAAGTATACAAAGGCCAAACTGAAGTAGTGATATAATATCTGAGAGAAGAATAAAAAAACAAACAAACAATGATACCAGTAATAAAAACAAAAACAAACAAAACAAAACTGAAATCTAAAAAACCAGAAGGAAATCTTCATTGTATTAAATTCTCAACTAAGATTTCAATTAAAAATTTTCTGCATAAAAATAATAAAGTATTATTAAGTGCATACCATGCATGTCATTATGGGTCTGAGTTACTTAACTCAGGATAATATTATCTATTTCCATCCATTTGCTTGCAAATTTCATGATGTACTCATTCTAAGTAGATGAGTAGTATTCCATTGGGTAAATGAACCACATTTTCTGTATCCATTCTTTATATTGTGGGACATCTGGCTTGTTTCTAGCCTCTGGCTATCACATATAAGGCCACTACAAACTTAGTGGAACATGTGCCCCTAGGGCATGGTGAAGCATCTTTGAGTATATGGCCAAGTGTTAGGAGCCACGTGAGCATGATAGCATCCGCCATTACAAGATGTAACGGGTATCCTGTCCTCCCACTAGTAAACAACTAACTATGTGGGTGCAAAAGGCAAAAAGCATGCCAAAGTCACTGCCCATCCCGGGGCGTATTATGGGTAATGAGTGAACAGCCAATCAGAAGTGAATACGCCACTCTAGGGTACATATAGCAGTGCCTTTTCTGGGCTTGGGGTCTTTCCGCTTCTGCTGACACAAGAGTAAAGCCTCACTGTGGTAACCACCCAAACACCACCTCAAGTGTCTCTTTCGCGGGCGAAGGGGACACAGAGGGGCTCGGAACATCTGGCGTTGAAACCCGGGATCTTCAAGGCGCCACAGAAGACTCCCCGAGACTCGGGGCGGGTTAAAAGACTGAAGGATCGAGGTACGTCTCTGAGAGATATGTTTGGGGTGGAAGCTTTCATTGCGGGCAGATATTCACCCATTGCCACCGCAGCAATAGTTGGCCTCTTGCTTGCGTTGCTTTCGCTTTTAGCTTTTAGCTTTTAGCTTATTGTGTTGTAAAGATCCAGCTCACAACACAGCTATTAGTGCAAGTCAAGAGGTTTCAGGAGAGGTCCACTCCAGAGTATCAGAAACAGGGCATGTTAGCTGGCATCAGGCCAAAGAGCTTGGAAAGGAGAAGCAGGCAAAAAAACCTGGGCAACAGAAGCAGGCAACAGAAGCAGGCCAAGGTCATAGGAAAGAGTACTCAAAAGGAACAGGGGCCACTGCAGGGCCTATTAAGGTTAAGGACCCTTCACCGGCTGATGAAGAGAGAGTGGAGTTCGGGGGGACCCCCTGTACACCATTAAGGAGCCTGCTTCCATAGACCTTAGCAGCTCCGAGGAAGACCTAACGCAAGGAGAGGAAGAGAGCCTAGAGCAGGAAGCAGCTGCCTATGCAAAAAATAGCTGTTCTGGGATAAGACTAAGAAAGACCTTGAGCCCCTAGGCCCCGGCCTTGCCTCCCGCCTATGCCTCGGGCAGCGCCTCTAATTCATTTCTCAGCCCAGGAGATTGGAGACAACTACAGCTTGCATTTCCGGTCTTTGAAGCGGCAGAAGGCGCTCCTGTCCATGCCCCAGTAGAGTATAGACAGGTCAAAGAATTAGCTGAGGCAGTACGTGCATATGGAATTGGGGCTAATTTTACTATATCCCAAGTGGAGAGATTAAGTACAGCTGCTATGACACCAGGAGACTGGCAGGACACAGTGAAGGCGGTACTTAACAATATGGGCCAATACCTAGAGTGGAAGGCCTTGTGGCAGGAGGCACTGCAAGCACAAGCCAGGATTAATGCAAACACTGAGGGACAACAATTATAGACATTTGACATGCTGACTGGAGTTGGTGTACTCGCGAACGACCAGACCGCTCATCCCTGCCAGGTCTACGTACAGATAGCATCAGCTGCAATAAAGGCATGGAAGTCCCTCCCTAGGAAGGAAGGCAGTAACCTTTATTTGTCCAAGATAATTCAGATATATAATGAGTCTTTCTCTGACTTTGTGGCCCGCATGACTGAGGCAGCTGGCAGAATCTTTGGGGAACCAGAGCAGGCAATGCCATTGATAGAACAGATGATCTTTGAAGATGCCACGGCTGAATGTTGTGCAGCCATTGCTCCTTGGAGAGCCGGGGGGCTGCAAGACTGGTTGGGAGTCAGTCATGGCTTGGGAGGTCCCCTTGCTGGTGCTGGACTTACAGC
Source organism: Arvicanthis niloticus (assembly GCF_011762505.2). NCBI lineage: Eukaryota > Metazoa > Chordata > Mammalia > Rodentia > Muridae > Arvicanthis > Arvicanthis niloticus. The sequence continues at coordinate 72,197,005 of NC_047659.1, forward strand.
AGCAAACTTAGAAATGGCTGCAGTCCTCCTTAAAGGTCAGAATCTCGGAATGCTTTGCCTGTGGGAAGGCGGGACATATGCTGCATGTTGCTACTGAGAAAGTTCAATTTTCAGAAATTGGCTCCTTTTTAGGGACGGTTATCTATCCAGAAAAGATAATTCCTCAAAAATTGGAGATTCATAGAGACCATTTACATACTTTGAATGATTTTCAGAAATTATTAGGTGAGATAAAATGGTTAAGACCATTTTTAAAAATTCCCTCGGCTGAGCTGAAACCTTTATTTGATATTTTGGAAGGGGATGCTCATATTTCCTCACCAAGGGCCTTAACACCGGCTGTGAGCCGTGCTCTGCAAGTAGTAGAAAATGCTTTACAAGATGCTCAGTTGAAACGCATAGATGAAACCAAAACCTTTGACTTATGTGTTTTTAAACTAGACACTTACCAACTGCTGTATTATGGCAGGAGGGGCCCTTGTTATGGAATCATCCCAATGCTTCTCTCGCAAAGATTATTGAAAGGTATCCAGATTCAGTCGCTCAGCTTGCCCTTCGTGGACTAAAAGCAGCCATTACTCATTTTGGAAGGGAGCCTAAGATTTTGATAGTGCCTTATACTGCCCATCAAGTCCAAATATTAACGGTGACCTCTGATGTTTGGGCAGTGCTGGTTACTTCCTTCAATGGTCAAATAGATAATCATTATCGTAAGCATCCCATCTTACAATTTGCCTTAACTCAAGCTATCATATTTCCACATATTGTGTCTCAAGAGCTACTCCCAGATAGAATGGTAGTTTATATGGACGGGTCAAAAACAGGAGTGGGTGCCTATGTGGTTAACGATAAGGTTACATCCAAACAATACCATGAAACTTCACCTCAAAATGTGGAATGCTTAGCAGTGTCAGAGGTTCTGGAAATCTTTCCAGGTCCCTTAAATATTGTTTCAGACTCCTTCTATGTGGTTAATGCATTAAAAACATTAGAAGTTGCTGGGTTAATTAAGACATCTAGCAGACTTGTAGAAGTTTTTCAAAAGATTCAGCTTACCCTGGCTAAGCAAAGATTCCCTGTCTTTATAACTCATATTAGGGCTCACTCAGGCTTACCGAGACCTATGTCCTGTGGAAATGACCTGGCAGATCGAGCCACAAAGTTGATTGCAATTGCCCTTTCGCCAAAATTAAATTTGGCTAAGGCCTTTCATAAAAGGTTTCATGTGACAGATGAGACACTACAATGTCGGTTTAACATCTCTACAAAGGAGGCCAGAGATATCATGACTCAATGCCAAAACTGCTGTCAATTCCTACCTGTTCCCCATACAGGAATTAACCCTTGGGGAATTAGGCCATTACAGATCTGGCAAATGGATGTTACTCACATCCCATCCTTTGGCAAATTACAATATTTGCATGTCTCCATTGATACCTGTTCTGGAGTTATGTTTGCCTCTCCATTGACCGGAGAAAAGGCGGCCCATGTTATTCAACATTGTCTCGAGGCTTGGAGTGCCTGGGGAAAGCCTAAAATCCTTAAAACTGACAATGGACCAGCCTTCACTTCTCAAAAGTTTGGACAATTTTGTCACCATATGGAGGTGACACACCTGACAGGTCTTCCTTACAACCCTCAGGGACAGGGCATCATTGAGCGTGCTCATCGTACCCTTAAAACTTATTTGATAAAACAAAAAGGAGAAGTTGAGGAAGCTCTGCTCACGGTGCCACGAGCTACTGTTTCTCTGGCACTTTTTACCCTCAATTTTTTGAATATGGACAGTCAGGGCAACACTGCAGCTGATCGCCATTGCCTAGAACCAACTAGGCCAAAAGAAATGATAAAAGGGAAAGATGTTTTGACTGGTCAATGGAAAGGCCCGGATCCTATTTTAATAAGATCCTGGGGAGTGGTTTGTGTTTTTCCACAGGAAGAAGACAACCCATTTTGTCTGCCAGAGCTACTCACGGTTCCTAAAAATGACCCCCGAAGGATTCATCTGCAGATGCTCTCAGTTCTCATTTGGATTCTCCTAATTCAGGTTCCTAGTATATATAGTGAATTTAGATGGCTATCCTTTCTGCTTTTCCAAAACCTATGCCCTTGCCTTCTTAAAAGGTGCCGCTTCTGCTAACTTGTACCAATGTAACTTGCTTTATGTCCCAGTGCTGGTCTGCTCTTGTCTATAAGCAGGCCCTAATAGCCAGTATACCACTATGGATCCCTATCCCCATTCAGATGTCTGGGACCTTGACTTTATTTCGACAGAAGAGAGATTTTTGATATAACTGCAGCCATTATCACTGCTATTACCATCTCTACAGCTACAGCTGTGACAGCCGGCACAGCCTTGGCTGATCAGGTTACAGCAGCTACTGTTGTTAATCAAATTTCAGAAAAGACCTCTGAGGCTTTGACCATTCTACAGAAAGTGGATGCATCCCTGGCATCAGGCATCCTGTTGGTCAATCAGAGAGTTGATTTGCTCTAAGCCCATGTGGAGCAGCTCACGGATGTGGTTCAAATGAGCTGCGTGTCAGCAACCCCACATCTAGGTATTACACCTCTGAGATTTATGAATGATACATTTATTCAAAGCCATAATCTTTCTGCTTATTTGCAAGGGAAGTGGACTAGGGAGCTGGACCAGATGCAGCAGCAATTGCAGATCCGGATTTCGAGCCTTAATGGAACACAAGTGGACCCTGTTACCCCTGGCGATTTTACTTCTTGGCTTACCTCTGCCTTTTCCTTCTTTCTTAAAGGGTGGGGATAGGCCTGTTTGGTGCAGCCCTATGTTGTGGATTAGTGTTCATGTTATGATTGGTCTGCAAGCTCAGAGCCCAACAAAAACGTGACAAGGTCACTATCGCCCAAGCACTCGTAGCCTTGAGCAAGCATTTCCCCCTGAAATTTGGCTATCTAGGCTAAGAAAGTAGCTGATGACTGATACCCTCAGTCTATGCACCCCAAGGGTTCAGCCCATTGCACTGGGTCGATGAGAGGTCTAAGTCTAGCCAGCCCTTGCCTGAATAACTGTGGTACCTGAATATTTAGAGGTGTTGCAAATGGGTACTCGACAGGGAATGTTCCATGAGTGTGGATGATTTCCTGAAAGTATGCCTGATTGCACAAAGGTTTGACGCCAAGAAACCTCCTCCCTTGGTGGCGCCCCCGGGCGGAGGCTCCCTTTCCCCGTCAAAAGGCATCGAGATGGGTATGGGAAGTATTCCTCATTGCACGACAACGAGAGAAAAAAACCATTACAATATCTCATTTTGCACAAGGGATCAGGCCTCTGCTTTCCCTCACTGAGTTGGTGCCACGCTTGACAGGCAAAAGGCTGTTTCATCTTAATAAAATTGATAGGGGGAGATTTAGGAGCCTCATGAGCGTGATAGCATTTGCCATTACAAGATGGTGCAGGCATCCTGTCCTCCCACTAGTAAACAACTAACTACGCAGGTGCAAAAGGCAAAAAGCGCACCAAAGTCACACTGCCCATCCCGGGGCGTATTATGGTTAGTGAGTGAACAGCCAATCAAAAGTGAACACGCCACTCTAGGGTACATATAGCAGTGCCTTTTCCAGGCTTGGGGTCTTTCTGCTTCTGCTGATACAAGAATAAAGCCTCACTATGGTAACCACCCAAACACCGCCTCATGTGTCTCTTTCGAGGGCGAAGGGGACATGGAGGGGCTCGGAACAGCCAAGAGTAGTATAGTTTGGTCTTCCAGTAGACCTATTTCCAATTTTCTGAGGAACCTCCAGATTGATTTTAGAGTGATTGTACCAGTTTGCAATCCCACCAGCAATGGAGGAGTGTTCCTCTTTCTTCACATCCTCACCAACATATGCTATCACCTGCATTTTTAATCTTAGTCATTCTGATTGGTGTAAGTTAGAATCTCAGGGTTGTTTTAATTTGCATTTTCCTGATGACCAAGGACTTTCAAAGTTTTTTCAAGAGCTTATGAGCCACTCAAGATTCCTGTGTTATAAATTCTTGCTTTAGTTTTATACCCCATTTCCCACATTCCCTTCTATTAGATTCAGTATATCTGGTTTTAGGTTGAGGTCCTTGATCCACATGAACTTGAACTTTGTGCAAGTGACAAATATGGATCTATTTTCATTTTTCTTCATCCAGACTGCCAGTTAAACCAGAACTATTTATTGAAGATGCTTTCTTTTTTCTATTGTATATTTTGGACTTTTGAAAAAGATCAAGTGTCCATATGTGTGTGATTTTTTTTTCTGGTTTTTGTATTCTATTTCGTTGATCAACCTGTCTGTCATTGTACCAATATGATGCAGTTTTTAACACTATTGCTCTATAGTATAGCTTTCCCCAAAAGTTTTTTATTGTTAAGAATTGTTTTAGGTATCCTAGGTTTAGTGAATATTAGTCACAAAAGGTAAAAAATGCCCAGGATACAATCCAAAAAACTCAATAAGCTTAACAAACTGAAGAACCCAAGTGAAGATGCCTCAGTACCACTTGAGAGAGAGAAGAAAATAATCATGAGGGGCAGAGGGAGGGAGGAACCTTGGTGCAGGGAAGAGAAAGGGGGAACATGATCAGGTATTGTGGGATGGGGGAAGTAGGACTGAAGCTCTGAGGGTCAGCAGAAAGAATGGAAACAGACAACCTCTGGAAGTAGGAGGTGGTGGTGGGGATCCTATAGAAAGCACCAGGGACCTGAAAGTTGAGAGACTCTCAGGACCCAAGGGAGGGGCCTTAGATAAAATGCCCTACCTTGGGGAGAGTAGAGAGATGGGGTTACAATCCCAAAGTCAAAAACTCTTACCCAGAATTGCTCCTGTCTAAAAGAACTTCAGGGGAAAAATGAAAAAGAACCTGAGGGAAAGAAGGTCTAGTGAAAGACCCAAATTGGAATCCAGATCAATGGGTGGCTCCAAGGCTGAACACTATGAGTGATACCTTGATGTGCTTACAGAAAAAAGCTTAGCATGGCTGCCATCTGAGAGACCAAACATGCAGCTGAAAGACTTAGATGCAGATACTTAACAAACAACCAATGATTTACAGAACGTGGGGACGCCTGTGGTTTGATTAGGGAAAACTCGAAGAAGCTAAGAAGGAGGGCCACCCCATAGGAAGACCAGCAGTCTCATCTAACCTGGACCCCCGAGTCTTTCAGATACTGATTCACCAACCAGTTAGCACACACTAGCTGACATAAGGCCCCTAAAACATATACAGGAGAGAACTGTCTGTTCTCACCTCAATGAGAGAAGAAACACCTAACCCTTGAGAGACATGAGGCCCTTGGGAGTTGGGAGGTCTAGTGGGCTGAAGGTAGGGGGAGTGGTGATATCCTCTTGGAGAAGGGGAAGGAGAAGTGGGATAGGGAATGGTCAGAGGGTGGCCTGGGAAGAGAATGTGACTGGACTATATAATTTATTAAATTAAAATTTTAAAAATAGAAGAAAAATAAAATATGTCATAATGTCATATTTTAAATGTTTTAGGGTGAATTTTATTAATATTAACTCTCTTAATATTAATTCTTTCTCACTGCTATACCAAAAAAGACAAGTTTGGCCTTGTGGCGGAAGCAGACACCCAGCTGGTCTGTTCCCGTGTGGACACCATATCCTGAGACATCCTAGAGAGGCCATTCACCTCAGAACAGCAAGTAAGAATAGTCTCCCATTGCCCTAAGCTCCAGAGCTACCACTGGGAGCAGGAAGTGCTCAGGACCCACCAGGCACCCAAAACCTGACCCTGTGGAATAACACTCCCCTTCCTCCCCTCTCCTGGTCCTTGCAGCTGGGTCAGACACACAGCTAGTCTGCCCCTGTGTGGACACCATATCCCGAGACATCCTAGAGGAGCCACTGAACTCAGAGCAGGGACATCATATCCTGAGACATGCTAGAGGATCCACTATACTCAGAGCAGCGAACACCTAGCTGGTCTACCCCCATTAAGACACCTTATCCTGAGACATCCTAGAGGAAACACTACACCCAGAGTAGCTGGAGCTCAGGATCACAGGATCACAGGATCACAGGATCACAGAGACATCAGGACCCTGAGGAGTTCTGCCACAAGCAAGATAACTGGAAAGGGAGGCTCCAGTCAGAACCAGTGAGTGCAGGTAGCATTAGAGTTAACCAGATGGCGAAAGGCAAGCACAAGAATGTAAACAACAAAAAGAAACAAAAGTTACTTGGCATCATCAGAACCCAGTTGTCCCACCATAGCAAGCCCTGGACACCCCATCACACTGGAAAATCAGGATTCAAAATTAAAAATCACTTTTCATGATGATGATGACTTTAAGAAGGACATTAATAACACTCTCAAAGAATTTGAGGAGAATGCAGGTAAACAGGTAGAAGCCCTTAAAGTGGAAACACAAAAATCCCTTAAAGAATTGCAAGAAAACACAGCCAAACAGGTGAAGGAATTAAACAAAACCATCCAAGATCTAAAAGTGGAAGTAGAAACAATAAAGAAATCACAAAGGGAGACTACCCTGGAGATAGTAAACCTAGGGAAAAAAAAAATCAGGAGTCATAGACGCAAGTAGCACCAACAGAATACAAGAGATATAAGAAAGAATCTCATGTGAAGAAGATACCATGGAAAACAATGACACAACTGTCAAAGAAAATGCAAAAATGCAAAAAGCTCCTAACCCAAAACATCCAGGAAATCCAGGACACAATGAGAAGGCCAAACCTAAGGATAATAGGTATAGATGAAGGTGAAGACTCCCAACTTAAAGGACAAGTAAATATCTTCAACAAAATTATAGAGGAAAACTTCCCTAACCTAAAGAAAGAGATGTCCATAAATATGTAAGAAGCCTACAGAACTCCAAATAGACTAGACCAGAAAAGAAATACCTTTTGTCACATAATAATCAAAACATCAAATGTACAAAACAACAAAAAAAAAAATATACTAAAAGCAGTAAGGGAAAATGTTGTAGTAACATATAAAGGCAGAACTATAAGAATTACACCAGGCTTCTCACCAGAGACTATAAAACCCAGAAGATCCTGGACTGATATTATACAGACCCCAAGAGAACATAAATGCCAGCCCAGACTACTATACCCAGCAAGACTCTCAATCACTATTGATGGAGAAACCATGATATTCCATGACAAAACCAAATTTACACAATATCTCCTAACAAATCGACCACTTCAAATTATAATTGATTGAAAACTCCAGTACAAGGAGGGAAACTACAAACTATAAAAAGCAAGAAAGTAATCTTCCAACAACCCCAAAAGAAGATAGTTACACAAACATAATTCCACCTCTAATAACAAAAATAATAAGAAGCAACAATCATTTTCCTTTAATGCCTCTTAATATCAATGGACTCAATTATTCAATAAAAAGACAGACTATCAGACTGGATACATAAAAAGGACCCAGAATTTTGCTGAATACAGAAAATGCACCTCTGTGACAAAGAAAGACACAACCTCAGATTAAAAGAATGGAAAACAATCTTGCAAACAAATAGTCCCAAGAAACAAGCTGGAGTAGCAATTCTAATATCAAATAAAATCAATTTTCAACCAAAAGTAATAAAAGATAAGGAAGGACACTACTTACTAATCAAAGGAAAAATATACCAAGATGAACTCTCAATTCTGAACATCTATGCCTCAAATGCAAGAGGGCACCCACATACATAAAAGTAAATTTAATAAGCTCAAAGCACACATTACACCTCACACAATAATAGTGGGGGATTTCAACACCCCACTCTTAGCAATGGACAGATCATGGAAACAGAAACTAATCAGAGACATAATGAAACTAACAGAAGTTATGAACCAAATGGATTTAACTGATATCTATAGAACATTTCATTCTAAAACAAAAGAATATAAATTTTTCTCAGCACCCCATGATACCTTCTCGAAAATAGAGCATATAATTAGTAACAAAACAGGCCTCAACAGATACAAAAAGATTGAAATAATTCCTTGTAACATATCAGACCACCATGGACTAAGGCTCGTCTTCAATAACAAAAACAATGGAAAGCCCACATACACCTGGAAACTGAACAATGCTCTACTCAGTGATGACTTGGTCAAGGAAGAGATAAAGAAAGAAATTAAAGACTTTTTAGAATTTAATGAAAAGGAGGACACATCATACCAAAATTGGTGGGACTCCATGAAAGCAGTACTAACAGGAAAACTCATAGCTCTACATGCCTACAAAAAGAAACTGGAGAGAGCATACACTAACAACTTGATGGCACACCTGAAAGCATTGGAAGGAAAAGAAGCAAATATACTCAATAGGAGTAGACGGCAGGAAATAATCAAACTCAGGGCTGAAATCAACCAAGTAGAAACAAAAAGAACTGTACAAAATAAAAAAAATAAATAACAAAACCAGGATATGGTTCTTTGAGAAAATCAACAAGATAGATAAACCCTTAGCCAGACTAACCAAAGGGCACAGAGACGGTATCCAAACTAATAAAATAAGAACTGAAAAGGGAGACATAACAACTTAAACTGAGAAAATTAAAAAAAAAAAAAATCTGATCCTCTTACAAGGGCCTATACTCAACTAAATTTGAAATTCTGGATGAAATGAACAATTTTTCTAGACAGATACCAGGTAACCTAATTAAATCAAGAACAGAAAAACCAACTGAACAGTCACATAATGCCTAAAGAAATAGAAGTAGTCATTTAAAGTCTCCCCACCAAAAAAGTCCGGGACCAGATGGTTTTAGTGCAAAATTGTATTGGACCTTCAAGGAAGACCTAATACCAATTCTCTTCAAACTATTCCACAGAATAGAAACAGAAGGAACACTACCCAATTCATTCTATGAAGCTACAATTACGCTCATACCTAAACCTCACAAACACCCAACAGAGAAAGAAAACTACAAACCAATCTCTCTTTCTTATGAACATTGATGCAAAAATTCTCAATAACATTTTTGCAAACCGAATCCAAGAACACATCAGAACAATCATCCATCATGACTAAGTAGGCTTTATCCCAAGAATGTAGGGATGGTTCAATATTCAGGAATCCATCAATGTAATCCACTACATAAACAAACTCAAAGAAAAAAACACATGATCATTTCACGAGATGCTGAGAAGGCATTTGGCAGAATTCAACATCCCTCGATGTTAAAAGTCTTGGAAAGATCAGGAATTCAAGGCCCATACCTAAACATTGTAGAAGCAATATACAGCAAGCTAGTAGCCAACATCAAACTAAATGGAGAGAAACTCAAAGCATTTCCACTAAGATTAGGGACTAGACAAGGCTGCCCACTCTCATCCTACCTATTCAATATAGTACTGGAAGTCCTAGCCAGAGCAATTAGACAACAAAAGGAAGTCAAAGGGATACAAATAGCAAAGGAAGAAGTCAAAATTTCACTATTTGCAGATGATATGATAGTATACTTAAATGACCCTAAAACTTCCACTAGAGAACTTCTAAACCTGATAAACAATTTCAGCAATGTGGCTGGATATAAAATCAACTCAAACAAATCAGTAGCCTTCCTCTATTCAAAGGATAAACAGGCTGAGAAAGAAATTAGGGAAATGACACCCTTCACAATAGTCGCAAATAATGTAAAATATCTTGGAGTGAATCTAACCAAGCAAGTGGAAGATCTGTATGACAAGAACTTCAAGTCTCTGAAGAAAGAAATTGAAGATCTCAGGAGATGAAAAGATCTCCCATGTTCCTGGATTGGCAGGATTAATTTAGTAAAAATGGCTATCTTGCCAAAAGCAATCTACAGATTCAATGCAATCCCCATAAAATTTCCAAATCAATTCTTCATAGAGATAGAAAGAGCAATTTGCAAATTCATTTGGAATAACAAAAAACTCAGGATAGCAAGAACTATTCTCAACAATAAAAGAACTTCTGAGGGAAACACCATCTCTGACCTCAAACTATAGTACAGAGCAGTAGTGATTTAAAAAAAAAAAAAAAAAAAAAAAAAAAAAAAAAAAAAAAAAAACAAAAACTACCTGGTATTGGTACAGAGACAGGCAGGAAGATCAGTGGAATCGAACTGAAGATCCAGAAATGAACCCACACAATTATGGTCACTTGATCTTTGACAAAGAAGCTAAAACCATCCAGTGGAAAAAGGACAGCATTTTCAACAAATGGTGCTGGCTCAACTGGAGGTCAGCATGTAGAAGGATGCAAATCAATCCATTCTTATCCCCTTGTACAAAGTTCAAGTCCAACTGGATAAAGGACCTTCACATATAACCAGATACACTGAAACTAATAGAAGAGAAGATGGGGAAGACCCTTGAATACATAGGCAAAGGGGAAAAGTTCCTGAACAGAACACCAATGGCTTATGCTCTAAGATCAAGAATCGACAAATGGGACCTCATCAAATTGCAAAGCTTCTGTAAGGCAAAGGACACTGTCAACAAGACAAAACGGCAACCAATAGATTGGAAAAAGATCATTACCAATCCTCGATCCAATAGAGGGCTAATATCCAATATCTACAAAGAACTCAAGAAATTAGACTCTAGACAACCAAATAACACTATTGAAAATGAGGTACAGAGCTAAACAAAGAATTCTCAACTGAGGAAACTCGAATAGCTGAGAAGCATCTTAAGAAATGCTCAACATCCTTAGTCATCAGGGAAATGCAAATCAAAACAAACCTGAGGTACCACCTCACACCAATCAGAATGGCTAAGATCAAAAACTCAGGTGATAGTAGATGCTGGCGAGGATGTGAAGAAAGAGGAACACTCCTGCATTGTTGGTGGGGTTGCAAGCTGGTACAACCACTTTGGAAGTCAGTCTGGCGGTTCCTCAGAAAATTGGACATAGCACTGACCCAGCTATACCACTTCTGGGCATATACCCAGAAAATGCCCCAACAAATAACAAAGGCATATGCTCCACTATGTTCATAGCAGCCTTATTTATAATAGCCAGAAGCTGGAAAGAACCCAGATGCCCTTCAACAGAGGAATGGATACAAAAAATGTGGTACATTTACACAATGGAATATTACTCAGCTATTAAAAATAATGAATTCGAGAAATTCTTAGGTAAATAGATGGAACTAGAAAATATCATCCTGAGTGAGGTAACCCAATCACAAAAGAACACACATGGTATTTACTCCCTGATAAGCGGATATTAGCCCAAAAGCTTCAAATAGCCAAGATTCAAGAAACAGACCACATGAAGCTCATGAAGAAGGAAGACCAAGTGTGTGCGCCTTGATGCTACTTAGAAGGAGTAACAAAATACTCAAGGGAGCAAATATGGAGACAAAGTGTGGAACTGAAAGTGAAGGAGTGACTGTCTGGAGACCATTCCATCTGGGTATCCATCCTATGTATAGTCACCAAATGTAGATGCTGATAAGGATGTCAGGAAGTACATGCTGACAAAAGCCTGATATAGCTGTCTCCTTAGAGGTCTTCCAGAGTCTGACATATTCAGAGGAAGATGCTCACAGCTAACCACTGATCTGATCAAGGGTTTCCCAATGTAGAAGTTAGAGAGAAGATTGAAGGAGCTGAAAGGGTTGGAGAGCAACAATACCAACCAACCTGAGTCCCTTGGTCTAAACCACCAGTCTGTGAGTACATAGAGAAGGACCCATGAGTCCATCTGTATATGTAGGGGAGGATGGATTTGTTGGACATAGGTGGGAGAAGAGATTCTTGGTACCATGAAGGCTGAACACCAAGTGGGTGGGGGAATTCGAGGGTTGAGAGTTTGAATTGGGGGGTATGTGGGGCCACATCCTTATAGAAGCAGGAAGAGGAAGGATGGGATAGGAGGTTTCTGGGTGGTGGGGGAATGGGGTAAGGGGGCAAAATCTGAAATGTAAATATAATATCCAGTAAAAAAAGAAAAAAGAAAATTATATATTTACCAATTAAAAAAAGACAAGTTTAAATTTAAAATATACCAAGTTATGTAGTATAATTAAAAGACTTATAATAGTTTTTATAAATCTCATAAGAATAGCTACACTAATAAAAAAAACTTATTAAATTCCACAGAAAACATTAAGTTCAGCTAAGCATGATTGATGATGATCCAGTAAGGTTTATGTGCAATGAATATTAAGCAGTTGCAGAGCAGATGCAGGCTGCAATCTGTAATTTTACTGTTTGGTAACAGCAACCATTCTAGCAGATTTCTTCCTTGGTTCACATACTGGAATGCCCCTGTGGTCCCAGAAAACCTTATGTCTTGGGGAACCAGTTCTGAGCAAGTGTGATGCTGAGGTGTGTCCAAACTCCAAAATACTCATCACAAGTCATCAGGTGTTAGGAGTATTCCCTTCTTGCTCTGGCCCACATACTCAGAAGCATGTAGCCTTTATGACCCCCTCCTCTGCACCCTGGAGGTATTCATTTAGCCTGATGGCCAAATTACAGATTTAACTTCCTCTCTCTATATAAGAACATGTCCAGCAAGCACCTAGAATTTTTCTTCATGCAAAAGAAATGTTCCTGGCTTCTCAGTACCAACCAACAATGTACACTCATCCTGTATGCCCCCTATCTACTCTCTAAGGTTTATATAGTTCTTGTTACCCCACAAACCAGAAGTTCACTGAAATGTTTTTGGAGAAGGCCATTTCTCCCCAGAATTCAAGCTGGCAAAGTACATGCAAACCGACCCTACTCATAAGCTTTGTTCCTTTCAGTCCAATCACTGGGCAAAGATTCAAAAGCAGTACTAAGCCTTCATGCCATTGCCATGCAATTGTAATGTATTTTGTTATTTAGTTAGGAAAAGAATCTCAAAGTTGTAATGTTATTTTATGTCTAAACCAAAGAAGTTCCATCAGTCTTCAATTTTCATTTAAAAAAATGTTAGAAATTTCTTAGGGTCAATAATTTTGTGCATATACCCCTTGATGATTATGTTTAGGAAGCCTAAAGCTCATTGATAATTTTAACTAATTTTGTGGCTGCTTTATGAATACCTCTATTTACCAACATAGACATATGAAGGCAAGCCCTGAATAATTTTTTTTAAACCTGTGCATGAAGTAATATATTTCTTATTAAGAGGGATGGTATAGGGAGCTACACATGATGATTAGACTAATTTAAACTTATAGAAAAATATGTTTGGTGCCTAGTCTCCCTAAGGTTTATAATTTCTAGAACACCTGCTAGTATAATAAAGTGTTGTGCTTTGTGCTGTAGAAACCACCTTAGTCTTGAGTAGTTAAGTATAAAAATTCCGTTTTTAATTTTTAAAAATTTTATATCCATGAGTGTATTTTGCTTGAATGTATGTCTATGCACCATGTGAGGGCAGATTAGTGACTGCTCTTTTCTCCTGAGCATTCTATCTATCCTCCTAAACTCCAGTTTAACTGAGGTCTGCATGTAGAATAAGAACAGTCCTTTAAGCTCATTATTATTTCTCCAAAATCAATCATCTCACTGTTATTTTTCCTCACATTTTTGATTGTCTATTAATGAAGAGGCTCAATTTCTGATTCATTAATAGTTTCATTAAAGCTTCACAGAGCATTAAGTAATTGTGTTGTGATTTTTTTCTTTACTATATATACTTGTGTGACATGATGCACTTCATGGGACAATTAATTTTCTTTAGATTTTTCTACTATTATTCAAATGCAAGAATGATATCTAGAGAGATGATTAAGATGATACAAAGAATATGCTGATGTGTCTTTTTCTAACACTTTAATATTTATTTATTTTTATTTTATGTATGTGAATGTTTTATCTTAAACATTAAAAATGTATGTAAGTGTAGCATATACATTACAGGTGTATCAACAAAAACAAAAAAGGGTATTAAAACACCTGAAATGAGATTATAGTTGATTGGGAGCCACCATGCGGGTTCTGCAAACTTAATACTTGATGTGTATCAAGTACTCATAAGTACTTAAGGCATCTTTCCACCCTGTCTTACAGGTTTCTTTTTTCCTTTTTCCTTCCCTAATTTATTTGTTCTCTTTACATGCAAATTGCAATGCTCCTCCATCTTCTTCTTCTAGTTCTACCCTTACAAATCTCTGACCCCATTACCAATTCCTCTTCTCTGAGTGGAAAAGGAAACACCTCTTGGGTAACACTCTGCCCTGGAACATCTATCACCAGAAGGACTAAGTATACATTCTTTCACTGAGGCCCAACCAGGCAGGAAACAGAGTCAAAGAATCCCCCTACTCCAATTTTTATGGAACCCACATGAAGAACAAGCTGCATGCCTGCTACAAATGTGTAGGAGGCCTTGGTCCAGTCCCTGAATGCTTTTAGGTCTGTGGTTCAGTTTCTGAGCCCCCAAGGGCCTATGTTAGTTGATTCTGTTGGTCTTTCTGTGGAGTTTGTTTCCTCTCTAGATCCTCCAACCCATCCCCCAACTCTTTCACAAGACTTCATGAGTTCCTTTTAGTATTTGGTTGTGAGTCTCTGCATCTGTTTACATCCGCTGCTGGATAAAGACTCTTGGGAGACAGTTATGTTAGGTTAATGTCTACAAATATACCAGAGTATCATTAATAGAGTCAGTGGTTTAATATTTGGATGAAAATATCCATATGCAGCTCAGTATTCTATATAATGAATATGTCAATACAAAAGAGCTCTTAGAATTTTACAAAGAGTGATATTTCAATTTTGTTTAAAGTCAAAAGAAAGTTGTATTAAATATGAAGGAAAATGATCATGTTTTCTCTGAACAAATTGAGCATGAAAAAATCTCTGAAAAAAAAAAGCAAACCATATAATTCCAACATCGACATCATTTTAAAGAAATTTACATCTTGTTATAATTAAATGATATGATTATTTTTAAATGCTTAATTACTATTACTTTCATTGTATTTTTATGAATTGATGACTTGTCCCTTAAGTGCTGTAAATCTGGAAGTGTTTTGGAGTGATGCTGCTTTTTGGCGATCTTCTTAAGTTGTCTGTTTCCAAGCATTGGATGGATGTTGAACTATCTTCTAAACATTTTAGCTATGATAGTACCTCCACTAAAGTTTCTTCCTCATAAACTTTTATTTTGCCAAGTTCTTTCCCCTTATAGTATAACAACATACACAAATATTATATAATGACAACAAGAGGAGTTCTTAATAAGTACAAAATGTCTATGTCAACTCAAAATCTTTGGATGAATATGGATACACTCTAATTTGAAATATTTAGGGGTATGTAGAAAGTAGTATACAAAAGATGTGATTGAATATTGTAGTCTATAGTATTCAGTTGAAAAGTTATGATAGAAGTATATCTTATTGAAGTCTCACAGAAAAAGCAAAATCACAGAATTTTAAAGAATATTCATTAAAGTTTCAAAACCATAAAGAACTATCAGGAAATTTCCCAGATATGAAGTATGACATGAAAACTCATGAATCCATATGGCTGCGTAACAAAAGATCTATATATTTTCAACAATAGTTGGTATGCCAATGTAGACAGAAAAACTTTCAAAGGTCAGTCTCTGAGGTGAGAAGCACTATGTACTCAGTGATTGTTGGGAGAGAGGAAAGATCAGTTTTCTTCAGGGACCAGTTGCCTAATAGGTTATCTAATTTGAAATGGCCATACATAAGCACATTTCCACGCAAAAAAACCACTAAACAAACTCAGTAGTCTCTCTGTTTCTCTCACTTTGTCACTATCTCTCTCTGTGTGTGTTTGTGTGCATCTCTCTCTCTTCTCTCTCTCTCTCTCTCTCTCTCTCTCTCTCTCTCTCTCTCTCTCTCTGTGTGTGTGTGTGTGTGTGTGTGTGTGTGTGTCAAGATAATTAAAAACAGATCATGAATTTGACAAGATAATGGATTGTGGAGCAAGTTGTTTGGGAAAGGGTGTGTGAAAATGGAATAATACAATACTCACATAAAAATTCTCAACAACTACAATAAATAAATGAGTAGACAGACAGACAGACAGACATATGAAGGGTCTGCCTAGTTTTTGTGTCTTCTTTGGATTAGAGAACAAAACCAAGAGTCAAAAATAAAGGTAAATGATAACTTTCCAAATGGTCATAGATATGTTTGTAAAACAGCCTGCTTGGAGTTGGCTTAAAAAACATCACTCCAAATATAAAAATGAAAGTTACATAAGGTTATAGAAATTCAAGAACAGAGGAAATTCAATTACAGTCATGATAAAACCTATACAAGATTTCTTTATCAACAGAAGGCTGATGATTTTATTTGTATTCTCAAATATATGGAACAGAACAGGTGGTAAAGAATACACTGGACCAGAAGTAATCCCTTATTTTCATTTTAAATGTATGTTTACTACAGTAAGTAAAATGAGGAAATAAAGACAGGTATCAATCTCATGATGAATGACATGTGCTGCCCTTTTAAAATGCTTTATTATATTGCATGTATATAAACAAAACCACTACATACTTTTTTAGAAATTTTTCTGCTTCTCTCTCTCTCTCTCTCTCTCTCTCTCTCTCTCTCTCTCTCTCTCTCTCGGTTTTTCGAGACAGGATTTCTCTGTGGAGCCCTGGCTGTCCTAGAACTCACTCTGAAGACCAGGGTGGCCTCAAACTCAGAAATCTGCCTGCCTCTGCCTCCCAAGTGCTGGGATTAAAGGCATGCACCACCACTACCTGGCAATTTTCTGCTCTCTTAAAGAATTTATATGTATAGAAAAAATAATAAAAACTTCTTCATTTTTCAACACAATTCCACACATTTTGTTTGTAGCTTCAAGTTAAACTTGTGGAATCAAATATATCCTATTTTTAGGAATGTTTCAAATCTTGTTTTACTATGTAAAAAACAAAATTGTTGGTTTAATTATTTTACATGTGATGAATTACAGAAAGTTGAAGAAATATACAGTTGGATATTCTTTTATATGAACTGAAGTACCAATTTATATAGGGTACAATATAAATGTTGTCACAATAGTTTGTGTTTTACAAAAAAAGAATTTTTAGATTGTGCCCTCATGTTTTCGAATCTTGAAAAAAATTTAAGCTCTACTGTCTTGGAAATCAAATATTGAGATTATATGAAGTATAAACTGAGACATATAAGTCCTGTGTTCAAGTTTTGCTCTCTTAAAAGGCCAGATACAGACATGAAAAATCTTGGCTCATTGCAATGTGCAAGGAAACACGGTATTTGAGAAGCCAATAATTCTACATTTTGATTTGCAGCAAAAGAGGACTGTGTCTTTTACACTGGGAGTAGCTTGGGCTTAAAGCTCACCTTCACAATGACACATTTATTCTAACAAGGCCACACCTATTTCAAGAAGGCCACACCTCCTAAGAGTGTTCCTCCTTATGGGCCAAGCATTTCAAACACATGAGTCTTTGGGGGGTTATACCTATTAAAACCACCACACTTTTCAATTAAATCAAGAGGAAGTTAGAAGCAAACATGACATTTAAACTAATTTTGAATTAGTATATTATATAATACACATCATTGGACTAAGAATAATAAGGATAAAATATTTATTTAGCAAAGAAGTCATGAATAGTTGTAAAGTATTTTATTGTCTAGAAATAAATATTTGCCTTACCCCCTACTTCTCTAATATCCTTTAAACTGTAGTGGAAATGACATAGTTATTTTCCTATTTCTTTAATCTACCTGGTAGTTCTTTTTGACTATGTTAAATGATTACTTATTATCATATTTAAAGATAATTCTCAAAATTTGAGGTAATATACATAAAAATCATGACTTTAAAATGCATTATGATTTAAAATACAAAGTCATTATATACATGTATATTTACATATGTGTGTGTAATAATATTCAATTAGATTTTTAAACAAAAATAAAGAGTAATGATAATTATAAAAATTGCCCAGAGCAAAGAGTAGCTTGGGAAGTAAAGGTTAAAAAGAGAAGATGGCATGCACATTGTAACTTCTTCCTCTATCATACCCAGACCTCCAGGAATATGTTCATATTTTGTGCGATTTAATCAACTTGGCAGGAGTAATTTATTTAAAATTGATGTCAAAGTTCCATTTTATATATTATCTTAAAGCAGTGATTTGTTACAAATATTCACATTAATGATACTAATGTTCAACAGTAGGAGAAAAAAAACAATATTTTTATAACCTGATCATTCAGGCAAATCCAGAGACTCCACTCTTATAATAATGTCTTCCCACCACAATTTTATCAGGCTCAGTGAATAAACCAACAAACCAGATAATAAACAAATAAATCAGTTGCCAATAATACTCAATGAATACACCCAGTCATCAAGGGTTGTTATTGTTTAATTATGGAGGATAAATTATGTTGTGTTTTATCACTAATGATGTTGTGAATCAAACAGGATTTTAATGATTTGTCATCCAATATTTCTATACTAATTACACAGATCAATATGAAAGGAGTAGGTGAAATAAAAGAATTGAAAATATTTATTTGATCATGTGATATACTTTGAATCATGAGCAATTAGTCATTTCTTTGAATCAAAGCAGCAAGATGAGAGTCATGGCAACCAATCAAAATTGCTCTTATTTAAGACACAGTGGTAAGCTGAGGCTTCTTAATAAGCCTCTAAAATCACAGCATTTGATTATTTTAGTGAATGTGCTCCATTACCTCAAAAATGCTGTGATTAAGTTAGATGCTGACTCGCTCTAGCATTCACACATCAATTAACAGAACAAAAGAGGCAAAACCAGTCAGAGCAATATTAAGACCCTAAATAGCAACATATATGTTTAGCCTGTAAATACAAAGGTAAAAGTTTATACAAATTCTAGTATAATTAATCAAAGGATACTTCAACAAAATTTTTCTTGTTCCTGTAATATAGAATTCTTCATTATGATTATCAATCTTAATGTCTGTAAATATATACAGTATCTATCATGTATTGAATAAATTTAATAACTGATTTCTTGGTTCATGACAATGTGAAGCCCTGTATTACAAGGTTTGTGTTAATTTTCTTACCTGGACCTAATATATTTATCTGAGCTTCACCCCAAACAAGGTATATAATTCATTGCAAATGTGAGTGTTTAACATAATGTAAGTTTTGTTGAAGAGTGAGATGTAATTTCTCACTTTTTTAGTGATAAAAAAGGACGTGAGTTGTTTGAAACTTCACATCTTTCTAAAATACCATCCATCAAACAAAATTGCAATTTTCTTCACAGGGCTCTCAAGACTCTGAAAACTTATTCATTTTTCCCAATTGAAATTCTTTTAACTGTCTGTAAACTCATTCTGATGAGTTGAATCAGGCTTAATCTGACCAAAGTAAGGCCTAGAGTTGAAGGAGTAATTGATGGCCAGTGAAGCAATACATATCCACAGATTTTTAAATGTTTTATGTGTGCTTCAACATATCCTAATAATGTGAATCAGTATCTGAAGATTTACCACATGCTATATGAAATATGATGTTACATTCTAAGAGGTCATCTAATTTTATAGTCTACATATAATCATGTTCTCTGTTTGTGTCCATATGTTCAGTAGACAATCCATACATTTTGAGTGGGAAGACAGAAACATATAGATTTTAATTGTTATATAGATCATGGTGTGATGAGATATAAATTGGGAAATCTTCACTTGAGAATAGGTTGTGACACAGTAAACTTGTAAACAATGCATACATTATGATCCATAGAACATAACACTGCAATTGATAGTGTGCTTTAAAGGGAATTGGATTTGATCTCAGGTGATGAGTCATCTAAATCTTGAATATTTTCTTAACATGAATTAATATAAACCTCATTTTAAAAAGTCAGTTAAGTAGAGCTTACTGAGGGTAAAAGAACAAGAAAGCAGCTGGTTGTGGGACTAAGATTCAGATGATAAAGTGGTTACTAAAGAAGATTTATTAGACTACATGTACTGTCAGTAATGAGATCTCAGTGAGACAGTGTACAAGAAACATCACAGTGACTTCATCTGTATCTTTACCACTTTCAAAGGTAGACATAAACATCACTGAAGATTTTTTTCCCAAATTTGAAACAACAGCAGCAACAAATGAACACATGAAAAAAAAAAAAAATCTTAGAAATGCTGCTTCACAAAGTTACTCAATTGACTCAAATCCCACTGATCAAATATGCATTTACGCAAGGGTACAGTAGTTTGAGCTTTCTAAAATCTGTTGGATTTTTCTTTGTTTGAAATTTCATGCACTGTCATTTGTGGAATCAGCAAGTTTTCCTTGACTCCAGCAGCTGAAAAATCATAATAATTTAACATTCTTTGCTGACTGTAGGAAGCAAAACTTCATTTTCTGTTGTACAAATTCCATAATAGATGATATTTGGTTGTGGGATATTTTTATTTTATTTCATTTTTTTTACCTTTAGGACAACAACTGGAGATGCCAGATTGTTCTAATCCCAAGTGTCAATCAACTGTTTTTCATTAGCTTAATGGAAGAAGGTAACACATTATGTACATAATAGTCACCCAGGGAGAAGATATACATTTATAGCACATAGCAGTTATGTAGATAGATTGTAGACATAATAAACTTCCACAGGAGAAAGACCAAACACAATTACTCTAATGGAAAGCAAGGAAAAAGGATTAAAATTGAATGGTACCATAAGACGGATGTTTGTGATGGAAATGGCATAAAAGATGGCTATATTACTTGTCCTTGGTCTTGGGATGACAAAAATATAAAACATGTATAGAAAGCATGTATATGGAACGTGTTTCTTCCTCTGTAGAAGAAGCCTCATGGATTTTCATTTAATACTTTGAAGAACTCACACTTTGTAATTTCTTGGTTTAGTAAATCCAGTTCCTAAAGTGACTCATCATGATTCTTTGTGAATTTGATGATGTATCACTCCTCAGAGATAGGAGTGGGACCTACATGTGAGACTAGTATGTAGGAAAGAAATCACCTTATTAGACATTATCTTAATATACTTTCTTAACAGAGGATTCATCATCTGATAGTAGAAAAGGTTCAGGAGGTTTTAAAGTATTAGAACAGAACATGCTCTTTAGGATTGATTATTCATTGAACAACCTGAAAAAATGCAGCAGCTGATGAACTGGGGAAGTTTTTTAGATGAATGCAATAAGCCAAGGGAACAAGTTGCTGACATCCTGCAATATATGATTCTTCCATTAAATGAATGAGCTTAGGTGTGGAATCCAGAGTTCAATGAAAACATGCTATGCTAGTAAGTACTTTTGACACAGGGAGAGCTTGGCATAGATCCTAACCAAAGTCACTTAGATTTCTGACCTGAAAAACAAAATCCTAGAGAAAAATGTATTATTTGGTAAAAAAAAAAAAAAAAAAAAAAAAAAAAAAATCAAGGGTTTTCAAGTTTTAACTGTGCCTACACTATGGATTTTTAAATCTTATTTTAAATATGCGTTGTGAAGAGCAATGACTAAAGAAACTGGATGTACACAATCCAAGGTTAATGAACAAGGAAGGTAATAGAGAAGACTACAACACCACGTATTCCCTGCAAATCCTTTAAGTTTAAGTGTTAAAATGAGACAATGGACAATCTCAAGAAAACGTCTTTGGCACACAGTTTTTTTTTCCCCCATATATGAGATAGTATATGTAGTTATAGTTTGGGTATATAGAGTATATGCTTTCTGTAAGCTATCATTATACCTATTAACTCTATTTTATATAGTTTACATTATACTTTCTAAGATATTTTAATAAGAAAATAAAAAATATTTTTTTCCATAAGGAATAGGGCCATTTTATTGCAAGTATGAACGGGTAAATATTTTCATTTTAAGGGAATGTAATAGCAGGTGTTCTATGGCAGGTGGCACTATAGAACTTTGAGAATAGACAGTTCACTGTGACATAAGAACAGAGGAAAATAAATCAATTACTCTGTTATATTACAACCTAACACACCTTGTCTTTAGAACAGAATGTATTTGGAGTATTTAACTTAAGTAATTTAGTATATTGTACCTTTCTAAATCTTTCTTTTCTAGTCATATTGTGTTATCTGTATTTTTTCTTTCTTTTTCATGAACATGCATTGGCTTCTAGCCCAATACGTCTGTTTCCAAATTAATGATAAATCATAATTTCCTAAATTTCATTTTGTATGTTAATAATCCTTTTTTTTCTATTAGTATAAAGATTTATGGATTATGATATTTATGTAGTATAAAATATTAACCTCAGCTTACCTTTAATGTTATGGATTTTTCTTGATATAACTGATATTAGGTGATTACTAATTGAAATGACAATTTAAAAGGAATAAACAGGATCTAATGATTCATTATATTATAATTGTATAAAATAATTTAGTGTGATTTTTACAGGGCCTAATGAAAAAGCATCTCCATCTGTGCTGTGGTTGATGCTTTTAAGTGAAGCAGATGATAACATTGCATATTGATGCTCATTTTTTCATCTTTCTCAAGGACAAGGAAGGTAATAGAGAAGACTACAATACCACATATTCCCTGCAAATCCTTTAAGTTTAAGTGTTAAACTTAGATAATGGACAATCTCAAGAAAACAAGAAATCTCAAGAAATGTTTCTTAACATTATATTTAAGCAAATTTTAATTGGATCCCAAATATATTTTTGTATCCAAAACACGTGTTTTGATTCAGTATTTTGTGAAATGCTATTGGATCTTTCCTCATTCTGGAATTAATTTTTTTTCTGTGGACTTGATAACTTTTGTCCTCTTTTCTTCTCATCATTCCTTGTCTACACACTTCTGGAATTTTTTTGCAGCTATTTAATGTAAAAGTTCACTATTTGTTAATAGCCCTTAAGTCTCATATTTATTCTATTTTGGGAAGTTTGTTAAACTAGTTATGAATAGATAACTATCTATTTGCATATAAAATATATTTCTAAATAAAACTGATTTTCAGTCAGTGCAATTGTCAATTCATGATCCATGTTTGAGTGTTTAAATATTGTGCAAACTTATTATTTTTAAAAGACAGATTTTTCTGAATTTCTTATTGATGTACTATAAGTAATAAATAAACTCAATATTGGGTTAAATTAGATTTAAAATATTGATTTTGATTTTTCACAATTTATCTAAGAAAGAGTTTCTGAATGGGAAAACTCAGTTATTTTTAGCACATGGAAACTGATAAATTCAGTAAAATGTCCATGATAGCTACTTGAATTATTCAAAACCACGATATTCTTCCAATACATTTAAGTTATACCTGATAAGTTAATCAGTCAATACTGTTAATAATGAGAAGGTCTCAATTATTCTGAAAATAATTTATTTTAACTTCTTTACATTTACTTCTTTAAATAACTTCTTTACATTTTCTTACAGCAGGACATATGGCTTTCTACCAGTGTGAGAAGTTCAAAAGACATGATTAGATGCAGTTATAGCATTTACTAAGAATATTAAAAGTCATAATAGTTGAGTCAACTCTTTCTGATTGTCTATGTTTGTATAGTGTCATGCTATTATTAATACCTGATTCAGCCAATTACACACAGATAAAAAAATAAAATAAAATTTCTAGGAGCTTGGAAAATTCTCCGAGTAATTTAATACTTGCTTTGTATGCATAAGCACCTGAGTAAAGTATCTTGGACACAATGAAATAAAATGTTAGATGTAGACATTTCTTTTTTAAAATGTAGCACAAGGGAGGGCGAGGCTGGAATTTCTGGCAAGCCATCCTATGGTAATTGGTGAATCCCAGGTAAGTAAGAAACTGTCTCAAAATAATTCAAATCATGGGCTTATATACCTGAATGCACAACAAAAGCTATTTGATGGTCTGTGTCAAGAACCTTGGAGCAGGTTGATGATAGTATATTTAGGAATGTAAATAGGTTCTGGTTAATTCTAAATATTTTCTAATATATCTGGCAGTCACTGCTAAGGTCAGGAATGATTTCTTGAAATGTTTAGAGAGTCATTCTTGTTATATTACCCACCACTTTAAGAATTTACCAATAATACTGCTGTTCTTCTTGAAAAAACAAAGTAAAAAATGTGTTAGCCAAATCGAATGCTCACATTTTATTGAAAAGTCACATGACCTGCATTGACAAGCATGACCCTGAGTGATGTCTGACTCTGTGCCTCTCATCTTAAGTTCTTAAACACAACTTAAATACTCTGCTTGAAGCCTCATGTTGAGTGAATTTGACAGGTGGCCCCTTGCCCTATCCCTCCAAGGCACAACACCTCTACTCTCATAGAATATTATTTCTTTCAATGGTTTTCATGAAATTTATACTTATGGTTCTTCCTGTTTCACTACATAGGAAGATAAACATTAGATGAACATGGAAATAAAATTAATTCATCCCTTTATACTGTTTTAGATTTCTCTAGTTTATTCTTGTAGTAAAAAAGAAAAACTGGGAGTACTGGATATCTTATAAAACACACTGAGCAGGGCTTGCTGACACATAAGTCTTATCACAAATGCTGGCAATATAAAGTAAAAGAAGCAGGGAATCACAAGAAGAATTGAAGAGCAGAATGAAGTAATTGCTGATGTAATCTTACCAGTACTAGAAAAGGCTACTCAGAAGGGATGTTTTGGTTGTGTTAAAGATTAGTTGTCCCAGGAGTAATAGACTGAGGACATTCTATGCAAGTGGGATGTCATGAGCAACCCAATGTGTTCGAAACTTTCACATGTATGTGGAAATTCATATGAGTTTCAACTGGTGATGTTATTTGTATATATTTGACATATGGCTGTGTAGTGCACATAATGTAACTTCCAGTTATTGTCACTTCATGCTGAAAATACCTTTACAAGCATACAAATATACAAAAGCTTTACTTTCACACAGCTTTTTTCTAATGAATGTACTAAGAACCTGAGTTCTGAGTACATCCCTTAGAACCTGAACCTTTGAGAAATTTAGTAAGTTTAGCTTCAAATACCAATTTTAAGCAGAGATCCTAGTTAATGTTAATGTCTAAAACTTTTATGTTTGAAAATTAGAAGATTTTTAATTTCACTTTGGAAAAATTAAGATGTGATTGATTGATTAATTTAGGAGATGCCTCATAATAAATCAATGCATATTAAGAGTATATAGGCATCTATCTTTAAGAGCAGAATACAATATAAAACTAAGGCAAAAATGCCTAACAGAATTGTGGCAATACTTTTCCTTCATCATGACTACCCTCTGAGCAAGGGACAGCAGCTCAAACTATCATCTCAGAGATCTGAGAATTTTTTGAGTGTTGTAATTACATGCAATTAAATTTGAGGTACTTTATAACATTTAACTAAAATTAAGCTTACTAGCCTAGGCATTATTTCTCTAAGGCAAAAGAAACTTATTTTATCTTATTGATACACACATGTCTATTCCAAATACAGACCACTAAGAAAAGGTTGACAGTTCTTTGCTGACATTTCAAGACTACAAATGTCACTGCAAACATTCAAAGGTATTAGATATTACTCATTTTCCTGGGTTTTCTTTCAATATTTTTCGGCTAATGTATTTTTTGCCTTGCTAAATATTATACTAGTCTTGGATAATTAGAAGTTGATTAATAAGATTTACATATTTCATTTGGGTGATTGTTTTTCTTCACTGTTGGCATGAATGTTTTTCTTAACTAATGGATGACAGTGTTCATAAAAAAGGACATTTTAATCACTGTGTTTTGGTGGTAGAACATCCCACTGAATAAACTGTTACTTAAACTCATATTGTCTTGAGATTTTATCAGAGTGAGAGGGAGTTGGAAGACAAGTACTGAGATAGAGGAAAGGTAGCAAGTATTTTTAAATAAAAAATCAAATGAAAAAAAATGTCACTAGACTATGACATGAAAACTGAACGGCTGATTCTTTTCTTTTTAATAGTTGTGATTATGTAGCCATGTTTCCTTAAAACTTAAAATGTAGACATAGTAGGCCTTGAACTCAGAGATCTCCACTTGCCTCTGTGTTCTAAATTCTGGGATTAAAGACTTATACAAATACATCCAGTACCATTTTCAAATGTACAAAAGAGAAATAAAAAGCCTTCAAACAATGTTGATCCTAGGTTATATTACTAATACAATTATATATTAATATACAATTATATATTAACATAGAATCTATTAGATCGACTTACAAAATATATAACAGGTATAACAATGAGGATTGTTTCACATCTAAGAAGTTAATAAATTGGTGTCTGCCTACTTCATGACTTGAGTCAGTGGATCTAAATCTGTGGGTCATGGCCACTTTTGTAAACTTTGATCTCCAAAAATATTCACATTATAATTCATAACAGAAGCAAATTACATTTAGAAAGTAGCAACAAAAATAATTTAAGGCTTGGTGTCACTATAACACGAACAACTGTATTAAGAAGTCAAAATGATAGGAATGATGAGGGCCTTTGCATTCAGTCTCTGGCACTGGAATCCTGGAGGATCCCTGAAGGACCTGTGAATATCTTCTGGTTTTCAATCTATTCTGGAAGCCTGAAGTGGATTCCTAGTCTCTGTAAAAGCATATAGCTGCTGCACAACCACCATGACCAGCAACAGCAGGAGTAAATGCAATAACCAAGAAAAACAGTTTGTCAGCAAAAGTAAATGCAAGCAGGCAAGAATAAAGACATTTCATCTTCCAAACTCCTTCATCTCTACTGTAGCTAAAAAGATGTTCCCTATATTTAGGGTAGGTTTTTCCACTACAAATAATATGGTGAAGAGATCCTTCACAAAAATTCTTGGTGGTTTGTCATTTAATTGATTGCAGATCCAGTTGACAACCCAGAAAGGCCATCTCAAGTACTAAAGTGAAATAAAGGTAAAAATTTGTAGGAGAAATATTTTTTCAACAAGTCGGTATAAAATTATAGATCTCACTTTTAATTGTATAAGAAATAGTTTATCCTCACTTGGGCCCTTTGGCTTGTTAACTTTCTTGAGTTCTGTGGATTGTATCCAGGGAATTCTGTACATTTTTGGCTAATATCCACTTATTAGTGAGTACATACCACAGATGTCCTTTTGTGTTTGAGAGCCCCCACTAAGTCTCTCAGGATCTCTTGAGAGACTTGAGGCCCCAGGAAATGAGGAGAAAAATCTTCCCCTAGAAAGAGTTTCCCAAATTGCTTATCTAGTAATGGGCAAACAGCTTTGAGATCATATGCATACAGGTTACATATAAACTGTGCAGAATTCGTGTGTGTGTGTGTGTGTGTGTATACATGCCTGATATCTAGATTGTAATGTATTTATGTTAGTATGACATGGAGAATATTTTGTAGTGTATGGACATGTTCCTTCATTTCTCACTCCATCTGGATGAAGTAAATGATATAAAATCAATCTCATATATCATAGTAAATGACAACTAAGACTTTCAAATTCCAATCTACTTATCAGGAATATTTAATCATTAGACAATATGAAACATTTTCAATTTAAAAAATCTCCAAACAATTTTTAGAAAAAAAAAGTGACTAAGTTTACTCTATCATGAAAATCTTGGTTAGGATGATTTACATAAAGAAATGAGCTAAACATAAGACATGGACATTCCCAAGAAGCCTGCTTATTTCTTCACTGGAGAAGCTGAGATCAGGGAGGCATTGTACAAGAATACCAAGAAAACACAAATGTCTTAATTACCTCTAAAGTCAAGTCAAATCTCTTTGGGAATACTGAGCTAGGATATTACAGGTCAATTCATGTAGTTGCAAATGGAGTAACTTTCAAACTGAGTAATGATTTATATAACTTACTCTAATAGTAATTTTTATCTGTGACTTAAATGGAAAGTACAAATTGCATGATTGTTAATATAACAACACAAAATCACAACTGTCATTTCTAAAGCAGTCTGAAATTCTGAAAAATGTGTGTGTGTGTGTGTGTACATAGATACACATATGTCTTTCATAACATAGCTCACCAGCTTCTAGGCAAATACATCTGACAAAACAATAGGAACATGGCACAGTTTCTCATCCTCCTCATGCTGAGTCTATCTGGGCACAAAGCTTCCTTTGGAAGACAGAGCAACCTTTGTGCTTGAGTCTGCTCTACAGAAAAAAAAAGAGTCAAAACAGTGAAGTCAATGGATGCCATTGTAGGGAGCCCTTCCTAAATGTTGTCATATTTGAAGGAAATCTGTAAACCTCTTGTTGTCTCAGGTAAGACTCAACTGTGTCTTCTGCTTATTCTCTGAAGCTTAAAAGATGAAACATTATTCAGATAATTTTGAATTTTTTATGGAGTACAGAAAAATAAACAGCAATACTTTAATGTACTTAGAACCTTAGAAGACAAAATTGCAAGTTATTGCACATGTGAAAGTTTTTAGCATTATTTCATACCTTTTCATTATTTAATATGTCAAGTAAAATTTGCAAGCTGGTCTTATAAGAAAAATGATTACACCTACATATCTTCTCTAATATGAGTTGTTTCAAGGTACATAATATGTATTTTTCTCAGAACTTCACACATCTTATGAAGACATTTAAATTCACTGAAGGTAAAATCAAACTACTTGTCATTGTCCTATTATTTATCAATATTGGAGTTAACAATCATGCCTCTCCCTGGCAGGTTACAGTCTATTGGAAGATCACATTTAATGTACTCTAAGTGATTGTTATGCACATAAATTAACACCACTCACAAACCTCCTCAAAGAAGCTCCTTTTAAAAGTAGATGTTAAATTTACACAGAGAACCTTAACTGATCAAAGTACAGAGAATTAGAGACCGTGGAATGTCTATTCCTTCTTAAAAATGGCTCACAGCTCATTATGGAAAAGGAATTGAGGTGCAAAGTATAAGAGCTAGAAGCAGTGGATGTTAACAACTAAATAGAATTTTTTGGACACAATAGATTAGTTGAGTATATTAACTCAGAGCAGTTGAGACAGTATCACATGAATTTCACAAACACAAGTCAGATAAATGTTCAGCATATTGAATAGATACGGGCACAAAGTCTTTCCCCTATCTGCAATCCATTGACAATTGAGTACTTCTAAAGGAAATGCCAGATTTGTTCAAGGGTGTTGCTTCTAGTAGATTGTGCATGCTCCAATACAAGATCACACATTCAAGAGTAAATGATCAGAACAAATGTATCCATTGTGTTAAAAGAATAACCTCAAATAATCATAATCATGGCTATGGAAGCAGAAGATGGATCTGGAAAAAATTGGGAGAATAGTGTGTACATGGTACTGTATAAAATTCTCAAAGAATAAAAAAGTACTTTAATTAAAAATTAGTTTTGAGATGCAATAAATATTTATAAGTTTTTTTGTTTGTTTTTGTTTGTTTTTGTTTGCTTTTTGTTTGTTTGCTTGCTTGCTTGCTTTTCCAAGAAAATCATCATCACTGGAAACACACCATATGACAATTTTGTTTTTCAGAGATAATCTCTCAGTCTCATCCCCAGATGTTGCGCAGAAGACTGTAGCATTCTTTCTTGTATTTGTGAACTCATCACCCATAAACCACACAGATATTGCCCCTTCTAACCTTCAGCCTCTTATTTGTCATTTCTTCCTAGACTGAAAACTCAACAGGTTTAACATTAAAGCCTAGGGCAACTGCCACCAGAACAACAAGCAGGCTGAGAGCATATTCATACCTCTTCTTTTGCTCCTCTGGATCCCCCTCCACCAGTCTTATTCCCAGCTCTGTAGAAGAAAATCTGCTCTGGTCTCCCTTACCTGTTTAACCCCACACCTAATAGATTGGAACTTCACCAAACTTCCTTCTAATTCATCCTATTATCCCAGCCTCCAATGCCAGCATGGACAGTTGAAAATATGCCAGCTGATAAAGTTAGGAAAAGTAGGTCCACAGACAATTTCTAGTCAGGTAGTGCACCACACTCTCCTAAAGTACAGTAAAGAAGCAGAAATGAATTAACAATACAATCACATATTATAGACAGAGGTGGATATTATCATTCATACATATAATCATTCTAATCCCAGACACCTAGACATTAGGATAAAAACACCATCAGCAACAGATAGGAAAATATGCCTCCCTTGGTGTCCAGTAACCATACCACAAAGGACACTGAATATTCTAACATAGCTGAAGCCCAAGAAAAATACCTAAAATAGTCTTATAAAGATGATATGGGTATAGGAGGGGGTAGAGACTGAGGGAATTGCCAACCAATAACTGGCCCAATTTGAGACCTATCCCATGGGTGAGCATCAATCTTTAACATTACTAATAATACTCTGTTATGCCTACAAATAGAAGTATGGTGTCCTTTGAGAGGCTCCAAGCCGTAGATGACCCAAACAGATAGTCACCCACAGCCAAACAGTGGATGCAGCTTGGGGATTCTTATTATAGAATAGGAGAAAGGATTTCAGGTCTTTCAGGGGGTTCTCAGAATCTGAACAACCAAGCAAAAGCATACACAGGCTGGATCACTCATATGTAGCATATGTGCAGGTTTATCTTCATGTGGGTCCTGAACAACTGGAGTGGATGATATTCCAAAAGCTGTTGCCTGTAAGTAGGATATGATATATTAGCTGGGCTACTTTATCTGGCCTGAGTGGGAGAGGAAGTGGATAGTCTTGCAGAGACTTGAAATGCAAAGGTAGGGGGTATACTCAGATATAGTCCACTTGCTAAGGGGAGAAGTGGGGGAGGGGGGGATGGGTGGGAGACATTGACCGGGAAGGGGGCTTGTAAATGAGATGTAAAGTGAATACATAAAAAGTAATAATAAAATACAATTTAAAAGTATTTTAAATGCAAACATTTTCTGGCTCATTTCAAACAGTTGGTGTGAGGTCTAAGGAAACATTCATAAGGCTTTTAATGTCAAAATAGTTATGACTTAAGTATGTGTAAAGAAAACATAATTTAAAAATATGTGTGTCTCTATAAGCCCATGCTAGCACAGTATATTTTAGTGTACACATGAATTCAGGTGTTCCTGAAACTTGGCTTTCCTGTTTGAATGAGAACAGTTAGATATCAGAATGTCCTATTGTTAACCAGGCATAGTCTCCAACAAGATCTAGACTTTGCTATTTGAAGTAGACAAGCTGACCAAGAATCTCCAAGTCTTTGTATACACACACCTATACCCAGCATCCGGTTGCAGGTTGGTGTTAATAGTCTTGGCATTTTATGTTGGTGCTAGGGACACAAAGTCTCTTTCTCAAGTTTATATACAGTAAACACATTACCCACTGAACCATCTTCTCAGCTCTATTTTTATAATTAAGAGTATTGTCTATATACTGTGTGTCATACCATTCAGTATGAATCAAGATTAACTGGCTCTGCCTTTATCTCACTATCAGAAATAAAATAGGAATTTCTTTTGTTTTTAAATGAAAAGAGAAACAAAACAATTGCAGTCAGCATGCCCCTTGCCTTAAACCTTTCAGATTAACTTGTCAGTACTTATTATTCTCACAGTTATTTCAGTTTAACTAAGGAAATATTGTTAACATCAATGGATATTTGTGATTTTATTTTTATACTAATCTATGAGACAGCCCACAGGGTTTTCTTGCATATCACCTGTTTGTACGTATTATTCATTTCATTACCTAATGCACAGTTATGAAGTGAATTGTCTTCATGACACAATGTTCAAACTACAGATATTGGATTTTCCAGCTAAATGCAGCTGCAGAGTCTGCCTGACTGCCCTTGAGACATAGACTGTGTGTCATTTCCATAGCACAAAGTTAGATACATGGTCCAGCTCTGAAATCATTCAGTTTTTCACTTGAGCATATGTTTCTTCAATCAGGAACAGTCTTCTGCAATGACTGGGGAAGTATTCTGCCTGGGAATACATGAAGTATAAACACACAATGCAAATTAACACAAAGTGCATATATTAATGGAGAGACAGAGTATGTTTTCGTTAATAAATCAGCAGACAGTGCATTTTAGTTATAACCACTGGTGCTGATGCTGTCTATTAGATGATAAGCCTCTGCATCCTGAAAAGCATATCTGTCTATCAGAGGATAAGTCTACACTAATCCTCCCTGTAGGATTGGAAATGGAATTGAAAGGGTTCTCTGGGGGAATGTGCCCTATTGGTTCAAAGCACAGATCTCACAAAATCCTTTTACTGCCAAGTAGGACTGATTATTTTCAAATGTGGAAGATAGGAGAGACATAAGCTATCCTTCCCTGTCCTTTACTACAATAATATATACTTTTCACAAGATTTTCTTTCAGTGTATAAAAATATCCAGGTATCATGTAGGTTGTTGGTATTTTGCCTTATGAACAAGTGCTTTAAAATGTTAAAAGATATTTTTCATCAGTGTTATGAAATTTTATAAAGTTATCAAGGGATAATCACTTAACAAAAATAAGCATTTTTGTATGTTTAATCCTTACAGTGATCAAAATTAAACGTTTAAAGCTCATATTATGAAAGATTTAAAGAACTATGATGTCTTATTAAAGATAATCTATTTTTGCTGCATGTGTTTTAACGACTTTGTTTCTTAATTTTAAAAATTAATTTATCATAGCCCAACTAAACTATTTTTAATTAAAATAAAATGACATCATTTTCCTCTTTCCATTTTCTGCCTCCCTTTACACCCTCCCATATACCTCTCACTTACTCTCAATTTTAAAGTGTTTCCCTTTGATTATTATTGCTGTACACACTTACACATTCACACACACACACACACACACACACATGTAACCTCCCCCCCACATATACACAAATATAAAGAAATACATAAACTAGGCAGTGGTGGAGCATGCCTTTAATCCCCGCACTTGGGAGGCAGAGATAGACTGATTTCTGAGTTTGAGGCCAACCTGGTCTACAGAGTAAGTTCCAGGGTAGCCAGGGCTACACAGAGAAACCCTTTCTAGAAAAAAATAGAAACAAAAACAAATATATAAAATGTAACCTGCTGAGTTCATTTATGTTGTTTATATGCATATAATTTCAGGGCTGACTGCTATGTATTGAAATATAAGAGAGAATTTACTCATGAGAAAGACTAATTCTTTCTCTCTCTGTTGTCATATGATTATTTATTAATTTATTCTCTCATATATTACATAGTAACTGACTTTCCCCATCTCTCTTCATCCCTCACCCCATCCACTCTCTAACCCTTCCCTCTCCATTTACTCCTCCTCCCTTTCCCTTCAGTAAAAGGCACACCTCCCATGAATATCAACCAAACATGGCTTATCAAGTTACAATGAGATTTGCCACCTCTCCTCATATTGCAGTGAGATAAGGCAACCCAGTAAGAAGAAAAGGGTCCCCAAAAGTAGGCAAAGGTATAGAAAACAGTGCCAGTTCCTTCTCTTAGGAGTCTCATAAAAATATCAAGCTACACAACTATAACATATATGCAGCAAGCCTTAGTTAGACATGTGCAGGCTCCCTGATTGTGAGTTCTGCCTCAGTGAGCCTATATGAGTCTAGGTTTGTTGATTCTGTGCATTTACTTGTGGTGTCCTCGACTCTTATGGTTGAGGGCCAGTGAGATTTCCATCTTCCACATTAATATGTTGATTGTTGTCCTTCTTTGGGTCTTATTTAGGCATCTATATTATTGTGGCATAACTGATTTCAAGCTTCCCAGTCATTGCTATATGACAGCAGAAATCTTGGTCTTCTAACTCTTACAATCTCTTATACCTCACTCCTGAATGCTCCCTGAACCTTAGGTTCAGAACTTGTGCTGTATACATATTTGTTGGTGCTCAACATCCTATGATCTTTTTATCTCTGTATTATGACTGGTAATTTTTATTATAGTGACCTCTACCCACTTAATAGAGGATCTTCTTTGAAGATCAGAGAGACTTTCACTTAACTGTGGGTAAAATAATGAGTTTTAAAATGAATAATAAGTTTAGAATGAAGTATTATGCTGATCTACTAAGGTTATAGTAGTAGGTCCTATTCTAAGATCCATGACATCAGTATCTTTGGGTAGTTGGCTAGGTTTCAAGTAGCAGGCATGATTTTCTTCCTGTTGAGTAGGCTTTAAATTTAATTAGACAAATATTAGTTTCTGCAAAGAAATGAAGTGTCTCTATTGGGCATTTAAGGAATATCTTGGCATGGTGTTCATTTTTGTGGTTCATGGACATTAACATGAGTAGGACAAGTGATTTTTTTCCTTCCTTTACAGATGAATAGCATCTTATTGTACCTCAACCTTAGGGTCAAGGGTTTCAGGAAATAACAGCGCAAATCTTCCAAATCCTATGTCTGAAATTTGTGCCTTCAACAATAGAAAGTTACCTGTAATCTCTGGAAAACAATCAGGAGATACACAATAGTCTATATTATTTAAGGGATCACTTGGATTTCCTGCATCACCTATTTGAAAATAAGATTCTAAGCTTGGAACTGAGGTTTTATTCAATCACTGGTCTGTCTAGTGAGGAACACTGACAGTATGAATGGCAGAACTTCATTTTATATATGTATATGTGTGTATACATACAATTATATTTTACATGTAATTTTAATAAATAGGTAGTATGATTCAGTGAACTTTTAAAAACATCTTATTGCAATTTGTCCTTCATCCTTCTTTTCCTTCTGTCTTGAAACCTCTCCCATCTCTCAAACTTTTAAAGTGTGTGCATTTATGTGCTAAAGATGTTTGTACCTGTTGGTTCACATGTGCAATGTGAACAAGTGTACATATATGTATATATATGGTATGTATGATAAATGCACTCATGCATACATATACTTGCAGACCATAGATGAGTAGTATTTGCTTTCCACCATTAATCTCCATCTTAGTTTCTGAGGCAGGGTTTCACTGAAATTAAAACAAACCACTTAGCTAGACTTGCTAGGCATAGAGATCTCTGACATTCTGCATCCTGTAGCTTCTAGTGTTACAAATGCCCCACCCCCCTTCCTGACTTTCCTGTCTGTGCTAGTAATTTGAACTTACTTCTTAACAGTCACATAGCAGATATTTTACTGACTGTGACATCTCATCCTCATGCAGTTATTTTAATGAGTTTATTCTACTCTGCCTTTCTGCTAACCTGTGTTGTTGACTCTGCTGCCATGCTGTCAACATTGGACATGGCCCACCATAGTTACTATACTTGAGATTTTATGAGACTCACTAGAAATTATTGTAGGTGCTAGCAATTTGTCATACCCTCCAAAATTATTATGTGCATTTTACTCTCTAACACAAAAGCTATATACTTGTTAAAAAGACTATGAAACATGTAACAAAAGACATTTAAAACTAATTTAAGTAACTTATTATGATTATGCATTTCAAGACAGATTTTAAAAATAAGATTAAGAATATTTACATTAAAAATAGGAAAATGTGTGCCATTAGAACTCATTGTACTATAACATTTATATCAGAGGATAGGTCATTGGTCTACATATTAGCAAACTGATATGAAATTCTAGGTAATTACTATTGGAGACTTTTGAAATTGCACACATTATATACATTCATACACACACATATACATATGTACATATGTACATACATTCACTGCCCATTTGCATACTTCTTTTTTCCACATTGCTCTTTGTTATATTCAGTATTTCACATATCATATTGCTGGTTTAGTTACTGGTGTCGATACCATTCATTTATCTGAACATATCTACTAGTAAAACAAGTACCTATAATATTCTGCATTATTATCTTATTATATTTTACCTCAATTTATATAATTTTTAATACAAAGAATCTTTCCTAAAATGAAAATGTCTCAGTATACATGTATGCATGTGAATTTTTGTGAACAGAAAATTCTCTTAAACTTTTCTGCTCAAATACTAAATATACATCCTGAATCAGAAATGGAAACAAAAAATCCTAAATCTCTTTCAATAGCAAATTTATTGCCTTAATTTAGAAGATGAGAACTGGAGTTCAAAATTTTATTATTTAGGGTAATTTAATGTCCAAATTTCTGGACCAAATGACTTTCTTCAATTTCTCTTTTTCAGTAGTTTCATTATGAAATTTTAGACACTGATCTCTGTTTAAAATAGTGCTAGTTTTCAAACATCTTTTGATTTGCAGTATTCACAATTGTTGTATGAATCATGGGAAAAGGTTCTGAAGAGAATTAAAGTAGTAGACACAATGTAGAACAGAAAACAATTGGAAAAGAAATAATTTTATGGTATGTGGTAGCCTTTCCTTGCTAGAGTGAAGTACTCTCCAAGTATTTGTCACAACCACTAGACAGCTTTGAAGATGACCTGTTATTTGTACAACAAATATTATCAGCTGTTAATAATCTCAAGAAAGTTAACATAACCAATGAAATCCAAGTTTATGTACCACTCTGAAGTGAGCTATAGATTAGGTGAAAGATAAGACACGAAGAAGGTACACATATTCTTTGCCTCAGCTCAAATATCTAAAAGGTAAAAAAAAGTGGCATCTTGCATATCCAAGTATCAATGTGAGATATTAATAATACAATTTATTTTAAACTGTACTTTATTACTTCCTAAACCACCAGCCTGGGAGCACATAGAGGGGAGCCCATGGCCCCAGCTGTATATGATATTGTCAGGCATAGGTGGCTGAGAAAGTCCTTGTCCAGTGAAGGCTGGATGTCCCAGTGTGGTAGAAATTGTGGGTGGGGAGGTAGGAGTGGGAGGGTGGGTGAGGGCATATCCTTCTAGAAGCAGGAGGAGGCAGGATGCGATGGGGGTTCCTGGGTAAGAGGGAAATGGGAAAAGGAGATAATATCTGAAATGTAAATAAAATATCCAATTAAAAAATAAAAAAGAAATCCCTACTGTGATTTTGAGCATTTTAACCCATACTCCTCCTAACTCCTTTTCTCTAACTCTTCTCAGATACAACTGTACTACTCACTCCCTCTCACATTTGAGTTTTCTTTTACTTTTTTTATGAGTTTCTTGTCCAGTTTGTTTTTCTTATATATTTATTGTTTGGAAACTATGCACAGGAGCCTGGGCAATGTACAGAGGGCTATGCAATTAAAGAGAACTGACTCTTCCCTCAGAAACAATTGGCTGTCTTTAACACCTCAGTTGGAGCAGAGGAGACAACAATGACACTGAAGTTTACTAAGTATTTTTTATCAGTTTATCAACTTTTAATTTGAATTATTTTCTTCAAATATACAGCAACCCTATAAAATTATTCTTTTATTTTTATTAAAATAAAACTGGAAATATAATTTACTACTTCACCTCTTTTCTGAGTACCAGGTTTGTCTTCTCTGCCACCATTCCTGCTTTAAAGAGATTTGGTGAACTAGAAAGAAGCTGAAGAAATGGAGGTGAACATGACCAAAATTCTTGAGAACAACAATAAAGAAACTATATTTATTCAGATGATAACTTTGTTCCCACTTCAGGACAAATTTTAGGTCTCTTTGAATGTAGCAAGAATCACTGCTGGATTGAGTTCCCTTAGAAATTCTCAAAATAGTATAATCCTAGAGGCTCCAAGTCATAAACCTTTCGAGATCACACTGTGAAATATGAGAGCTGCTGTTGTCTATACAGGAAAATAAGACCAAGGGAAGAAAATTCTTGCTCAGAAAGAATAGTGACCAAGCTAATGATATACCAAATACTATATCTGTTTTATTTGTCTATGACAATTAGACTTTAGCAAAAGCACATAATTCCATGTTTCTTGGGGGAGATGAAGATATTTTGTTTCAAAGATAACTCTAGAATTGTCAAATAACAATTAGATTTTAATTACCATTGACACATACATTATTCATAAACATGTGTAAGTTATAGAATCAATGCCACCACATATAAAATAATCAGGAGGTAAAAAAGTCAACTTCTAGTTTAAAAAAACTTTATATAATATGTCAGAAATGCCCAAATACTAAAATTATTGTTGTTCTGATAGGCCACTTATATTTAGTTGCTTTTACAGGCTACTGATTTTTTTTTAAGTTACATTGGAATTATTTAAGGAGTAGCCCTACTGAAGTCTTCCTGCATATCTCACCCAAAAACTCTAATCTGCTTAACAGAATTCAAAGAGTATACACACACACACAAACACACACAACTAAAGTACTACAAATTTATAAATATTCGCTTCCTAATGATATTGTAAGATTTTATACTGCATTTTAATGATCTTCTGTATAGTGATAAAAAATGTTAGTAAAAATTCAGGTACGCTTGAGAACCGTTGTTACAGGACATTTGTCAACTTTCCAGATTTTGATGAACAATTCTTGGTGCAGCATCCACATTTCATTATCCAGTGAAGATCAGCTACTGCATCTGTAACTTTCAATTTGTTTTCAGTTTTCTCACATCTATATGCCAAAGGAACAGGAAAAAAAAAAACATGGCTATTAAGTGTCATGGCACATAGTTAATTGCTGGTAACTTGTCATGGCTGCACATGTCTTAATTCAAAGTTTGTCTCAGTTCCATTATGACATGGAATCTGCACAGAGTTAGAAATGAAAATTAGTTGTTATATATTGATTTATTAAAGAACAAATCTCTTAGTTTCTGACTGAATTGCTTTGCTCAGTCTCAAAGAAATTCTGAAAATCTATTCTAGTCTTCTGGCCTCTCAGAACTCTCTGGATCTTTGTCTTCACCTGGAATTTGTCTCTACAAAACAATCCTAGTAAAACTCTATTTCTCTCTCTCTCTCTCTCTCTCTCTCTCTCTCTCTCTCTCACTCTCTCTCTCTCTCTCTCTCTCCTCTGTTAGGTTACTCCTCATTCTATTCTCTCCTAGTGAGAGTAGGGCATATCCTATCTCTGACTCATTCTGTCTAATCTTTCTCTAATTCATCACTCTGTCTATACCTTAATTAGCCATCACTTTCAAACATGGCTGCTTCATTCTGTGAATTAACTACCTTACTAAGGAGTTTCCATATTCTAGTCAGAGGGATTAAAGGACTATGGCATATCTACATTCCAGCTGGATCACAGACTTCTGTCTTTGGATGATCCTTTGCCAGAGTAGCCATGTTGCTTGATTAAAATTCTTTTACAGGTACCCAGTGATACCATGGACCAGGAAGGTAAGACCCAATAAGTGGATGTACTAGTGACAGGAACATTCAAACCATTGCCAATATTGACTGGAAGATAAAAGGTCTACATTTCCTTATTGTACCAGCTCTTCTGTATTGACCTATAATATATTTAATGGAATATTTCCATCCAGATCAATAAAAAGATTGTACTTACAAAAAAAATCTCACCTGTTTGCTTTTATTGAATGGCCCAGTATATGTGGTCTATAAAATATTGCAAAAGATATATATATATATATATATATATATATATATATATATATAAAACATTTTAAAAACAAATACATTATGCATTTCTGCATTTGTTTGTTGTTTGTTTGTTTGTTTTCAACATACTTGTGTTTCTGAGATGGGACTGTATTGATTTGCCAAACTGGCTTGTAAATCTTTAAAGTTATTCTAATGTAAGAAATAGTGTAAAATATAGAACAAGAAAAATAAAACAAGAATTCCATCTCATTTTCAGGGACCTCTGTGTTTTACTGCTAAAACCCAAAGAGTACTGGTTTGTATTATAAGTGCCTTAAAGGAAAGGAATTAACTGGACTTGCTTAAATTATTTGTTCCCTGAGGACGCCTACTAGCTCTCTGGCAGTTAAGTAGTCCCCACATGACAATCTGGTACTTGTATAAAGTTTATCGCAGTAGCTAATATGTACTGTTATGAGTGTTACGAGAGTCTTTCAAAGTGATTTAATGCTAGGGGAGCTATGCTGATTGAGTTGAAATGTTACTTCCTTCTGATTGGTTTCATTTATTAAAATGTCTTTAAAAGAAACATTCCTCTGAGAAGCTCATTAAGACCTAACTTTAAGTAAATTGGTTGTGCATATTTAATTATTTAGTTCCCTTAAGCATTGCATCTGGGGTACCAAATCAAAATTATTTTGACAGCATGTCCAAATTTTAACATTCAGTCAAAAACTGGCTGTTGAGTTAACAGTAATATTTAAAAGCAATATGTGTGCTGAGAATAAGTGACTTGCTTGCACATTCCTAAGCAGAACATCTTTTGCCCCCTCTGTGAATCAGAGAACATTATAGAAAAGAACAAGAAAAGAATTTAAGTGCAGGATGATGGAAAGGCGTTCTTTAAAATGCTGTCTTCTGGAGAAGACTCAACCATTGGAGCTGTGAGCACCCCTTGGTTCTGATAACATACACAAGACTGGCTCTGGAAACATTTCATCAGAGCTGAAGCAGGGGCTTGTAAGATCCAACTTCAATATGGGTATTAGTGGTTTCTGGAAAAAGGACTCTTCTTTTCTTTTATAATGTAGCCACTGATAAGTTGGGTATACTCACAGATACCAGTACCTCCCTCTCCCTCATACTCATTTTACACAAGCAGACTACTTTTAACTTATTCCATGGGGCCTAAATACATGAAAAGTACCAGATAAGAGGGGAGGGCTTATGAAAGGTATGTTTCTGTTGTGGTGGGAGGGGCATAAAAGTGAAAACTCATGAAGAGTTTATTTTAAAAATCTGGCACTTTGTGTTTAGTCTAAACCATAAAATCTCATAGGAGCAACCATTTCTAACTGCCCTATACATTCCTGCTGCATGGAAGCAAGTAGAGACAGAAGAAAGAAAGCACGTGATCCTCTCAGAACTTAGAAAGCTATAAATGACTATCCTAAAGATATGCCCTTTGGCACAATAGTAGCCTGAAGGCTGCATCTCCTTTGAAAAGATTCTTATTAAACTGCTTTTCAGTGGTTACAGACAATAAATGAAAAACTTAAACTAGAATAATGCAATGTTTGAACTAAACTGTGCTCAAATCTTCCCTCTGACACTCGATGAATGGGTGGCTTGGGCAAGTGACATGACCTCATGACTCTGTTCTCAATCCTCTACATGTGGATACTAATAATACCTACTTGATGGGCTTTTATAAGCTGAGATGTCTGGACCATGATAAGTTCCCAATAATGAATATCATTATTTTGAATTTTAGTGGGTTTTTTTTTTTTTTTTTTTTTTGTTCTTGTTTTGTTTTTTGAGACAGGGTTTCTCTGTGTAGTCCTGGCTGTCCTGGAACTCACTCTGTAAACCAGGCTGTCCTCGAACTCAGAAATCCACCCACCTCTGCCTCCCAAGTGCTGGGACTAATGGCATGCACCACCACTGCCCAGCTTTAGTGATTTTTTTTAATGGATAATTTGGAAAACCTTGCTAGTAGCAATTGTTACCAAAAATGATTTTATTTTCATACAAGTATGTGTTGATGTTTGTTTTAAAAATAAAAGTAACTAGCTGGATGTCATGACAAGCACCTATAATCCAGGGCCCAGGAGGTAGAAGCAAGAAGGTCAGGAGTTCAAGGCTAGCCTGAGTGACATGTCATCCTATCTTAAAAACTCAAAATAAATACAGCAAATAAAGTAATTAAAGGTAAAAAAAGAGAGGATAATGTAGAGTAGAAAAAGGCCAATTATTACAGATTTGAAATTGTCAAAATTCCTTATATATACTATCAAAAATAATCATATATCGATGTGTGATTCACACATATGTGCCAGCTTAGATTTTTCTCTAAACCTACTTTACTGAGGGTTTTATATTACTTTAACCTTCTGTCTACCCAGACAACCTAAAGTAAGGTTAAAAAAAAAAAGTTTATAGAAAATGGTGGCTGTGGACCTGTTTAGAAGTAGATCTTTGCTGCGATTCCAATCTTCATTGTCAGGATACCAACAGGCTAATTCAATTAGCAAACATAAAACACAAATCAGTAGATCAGTATTGGCAGTCTAGTCCAATATCAAACACCAATCACAAATCAGTAGCAGTACCATGATCCAGTATAAATTGTAAGACTCAACTTAATCGGTACAAGTCAGTGGAAGTGGCAAAATAAACCAGACTACTTCTAAAAGTTCTTCTGTGGGTTTCTCTCTACAAAGTGAAGACTATTTAAAAAAAAAAAAAAAACCATAATATTTAGTTCCCTTAAGCATTGCATCTGGGGTACCAAATCAAAATTATTTTGACAGCATGTCCAAATTTTAACATTCAGTCAAAAACTGGCTGTGAAGTATTGCATGTGCAGTGAAGACCAGCCAAATGCTGTAAGATGTCATAAGCAAGAGTGACCTCTCACCATTTATGGGTTCCATTTATACTCTTTTAAAACATCACGAGCCCTATGAAGAGTCTGCTTCAGCAAAGCATCCTTTCATATGTCTGTTTTAACAAGATATCCTCTCACAAGACAGCTTCCAGAAATGCATCATGGGACACACCTGAGTTTCCAATAAAACCAAAAATTTTCACTTCACATAGTACACAAAGAAACTTTGATATGCAAAGATCAAGTCTGGTAAAGAGTAAAATGACATTAACTCATACGTTTTTTCACCCCATCTCTTGTTTTACATACAAATCTTCAGGAAAAAAAAAAAAAACAAACGAACAAGGTCAAAGCATAAAGGTTGCTTGGGTTTGAAGCATGAAATCTGTTTTGGAATGTTTATACAAATGGAGAATCTGTCATGAAAATAACAAGTATCTCTGCCAAATATGTCTAGGTACCTATCTTTTTTTTTTTTTTTTTTTTTTTTTGATACTTTCACCTCTTTGGT
Organism: Arvicanthis niloticus; assembly: GCF_011762505.2. Taxonomy (NCBI): domain Eukaryota; kingdom Metazoa; phylum Chordata; class Mammalia; order Rodentia; family Muridae; genus Arvicanthis; species Arvicanthis niloticus. The sequence continues at coordinate 72,239,653 of NC_047659.1, forward strand.
TTTTTATTTTATTTTATTTTTTATTGGATATTATATTTACATTTCAGATTTTATCCCCTTACCCCATTCCTGCTACCACCCAGGACCCTCCTATCCCATCCCACCTCCTCCTGCTTTTCTGATGATGTGCCTCCATCTACCCCGCCTCCACTGCTACCACCCCACCCTCAAATTTCCCCCTCACTTAGTGTTCAGCCTTCGTGGGACCAAGGATCTCCTCTCCCACTTATGCCCTTAAAGGCCACCCTCCCTTACATACACAGATGGAGTCATGGGTCCCTCCCTATGTGCTCTCAGGCTGGTGGTTTGGACCCTGGCGAGCTCTGGTTGGTTGGTATTGTTGCTCTTCTCATGGGGCCCCAAACCCTTTCAGCTCCTTCAGTCTTCTCTCTAACTTCTCCATTGAGAACACCTTGATCAGATCAGTGGTTAGCTTTGAGCATCTGCCTCTGAATGCGTCAGACTCTGGCAGACATCTAAGGAGACAGCTATATTAGGCTCTTGTCAGATTGTACTTCCTGACATCCACATCAGTGTCTACCTTTGGTGACTGCACATGGGATGGATACCCAGGTGGAATGGTCTCCAGATGGCCCCTCCTTCAGTTTCTGTCCCACATTTTGTCTCCATATTTGCTCCTTTGACTATTTTGCTACTCCTTCTAAGTAGGACTGAGGCATCCAGACTTGGTCTTTCTTCTTCTTGAGCTTCATGTGGTCTGTGAGTTGAATCTTGGCTATTTCAAGCTTTTGGGCTAATATCCTCTTATCAGTGAGTAAATACCATGTGTGTTCTTTTGTGATTGGGTTACCTCACTCAGGATGATATTTTCTAGTTCCATCTATTTACCTAAGAATTTCTCTAATTCATTATTTTTAGTAGCAGAGTAATACTCCTTTGTGTAAATGTACCACATTTTTTTTGTATCCATCCCTCTGTTGAAGGACATCTGAAGTCCTTTCTACTGAGTGGTCATTTACATCTGCATCAACACATCTGTACCAGGGTACTAGTCTGCTAAGCAATTTTTTGATACATCATGTTCTCTTTCTTGGTCTTTCTCCTTTTTTGTTTTTTTCTTCGTCTTTTTTTATTAAGCATTTTATTTGTTTATATTTTAAATAATATCATACTTCCAGGTTTCCCCTCCACAACCCCTCATCCCATTCCCTTTCTTCCCCCTTTCTTTGTCTCTATGAGGGTGTTCCTCCACCCACTTACCCACTCCTGCCTCAGATCTCCTTATATTTGGGCATCGAGCTTCCACAGGACCAAGGATCTCCCCTCCCATTAATGACACATAAGGCCATCCTATGCTACATATGTATCCGGAGCCATGTATCCTTTCATGTATAAGCTGTGGTTGGTGGTTTAGTCTCTGGGAGCTCTGAGTAGTTTGATAAGTTGATACTGCTTTTCTTTTGGAGTTACAAAGCCCTTCAGATACTTAAAAACAAGTAATATTGTACAGATTGAGCAGCTTGTACTTATGAATATGCATATACACATACACATAGACATACATATATGCACTACAACAATCAGTCTAAAAGTCATCAATTTGAAGGTGAACAATGAGGGGTATAAGGAAGGGTTTGAAAGGAGGAAATAGAAGAGGAAAATATTGTGGTTATATTAAAATCTCAAAAATTAAAAAAAAAAACCATCTTTTCAACTCATGTATCTGTCTTGTATTTTATGATTTTCTGTCACAGGAAGATCTCTAACTGCAAACTGAAGTGCTTGCAACTGCTAAATTATACGGACACTAGAACAAGAATGTATGCAATTCAATGTTGTTTGATAAGGTATAACCAGCATTTTCTTTCAGTTTACAAGAGCCTTTCTGCTTTTCTTTCTGTGGGAAAAAATCCATAATGGCAACTTTATCCCACATGTCTATCTATGTTGGCTGACAATTGTTCCTGAAATCTGTAAAGGGGGCATTCTGGCTTCCCTCTCTACTTTCTTCTAGCCAGTTGAACTTTAGTTTGTAATCTTAGTTCCTCCTTATTTCTAAAATCAAAGAGGAAGAGGCCTTTACATGTTTTAAGTATCTATTAGCAGTACTTTCCCTATCGGTACAAATTGCTGCCTTAAATATTTTCCTGCTGTAACCAAATTCAATGGAGTGGATGCTTAAACAACAAACAACACCACAGATTTCTGGAGCTTAGAAAGTCCACTTTTTAGATACTAGAAAATAAAGTTTCATGTAACTTCTGATTTATAGAAAGCAGGAGGGGACCAGAGGTGGTGCGTTCATTTCTTATGGGAACAATAATCACATTGTGACCACAGAACTCACTTGACTTTTTGTGATCCCATCCACAGAAACCATCGCATTGGATATTAAGACTATAAAGTCTGATTGAGAAGATAAACATTCAGCCCACACATGGATTACATTGATACTTCATGGATTACATTGATACTTCATCATTTCCACAAAATCTGATACCAAAACCAAAGATGCCAATCGAAAGTATCAGGGTGCTTGGGCTCAACGGAGAGCAGGGAAACTTTCAAAATCACACATCATTGAGACTGCAGTGCTCTGGGAAGCTGTTATAGATTCTTTTTTTTTTATCCACTCACTCCTCACTCACTCTTCATTTTATTTCAAAAATATAAGATACTCAGAATTCCAGTCAAGAACCTCTTTTACTCTATTCTTAAAATCTGATTCTGTTTTCATTTTAATGTTGCTTTTATATGATTAGTGTTTTGTATCTCTTTCCAAATGTCACTGCTCACTTCTCCAATATTCTCTTGTCACTAAGAATGCTGAGGATAGTGGCTTGCAGGACAGTGGACCATGAGAGGAAGCCAGATAAGGTTGAGCTAAGGCTCCCTCGGGACCCTGAAGGAATGATAGGAGCTTTGCCTGTTCCAGGCATCAGACCCCATCAAGTAGCCACAGCCCACCATAGAGAAATTTGTGGCTATCCGTCATGTAAGGGCAATGTCCTAATCCCTTCCACATGTAGGTGTGGCATTCCTAATGTCTCAGACCACGCCAATATTAAGCACCTACTGTCCAGATCCCAACCCACCTCAAAATTGTATATAAGATCCTTTTCAAAAAGAATAAAAGTCTGTGAGAAGTTCTCTGTCTTCCAAGAGCATCTGTTATAAGAGTTGTAACATTGCTAGGGAAGAGAGCTGTTCTGAAACTTTTGCCACCAGAAGCTACCTTGCTGGCTAAACAGCCTTTCTGGCTCAACTCAGTGCAGCTATTACAGCATTGAAGCAGAGGCAGCAACAGCAGCAGTGAAGCAGTGGAGGCAGTTCCCTCTCCCTGCTTGCCCTTTCCACTTCTCTTGTACCCTGTACCCATCCAATTGGCTGGGCCAGAGACTTCCCTGGAAAGCCTCTGTAACAAGGTCTACAATGCCTGACAGATGGGTCAGTGTTTAAGAGCACTTGCTTCTCTTATAGAAGACTCAGGCTTGAATTCCCATCACACATGCAGTTCACAACTGCCTGCAACTTAATTTTATTCTCTTATGACTTCCATGGGCACTCTACACACATGATATTCATGTGTACTTGCAGGCATATATTCATATACATAAAATAAGAAAACATTTTAGGTGCATGGAGGATAGTATTTTACATTAAAATTATATTGAACCTCCTTATGATTACATTCTCACCCTGCTCCCCCACCTTTCCCCTGCACTAGGTTGTCTACATTATTTATCTACAAATCAAATTTTCTACCACTCAGAAACATCAAACATAGGGAATATCTAACACAACCTCACATATAAACATCATCTCATCAATCTTCCTTCTCTTCTATTTCCCTGTGATTCCTGTCCTCACACTGATAGTTCAGAGAGCATGTGATCCATTTTATTTTCTAACTGTAATCTTGTAACTACTACTCAACATCTAGAACACGTTATAAAATAGAGATAGTAAAATCTACCTAATTTCACTACATAAATATTTGATAATATTTAGAACAAATCTCTTCCCTATTTTTTTCAGAGTTTTTATCAATTTAATAAAGTATTTGTCACATGTTACTTAATCTCTGAGCAGTAGGTGTGCATACATTTTCTAAACTTCTAAACTTCAATGTAAATTAGTCAAAATAATTTATATTAATTAATTACTTTCATTTGTATGTGCTTACTTATATTTAGAACTCAGTTAAAATATTTGAAGAACAAAGCTACATAGAAAAATTAAAAGCATTCAAAAACTGTGTTAGCTTACATGATTTATTTCAGGGATTGATATAAAGAGCATTATTTACTTAAGTTTTATTTTAGAAATAATATTTTTAACAAGTGTTAGAAATAAATTGTTCTATTAACATTATCAGGTATCATCATCATTTTTCTAAAGCTTAGTACCTAAATGAAAACATCTCTGAAGATGGAAATTCTCTATTTTATTTATCTACCAACAAAAGCATATAACTATTGAACAGACAGAAAAGTCAATTTAGCATTAGGAATTGACTGCAAGTATGAAGCATAAACACACATCTGTTTGTGGACATCTGTCTGATACTTATCTTCTTTCTTCTTTAGTGTCTCACTGACCATGATCCTCTATTATTAAATTGTGTGACACATCATTTCTACTTTAGTGTTTTTTTTCCCTGTTATTCTCCTCTATTATAAAAAAAACATTTATCTAACACATTAATCAGTGAGTATAAATAATATCTACTAGCAATGAGAAACTATCTATGGTTATATAAGATGTGCCTATTATTAATGGTGTTTTTGCTGGTTATTGCAATTAGGCATGTGAGGAATTTTCAAAAGTGACTTATGATGATTAATTTCTTAGATGGCAAACCCTCCTGTCTTCTTTATAAATGAGGAGAATCTAAGATTTATAGATACTGAGTAACTTCTCCAAATTCACAAACAAAAGATGACAACAATGGAAAAGAATATCATTGACAATGCCCTTGGGATCAGATCTTACAAGAAAAGGCATTGCAGTTTCAAACAAAGCAACATGAAACTTTCCCACCACAGCAACAACTCCAATATAATCCTATCAATAATTCTTAAAATTTTCTACTAAGGTTATCTATGAAATGAGTGAAATTCTTTAACAGTATCTATTACCAGACTTATGGAGTCCTTTTAAATATACAGAGTTTTTAAGTTAATACATATGTCACATAATGTCCTAAAGCTATGTGCTAATTTTTAAATGTAAGTATAATGTACAAAATTACTTACCAAAGAGGAAGGATTTGTCCTTTATATGATAGCGCTGTGTCCTCTAGCTGTCACTGTCAAAGAGTGAGGAATGTAAGTCCTTGAAAACAAAGCTTAGCACTTAAAGAGATATTTTATTTTCTTCTTCACCTATAGCAAATTATGAGCATTTTCTATGCTCAGTATTTAATTCTGTCTACAAAACTACAGTTTTCTGGAAAGTCAGAAAAAGGTGTTTGAAACACTCTTATCTTTTTGTATGTATGATTGCCTCGGTTTCTTTTTATCTACTATGATAATGGTAAAGTTAGATGTAATGTTATCATAATGGTTAGAAAGTGATAATGTACATATATTTGAAAGAGTTTGTCCCTTATGAATTAGTCAGGCATTAAGTTAGGTTCTGAATATAAAATGGTATACTAAGTATTGCCCTCAAAGAACTTACATTCTAGTGGTCATATATGACTGCTAAATTATAATTATTAAATGTAAACTGTCTATTTGGCTAGATATTAAACTAGCCAATTCCCAGAGGAAAATAGTAGAGAGAGAAAAAACCTCCTTCCTTTAGAACTAATGATTTCACTGGAATAAACCATTTTAGATACAATATTAAATATTTCATATGAGTTTTCAAAATAAACTTGCATTGTCACAATCTGAAATAGATAGTGTTATTTGATTCCTGAGTGATAGAATTTAATACACTTAATGTGTCATCCTTTTTTGTTATCCTTCTTTTACAAGTATGTTTTCAATTGTGGGATTTAAATGTCTTCAAAAAGTCACACACACTGAAGGTGTGTTATTCAAAGACATTAATGTATAAGAAGAATCCCATGCACAGTTATCAACTCTCATAGCACATGTCTAACTGACTCTCATTTTGTTCCTGAATTATTATAGATGAGAATTCTAGCTCAGCTACTTACTGGTTACATGGCTTAAGGAAATCCACTCAAGCCTTTACTCTTGGATCTAATACTGCTACTTATATAACTGCTAAAATCCAGTAGAAAGTTTATTTGTCCATTAGAAAAGAAGGCATATAAATGACAAAAAAAAAAAAAAAACCAAAAACCCCACAAACATATCTGTAGGGGAAAGAATTGAATAGTTCTCCAAAGAACATGTTTACATTGCAAGAATAGAAGAAAACGAATCAAAGTTGTAATGATGTGATATTAAAAAATCCTCTAGTAAAGAATTAAATGATAAAATGAAATAATATTTTTGAGACTATGGAAACATTGAAGCCTCTAAATAGTTACTTTATGCAAAGCTGGTAGCATATTCTGTTGAAAGCAAGTTTATAGTGTCTCAAAACACAGTCCCACATAAAAGTATCCCCAGAAGACATTCAAATAGGTATGGAAAAAGTTTACACAAAAGTAACATCATATACAATGAAGTTGTTTAAGTAATTTCAGAGTTAGCAAATAAACTAAGGATGACAAGATTGCTATTTCCATTAGGCAATATATTATATAACCATAAGATAATCAAGCATTCATACATTTTTCAAATGTTGACAAACTACAAAGTCATTAAGTAATTGAAAATCAGAGATATAACAACATGCTGTCAAACTGCATATATAAAATATTTATAAAGTACAAACTCATAAAAATAAAAGAGCAAATTTCTGTCTTCTGGGAAGAGTAAAATAAATAACTGCTGAAGGAGGACTGAATGTCTTTTCCTGGTGATGACAGTGAAAGACATTAGTGATTCATACTCTATGTAGTCGGTTCACCAGATGCAACATAATCTATACAGTACTTAAAAACTAAAATTAACACTTGTTGCATAATATTTACTCTATAGAATCTATAAGTAAAATAACTGTGCAGTAAGTAATTCACAAGAAATAGCTCTATTTTACTACTATAATTATTATTACAGATAAAAAAATTTAAAGAGTAATTTGGCATCATTTTTGATGAACCTATGTGTGTTATAATTTTTAATAATTAATAGTATTATGAATATTATGCAGGCAATATATATACAAATTATGATTAATATAAAAAATAATATATATTCTCTATATACAATTTATACATATAAAACATACAATAATGGCATAAAATACATGTATATTATTTGGTGTTAGTAGAAAATTAAGATCTCTAAAATAATTTTGAAAAAAAGTAATATTTAATTTAAGCATCATTGTTGAGTACTCTAAATGAGAGAATACTCCTTAATTAATTTGCATTATTCATCCTATACAAATTTTACTGTGACTATACTAATTTTCTTAGTGTGATTATATAGCTGGATTTTATTTGAATTAATAAAAATGTAGTACATAAAAAGAATAATTATCTATCTCTAGAAACACATTTTTAAAATTTGTCAAAAATACCCTTTAGGGCAATTAACATAGGTGGGAGATGAGATCCTTGTTACTGTGAAGGCTGGATGCCCTAGTGTGGGAGAAGGGAAGGGGAAGTGCAGAGGGTTGGTGGATGGGGGCACATCCTCATTGAAGCAGGAGGAGGGGGGATGGGATAGAGGGTTTCTGTGGGGGAGAATGAGGAGATAACATCTGAAATGTAAATAAAATATCTAATAAAAAAAAGAAATTGAACCTAGGTATCTCCTTATCAATCATCAGAGATTTGTCTTATTAGGTATTTACAAGGATTAATTAAATCACTGATTACTTCAATATTGTATTAAAATAAAATAACATATGCATATTATATTATAATAATACAAAGAGAAAATGCATTTTACAATATATTTTTATCAATGCTATATTCTATATTTTCATATATACTTAACCACTTTTGATTAAGCAGCCAAGATTTAGGCTCATCATCACTTAAGTTGGTATAAAATTTTACCAAGACAATACATTTTGATTTCCACATGTCTGTAATACAGCAGTATATGTGTATGTTATGTGGATATATGTATATGGTCTATGTGTATGTATGTCTATGTGTGTGGATTTTTAAAATATTTTATGTGTTTATAAGATTATATAATATGCCCAGGAAATTGAGTTATAAAATGAAAAATAAAGCAGAAAAAACATTACATGTTAGTTAACAATTATAAAATTTGTAACAAAAAAACAGACATTATCTAGCCCACCACAAAACATTTAACCTACAATTTTTCTGCCTACAGAGTGTGCTAGAAACTGAGCATAGCAGAACTGTCATTAAAGAAATCAGAGAGATTTCATCTAGCAACTGATGGAAGAAGATGCAAATTTTAGGAACGAATAAGGTCAAAAAAATACCATAAGAATAGGGTAGAATCAACTTACCTTGATTCAGGGAACTCCCAGAGATCAGAGAGTCTACAGTAGTATGACCTAGGTCCTTTGCACACATGTTATAGCTGAATAGCTTGGTGTTCTTGTGGGAATTCCAACAGTGGAAGTGGAGTTAAATGGTGGTGGTTGATGGTGTACCTGACACTTTTGCCTACTTGTGGGACCCTGTTCCTCCTACTAGGCTTCTTTTTCCAGCCTTGATATAAGAATGTGTGCCTATAAGAATGTGTACTGTAGCTTGTGATGGTATATTTGCTAGATGTTCCCAGGAGGCCTGCTTTTTTTCTGAGGGAAGACAAGAGGGTGGGTTGGACCTCAGGAATAGGGGAGGTGTGGGGGTGTAGGAAGGCTGGGGAAACAAGACTGGTGGGAGATTTTGATCAAGATGTAATATATCAGACAAGAAGGTAAATGATAGTAAAACAATAGCAACAATGACAGGATTATCAGTAGCATTAACAACCATCCATAGGGACAAATAACATCTTTTCAAAAGCATGAATACTAAAGTTGAAGTTTAAATAATAGTAAAGTCAAAGTCATCTAGAAAACATTCAACAAAACTAGCTCTAAAAGAGAGATAAAGGTAGAGAAATGGTTGAGGGGATCAGAGGGAGGGGGAAAGATTCTTTCATTTGGATTTCACACAACACACTCTAGAGTTCTTCATGGCCACAGAAGAGAAAATGTGACATAGTTTCCCACCCCTAGAACTGACAGTTGCTGTGAGCATGGGGCTTGTTTGTATAATTATGTGCATATTTTATGCTGTTTCTTCAGGGAATGCTCTCCCTGTTAAGGTTAATGACTATAATAATTAAAAGCATGAGTCTTGGGAGGGAAGAGTATGGTCCTTAGCAATATGGTAAATGCTAGGACCTTCAGGACAGCTCTTAAGGCTGTGGGAAGGAACTCTGAAACCATGAGTTCAAGAATGTATAGTTTCTCAACTCTCATTTCAATCTCACAAAGCACACTGTTGAGTCCTGCATGGCAAAATATAAAGATGCCATTTGAATTGTATGAAGGGCTTCACAGACCTAAAGAAACAGAGGCGGCTGTATTAATAAATCAGTAAAAGGAAAAGAATAGTGAAAAATGAAGGCTTATGGTTTAAAAGGAGTACAAGAAAGTAAGAAGTGGTAAACTTAGGACAGTATCTCATCCAGCTAAGTTTACTGTTTGAACTTACAGAAGCATCAAATGTCAGTCTCCTAGAAGGTCTGTGATAACCAGATCAGAGGAGGTCTGCCCTATCCCAGGGACAAAGGAGGCTTGCTCTAACCAGGGACACAGGAGCCCCCCACCCCCCAACCAGAGACAACACTGCCAGCCTCCAAGGAGGACTGCTGTAACCAACATCATAGACTTCTATCTGCCTCTAAGGAACCAAGCTCTAGTCAAAGACACCTAAGCCAGTTAACACCAGATATAACCAAATGGCAGGAGGCAAGTACGAGAGCAAAGTAATAGAAAAGCCAATGTAATTTGACATCATTAAACACCACTTCTCCTACCAAAGTAAGCCCTGTATAACCTAACACATCTGAAAAACAAGATTCTGATTAAAATATTTATCTCATGAAGATAATACAAGCCTTTAAGGAGGATACAAATAACTCACTTAAAGAAATACAGGGAATCACATCAGGTAAAAGGCTTTAAAGAAAAATAAATAAGCCACTTAAATTAATATCAGAAAATACAATCTAACAGGTGAAGAAACTGAACAAAACAGTCCAAGACCTAAAAATGGAAATAAAAAGAGTACAGAAATTACAAATGCAGGCAATCCTGGACATGGAAAACTCAGGAGACAGATCACCAGGAGAATAAAAAAGATAAAAGAGAAAATCTCAGGTATAGGGACCATAGAAGACATTGACACAAATGTCAAAGAAAATTAAAAATATAAAAAGCTCCAAACCATTCAGGAATTCAAGACAAAAGAATAAAACCAAACCTAGGAATAATAGGAATAGAAGAGAGTGAAGACTCCCAGTCAAAGGACCAGAAAATATCTTCAACAAAATCATAGAAGAAAACTTCCCTAGCCTGAAAAAAAAGATGTCCATAAACATACAGGAAACCTATAGAAAAGTAAATAGATTGAACCAGAAAAGAAACTCAGCTGACCTCAGACTAATCAAAACATTAAATGAACAGAACAAGGAAAGAATATTAAAAGTAGAACGGGAAAAGAAAAAAAGGCCAACTAACATATAAAGACAGACCTATCAAAATTACACAAGACTTCTTAACAGAGACTCTAAAAGCTAGAAGATCTTGGATAGATGTCATGCAGTACCTACAAGAACATGAATGCCAAACCAGGATACTATACCCAGCAAAAATCTCAATCATCAGAGATTGAGAGACCAAGATATTACATGACAAATCCAAATTTATTAATATCTCTCTACAAATAAGCCCACAGAGAATACTGGAAGGAAACCTCTGACACAAGGAGGGTACCTACATCTAAGAAAACACAAGAAATTAATCATCTTAAAACAAACCCTAAAGAAGAGAATCACACATACATAATACAACCTCCAACAACAAAAATAGTAGGAACCACGAATCACTGGTCTTTAACCTTTCTCAACATCAATGGACTCAATTTTTCAATAAAAAGCCATAGGAAAAACCTACATACACAAGGAGGATTCAGCATTTTGCTACATACAAGAAACACATCCCAGTGAAAAAACACACACTACCTCAGAGTAAAATGCTAGAAAAAATGTTATCAAGCAAATTTTCCAAGAAACAAGCTGTAGTAGCCATTCTAGTATGCAATAAAATATGCTTCAAACCAAAATTTATCAAGTGAGGTCAGGAAGAACACTTCATTCTCGTCAAAGGAAAAATCCACCAATATGAGCCCTCAACTCTGAACATCTGTGCCCCAAATTCAAGGATACACACATTCATAAAAGAAATTTTACTAAAGCTCAAAACATATTGATCTTCACACAATAATAGTGGGATATTTCAACATCCCATACACACCAACCCGCAGGTCATTGATACAGACACTAAACAGAGACACTGTAAAACTAAAAAAACTTATGAAGCAAATGGATTTAACAGATATCTATAGAACATTTCATCATAAAACAAAAGAATATACCTTCTTCTTAGCACTTCATGGTACCTTTTCCAAAACTAATCATATAATTGGATATAAAACAGCCTTAACAGATATAAGAAGATTGAAATAACCCCATTCATCCTATCAGATCTACATGGAATGAAGCCATACTTCAATAACAACAAAAGCAACAGAAAGCCCACATACTCATGGAAAGTGAACAAATCTTTACTCAATGATAACTTGGTCAGGGAAGAAATATAGAAAGAAATTAAAGACTTTCTATAATTCAATATAAATGAAGATACTGCATATTCACACATATGGAAAACATAGAAAGCAGTGCTAAGAGGAACACTAGGTCTGGGTGCCTTCATAAAGAAATTAGAGATCCTACACTAGTAACTTAACAACAGCATACCTGAAATCTCTAAAACAAAAAGAAGGAAACATACCCAAGGACTGAAGGAGCAGAAGGGATTTGCAACCCCATAGGAAGAAGAACAATAACAACCAATCAGACCCCCAACTCCCAAGAGCTCTCAGGGACTAAACCACTAACCAAGAGTACATATTGTGGGACTCATGACTCCAGCTGCATATATAGCAGAGGATGGCCTTGTTGGGCATCAATGGGAGAAAATGCTGTTAGTTCTGGGAAGGCTCAATGCCCCAGTGTAGGGGAGTGCCAGGGCAAGGAGAGGGAAGTGGGTAAGTTGGTGGGAAAACACCCTCATAGAAGCAGGTGAAAGAGGAATGGGATAGGGGGATTCCAGGGAAGAAACTGGGAAAGGGGATAACATTTGAAATGTAAATAAAGAAAATATCTAATAAAAAGACATGGCTGTAATCAACATATTAGGAATGAAGAGAACTGTACAAAGAATCAACAAAACCAAGAACTAGTTCTTTGAGAAAATCAAGAGAGATAAACATACCATAATCCAAAGTAACTAAAGGGCACAGAGATGGTATAAAAATTAACAAAATCAGAAATGAAAAAAGAGACATAAAACAAAAACTGAGGAAATTAAAAAAAGTCAACAGATCATACTACAAAAACCTGTAATTAACAAAACTGGAAATCTAGATGAAATGTATACTTTCTAGACTGATAACACATACCAAAGTTAAATTGAGATCATGTAAACTATCTTTATCCCTAAGGAGATAGAAGTAGTCATGAAAAGTCTCCCAACCAAAAAAAGCCATGGGCCAGATGGTTTTAGTGTAGAATTCTACCATACCTTCAAAGAAGATCAAATACCAATACTCCTCAAACTATTCAATAAAATAGAAACAGAAGAAATACTATCTACTTCATTCTACAAACTCACGGTTACTCTGATATCTAAACCACATGAAGACCTCACAAAGAAAAAGAACTTCAAACCAATATTGTTTATGAATATCAAAACTACTCAATACAATTCTTGCCAACCAAATCCAAGAACACATTAAAATGATCATTCAACACAAGCAAGTAGGCTTTATTCCAGGGATGCAGGGATAATACAATATATTTAAATCAATCAACATATTCTACTATATAAACAAACTCAAAATTTACATGATCATCGAAATAGATGCTGAAAAGTGTTTAAATAAATACAACATCTTTTCATTTTAAAAGTTTTGGAGAGATCGGGAATTCAAGTCAAATAGCTAAACAAAATAAGAGCAATATATAGCAAACCATAGCCAACATCACATTAAAAGAGAGAGAGACATGAAGCAATCCCACTAAAATCAAGGATAAGAAAAGGTTACCTACTCACTCCCTATTTATTCAATATAGTAATTGAAGTTTTAGCTAGAGTAATTACATAAGAAAAGGTTGTCAAAGGGATACAAATCAGAAGGAAAGACATCAAGACATAACTATTTGTGGAAGATATGATAGTATAAACAGACAATGCCAAAGATTCTATCAGAGAACTCCCACAGTTGATAAACTACTTCAGCAAAGTGACTGGATATAAAATGAACTCAAACAAATCAGTAGCCTTCCTTTATACAAATTACAAATAGGCTGAAAAATGAGAAAGAAATTAGAAAAAGAACACCCTTTACAACAATCACAAATAGTATAAAATAACTTGGTGTAACTCTAACCAAGCAAGTGAAAGTTCTGTATGACAAGAACAGCTGAAGAAAAAATACTCTAAGTAAACCTCAAAAGATGGACAGTGGGTTGATATCCAAAGTATGCAAAGAACTCAAGAAGTTAGACTCCAAAAAACCAAATACCCAATTAAAAAACAGACTATACATCTAAACAGAGAATTTTCAACCAGGGAATCTTAAATGGTAAGGAAGCACTTAAAGAAATGTTCAACATTCTTAGTCATCAGTGACATGCAAACCAAAACAGCCCAAGATTCCACCTTACACCAATCAGAATGCATAAGAAAAAGAAAAGAAAAAAAAAACTGAGGTGACAACAGATGCTGGAGAGGTAGGGGATCATTCCTTCATTGCTGGTGGAATGATTTATTACAAAGTGGTACAAGCATTCTGGAAATAAATTTGGCAGTGGCAGGTAGGTTTGAGGACGAATAGGATGGGAGGCTCCTGGGAATGGGACCTGGAAAGGGGATAACATTTGAAATTTAAATAAATAAAGTAATTAACAACAAAACAAAAGGCGGGCGGATCTCTTTGTCCATTGTTAAAAATAAAATGTACTTGCTATCTCTTTGTAAGAATAATGGAGCTAAGCTCATAAAATGCTGATTTAAGGAATATTCAAAAGGGAACAAGGTAAATGATTGAATTGATATGTAAATAAAAGATTGGACTTTCTTCTGCAAGAGCTGAGCTATCTACACAGCTGTCTGGAGAGCCAGATCCAGCAGCAGAACACAGAGCTTGTACCCACTTTTGATTTTGAGTCATCCTTTCTTAGGTCCCAAAAACCACTTTCTCAGGAACCGCTCTTCAAACTGAGGCTCATACTTGGCAGCACACTAATATAGTTCAAATAAAATTGTCGCCTCCTGAACCGACCAGCATACAGAAGACAACGGACACGGGATCTCCTTCCCAACATGGTTTATTCAGAAACCTTGAATTACCGCAAAAGGTCCCAAGCTCTAGCTCCCAGCCCTTAAATCTCTGTGTCCTCTCGAATCAGAACCTGCCAGGAAGTCATTCTCGATTGTTGCTGAACACATACGTCACATGGCCTGAGGTTATGTAACAATGAACAAGCAAAATGCATGCACAGTAAAGCCTAGCCTATATGCCACCCAGGCTTCCTGAAATGGTGAACCAACACACCAGGGGCGTCTGGCACGCAGCCAGGTGCCATCTTGAGTTCCGCTCCCCACATAAAACATCAGTATTCCAAGTCACAGAGAATTATTACATTTCTAGTGTTTTTATACTTAATATATTCGTAAACTAAACCCCAGAACTTCAAATTCAGTGCAGTCTTTATTTTGAACTTGTAATTTTTCTTTTTAAAAAAATTTTAAAAATCCAGAATTTGGTTAAGACTGCTAAATATAGAGATAAAACTTGCCATCCAGATTCAGATAATCAGGGATATAGTGAGACATTCCTACCTTTTACTAGGCTCCATAATTATTACCTAAAACTTTTTTATGCTGATCAATAGTTACTCCACATGACCATCAAAACTGATGGCTAAACTTGTTATAACAATAATTCTGCTGTTTTTACAGTGGTTTATATAGCGAGGAATGGGTTTCAATTTATTCTAATTGTGTCACATAATATTTACTGAACTCCTATGGAAGGCAAAGAAGTTTTATTGTGTAGGCTTTTTTGTCTGCCATCATGGCAATACTATCACATTGGTTACTACCAACATTTGAATAATTGGTAAGTGAGCTGAGTTCCAAAATACTCTTTGCCTAAAACTCAATTCCTGTTTTGTTTGTATCACCTCAGAAATGAAGTGAATCTGTACATATAAAATATACTGCCTCAGTTGAAATGAGTAATCCTGAAAGCATATATTTTAGTATTCTTGAACATATATAAACTAAGGGAGATTACTTGGAATCTCCAGTTTTATGTTTAATAGTCTTCAAGGTCATGGTCTCACACTATGCTCTTTCAATTTAAATATGTGCTAAATATCTGAGTTGTGTACTTCAACTTATCTGAAAACAGAAATCTTCCTGGAGACTTACAATATAACTAGCAATCTTGATTCAGATCCAGGAAGACTATGGCTTTAATGTAAATTTAGTTTTGAGGATCACTGAATTGGGAAGCACTCTTACTGTCATATTTCGCCTGGTATCAGTCACCTTAAAATTGGCCATAAGCCTGCTTTATGGCAATTCCCTTTGGTTAGGGCATGTGTACTGTGTTAAGAAGCAATGGTTCAACTGGAGGACAGCATGTAGAAGGATGCAAATCAATCCAATCTTATCTCCTTGTACAAAGCTCAAGTCCAAGTGGATAAAGGACCTTCACATAAAACCAGACACACTGAAACTAATAGAAGAGAAGGTGGAGAAGACCCTTGAATACTTAGTCACAGGGGAAAATTTTCTGAACAGAACACCAATGGCTTATGCTCTAAGATCAAGAATTGACAAATGGGACCTCATCAAATTGCAAAGCTTCTGTAAGGCAAAAGATACTGTCAATAAAACAAAATGGCAACCAACAGTTTGAGGAAAGCTCTTTACCAATCCTCCATCCAATAGAGGGCTAATATCCAACATATACAAAGAACTCAAGAATTTGTACTCCAGACAATCAAATAACCCTATTAAAAATGGGGTACAGAGTTAAACAAAGAATTCTCAACTGAAGAAAATCAAATGGCCGAGAAGCACCTTAAGAAATGCTCAACATCCTTAGTCATCAGGGAAATGCAAATAAAAACAACCCTGAGATACCACCTCACACCAGTC
This sequence comes from Arvicanthis niloticus, assembly GCF_011762505.2. NCBI lineage: Eukaryota > Metazoa > Chordata > Mammalia > Rodentia > Muridae > Arvicanthis > Arvicanthis niloticus. The sequence goes on from NC_047659.1 coordinate 72,256,144, forward strand.
AGAATGGCTAAGATCAAAAACTCAGGTGATAGTAGATGCTGGCGAGGATGTGGAGAAAGAGGAATACTCCTCCATTGTTGGTGGGATTGCAACCTGGTACAACCACTCTGGAAATCAGTCTGGCAGTTCCTTAGAAAATTGGATCCAGCTATACCTCTTCTGGGCATATACCCAGAAGATGCTCCAACATATAACAAGGACATATGCTCCACTATGTTCATAGCAGCCTTATTTATAATAGCCAGAAGCTGGAAAGAACCCAGATGTCCTTCAACAGAGGAATGGATACAAAAAATGTGGTACATTTACACAAAGGAGTATTACTCAGCTATTAAAAATAATGAATTCGAGAAATTCTTAGGTAAATGGATGGAACTAGAAATCATCATCCTGGTGAGTTAACACAATCACAAAAGAACACACATGGTATTTACTCACTGATAAGTAGATGTTAGCCCAAAAGCTTGGAATAGCCAAAACTCATCACACAGACCACATGAAGCTCATGAAGAAGAAAGACCAAGTGTGGATGTCTCAGTCCTACTTAGAAGGAGTAACAAAAATATTCAAGGGAGCAAATATGGAAACAAAGTGTGGGACAGAAACTGAAGGAGGAGCCATCTGGTGACCATTCCACCTGGGTCTCCATCCCAGGTACAGTCACCAAAGATAGACATTGAAGTGGATGTCAGGAAGTGCATGTGGACAAAAGCCTGATATAGTTGTCTCCTTAGAGGTCTTCCAAAGGCTGCCACATTCAGAGGCCGATGTTCACAGCTAATCACTGATCTGATCAAGGTGTTCCCAATGGAGAAGTCAGAGAGAAGACTGAAGGAGCAGAAAGTGTTTGTGGCCCCATGAGGTGAGCAACAATACCAACCAACCAGAGTCCCCCAAGTCTAAACCACCAGCCTGAGAGCACATATGGAGGGACCCATGACTCCACCTGTACATTAAGGGGAGGATGGCCTTGTCTGGCATAGGTGGGAGAGGAGATTCTTGGTCCCATGAAGGATGAACACCAAGTGGAGGGAGGGGGAAATTTGAGGGTGGGGAATTGGGAGTAGGGGGTAGGTGCAGGCATATCCTCATAGAAGCATGAGGAGGGGGGATGTGATAGGATGTTCCTGGGTGGTGGTGGAAAGGGGGGTTAGGGGATAAAATTTAAAATGTAAATATAATATAAAAAAAAAAAAAAAAAAAAAAAGAAAAGAACCAAAAGGTAACCCATGGCAGAAACAGAAATGCTATGGAACTCAAGAATCTGAATGAGGCTGACCATTGTTTACCTTTCTGTACGTAGTAAAAGCTGTTCAGATGATCTTGGTGATATAAGCTCTGTTTCTATAATTTCAACAAGCATCTATGTGAATATAACTCTGAACTTACGAGTCTATGGTTCACATTTTCACTAGGGAGAGTCATTTTCACTTCAGCTAAAGAGATACAATTTAGGGATCTCAGCTTCCCAAATGACTCTAGTGTGCCCGATATATAGTACATTTTACCATCTCAACAGAAAAAAAAAATGTTATATACATTCTACTCATTGTGGGAGTATAGATTATAACATCAGTATATTTACTATCATTTCTTTACTTTATAGAAAACATAGAATATAAAGAGCAAAAAACTCCATTGAGGCAACTCATTTATTTTTAAAATTAAGGGGTTGCAAAATACCTACTTAATCAATCTCAATAAACACTTAAAATAATGATGACAATGACATTGTTTTTGAACTATAAACCATCAACTAAAATGATCCTATTCCAACTGGAAATCTGGTCAGGAGCCAGGCAATGTTGCTAAAACCTACACTTGGAAAGCTTGACTTGATAAACCCCTAGATTACTAGATCAATAAATGCAAGATAATGCTAGTATTAGTGAAGCTTAATGTTGGAATAAATTATGGCTTTGGAATAAATAGATTGCTTCAGTTGAAATGAGATGGCGTTTATTTCTCAAGTGTATATCAAGAACACTGCAGGGTCATGTGAGAGTGTGAATTGAGATTTAGTATAAGTTAAGAATACTCTTTCTCTTTCTTTGGTATTTATGTTATATATGCATGTGTGTGTTTATGTGTGTGTGTTTATCTGTGCGTGTGTGTTCAAATGGATATAGGTCTATGTTCCTTTAGTATATCTGCACTTGTGAGTATATGGACATCAGAGGTGAACATCAGGGTCATTCTCAATCACACTCCACCTCAGATTTAATATTAAGTGTCTCACTTAACCTGGTTTCTTCATTTGTAAAGGTTAGCTGGTAATAGTGTTCTAGAGGTCCATGTATGTCTACCATCTTGATTACAGGTGTATAACATCACACTCTGCTTTTGCCCTAAGTACCGGGCATCTGGGATGGTTCGCATATTATTGTCCCGGGAAGTGGCACTACTAGGAAGTATAGCCTTGCTGGAATATGTGTCTTGCTGGTGGTATGGGCTTTAATACCCTTGCTCTAGTGGCCAGGAAATCAGTGTTATCTTAGCAGCCTCCAGCCTCCAGATGAAGATGTAGAACTCTCAACTCCTCCTGTACCATGGATGTTGTCATGTCCTGCATTGAGATAATGAACTGAACATCTGAACCTGTAAGTCAGTTTCAATTAAATGTTGTTATTATAAAATAAGAATTATCCCGATGTTTGTTCATATCAATAAATTCCTAAGACAGCATCCAAATCCAGATCTTCAAGTTTGAGCAGCAAGGATTGTACTAACCAAGCCTTCTCCATCTAGTTCATTTTTCTTTAACTATTTTTCCAGATTTTACCTTTTTTTTAAGTCCAGTCATTTGACTCATTTAAATTATAAACATACTTTGAGAGAATATGGCAATGATGTCTAGAAAGACTTCGTCAGGAAGTTCAGCTGACATATGTCACTAGTGTTTAATGTATATCAACTGAAATACATGTTCATAAATTTCTATTTTTCAAAGATTATTATCTAAGGACTTCATCTGGAAGTGATTGTGCTATTACTTCCCTTAGGTAATTTCATGAAGTTGTTGATATTCTGAAGCTGGCCGTTGACTTACATATAAACATATTAATAAAATAAGTGCTGAAGCAAGCTCAGTGATGGCTGTGCAGTGTTTTGACACATTTAGCCCAATGTGCAGAGGCAAATATACTGTGCTGCTGAGCTTCATTTAATTATGTGTATTGCATTTCCAGATACATCGTTGTTATAGTCAAATTCAGACACTTTTCTCTTATCCAACCAAACATTTCAAAGCTCATTAACACATCAGTGTCTACATAATTACAATTTCACTTGGCACAGCATTTTCCTGTTGATTGCAGGGTGGAGAATGGTTCCCTTTAGTGTCTTTCTCTCTCATCTGGAGCGAAGAACCTAACTGCTGTGACCACTTATGAGACATACTTGGCACACAGAGGGCCCAGATGGAGATGGCTCCAGTGGGCTTGCAGAGATGGCATATGGGACTCTGACTGGCTTCTGGGTTGGCTCTTCACACACCTCTTGAACTTCTCTGGTATTAATACATTAAACAGCTGTGGATTTCCTTCTTGGATTAATTTCAGCTAATGCATATTCATAACTAGCTTACTTTTCTGTGATTATTGATGAAAAACTAACACACTCCTGAAAATTTGAAAGATAGTAGAATATTAATATGACAATGTATGATATAATTGGGTCATAGCTACATATTATATTGATTTCTTGCCAGCTTATGAAAGTAAAATATCAAATGACATATTTCCTTGGGCTTTGCACTTCTGGTAACTTTGGCATTTATATAAATTAAATTGGCATTTGTACAATATTAACATTAGAATGTATTTTTATTTTATAAACAGAAACTTTGTAATATATATATATATATTCCTGAATAATGATTGAATAGTTATTAAGTCCAGACTTTAAATTGGGCAGGGCAATGTGAGTGAATGGTCTAGATTTCACAAGGCAAAAAAAAGGAATAGTATACTGCATTCCTAGTATAAGCCACATAGCAAGACCAAGGATTTGATATAATTGGCTTTATCCTTATAGCATATTATAGTTTATGCAATTAGACTTCGTGAATTCACTCTTAGCAAGAATGAATGTTCTTTAAAAAGAAATTGAAAGTGTAAATATTTTTCTCAGTTCTCAAAATTAATAATTACATGAATCATAAAGTAATTGAGTATTTTAACATTTAACCCACCAGGAAAAGATCATATGAGATGGTGAATAAAAGAACTTGTCCAGCATACGAAAGAGATGTTACAAGTAAATACCAATCCTTATCTAAGTGCACAACTCCAAATTAAAAACATATCATCATTTCATTATTCTCTATGTGAAAGTTTGCTAATAGCCATATGTGTGTCTATATATATGCATATGTACATATGTATGTCTACACACACACACACACACACACACACACACACACACACACACATATATATATATATATGCACCAGATGCTTGATTTCAAATGTAAACTATTCTATAACTCTCACTTTTTCATAATTGGTTTGATATTTTAGCTTTTAATATAATCTATTTTTTTTTGTTATTTAGTGCTTCTGTTTAGGAAATATAAGCTGACAGGCTAACTGACAGACAGATGAATCACATTTTAATTAAAACCAAAGTATTTTCTATGATCAGTTATCTGGATTCTGCATCTTCAGCCTCTATTCTATTTTTCAGTATCAAAACTTATTAGGCACTTGATCACAGATTCTTACTAATACAGACTCTAAAATTAAAATCCCTCTTTCAATGCAATGGGTTTATGTTTTTTTCTTTTTTACTGACTTATTCTGTCTGCTGTCCTTAAGTAAGATGAAAATTATGGCCTGCTTTATCAATCTTGGCACATCATTAATAACTATAATTATTCTCTGAAATTGGCTTAGCTCTCTGGAAATTTTTGGTTTCTTTGGAGATTAGGTTGTGTCATGTGATGTTTTTCTGGAAACTGTCTCATGAGAGAATGTTTTTGATAAAGCAGACACATGGGAGGATGTTTTGCTGAGAATAGACAAGTGGTATTTTTCTGGAAGCAGCCTGGAAAAAAAGTCATGTGATGTTCTGCCAGAGCAGACACTTGAGAGAACATCTGATATTTGGAAAGGGTATGTTACCTATCAGACAATGGACAATGCCATATGGTATTAGTTCACCTTGTCACTCTTTGCTGGTAATAGTTTGTTGTGACTTCATAAAGAAAAAATGCAGCAAAGAATGTCTGATATTGTTCCAAGGGCTTCCTGAAACTTCCGTGGACTTGGGCCAATTGGCAGAGGCTCATGGTTTCTTCTGGATAAAAGTGTTGTTGCTGACTCATAAAGGGAGTTTGCAAGTGGATCCAGCTCCCACGGCTGAATTACATAAACTGAACTGTTTACATCCTGACAATATAGATTAGATTCACTCCAAATAAATATTTCTACACAGGTCCATATTCTTCCTTGCCTTATTAACTTTTACCTCTGATAGGTGATGGGCTAGAAGGGAGATTAAAGCATTTAAGTACACTTATTAAAGAAAGTTTAGAAAAATATAAACCACATTTCTTCTTACTCTAACATATTTAGCAATCCATAGGTTCTACTATGCTCACCTAATCAGCATTCTTATAATAGATATTCTAATTTTATTGCAAAATTTGTAGCACTTGTTATCTCTCAAATGTGTCAAGGCTTCCCTTCCACTTTAGTTCTTTACGAGTCTTATTTCTATATTTGAAGAATGATTTCTCTAATCTCCAATCTGAATAGCTAAATCTCTTTTTTCTCTACTGACAACTAGCATTTTCATGCATCAGTCTCAATATCCTTTATTTCATCAATTTTTCCTATGGTTTTCCATGTTTATGCAGGCATATATGTATTTCCTTTGTGCTTTTTAAGCTTTGCAGGATACCCTTCTCTTAAAAATAAAGAGAAGGCTGGAGAGGTGGCTTAGAGGATAAGAGCACTGACCGCTTTTCAGAGGTTCTGATTTCAACTCCCAGAAACCACGTGATGGCTCACAATCATCTGTAATGGAATCTGATACCCTTTTCTGGTGTGTCTGAAGACAGCTACAGTGTCCTCATATACATAAAATAAATAAATAATTCTTTAAACAAAATGAAGAGGATAGTCTTGGTATCTTAAAAGAATTGGAGAATACTGAGTTATAATACAACACATTAAATATGGTGTTTGGGGATTAGAGATACACCTTAGCAGTTAACACTGTCCTTACAGAACAGGCAAATCTGTTCCCAGAGTTCAGTTTGTGAGTTTAAAATTTTCTGTAACTCCAGCACCAGAGGAATCTGACACCTTTATCATCAGAGTGCTCACATCTACACAGGAAACATCTGCGTGTTCTTTATTTTACCTTTAATAATTTAAAAATAATAAAAATTGAAAGAAGTTTGAAATTAAACCTTGTCTTAGGAGATTTAGTACCTGACCTCTTAATAATATTTAACATGATTATCTTTTAGCTATGTTAAATCTTAGTTATTTTAATGAAATGTCCCTTTCCATACTCACAGGAAAACTAACTAAATGCCATTCTCCTAGATTTACATATAAGAAAAGTGAATCAGAGGATAGTTAAATATAACTTTGTATCCATTCAGTATTTTAGAGTTTTATTAAAAAAGGGAAAGTAAACAATTCTGAACCAAAACTTGGTATTGTCCCACAAGTGAGGGCCACATGAGTGTGTATTCAAGTAATTAATTGAACTAAAAGTACATTAATTTAAAACATAATTTACTATGTTTGGGTCAATTTTAGACCAAATGTAATTTAATTTAACAACACTTAATGAAGTAAAACTCTATTGGCATTCCATTTACTAGTATATTCAGTATTTTAGGAAATGAAAGAATTAATAACAAATTAATTAGTAAAATAATAAATATTATTTTACTTTGTTAAAATTGAGAATTTGTATGCATTCATTTTCAGATATCAATTTCCCAAATGAAGGACTATAAAAATAATTTACACCAATTAGGTTTGTAAATATTTTTATTTTAAATGAAAACAAAAAGTTTAGTTTTGATATATTATTTGTAGCCTTATTTACAACACACAAAATGTAAGTGACCTTTTGTCTTGAAGATGAATAACAGTACATTTAGTGTTACAGAAAAACTGAAAACTTTTGAAGTAATATATCTACCTAGGTAAATTTTAATATAAGGAAGGAAGTACAAATAACTTATCTGATGAGCTTTGAGAGTACATAAAGAGGAAAAATTAGAGGACACTTTGACACTGTGTCTATTTATGAAAATAATAGGCATAGATTTGAACCCAGGACTGATCAGCCAACTAGCCATAACATCCTGTCCAGATTTATGATGGCAGTCATGTGCTTCCTATCATGGAGAACCTTTAATTTGAAGAAGAAAGTAGGTAGATACCCACTAAACATTCATGTCACTATTGTATCTTTAGGCACCTGCCTTGGTAATTGTTATTGTAGCTCAAATGGTTCATTATAAGATGAAAATCTCATTGTGATTTTTTTTCACTCAGCTGATTAAATACATTACAATTATTCTAGATTTTAAGGAGGAAGTATTCTGATAAATATTCTCCTTTGTTGGAAGTTTACAACATTTTCAGAGGCCATCTAGCTCTAGAGGGCAACCGAGAATTATGGCAATAATCTGTATTGTTGAAAAGTATATAAGATTCCCATGACCAACAACTTCAGTGGACATATCCCACACCTAGTATTGTACTTTTTATCTGGCAAGTTTTGTGTAGGGTAGTTCCAACTAAATTCTTATATGAAAATAAAATATAGAAAAGCTAGAAATATTACACTTCTTCATGGTTTCTTCAAAATCTTTAGTGTTACCGTCTCCTTTCCCAACCAGTGTTCTTCGCTTTCTTTCTATATCTTCCCTCAATGTAATATTAGCCCATTATTTTTATTTTGTGCTTTGTATCACCTGCCTCCCTTAAAACATTTATTTACCTTCCCTATAAGTAAACCTTTTCTAGTGTCCTGATAGCACAAGGAGTCCAAATTAAACTTAGAAATCTAAGAAATCTCTAAGAGGTTCTGCATATCAGTGGCAACACTTGATATTAGGTTAAGGCTTCTGTGCTTCTGTCGTACTGTATCAGATCTTTATCCTTTTTACACATTCTGCCAGAGCAGCCTTGCTCCCTAACTGCCTAGGACTAGTATATGGGCAGAGTATCCTAGGTAGCTGAACACCAGCTGTTCGTGCATCTGGACAAGAGCACAGAGCCAAAAGCCTACAGAACAACACTGTTCAAATGAAACTTCTTACGTCTCCTCAAGAAAGAATTGTCATTCACTGTTTTTATTATATTTTAAGGCAGTTTTTACCTATACTCAAAAGTGTTTTAGGGAATGAATAAACCACTTACCTGCAAACAAACCTACATATTTTATTTGGAATTAAGCTCTTTAAGGCTTGATATTTGTTATTTGGAAGTAGGGGAATTCCCAAAATTTCTGTAAAATTATGCTCATACACTTACATTATATTAACACCTATGGATCATGCCTTGAGTTTCATTAAAGAAAAACAGTACGGGTACAGCATTTGAATTTTTTTTTCAATCAGGAGCTTGTGAAAAATTCACAGATGAGCAAGGGGCACAATATGTATTATTGTGTTTGATTAGATACACATTGGATATCTATGATATATCCCTTTCTCCAAGTCTCATGGGAGTATCACTAGTGAATGGTCTGAAATTTTTTAAGAGCCAGAGATTTGTGAATACTCCATTTATAGCTCAATGAACATCATGGGAGAAGGGTTAAATGATTTTACGTGCAAGAATTGCAGGAAGCCTGAGGTGAAACAGACTTTCAAAAAAAATGACTACATAAACAAAGCCTGAATAAAAGCAATATCAATAGGAAAGCTACAACAGCAGACAGACAGATAGACAGACATACAGACAGACACACCAAAAAGTAATTAAAATATTACTTCATCTTGTTCCTTACCTTTCCTCCCTCCAGCTCCTCCAAATCCTTCCACCTCTGCCCAAGACACTCACTCAAATTTATAACCTTATATTTTATATATGTGTGTGTACATATATTTGCATAAATATGTAAATGAAAAATGCTGTCTGTTTTGTAATGCACTCACACACAGACACACACAGAAACACATGTAAATATAAACATCACTTTTCTTTCTTTAGATGAAGTGATGAGAAGAGTTCTAGAACCACACTGAGCCCAGAACATTTACTTCTCTATTCTAACTTTCCCTAGGCCCAGACCTGACAGCTTCTAGCCTCCTTACAATCTAATCTTCCAATCTGTCTGATTCAATCAGCTTCTCTCAGCTTCTGACTGAATTTCTCTGTCTGACCACACACTAACTTTGCCCATATGTTCTAGACTTCTTACTCCATCTCATTCTCTTGCTCATTCTGTCTTCACCTGCATATAACTTAACTTGTCTCTGTAAAACTCTATGCACACCCACCACCCACATCATATCACACCACACCACCATTTTTCTTTCTTGCTCTTCTTAAGTGGTGTCTATTCCTCTCTGTTGTTTTGAGGTTTGTGCTTCTCCTATTTCTGACTCATTCTGAATCACTCTCTGATTCACCAGTTTGTCTATCAATAAGATGTCATTTTGGGGCGATTAAAGGTATGTGCTAACGACTGTATTTCAGCCAGAGGTATTGATGATATGTATTCCAGCCAGAGAGAAAAAAAAAAGTTGTGTGGCATGTCTGATTTCCAGCTACATCATTCCTTGACAGAGCATTAATGTTGCTGGATTAAAATTCCTCTCCATCTTCCCTGCCCCCTTTCTTTTTGAACTAAAAATTGTACACAGTTTAAATTTTACAACAGAAACAATTATCAATCCTACAAATGTAACAGTTCAAATGTCCTCATGAAGGTTCACTGATGCTATGATCCTTCCTAATTAGTCTCGTTCATCTGTCCTTCAGCAAAAGTACATGTCAGCACCAAGGTTATCCAGTTTTTCAGTCTGAAAAATGCTGTGTCCTTTTCTCAGTTTTTTTGAGGTGTCCCCAGATAGAATGGCCAGCTTTCTGCATCATCTGCATTGATATTTTTCTTTTCCTTTCTTGATTCTTATGTGGAAGTTTCTCTTATTCAGGCAGGATCTTTATTAATTTTGATAAAACCCATAGTTTTTCCATCACCCATGGAAATATAGACAAAAATCTCTTCTCCATTGTAACACATTCTTCAACTTCCACACTGATGTTAGAACATCTTTAAGGTATAAAGACTTATCTAATTCTGTAGCTTTTTTCCCCTACAATCCAGAGTCTTTCAGGAGTTCCTCCCTCATTAGTATTCAAAAAATGTAAAGTTAATAAAGCATTATTCAGTTTATTTCTGTAAGTTCTAATGCTGCCTTATGTTTACTCATATAAAACTTGAACTTTCTGAATCCACATAAATCAAGAGTTAGCATTTTTTACCTTTAAACTAGATAGACACTCCAATTCTATGTTGGCTCCATGCCAATAAATAAGGATTCATACCAATATGAACACTGAAACAATCAAGCCATATTACATGAAAAGGGCATATACAGTATTAGTTAATGTAGTAGAATTTTAATTCAGATACATGGCCACTTTAACTGGGATACAAACAAAACCTTGGTACACAGCTTTAATACAAAATATTGCTTGGTAGAAGGAAGCAGACATGTTTGAAAATGATGTCTAACTGAGGGACAGATAAAGTGACAAATCAGAGAACGATTTGACAGAGTGAGTCAGAGATAGCATATACCCAACTCTCATGAGAACAGACAGGAAAGGTAATCTTTTTAAGAGCAGTGCAGTCTCTGCTCCATTTTTGTCCTTTCATTTCTTTTAGACAGGAAAAATTCTGGGTCAAAAATTTTGAATGGGGGTTATTGTCCCCATCCCTTCACCAGGGGCCCTCCAGACTACTGGAGATAGTCTCTTCAGGTTCCATCTCCCCACTGTTGAGCATTTGTGCTAAGGTCACCCCACTGAGTCTTGAGAGCCTCTCACATTCCAGGTATCTGAGACTCTCTAGACATCCCACCACCCACTCCCCATCCTCTACCCACTGGAGCCAAACATTTCCAATCATTATCCAGGCCATCAGGGATTCTCTCCTTATACCCTCTGCTCTCCTCTGACACAAAGGTTTATCCATCTCTCTGTGTTCCATGACAATTTTGTTTCCACTCCTTTTTTATTGGATATTTTATTTATATTTCAGATGTTATCCCCTTACCCCATTCCCCTCCCCCAGGAATCCCCATCCCATTACCTCTTCCTCCAGCTTCTATGAGGATGTACCCCCACCTAAACTCCCACCTCCCCACCTTTGAATTCCCCCACACTCGGTGTTCAGCCTTCATGGGACCAAGGATCTCCTCTCCCACCTATGCCCTACAAGGCCATCCTTTCCTACATATACAGCTGGAGCCATGAGTCCCTCCTTGTGTGCTCCGAGGCTGGTGGTTTAGACTCTGGGAGCTCTGGTTGGTATTGTTGCTCTCTTCATGGGGCTGCAAACCCTTTCAGCTCCTTCAGTCTTCTCTCTAACTTCTCCATTGGGAACCCCTTGATCAATTCTATGGTTAGCTATGAGCATCCACCTCTGTATATGTCAGGCTCTGTCAGACCTCTAAGGAGATGGAGTATTACTCAGCTATTAAAAACCAATGAATTCGAGAAATTCTTCGGTAAATGAATGGAACTAAAAAATATCATCCTGAGTAAGGTAACCCAATCACAAAAGAACACACATGGTATTCACTCACTGATAATTGGATATTAGCCCAGAAGCTTGAAATACCCAAGATTCAACTCACAGACCACATGAAGCTCATGAAGAAGGAAAACTAAGTGTGGGTGTTTCAGTCCTTCTTAGAAGAAGTAACAAAATACTCAAGAGAGCAAATATGGAGACAAAGTGTGGGTGCGACAGAAACTGAAGGATGGGCCTTCTGGAGACCAGTCCACTTGGGTATCCATCCCATGGGCAGTCACCAAAGGTAGACGCTGATGTGGATGTCAGGAAGTGCATGCTGACAGGAGCCTGATATAGTTGTTTCCACTTCTAAGTAGGATTGAAGCATCCTCATTTGGACCTTCATTCTTGTTTAACTTCTTTGAGTCCGCAGTTGTATCTTGGGTATTCTGCATTTTTTGGCAAACATCCACGTATAAGTGAGTAGTTACCATGCATATCCTTTTGGGTCTGGATTACTTCACTCAGTATGATATTTGCTAGTTCCATCCATCTGGAGGGGCAAGAGGGCCAGGAAAATGAAAAAAAAGCATGCAGACTTCAGGAGTGGGGTGAGGTAGGAGAGAATCTCTAGGAGTTCCCAGAGAACTGTCATGAAGGAGGATCCCAGGAGTCAATGCAGCTGACCATAGCTAAAATACTCAGCAGTAGGGCTATGTAAACCCGAAGAGACCAGTTCTAGTAGTCAAATAGGACCTTCAGCAGAGGGATGGGGACACCAACCTACCTATCAAACTTTTGTTAAATATTGGTCCTGTTTTAAAAAATGCAGGGACAAAGATGGAGCCTAGAATGAAGGAATGGCTGACCAGTAGCTGGCCTGATTTCCCACCCATCCTGTGGACAGGCATGAATTCCTAACACTATTAATAATCCAATGCTGTGCTTTGCAGACAGTTTTCTAGCATGGCTGTCCTCTGAGAGACTCTACACAGTAGCTGATTGAGACAGATGTAGATACTCATAGCCAAACATTGGACACAGGCCAAGGACCCCTATGGAAGAGTCAGGGGAAGGACTGAAGGAACTGAATGGGGTGGAAACCCCATAGATAGACCAACAGCGTCACTAACCTGGACTGCTAGGAGCTCCCTTCGACTGAGCCACCAACAACAGAACATACATGAGCTGGTAGAAAGCCCCATATTAGAGGGCTGCCTTCTCTGGCCTCAGTGGGAGAGGATGTGACTAATCCTGCAAAATTAATGCACCAAGATGGGCGATACCAAAGGGGAGGAACACCTTTTTAGAGGCAAAGACATGGGAGAACAAGGGAAGAAATTTTGTGAGCAGGGCAGCATTTGGGATGATATTTAATTAATTAATTAATTAATTAATTAATATAAACATGTAGAAACAATTCATTTGGCTAATAAACAACAAAATTAAAAGGAAACAAGCAAAGTAAACAAAGCAAATAACATTAAGCATGGAATAAATAGAGAATGAAATTAATATTAATTAAAACCTTTGATTATTAATTAAATTATACAACAGTACTTAAGATATTAGAATTACATTTGTTTTCCAAGTGAAATTCAGTATTCAAACATAAGATTCAGAAATTTAATAATGCACTAACAAAAATGTGTCTGGTAAGTGATGAAGTGAACTGTTAAATCAACTGCATTTAAGCCTTTTCCACTTTCCCAGACCACAGAATAATTTAGATAAATAATCCCAGAGAACAAAGAACTGGACTTTGTGTAACTAGTTTTAGTTTATTTAGACTTCATTGGTTACATACACATGAGGAAACTTTAATTCAATTATATGAGCATATTTTTCCTGAAATAAATCTAATTTACAATGCAGATCTATTTTTTCTAACATCTCTGTTTCAATATATTGTATTGTAATGCCAGAAAAAATAATACAGAAGAATGAATATTCAGGCAAAAGGAGATACATTCTAATAGCATTCACAAGTCTCTTTTAGATGGAGAATATTAAAAGTTAATGAATTTGGCTTTAAAAATTAAAGGGCAGACATCAGCAATGTGAGATAATAGAAAGCTATGCCACAGGGAGTGTACTATCTTGACAGAAAATTGAACTCAAGAAACTTGTCTTTATCAAGAGTTGCTGAATCAAAGTGGTAGAAAAGTAACTGCAGGCAGAAAATCCTGAAAGATCAGGATACTGTATATAAGACAAGTATATCATGACTATTTTCTTAACTAAAGACTTTTGGAAGGGTTTCCAATCAGTAGAAATATATTCAGAATTCTAAATATTACATATCACGTCATCACTGTATTACTTTTCTTACGCCAGAAAAAAAATGCAACTAGTTTAATTCATTTTCCTAGTTTGGGGGAGGACTATTTGAGCTAGAAAATAATACTCTAATCATCTGAAACACATGCTGGGAAAAAACAATTTTGATAATTTAAAGATAGTTTTAATTACAAACAATTTATTTTATTGTTAATTTTGTGTATGTAGATGTGTGTGGATACATGTATGGCTATGTATATGTAAGTGTGGGCACAGATAAGAGAGGGCTCAATTGTCTCTGAAACTGGAATTAAAAGAGCATGCAAACCACTATGTAAGTACTGAGAACTGAACCCACATCTTCTGCAAGAGCAGTAATGCCAATTCTAAACATATAGTTGAAATATTACTAGTGAAGTAAGTCAGTATAGTAGATTTACATTAAGTAATATAAATGAATAATATATTTTCCATCTGCTTTCTGACATCTGCTACCTAAGACTTTTTACGAATGTTATATTCATATCTAGAAACGATCTTTGCTACTAGTCAATGATTTTTTTCTGCTTGAATCCTAAATGATTGGCTCTGTAAATCAGCAACAACACTGAAGAGGGTGGTTTGGAATAAAGATAGTTTTGTTTTTTGGTTTTTTTTTTTTTTTTTCCCATACCACTGGCTCACATTATAGAAATTTCACATCTGTATATGCAAGCATGTTACCTGTTCTTGGCTCTTAATTTGACTGCATCTAGAATTAACTAAAACCAAAATGACTGAGTGCATATGTGCAAGAGGTTATTTTTTTTCTACAAGTTTTAGAAATTATTTTTTACTAATTATTTTATTTATTTACATTCTAAATGTTGTTTCCATTCCTAGTACCCCCCACGATGAGTTCTTCACCTCACCTCCTCCCCCTTTTCTTCTGAGAATGTGCTTCCCCACCCACTCACCCATTCTCACCTCACCCTTCTAGCATCCCCATTCCCTGGGGCATCAAGTTTCTACAGGATTAAGTGCATCCCTTCCCACTGAGGTCAGAGAAGACAGATCTCTTTTACATATGTAGATGGGGCCACAGACAAGCCCATGTATGATCTTTGGTGGAAGCCCAGCCTGTGGAAGCCCTGAGGGGTCTGGGTCAGTTGATACTGTTGTTCTTCCTATGCAGTTGCAGTCACCTTCAGCTTCTTCGGTCCTTCCCCTAACTCTTCCATAGGGATTCCCTAACCGCAGTCCAATGGATGGCTGTATCTACATCTGTCTCAGTCAGCTGCTGGTAGATCCCCTCAGAGGTCAGTCATGTTAATCTCCTCCTGCAAGCACAACATAGCATAAGTGAATGTGACAGAGTCTGGTGCCTGCATATGAGATAGATGCCAAGTTGGGCTGGTGTCTGAGTGCCCTTTCCTTCAGTCTCTGCTCCATTTTTGTACTTGCATTTCCTTAAGACAGAAACAATTCTGGCTCAAGAATTTTGAAGATGGTTGGGTGGCCTCATGTCTCAAATGAAGGTCATGTCTATCTATTGAAAATGAAAAGTTTTTTCTTAATTTAATCACTTGGATGACCCATTTTTAATCCAGAAATTTGAGGTGAAAAGATCTACCTTTAATCTGGACTACTGTTTTGTTGGCAGCCTATATAATAAGCATAGCTGAAGACATTTTGTTTCATGTCTGTCAGCTATTTCATAATGTCACGATAATATGCCTACTAGTCATTGACACAGAAAAATAACTTGACTCAGACCAAGGTTATGCTGATCACATATCTTGTTATGTTCTGTATAGGTTTGCCAATCTTAAGTAATTCCATAAATTCTTATATAGGAACCTTCAAATTAAAGGTCAATATGAACTATAGTGTCTATAATGGCTCAAGTCAGAGCCAACCACTGGGCAGTACTTCTTGTACATATGTATGAACTTGCTGAAAATTTTGTGGTTTCTTTTCCTTTATAAGCTTGCCCTGAGAAATGTTTATGTCAATAGCATCAGCCCCCAAATTCATAGCTTTAGCCCTGATGGATTAGAGTGTGTGTTAAATATTGAACACACACTCTAATCCATCAGGGCTGAATACACACATACACACACACACACACACACACACACACACACACACATCCATATGTACATAAAAACCTATAGAATAAACATATATCATATACTATATATTGAATAAAAGTATATATTTATTCTATAAGATCCATTCCTCTAGATAATGTTGCAACCCTAATATAGGGACTCAATTTACAATATTTTTGCTCATTTTCTAAATATTTTGTTGATTTTTCTAAACTAATTCCTTAGAAGAAAAATGTTGGTGATACAAATCACTATTAATGAATATTACCTTCTATTTCTTATATTATCCTTTTTCTTTTTTTTTAATAAACATAGTGTGTTTAGAACATGAGTTGGAAATGGATAGTCCCCCCTTACCTCTTTCTCAATGGACTATTGCCTCCCAAATTAATGAAAATAATCAAGTTTCAAATCTTTCATATTATAATATCCAGTGTGCCAATGGACAGGTTTGTGAATTTATTGGGGAAATTGTTATGGATATTATGACTTAATTAAAAAGGTATAAGTGTATGTAAATATATTGAAACACAATTATGTAAAATTTTGAAATTTCTTTTAAAAAATTTTCTTGTTTTTATCATAAGAAAACTTGTTTAATTTAAATTATGATGGACTCAATACTGTTCATTCCTGCCTTATAATGGTTTTTTAGCTACATATGCAATAAAATATTATTTATTTTAATCATGTAATTATCTACAAGTTTTATTTTTTATTTTTTTTATTTTTTTCGTTGTATCTTCTTTTTTTATTAGATATTTTATTTACACTTCAGATGGCATCCCCTTTCCCCATTCCCCCCCACCCCCCTTAGGAAACCCCTATCCCATGCCCCCCTTTTCCTTTTTGCATTTATACATTTTTTAAAAATAATGTTAATCATAGTCTTTATAAGTTTGGAATTGTTCAATCAGAGGTGTAACCCACTGACCAACCTAGATATATCAACTATCTTTGACTGGTGGAGATACTTGAACATCTGCCTCCCTATCTCCCCCCTCTTTCTCTCTTTCTTCACCTAGCTTCTCCTCTCTTTCTTCTTCTCCTCTTCTTACTCCTTTTCTTTCTCTCAGTACTCCTCCTACCTTAGCTCCTCCTACACATCACCATTCCTGTTAAAATGAAACTTTTCTCTCAAAATACAATTAGAGCATAATTATGCCAATTTGTACCAGTGAGGTACAGGATAGTCCTAATACCCAGTCCATCCTTTTGTTGACTAACCAGCTCCTCTGTCATCTATTCTAACTAAAACATTTAGTTCTGAACCTGGTTTTAGGATGAATGTCAGCTGATGACCATCCACTCAAATCTTTTCTCTTAAGGTCAATAGCTATATGTTTTCAACCCCATGAGAAATCCAGAATGACTGAGTTGAATATAATTGTGGGAAGCACAAATCATAGTTTCTAAAACTTAGCCAATTTATAGAGACCTCTGAACACCTGGACACTTGCTCTACTTCAAAACGTTGGAGCATCTGTTCTTCTGCCTTCTGGCCCAGGATCATCTGACAGACCTTAGTGCTGCAGAATTATTAAGGGCTGATTACTCTGTCTAGGCAGATATAATCAGTCGACTATTCTGCAAGTGTGTCCTTTTCTGGACAGTAATTTGTCTGTAGAAGGAAAGTGGCAATTCTTGCCTAGTGGCTGTCTCACCACAACTGGAGTAACTCCAAGGATGCTCAATTTCTTCTTAGAATTCAATATAGGAAGCTGTCCGGAGCAGACAGGTCTCTAATGAAAATGAACATTAATACTGAAATGGTTGTCATGTCAATTCTAAGGATTTCTGATGTTTTGAAAACCAGCTATCCATGTAAGGTAATCTGGACTGTTGCCTGTTAACTCCACTCAGCTATTTCTAAATAAAATATAGAGAACACCCTTATAGTAAACTCCAAGTCATGAATTTGCTATGGTCCCTTAACTCACAGGCTGACCATCTCAAATCATTTAAAAAAGTTAAAGAAGGACTGGGTCTAAGCTTTGTATTTCTAAATGTGTTTGTTATACTGGTACAATGCCTATGAGAGCAACAATATTCATCTCACTCTTATATCACTAAGAAGCTCATACCAATGAAAATCTTAAAATTTGTAAACAAAGTAAATTGGTGCCATTTAAGAATTTATATCTTCATCTTGATATTAATTATACAGATTTCTACTAATAGGTTATGGCTATGCAATAAACCCTAGCTAATCCTCTCTATTCCGACAAAACCACTACTTTTCCCTAGAGAGACAGCCCAACATTTAGCACCTTAGTCCCCATGCCCAGGGAATAGGGGCGCTGACTCATCATTAGCTTCTTCAAGCTGATTATGGGCATTGAGATATTAGAAGAGGAGTGGGGGAGAGAGCAAATTGACAATCCTCTGATGCTGTGTCTTCGCTGCCTCCAGATGGAATTCCCGGACCTCAGAGGTTTGAGCAGGTCTGCCCAGCTTGCTTGTTGAGTAGATACACCAAGGCTGATCATTCTGCAATATCCAATTCTCAAAACAAATTTTAGTATCAAGATAGTTTTTTTTTTAAAGAGGGCTGACATTTTATTAAGAATGTTGTTTCTAACCGCTTTTCTATTTTTCCCCTCTTTTATTGGATATAATATTTACATTTCAAATTTTATCCCCTTACCATATTTCACCCACCACACAGGAACCCCTTATTTCATCCCCCCTCCTCCTGCCTCTATGAAGGTGTTTACCAACCTACCCCCAGCCCCCCTCCCCACCCTCAGATTTCCCCCTCCCCCTCAGTGCTCAGCCTTCAGGGTAGCAATGATCTTGTCTCCCACCTATGCCCAACAAGGCCATCCTCCCCTACATATACAGCTGGAGTCATGTGTCTCTC
Source organism: Arvicanthis niloticus (assembly GCF_011762505.2). Lineage (NCBI taxonomy): Eukaryota > Metazoa > Chordata > Mammalia > Rodentia > Muridae > Arvicanthis > Arvicanthis niloticus. Next base: position 72,275,107 of record NC_047659.1, read on the forward strand.
CATATGTACTCCTAGGCTGTTGGTTTAGACCCTGGGGAGCTCTGGCTGGTTGGTATTGTTGCTCTCCTCACAGGGCCACCAGCCCTTAAGATTCCTTCAATTTGCTCTCTAACTCCTCCATTGGGAAACTTTGATCAGATTAATGGATAGCTATGGGTATCTGTCTCTGGGTATGTCTGACTCTGGGGGACCTCTAAGGAGACAGCCTTATCAGGCTGCTGTCACCTTTCCCATCCTGACATCCCTATCAGTGTCTATTTTTGGAGACTGTCCATGGAATGAATACCCAGATGGAATGGTCTCCCTACAACCCCCCCTTCAGATTCTGTCCCACACTTTGTCTCCATATTTGCTCCCTTGGGTATTTAGTTACTCCTTCTAAGAAAGACCTAGGCATCCTCACTTGTTCTTTCTTCTTCATGAGCTTCATGTCGTCTGGTAGTTGGATCTTTGTTGTTTCAGATTTTTGGGCTAATCTCCGCTTATCAGTGAGTAAATACCATGTGTGTTCTTTTGTGATTGGGTTACCTCACTCAGGATGATATTTTCTAGTTCCATCCATTTACCTAAAAATTTCTCGAATTCATTATTTTTAATAGCTGAGTAATATTCCATTGTGTAAATGTACCACATTTTTTGTATCCATTCCTCTGTTGAAGGGCATCTGGGTTCTTTCCAGCTTCTGGCTATTATAAATAAGGCTGCTATGAACATAATGGAGCATATGTCTTTGTTATTTGTTGGGGCATTTTCTGGGTATATGCCCAGAAGTGGTATAGCTGGGTCCTCAGGTAGTGCTATATCCAATTTTTTGAGGAACCGCCAGACTGACTTCCAAAGTGGTTGTACCCCCACCAACTTGCAACCCTACCAACAATGCAGGAGTGTTCCTCTTTCTTCACATCCTCTTTCTTTACATCCTCGCCAGCATCTACTATCACCTGAGTTTTTGATCTTAGCCATTCTGACTGGTGTGAGGTGGTATCTCAGTGTTGTTTTGATTTGCATTTCCCTGATAACTAAGGATGTTGAGCATTTCTTAAGGTGCTTCTCGGCCATTCGAGTTTCCTCAGTTGAGAATTCTTTGTTTAGCTCTGTACCCCATTTTTTAATGGGGTTATTTTGTTGTTTGGCATCTAATTTCTTGAGTTCTTTGTAAATATTCGATATTAGCCCCCTATCGGATGTAGGATTGGTAATGATCTTTTTCCAATCTGTTGGTTGCCGTTTTGTCATGTTGACAGTGTCCTTTGCCTTACAGAAGCTTTGCAATTTGATGAGGTCCCATTTGTTGATTCTTGATCTTAGAGCATAAGCCATTGGTGTTCTGTTCAGGAACTTTTCCCCTGTGCCTAGGTATTCGAGGGTCTTCCCAAACTTCTCTTCTAATAGTTTCAGTGTATCTGGCTTTATGTGAAGGTCCTTTATCCACTTGGAGTTGAGCTTTGTGCAAGGGGATAAAAATGGATTAATTTGCATTCTTCTACATGTTGACCTCCAGTTGAGCCAGCACCACTTGTTGAAAATGCTGTCCTTTTTCCACTGGATGGATTTAGCTCTTTTGTCAAAGATCAAGTGACCATAGGTGTGTGGGTTCATTTCTGGGTCTTCAATTCTATTCCATTGATCATCCTGTCTGTTTCTGTACAAATACCATGCAGTTTTTATCACTACTGCTCTGTAGTACAATTTGAGGTCCGGAATGGTGATTCCCCCAGAGGTTCCTTTATTATTGAGAATAGTTCTCACTATACTAGGTTTTTTGTTATTCCAAATGAATTTGTAAATTGCTCTTTCTATCTCTATGAAGAATTGATTTGGAATTTTGATGGGTATTGCATTGAATCTGTAGATTGCTTTTGGCAGGATAGCCATTTTTACTAAGTTAATCCTGCCAATCCAGGAGCATGAGAGATCTTTCCATTTTCTGAGATCTTCTTCAATTTCTTTCTTCAGAGACTTGAAGTTCTTGTCATACACATCTTTCACTTGCTTGGTTAGATTCACTCCAAGATAATTTATTTTATTTGTGGCTATTGTGAAGGGTGTCATTTCCCTAATTTCTTTCTCTGCCTGTTTATCCTTTGAATAGAGGAAGGCTACTGATTTGTTTGAGTTGATTTTATATCCAGCCACATTGCTAAAGTTGTTTATCAGGTTTAGGAGTTCTCTGGTGGAAGTTTTAGGTTCACTTAAGTATACTATCATATCATCTGCAAATAGTGAAATTTTAACTTCTTCCTTTCCTATCTGTATCCCTTTGACTTCCTTTTGTTGTCTAATTGCTCTAGCTAGGACTTCCAGTACTATATTGAATAGGTAAAGTGAGAGTGGGCAGCCTTGCCTAGTCCCTGAACTTAGTGTGATTGCTTCAAGTTTCTCTCCATTTAGTTTGATGTTGGCTACAGGCTTGCTGTATATTGCTTTTACTATGTTTAGATATGGGCCTTGAATTCCTGATCTTTCCAAGACTTTTAACATGAAGGTATGAGTTTAGGTATGAGTGTAATGTTAGCTTCATAGAATGAATTGGGTAGTGTTCCTTCTGTTTCTATGTTGAATTTTGTCAAATGCTTTCTCAGCGTCTAGTGAGATGACCATGTGCTTTTTCTCTTTGAGTTTATTTATGTAGTGGATTACATTGATGGATTTCCGAATATTGAACCATCCCTGCATTCCTGGGATAAAGCCTACTTGATCTTGATGGATAATTGTTTTGATGTGGTGTTGGATTCGGTTTGCGAGAATTTTATTGAGTATCTTTGCATCAATATTCACAGGAGAGATTGGTCTGTAGTTCTCTTTCTTTGTTGGGTCTTTCTGTGGTTTAGGTATGAGTGTAATGTTAGCTTCATAGAATGAATTGGGTAGTGTTCCTTCTGTTTCTATTCGATGGAATAGCTTGAAGAGGATTGGTATTAGGTCTTCCTTGAAGGTCTGAAAGAATTCTGCACTGAAACCATCTGGCCCCGGACATTTTTTGGTGGGAAGATTTTTAATGACTGTGTCTATTTCTTTAGGCGTTATGGGACTGTTTAGGTGGTTTATCTGCTCCTCGTTTAACTTTGGTACCTGGTATCTATCTAGAAAATTGTCCATTTCCTCCAGATTTTCCAATTTTGTTGAGTATAGGCCTTTGTAGTAGGATCTGATAATTTTTTTAATTTCCTCTGTTTCTGTTGTTATGTCTCCCTTTTCAGTTCTGATTTTATTAATTTGAATGCTGTCTCTGCGCCCTTTGGTTAGTCTGGCTAAGGGTTTGTCTATCTTGTTGATTTTCTCAAAGAACCAGCTCCTGGTTTTGTTGATATTTTGTATAGTTCTTTTTGTTTCCACTTGGTTGATTTCAGCCCTGAGTTTGATTATTTCCTGCTGTCTACTCCTCTTGGGTATACTAGCTTCTTTTTGTTCTAATGCTTTCAGGTTTGCTGTCAAGTTGTTAATGTATGCTCTTTCCACTTTCTTTTTGTGAGCACTTAGAGCTATGATTTTTCCTCTTAGTACTTCTTTCAATGAGTCCCGCATGTTTTGATATGATGTGTCCTCATTTTCATTTAAATGTAAAACGTCTTTAATTTCTTTCTTAATTTCTTCCTTGACCAAGTTATCATTGAGTAGAGCATTGTTCAGTTGCCAAGTGTATGTGGGCTTTCTGTTGTTTTTGTCTATGTCAAAGACAAGTCTTAATCCATGGTGGTCTGATAAGGTACTAGGGATTATTTCAATCTTTTTGTAACTGTTGAGGCCTGTTTTGTGACCAATTATATGGTCTATTTTGGAGAAGGTACCATGAGGTGCTGAGAAGAAGGTATATTCTTTTGTTTTAGGATGAAATGTTCTATAGATGTCAGTTAGGTCCAATTGGTTCATAACTTCTGTTAGTTTCATTGTGTCTCGATTTAGTTTCTGTTTCCATGATCTGTCCATAGCTGAGAGTGGGGTGTTGAAATCTCCCACTATTATTGTGTAGGGTGCAATGTATGCTTTAAGCTTTAGTAAAGTGTCTTTTATGTATGTGGGTGCCCTTACATTTGGGGCATAGATGTTGAGAATTACGAGTTCCTCTTGGTACATTTTTCCTTTGATGAATATAAAGTGTCCTTCTTTATCTTTTTTGATTACTTCTGGTTGAAAACTGATTTTATTTTAGGAATACAAGGCCTAGACCCAGTCCTTCCTTAACTTTTTAACTGATTTGGGATGGTTAACCTATGAGTTAAGGGACTAGAGCAAATTTATGGCTTTGAGTTAATTGTTAGGAGGTTAACCATATTTTATTTAGAAATAGCCAAGAGGAGTGAACAGACAACAGTCCAGGTGACCTTACATGGATAGTTGGTTTTCAAAACGTCAGAAGTCCATAGAATTGACGCAACAAAAATTTATATAAATGTCCATTCTGATTAGAGACCTGTCTGCTCCTGACAGCTTCCTGTTGTGGATTCTAAGAAGAAATTGAGCATCCTTGGAGTTATGCCAGTTGTGTGGTGACAGCCACTAGGCAAGAATTGCCTCTTTCCATCTACAGACTAACTACTGTCCTGAAGAGGACACACATGCAGAATAGTTGCCTGATTATATCTGCCCAGACAGAGTAATCAGCCCTTAATAATCCTGCATCACTAAGGTCTGTCAGATGACTCTGGGCCAGAAGGCTGAAGATTTGATGCTCGAACATTCGGTAGTATAGGGGCTTCTCAGGTGTTCAGAGGTCTCTATAAATTGGCTAAGTTTTAGAAGCTATGTTTAGTGCTTCCTATAACTTCAGTTAACTCAGTCATTCTGGATTTCTGACGGGGTTGAAGACCCATAGTCTCATAGCCAATCCTGGCTATTTACTTTGAGAGAAAGATCTGAGTAGATAGTTTTCAGCTGACATTCATTATAAAGCCAAAAAAAAAAAAAAAAAAAAAAAAAAAAAAAAAGCCAGGATCAAAAGTAAGTGTTTTAGTTAGAAGACAGAGGTTCTGGTTAGTCAACAAAATGATGGACTGGGTATTAGAACTATCTTATACCTCACTGGTACAATTAGGAATAAGTATGCTCTAACTGGAGAGAAAAGTTTTACTTTAACAGGAAGAGTGATATGTAGGAGGAGCTAAGTGGGAAGGAGTACTGAGAGGAAGAGATGAAGTAAGGAGAGAAGATGAAGGAGAGGAGAAACTAGATGATGAGAGAGAGAAAGAGAGAGGGGGCATGGAGGCAGATGTTCACTGGTCTCCACCAGTCAAAGATAGTCTTTATGTCTAGGTTGGGTATTGGATTACCCTTCTGATTGAGCATTACCAAACTTATAAATCCTTTGATTAACATTTTAAAAAAAATTATATAAAAGCAAAAAGGAAAGGGGGGCATGGGACAGGGGTTTTCTAGGGAGGGGAAATGGGGAAAGGGGATGGCATCTTAAATATAAATAAAATAAAATGAAAAAAAAAAAGAAAACTGATTTTATTTGATATTAGAATCGCTACTCCAGCTTGTTTCTTGGGACCATTTGCTTGGAAGATTGTTTTCCAACCTTTTACTCTGAGGTAGTGTCTGTCCTTTCCACAGAGGTGCATTTCCTGAATGTAGCAAAATGTTGGGTCCTGTTTACGTATCCAGTCTGATAGTCTATGTCTTTTTACTGGAGAATTGAGTCCATTGATATTAAGAGATACTAAGGAAAAATGAGTGTTGTTTCCTGTTATTTTTGTTATTGGCAGTGGATATATGTTTGTGTAGCTACCTTCTTTTACGGTTTTTGGAAGATTACTTTCCTGCTTTTTCTAGGTTGTAGTTTCCCTCCTTGTGATGGAGTTTTCCACCACCACCAATTATCCTTTGAAGTGCTGGGTTTGTGTTGAGATACTGTGTAAATTTGGATTTGTCATGGAATATTTTGGTTTCTCCATCAATAATGATTAACAGTTTTGCTGGGTATACTAGTCTGGGCTGACATTTTTGTTCTTTTAGGGTCTGTATGATATCGGTCCAGGATCTTCTGGCTTTTATGGTCTCTGGTGAGGCGTCTGGTGTAATTCTTATAGGTCTGCCTTATATGTTACTTTGCCTTTTTCCCTTACTGCTTTTAGTATTTTGTTCTTTGTTTTGTACATTTGATATTTTGACTATTATGTGGCAGCAAGTATTTCTTTTCTGGTCTAAACTATTTGGAGTTCTGTAGGCTTCTTGTATATGTATGGACATCTCTTTCTTTAGGTTAGGGAAGTTTTCCTCTATAATTTTGTTGAGGATATTTACTGGTCCTTTAAGTTGGGAGTCTTCCCCCTCATCTATTCCTATTATTCTTAGGTTTGGCTTTCTCATTGTGTCTTGGATTTCTTGTATATTTTGGGTTAGTAGCTTTTTGTATTTTGCATTTTCTTTGACAGTTGTGTCAATGTTTTCCATGGTATCTTCTGCACATGAGATTCTCTCTTCCATCTCCTGTATTCTGTTGGTAATACTTGTGTCTATGACTCCTGATCGTTTTTTTAAGTTTTCTGTCTCCAGGGTATTCTCCCTTTGTGATTTCTTTATTGTTTCTACTTCCATTTTTAGATCCTGCATGGTTTTGTTTAATTCCTTCTCCCGTTTGGTTGCATTTTCTTGCAATTCCTTAAGGGATTTTTGTGTTTCCTCTTTAAGGGTTTCTATCTGTTCTTTGAGAGTGTTATTTATGTCTTTCTTAAAGTCCTCTATCATCATCATGAGAAGTGATTTTAATTCTGAATCCTGCTTTTCTGGTGTGATGGGGTGTTCAGGGCTTGCTATGATGGGGGGACTGGGTTCTGATGATGCCATGTAACTTTGGTTTCTGTTGCTTACGTTCTTGCGCCTGCCTTTTGCCATCTGGTTAAATCTAGTGCTACCTGTACTTCTGTCTCTGATTGTAGCCTGCCTTTCCAGTTGTCTCGCTTGTGTTTGGTCTTCTAGGGGTCCAGATGTCTCTGTGATTTTCTCCAGCTGCACTGATTACGGTGGTACCTCTAGGATGCCTCAGGATATGGTGCCTCCAAGGTAGCAGTCCAGCTAGTTGTCTGCTGTTCTGGGTGCTGTGTCTCCTCTTGGATATCTCAGGATATGTTGTCTGACACTCTGAGTTCAGTTGTTCCTCTGTGGCTCTGGGTTGAGTGGACCTTCCTGTATGTCTCAGGCAAAATCCAGGGTCCACACAACTGCAGACCTCCAGAGGTCTGGTCTAGGCCTCAGACCCGGGAGATGGGCAGAAGGGGGGTGCTAGCCGGCAGGGGCGGGGGAAGGGGTGTATCTGCTGGATTCTGGGCACTCAGGGCACCCAGCTATGAGCTCAGCGTAGTATGTGGGTTTTCCTACCTAAAGCTGTTTGTGGGATCTGTGGAGCCCCCAGAATGTGTCTGGCAGCAGTAACCAGGGTGCACTCACCAGCAGGCCTCAGACCAGAAGAGGGGCGCATGGAGGAAGGGGAGTGCTAGCGCTGGCTATGGGTTCTATGGATCCCCCAGAATGTGTTTGGCGGAATCCGGGGTGTACTCACAAGCTGGCTGGGCAGAGGTCCGGCCCAGGCCTCAGACCGGAAGAGGGGCGCGCGGAGGAAGATGAGTGCTAGTGCTGGCTATGGCTTCGATGGATCCCTCAGAATGTGTCTGGGTGTATAATCCTGGGTGTACTCACAAGCTGGCTGGGCAGAGGTATGCAGTTTTAATTTTTATTATAGCTGTATATAAAAATAAAGGACAGAATCATATATAAGTATGCATGGGTATATATATATATATGCAGGTGCATACATATACTTTCATGTGCATGGAGGTGCCAGAGGATAGGCTCAGATGTTCATCTTCCTGTGCTCTCTACCAGGGCTTGTCTGGATGGCCAGCAATGTGCAGAGATTTACCTGTTTCTGTCTCCCCAGATCTAGAATACTCTAGTACACCTTTTTTTTATCATGAGGAATAGAAAATAACTCAGGTTCTTTTGCTTGCTAAGCAATCATTTAGTGGGTAAATTATTTCTCTAGCTATAAATCAAAGAAGTTTAAATCAAGTATCTTAAAATTAGTTGTATTTAATCCTAAATTTAAATCTAAATGTTGCATATTTAAGTATATATCTTACAGAATTTCAAATAAATCTTGAGAAAATGACCTGCCATATTGTGTTACTGCTTGTACTTGATGACTAATGTTCATTCAAACTTGAAAAAGAAAAGAATGACCAAGTATATCTTACTGTAAATTTCAAGGTTGATAAACATTTTCCTAACAGTAAACCTCACAAATGACTATTAACTTCACAAATATGTGTCTTTGTTAACAAGAATTTATAAATTAGTGATGGGTATTCAAGATAATTTCAAAATAATTATGGATACCAACTGCCTTTGACTGTTTGATGATCTTTTGATATTCAGATTCATAATTGGTACTACCCACTAGCATGGAAAGTTCAGATTTTGAAAAAGTTTATAGGTGAGAAAAGTTATTTGAAATATTAAAAGGTTTTGGCAGTCTTCCTATTCCTAAGTCATAAAATTGGGCCATAATAGGCATCTTATATGAGTTCATTGCTATTCTGAAAACGGCACAATCATAAAAGTGACAGTGTTAGGTGTCCTCAAGGTAAGGACACCTATTGTTTTGAATTTTAGGTTTATGGATTTTTTAACATTTCAATGTGAGTAAAACAGACTTGATTAGTTTTTATCATCTTGACATTTACTTTAACTCAATGAGAAAACATGGGGCTGTATTCCAGGTTAGCATTACTTGAGTCTTTTAAATCCAACTTCAGTTGATATCTTGGAAGTATTATAAAAGGCTGACAACAGGGTAAAGTTATCTTATATTCATCTGACTACATACAAATACACACACACACACACACACACACACACACACACACACCACACAATAACAGAGAAGAAAGAGGCTACTTAAGAAAGAGTAGCACTGCTAAACAAAAGCTATAAAGTTACAGTTACCCTGATATCTAAGCAACACAAAGGCTCAACAAAGAAAAAAATTTTTCAAACAATTTTATTTTATGAACATTGATGCAAAAATAGTCAACAAAACACTCATAAATCAAATTCAGGAACACATCAAAAACATTATACACCAGTATTAAGCAGGCTTCATCTCATGGATGTAGAGACTTTGATAAATGAAAATCCACCAAAGTAATCCACCATATAAACAACTGAAATTCAAAAATCACAAGATTATCTTACTAGATGCTGAAAAAGCCTTTGAAAATACCAACACCTTTTCATGTCTTAGAGATTGATGATACAAGGCACATATCAAAACATAATAGAAGCAATATACAGCAAGCCAATACCCAACATCAAATTAAGTGAGAATGTTAAACAATTCCACTAAAATCAGGAACAACAAAAGGCTGCCCACTCTCTCCCTGGCTATTAAATATAGAATTTGAAATTCTAGCTAGAGTAATAAAAAAATTACAGGAGATCCAAGGGATACAAATTGGAAAAAAAGAGATCAATATTTGAAGATTTATCAAATATCCTATTTGTTATCAGTATCAGTTTGATACTGATTTCAGTTTGTTATTAGTATCAGTTTGATACTGATAACAGTTTGAGTATCAGTATTTGAGAATATGATAATATACATAAACCACCCCCAAAATTCCACCAGAGTACTTTTACTTCTGAAAAACACCTTCACCAAAGTGGTTGGATACAAAATAAGCTCAAAAAACAAAAAGTAGCTCTCATTTTTTACAAACAATAAAAAGAATGAGAATTTAATTATGCAAACAACCCCCTTACAATAGACATGAATAATATAAAATATCTTGGTGTAACTCTAACCAAGTAAGTGAAAGATCTATATCATAAGAACTTCAAAGTCCCTGAAGAAAGAACTTGAGGAAGATATCAGAAGATGGAAAATCTCCCATGCTCATGGATTGATAACAATAACAAAGAAAATAGACATCTTGCCCAGAGCAATTAAATAATTCAGTTCAATTCCCATCAAAATTTCAACACAATTATTTACAGACCTTGACAGAGCAATTCTCTACTTCATATGAAAAGACAAAAAAATCCAGGATAGCAAAAACTACCCTGAATACTAAAAGAACTTGGAGAAGTATCACCACTTCTGACCTCAAACTGTGCTACTGAACAATTGTGATTGTTTGTATATGCTTGGCCCAGAGAATGGGACTTTTAGGAGGGGATGGCATTTTTGGAGTAAGTATAGCCTTGTGGGTTTTGGCTTTAATACCCTTGTCCTAGCTGCCTGCAGGCCAGTAGTCTCATAGCAGCCTTCAGATGAAGAAGAAATCTCTCCTACATCTGCCTGGACTCTGCCATGCTCTTGCCTTGATAATGGACTGAAACTCTGAGCCTGTATGTCAGCTCCAACAAAATATTGTCCTTTATAAGACTTGCCTTGGTCACAGTGTTTGTTCACAGCAGGAAAATCCTAAGATAGAAGTTAGTATCAGGGACTGGAGTATTGCTCTGATATCTCTGACCATGCTTTTGTTTGGAAGAATGTACATTTGGGGACTCTGGATTTGGAAAGTAGTGGAATGTTTTACATGTGTTTAATGTGCCATCTTAGTAGGAATATAGAAGACTTTGTTTACTGAGAGTAATTTGCAGACCCTGCCAAAGTGGTTCCAGAGGAAAATTTGAGTATGTGGCATGGAGACTGTATTGTGATATTTTGGTGAAGAATGTGACTGCTTTTTGTCCTTTTCTGAAGAGTCTACTGAGGCTAAGGAAAAAAGATTTATATTAATTGCATTCACAAAGGAAGTCTCAAAAAAAGCCCAGCAGAAACTTTTTTCTCAGGTTATGTCTCATGAAGAGCATTTTGAACATGTTTAGCAATTTTAGAAAGGAAAAATTTAAACTATATGTTTTAAATATTAATGGAGTACCAGGAAGTGAAATGGACCTGAATCCTGTGTTCTAGGTAAGAATAGATTATGGAGTGGGTCTTTGGGACAAGATCCTACCCAGGTAAGTTTAGATCCAGGCATGGGTAGTATATACCTTTAATCCCAGGAGATAAAGCCAAGAAGGTCTCTGAATTCAAGGCCAGCCTGGGACAAATCTAGTTCTAGGTGACTAAAAGCTTAGGTCCAGGTGAGGTGGTACATTTAATTACAGGAGACAGGCATGCAGATCTCTGAATTCAAGGTCAGTGTACAGAGCAAGATTCAGGACAGCCAAGCTTAAGCAGTATAGGAGTTGGAAAACAGAAAGGTAATGATAATATAATAGAACAAGGGAGCCATTTTCCAGCTCCAGCAAGTAGCAGAACTCAGCAGCTTCAACCATGTGGTTCTGGATATAGAGTGCAAAATAGAAGGGAATGCTGGGGCAACTGACGTTGATTAGCTAGAGCTAAGAGATTAGCAGTGATTGAGAAGAGACCAGCATCACTGAAGTGAAATGTGGGAAGTGCTTTCTGAAAGTACAAATAAACTGTGCTCCAGAGATAGCCAAAATTGTACCTCATGCTACAGCTGGACTTGGTCATGTGTAAGAGTCACCCAGGTGGTACTAGTTTTGAAGACACGAAGGGGTCATTTAAAGCAGCTGAGACTTGGTACTGTAAGAAGCCATGGGAGGCCATTGATGAAGGTGCAGCCTCAATTGCAGTCGATGGCTCAGGCATGAAGGGGCCATGCAAAGGATTTGAGGCTTGGCTCTTTGAAGAGAGCCCATGAGAGCCTATTTGTGAAACCTAATTGCAGTGGAAGATCCCAGCATATAGGAAATGAAACTTCCATGGGATGATCTCCATGAACAGCAGCAGCAGTGAAGTGAATCACCCTGAGCTTAGAGTGCTACAAAGGGCAGAGTTAAAGAAGTGATGCCAGCCCTTTGGAGGTGGCCAGAAGATCATGTGTGCATCTCAGACATTGATAAAAGAAGCTGTAACATTGAAGTTGCCTTGGGCACCCCAAGATTTTTGAGATGCCAGGGCTGTGGGCTATCTGCTGAAGAAACAGGGAGTAAAATTAACCCAGGAACAAAAAGGTTGTTGCTATCAACAATGATAAAAATGAAGTTGGCGATCTGAAGGTTGCTTTAATATCAGACATGGAAATGCATAATTTGGAGTTTGTCCAGCTGGTTTCCTGTTTTGCTTTGGGGATTATAGTTAAGTGATTGGATGAATCTCAGAAGAGAAATTGGGCTTTGGGCTTTTAACATTGTTGAGACTGCTATAGACTATGGGAAATTAGGAAGTTGGACCAAATATACTTTTTATTATGCTATGGCTAGGTATGGCCCCCATAGACTCATGTGTTTGAACAAGTTTATAGGAACCAGGAAGTAAAATGAGATTGTTTATATATGCTCAGCCCAGGGAATGGCACTGTTGGGAGTTGTGGCTTTGTTGGAGTAAGTGTGGCCTTGTGGGCATGGGCTTCAATACCCTTGTCCTAGCTACCTGGAGGCCAGTAGTCTCATAGCAGCCTTCATATGAAGATGTAGAATTCTCAGATCCTCCAGACCCACATTCTCCTGGACACTGCTATGGTCTTGCCTTGATGATAATGGACTGAACTTCTGAACTTCTAAGCCAGCTCCAGATAAATGTGTTTCTTTATAAGACTTGCCTTGGTCATGGTGTCTGTTCACAACATTAAAACTCTAAGACAGCAACCATAGTAAAAAAAAACTGGGTGGTATTAGTATAGGAATAGATAGGTTTATCAATAGAGTAAAATCTAAGCCCTTGAAATAAATCCACAAACCTACAGACACTTGAGTTTTGACAAAAAAGGAAAACAGATAAAAGAAAGCATCTTCAACAAATGGTTCTGTTCTAGCTGTATGTTTGCACTTAAAAGAATGGAAATAAATACATATTATGCTGTACAAAGCTCAAGTCTAAGTAGATCAAAGACCTCAATGTAAAACAGCATACAATAATCAATAAGAATAAAAAATGGGGAATAGCTTTATATTCATTGATATTGGGACCAACTTTTTGAACAGTACAACAATGGATTAAGCTCTAAGATCATCAATTGATAAATGAGACACCATGAAACTGAAAAGCTTCTGTAAGGCAAAGGACAATATCAATAGGACAAAACAGCAACCTACAAATTGAGAAAGAAACTGTAACAGCCTTCCATCTGACAGAGGAGTAATATCCAAAATTTGTAAAAACTCAAGTAGTTTGATACCAACAACATAAATAACCCAATTTAAAATGGGATACAATGCTACACAGAGAATTCTTAACAGAAGAATCTCAAATGACAGAGAGGCACTTAAATGTTTAGTCATCACAGGAATGCAAATCAAAACAACTGTGAGGTTCCAGTGTATGCCTGTCACAATGACTAAGATCAAAAACTCAAGTGACAGCACATGCATTCAAGGATATGAAGTAAGGGGAACACTTCTCCATTGCTGATGGAAGTTCAAACTGGTACAACCACTTTGGAAATTTGGCAGTTTCTCAGAGAACTGTGAATAGTTTTACCTCCAGACCCATCTGTACCACTCCTGGGCATATACCCAGAAGATGCCCCATTATATCACAGGGACACTGCTCAGGTATGTTCTTCGCAGCTTTATTCCTAATAGCCAGAAACTGAAAACAACCTAGATGTCCTTCAACTGAAGAATGGATAAAGAAAAGGTGATATATCTACACAATGGAATACTAGTCAGCTATTAACAAAAAAAAAGATATTTTATGTTATTTGTGACTATTGTGAAAGATGTCATTTCCTTAATTTCTTTCTCATCCCTTTTATTCTTTGAGTAGAGGAAGGTTACTGATTTGTTAGAGTTAATTTTATATCCAACCACTTCCCTGAAGTTGTTTATCAGGTTTAGAAGTTCTCTGGTAAAAGTTTTAGATCACTTAAGTATACTATCATATCATCTGCAAATAATGATATATTGACTTCCCTCTGTCCATTTGTATCCCTTTGATCTCCTTTTGTTGTCTAATTGCTCTGGTTAGAAATTCGAGTACTATGTTGAATAGCTAGAAAGAAAGTGAGCAGTGTTGTCTTGTCCCTGGTTTTAATGGGATTGCTTTGAGTTTCTCTCCATTTATTTTCATGGTGGCTGTTGGTTTGCTGTATATTTTTATTATATTTAGGTATGAACCTTGAATTTATGATCTCTCCAATACTTTTAACATGAAAGGGTGATGTATTTTGTCAAAGGGTTTTTCAGCATCTAATGAGATAATTATGTAGTTTTTTTTGTTTGTTTGTTTTTGAGTTTATTTATATAGTGGATTACATTGATGAATTTCCATACATTGACATTTTCTGCTTTCCTGGGATGAAGCCTACTAGATCATGGTGGATGATCATTTGATGTGTTCCTGGATTTGGTTTGCAAGAATTTTATTGAGTATTTTTGCATCAATATTCATAAGGGAAATTAGTCTGTACTTCTCTTTCTTTGATCTTTGACCCATGACTCCAGCTACATAAGGGGAGGATGACCTTGTTGGGCATTGGTGGGAGAGGAGATTCTTGGTCCCATGAAGGACAAACACTGAGTCAGGGGGAATGTGAAGGTGGGGAGGTGGGAATGGGGGTAGGTGGGGGCACAGCCTCATAGAAGCATGAGGAGGGGGGATTGGATAGGAAGTTTCTGGGTGGTGGGGGGAAGTAGGGTAAGGGAATAAAATCTGAAATGTAAATATAATATCCCCCCCAAAAGAATTTTATTGAGTATTTTTGCATTGATATTCATAAGGGAAATTAGTCTGTACTTCTCTTTCTTTGATCTTTTTGAGTTTTAGGTATCAGTGTAACTGTGGCTTTATAGATAGAATTGGGTAGTGTTCTTTTTGTTTCTATTTTGTGGAAGAGTTTGAGAAGTATTGGTATTAGATCTTCAGTGAAGGTCTGATGGAATTCTGTACTAAAATCACCTGGCAATACAGTAGGTGCAAATAGTCAAGGAACAAGCAAGACAATAAACACAAATAGTCAAAGAACAAGTAAGGAATTAAAGACTAGGAAACTTCTAATGTTTGCTTCTTCTTCCTTTGAGGTTATGGGGCTGTTTCAGTGGTTTTATTTTATTTTTTTCTTTTATTGGATATTTTCTTTATTTACATTTCAAATGTTATCCCCTTTCCAGGTTTTTGCTCCCAAAACCTACTATCCCATCTCTCCTCTTCCTACTTCTAGGAGAGTGTTTTGCCTCCTACCTACCCAATCCCACCTCCCTACCCTGGCATTCCCTTACACTAGGGTATGGAGCCTTCACAGGACCAAGGGCCTCTCTTTTCATTGATGCCCAACAAGGACATCCTCTGCTACCTCTGGGTCCCTCCATGTGTACTCTTTGGTTGGTGGTTTAGTCTCTGGGAGCTGTGGGTTGCTAGGAGGTCTAGTTGGTTGATATTTTTGTACTTTCTATGGGGTTGTACACTCCTTCAGCTCCTTCAGTCCTTTCTCTAACTATTCCATTAAGGACACCATGCTCAGTCAATGGTTGGATACAAGTATCCACCTCTGTATTTGTTAGGCTCTGGCAGAACCTCTCAGGAAATAGTCATATCAGGCTCCTGTCAGCATGCATTTCTTGCCATCTGCAATAATATCTGGGTTTGATGGCTATATATGGGATGAATCCCCAGGTGAGGCAGTCTCTGAATGGGCTATCCTACAGTCTCTGCTCCATACTGTCTCCTTATTTCCTCCCACGAGTATTTTGTTTCCCCTTCTAAGAAGGACTTATGCATTCACACTTCTTCTTGAGCTTAATGTGGTCTGTGAATTGTATCTAGAAAATCATCCATTTCATCCAGGTTTTCCAGTTTTGTTGAGTCTAGACTTTTGTAGACTTCTGATTTTTTTTTTAATTTTCTCAGTTTCTGTTGTTATATTTTCCTTTTCATTTCTGATTTTGTTAATTTGGATACTGTCTCTGTGTTCTCTGATTAGTCTGCCTAAGAGTTTATCTGTCTTGTTGATTTTATTCAAGAACCATCTCCTAGTTTTGTTGTTTCTTTATATAGTTCTCTTTGTTTCTAGTTGGGTGATTTCAGCCCTGGGTTTGATTACTTCCTGCCTTCTACTCCTCTTGGGTGTAATTGCTTCTTTTTGTTCTAGAGCTTTCAGATGATCTTTTAAGCTGGTAATATATGATTTCTCCAGTTTCTTTATGGAGTCACTCTGAGCTATGTATTTGCCTCTTAGCACTGTTTTCATTGTTTCCCTAAGTTTGGATATGTTGTGCCTTCATTTTCATTGAATTCTAAAAAGGTTTTATTTCTTTCTTTATCTCTTTTCTGACCAAGTTATTACTGAGTAGATAGTTGTTCAGCTTCAACGTGAATGTGGGCTTTCTGTTGTTTTTGTTGTTATTGAAGACCAGATTTAGTCTTTGTTGGTCCAATAGAATACATGGTATTAATTCAATGTTCTTTATCTGTTTACATGTTCTGCATGTAGAAGAATGCAAATTAATCCATTCTAATCTCCTTTAATCTGAGTATATGGTCGATTTTTTAAAAGGTACCATGAGGTGCTGAGAAGAAGGTATTTTTGTTTGTTTGTTTGTTTATTTAGGGTGAAATGTTCTTTAGATGTTTCTTAAAATCATTTGTTTTATAACTTCTTTTAGTTTCACTGTGTCTCTGTTCAGTTTCTATTTCAATGACCTGTCCATTAGTGAGAGTAGAGGTAGAGTGTTGAAGTATCCTACTATTATTGTGTGAGGATCGATGTGTAATTTGAGCTTCAGTAATGTTTCTTTATCTTGGTGCTCTGTAACCACACAAGTGAAAGTTTTGTATGACAAGAAGTTCAAATCCCTGAAGAAAGAAATAGAAGAAAATCTCAGAAGATGGAAATATCTCCCATGCTCATGGATTAGTAGGATAATAATAATAATAATAATGGCAATCTTACTGAAAGAAAATTACAGATTCAATGAAATCCCCAAATTTCAACTCGATTCTACATTGAGATAGAAAGAGTTATTCTCAAATTCATTTGCAATAACCAAACACCCAGAATAGCAAAAAATATTCTCAACAATAAAAGAACTTCTGGGGGAATCACCATTTCTGAACTCAAGAAATTCTATACAGCAATATTGATTTAAAAAAAAACTGCATGGTATTGGTATAGAGACAGGCAAGTATATCAATGGAATAGAACTGAAGATCTAAAAATGAACCCACACACCTATGGTCACTAGATCTTTGACAAAGGAGTTAAAACAATTCAGTGGGAAAAAGACAACATTTTCAACAAATAGTGCTGGTTCAACTGTCAGTCTGCATGTAGAAGAATGCAAATTAATCCATTCTAATCTCCTTGTACAAAGCTCAAGTCCAACTGAATGAAGAACTTCCACATAAATCCAGATATGCCAAATCTAATAGAAGACAAAGTAGGGCAGAGCCTCAAATACTTAGGCACAGGGGAAAGCTTACTGAACAGAACACCAATGTGTAGCAGAAAAATTTCCCAGAAAGTTGAAAGAAGCTAAGGTGGGAGGGGTTAGGAGAGGAAAAAGAGAAGGAGAAGGAGGAGCTAGGCAGGCGAGATGTAGACCCATGGAGGATCACGCTCTGGTCCAGGACGGTCCAGGGAAACAACTTATATCTAGGTTAGATAATTGGGTAACATCTATAATTATGTGGGCATCTTGATGATTGAATATTAAAAAATATATAAAGCATTGGTCAATGTTTGAACATTAGAATTTCATTTCTACTGGGTGTCCTGTGGTTTGTGGGATGGTCTGGGTTCAGCCAAGCACTTCGGAGAGTGATAGGCTGGCAGAGCCGTTTCCAATGCTGGTGTCTAATAGGTGCCAGGGCTGGTGTTTCTGGCTGACTATTTCTATCTGTGGCATGCACATGGCCTCTGGCTGCTTCCAGCTGTGAAGCACTTGGCTTCAGGCCATGGAGCATGGAGGTCTGAGCTAGGTAGAGCAGCTGCTGCTTAGATAGTCAGCCCAAGTAAACACCATTTTAAAATATTTCCTCAACACCAATGGGTTATGTTTTAAGAATAGCAATTGACAAATGAGACTTCATAAAACTGAAAAGCTTTTGTAAGGCAAAGGCCACTGTCAATAACAAAAACAGGCCACTGTCAATAACAAAAAAATAAACAAATATAACAAAACAAACAAATATAACAAACAAAAATAACAAAAGAAGGCCACTGTCAATAACAAAAACAGCAACCCACAGATTGGGAAACGATCTTTACCAACCCTGTATCTGATAGAGGGCTAATATCCAATATATACAAAGAACTCAAAATGGTAGACTCCAGAGAACCAAATAAGAATTCTCAACCAAGGAATCTCAAATGACTGAGAAGCACTTAAATAAATGTTTAACATTCTTAGTCATTAGGATGCAAATCAAAACAGCCCTGGGATTTCACCTCACACAAATCAGAATGGTGACAGCAGATGTTGGCAGTGGAGAAAGAGGAACACTCCTCCATTGTTGGTGGGACTGCAAGTTGGTAAAACTACTTTGAAAATCAGTCTGGCAGTTCCTCAGAAAATTCAGCGATACTACTCCTGGGCATATACCCCAAAAATGCTTCAACATATAACAAGAACACATGCTCAAATATGTTCATAACAGCCTTATTTATAATAGTCAGAAGTTTAAAAGAATCCACATGTTCCTCTTCAGAAAAATGGATACATTAAAAGTGATAAATTTACACAATAGAGTTCTATTCAACTAGTAAAAACAACAACTTCACTAAATTCACAGGCAAATGGATGGAAATAGAAAACACCATCTTGAGTGAGGTAACCCAGATACACATGGTATGTATTCACTGATAAGTGGTTATTATTCCCAAAGTACACAATGCCCATGACAGAACCCACAGTCCATATGGAACTTAGAAGAAAGGAAGACCAGGGTGTATATGCTTCAGTCCTGCACTGAGGGGGGAACAGGATGATACTGGGAGGTGGACGGAAAAGGGGACCTTGGAGGAAGAGAGCAGTGGGAAGAAATAAGGGGAACAGTATGCAGAACTGGAGAAGATATGAAAGAGGTACAGAGTTTCAGGAAATTGAACAAAAATTTGTATCTGGGGTGATGAGGAACTAAGAATAATCACTGGAGGGTCTAAGACAGCAGGGAAATGTGAGGTTCCCAGGACCCAAAAGGGATGACTTTAGCCAAAATTTTCAGAGAAGGGAAAGATATAACTAGTAGAGACCACCTTCAGAAGATGGGCATGGTCCCTGGTCAAGGGATGGGGCTGTCCACTCATTTCAAAGTTTTTTTTATCCCAGAAATGTTCCTGTCCAATGAAAAAACAGTGACAAAAAATGGAACAAAGAATGAAGAAAGGGGCATTTGGGGACTACACCACCTGGGATCCATCATGTCTACAGATACCATACCACATGATCACTGTTGCTGTTGTCAAAAGGAACTGGCTAACAGGAATCTGGTGTGGCTGTCCCTAGGGAGGTCCAGCCAGCAACTGACCAATGCAGATGTGGATGCTTGGACCCAGCCATCAAACTGAGCCCAGGGAACCTGGTAGGGGAGTTGGTGGAAGAACTGGAGGAGTGGAATGGTATTACAACCCCACTGAAAAAACAACATAGGCTGGCCTGATGTCTTGGTTTTCCCAGAAACTAGACCACCAACCAAGGAGTTACCTGGAGAGATCCATGGCTCCAGATACATATGTAGCAAAGAATGGCCTTGCCTGAGAGCAATGTGAGGGGATGACCTTGGTTCAGAGGAGGTCTGATGCCCCTGGATAGGGGGATGCTGGAGCAGTGGGATGGAAGAAGGTGTGTGTGTGTGTGATGTAGCACCCTCATACAGGCCAGGAGGAGGGGTAAGGGCGGATGTGGAATGGGGGTTGGTGCAGGGATTGCTGGGAAGTAAGATATCATTAAAGTTGTAAAAAAAATGGAACGATTAATAAAACAAAACAAAAAATAATCATGAATTTTGCAGACAAATGGATTGAGCTTGAGCATATCATCCTGAGTGAGGTAAAACAGACCAAAAGGACATGTATTTACTCATAAGTGTATATTAGTTTTATTTCTTCTTTGCCAATTTGTATCCTCTTAATGTCTTTTTCTTGGTACTTTTTTTTTCTCTAGCTAGCACTTTGAGTACTATATTGAATAGATATTGGGAGAGTTGACATCTTTATCTTGTCCCCCATTTTAGTGGGATTGCTTTAAGTATTTCTCCATTTAAATTGATATTGGCTGTTTGTTTGCAGTAAATTGATTTTATTATGTTTAGGTATGGGCCTTGAATTCCTGATATCTCCAATACTTTTAACATGAAGGGGTGCTATATTTTATCAAATGCTTTTTCTGCATCTAAGAATATGATCATGTGATTTTTTTCTTTGAGACATGGCCACATGGTGATGAGGATGAATGGAAATCTGCAGCTGGCCTGGGGTAGAAGAAGCTCCCAAGAATCAATGAGGCAACCTTAACTGAGTCTCACAGCATTGTGGCTATAGAACCTTAAAGTGCCACCTTCTATAGCCAGACAGAAACCCCAGTAGATCAATAGAAACACCAACCTCCTCACAAAAATTTCAACCCAAAATTTATTTTGTCTACAAGAAATGTAGGGATGGGGAGTGGAGCAAAGACTCAGGGAATTGCCAAGCATTAACTGGCCCTACAAGAGACCAATATCATGGGTAAGCAAAAATTCCTGACACTATTAATGATACTCTGTTGTGCTTGGATGCAGGAGCCTCAAATGGTTGTTCTCTGAGAGGTTCCAAGAAGCAATTGATTCAGATATATATAGAGACTCATCCAAACATTTGATGAACTTTGAGGATTCTTATGGAAGACTGGTATAAAAATTGAGGGCCCTGAACTGGATAAGAATGCCACAGGAAGACCAACAAAGTCAACTACCTTGGAACCCTGGGTGCTCTCACAGACTGAACCACGAAGCAAAAAGCATAAAGGGGCTAAACCTGGGTCTACAACACATATGCAGTAGATGTATAGCTTGGTTTTCATGTGGGTCCTGAACAATTGCAATGGCATCTATCCCCAAAGATGTAGCCTATGAATGGAATAAGTTCTAACAGGGCTGCCTTGACTGGTCTCAGTTGGAGAGGATGTGCCTTGCCCTGCAGAGATTAACTGTGCCAGGGTTGGGGTATGCCAAGAAGGGACTTCCACCCTCTCTCTACCTTCTTAGAGAAGAAGGGGAGAAGGGATATGTGAGGGACTTTGGGGGGTACTTTGAAGAGAGACAGCAATCAGGATGTAAAGTGAATCAATAAATTAAAGACAGAGGGAGAAAGAGAGAGAAAGAGGAGGAGGAGGGAGGAGAGAGAGCAAAAGAGAGAGAGAGAGAGAGAGAGAGAGAGAGAGAGAGAGAGAGAGAGAGAGAGAATTAAAGGAAGAGAGAAAACATCTGTACCAGGATAGTTGTATAGAGACAGGCTGCAAGAGAGAACAACCTAGATATAGGTGGATATGGAATAAGCCAGACAATGTGGTGAGTCAGATTAGGACATATTGCCAGAGTTAGAATGAGGCCAAGTAGAGAAAATCAGTTAAGGACAAGATAAAAGTGATATTGAACCAGTCATCTATTTTATGGCCCAGACAAAGTTCAGAAAGAACTAGAAAGTTCACACTAACTAGTTCACACTAACTAGTGTGAGGTTACTCACCACTAAGTCTCAGAGTCTGAAAACATTCAAGATCTAGATTAGATTTTATGAAGGCTAGAAGCTTTCAGAACTTGCCTAGATTAGCAGATGAAGGCAGTAACTTCAGAGACGTCAGTTACATAAGGAGAATAAAAAGGACTTTTCCATCCCTCTACAGCACATCACATTTTGAAAGTACTGTTGTCAATATCTTTCTAGTTTTGAAATGAACCAATACTTAAAAACATGAGTTACAAAGCATAGAACAAAATAATCATTTTAAATGTAGTTTGTGTCAGATAATTTATTCCAAATGATAAGATTGAGTTTAACTTTGGACTTTTTTAGCATAAGTTTGGTCTTTTTATTTGTTTTGGCATAAGTTTTATTGGTTGTGGTTGACAATTATGGAAGATTATACTAAAACACATTATGTGTATTTATGACACCATATGTATGTATAAAGTTGCCATATAATTAAAAAGAAAATTAGAATTTCATTCTTTAAATTTTTATGTACTTTTACAACATATCGTTCTACCCCTCTGCATTTTCAAATTTCCTTAGTTTCCCAACCATCTGCCAGTCAATGCTGTCTTGTCCTTTTTGTTGTTATTAATATCCCCGAGTCTGTTTAGTGCAGTTCATAGGAACTTGAGTATGTGCCCATCCTCAGGTGCATGAGCAACCTTCCAGCAGAAATTTATCTAAATAAACGTTTCCCTTCCTTCTTCAGCAGCCACCAGTTGCTCATAGCTACCCCACTAACTTTAAATACTGTGTTTATCACATGTACTCTTGACAGTGTTAGTTGCAGGTTATGTTTTCTCTCATGCTCTAGGCCACAATAACTCAACAACTTATTCTTTTAATTGACATTTTGATGTAATAAAATGTAGACAGAACCAAAATATTTTAACTAACATTATTAATGTTTTAAAATAGAAAATACTAAGCTTGTATTAAAATGAATGATGGTGAACATCAACAAATTATAAGAGCCATTCATGAAAGAGGGAGCTGGCCCTCTACATGGAAAAATGTAATACATAGGGCTGAAGAGATATCACCAATGTAGAGGAGCTACTGCTCAAAGTAAGTACCAGATCCAGTTCCTATCACCAACATGGTAATTCACAACTGCCTGTAAACTAATTCCTGGGGATCTGATGGCCACCTGACTATGGCTTTCATGGTCTCTTATACTTACATGGTGCATTCATTTTTATACAGGGTCATACATATATGTATACCTTTTTAAATTAATTTAAAAATCAATACAACATGGGTTATATTTTATATAATTCAACTAATAGACTTGGAAATACCAGGGAATTAATCAGTTGCCTGGGAACCACTTCAACACAAAACATCTCACTTAAAAATCGTGCCATTGTCCATCTATGTTGCTTTCACAAGAGGTTTGGAGCTGGAGATATGCCTCCAGGGTTAAAGCAGTTGTTGCTCTTGAAGCATACCTAGCTTCGATTCCCTGAATCTGCATAGTTGTGTACATCAGCCTATAGCTACAGTTCTAGGGGATGTGATACTCTCTTCTAACCTCTGTGGGCATCAGATATGTATGTGGTTCACATACATACAGACAGACAAAATTCTAATACATGTAAAGTAAAATAAATGAATATTAAAAGAAAAAAAAACATGGAACAGAAAGATGAGCAAACAAACAACAAAGTACAGAATCCAAAAAGATAAGATGCTAGGACACAAATGGCAGTTCTAAAAACCTACCTAAGAGGAAGTGGTTATTCCCTGGAGGAATAGAACAGCTTGATAATTTGCTACACGTCTCAATAAGGTTTAGGATTAGTGTGCATCCATAGTATTTACAGACATTCTACCTGTATATATGAATAAGTGGTTGTAGACCAATACTGACCATAGGTAAGAGCAGAAAAAACTAAAAGTATTTTCCTATTAAAAAGCAAACATGCACTTGGTAGGTTAAAGGTCTGCCTGTCAATTAAACTAGTCATTTTCAGATTATATTTGACTCTAAATCCATTTGAAGTTTGTTCTCTAAATGTGATCAGAATTGAAAACAGTGAGAAAAAAGGTCATACCCTTTTTCCTATATTTTTTCAAAAAAAAAGTTTCAAAAAGATGAAGGCTATAGTTTCAGATGAGGAATGGGTCACTTCAGGTGACAAGCAATGTTAAATGAGTCAGATCTGTAGAAATGGTAAATCTCAGAACAAACAATATTGTCACAATATGAAGCTTCTGTTATATAACTCAGAACATTTTAAGCGAGAAAGCTTTAGAGGGAGAAACTAAAAATTTGTCTTTTTAAGGTATGCATGGTATTTATAGATATATGCCATAAAATTCTATCACCTTCACTTAAATATTAGACTTGCTGATCATAAATGAGGTATGTAGCATAACCTGATTCCGTATACACTGTATCTTTCTCAAGTCAAATGCTAAATTAATATATCCCTGCTTGTCTCCTCTGTCCAGCTCACTAAATAAAACTAATTCCATCTACTGTGTGAGAGAATTATGATGTACATGAAATCCTGTGTCTGGTGAGAGGCAGGCAATAACACAAAAGCAGTGACAAAAAATATAATAATCATCATACCTCAAAAGCATATAAAAATGCTTATTAGAAGCCCTGGGCATATTTCCCTGCTATGAGTATCTGAGAAGAAAATTATCACAATTACAAGAAACAAAAAATTAACATCTTAAATGTTGATTGCTGTGGGTAAACTGAGGGAAAAAACATAGCCTACCATACAAAAGAATAACAGTTTGATCTATAAAATGGCACTTAAAGCACAGAGAGTTCATTTTAATGAGTAATATTATAGATAAGAGTCAGGTGTGCTCTTTAGTATGAACACATTTGTACATTGTGGATTTGTATAGGGTTGGGTCCTTAAAGTCTCTCTGCAAGTGAAATACTATAGACTCAATGACTGTTTTTTCCTACTGAACTAAAGAGTAACTGAAAAGGATTTTTGTGTAAAAGAGATGTATACATGTTCATAATAACAAAAGAAAAGCTGTGGGCATGTTGGTTTCTTGAGGTTTATAAAAATAGAAAATCACAATGTGTATCTTCAGTAACTGGAAACAAAGCTAGAGAATGTTAATATGAAAATAGATTCCAAATCTTTGAGCCTTAATGTCTCTGGAGGCTTGTGATGCATCATTCATTACAGTTTTGCCATGTAAGTTATTTTGTAGTTTAAGCAGTTTATTTAAATTTGTAAAAGAAAAATATACTAAAGCTAAACTCATAGAGTTGGTATTTAATTAATTAATTAATTTTAAAAATCAGTCTCTTAAATGAAAAACCAAAGGAACTCATTTATAAAGTATTAAAATTATTGCTAACAAGCATCATTCTTGTACAGTAGAGAAGATATAAAAGTATTCTGCTACTATTCAAATGACTGGACTATAAAATTATTGGTTGCCACTTGAAATAATTCCTTATTCAAATATTTTAGTATCAAAGCAAGTGTGTAATATGTATAAGTAAATGTATACATTATATATTCATTTATTTGAAATTATTAAATAGCTTTGTTTCTAAGGAACAAAATGCTTGCAATTCACCCTGGTGACCCCAAACTCCTCAGTATTGTTTAAATTTAATAATCTGATATCATTAACTATATGAAGATATATATATATCTTCATATAGTTAATATATATTATATTATATATTATATTATATATATTTATTATATATAATATATTATATTATATTATAGTTAATATATATTATATTATATATATATATATATATATATATATATATATATATATATATATATATATATATCTTGTTCCTAAAAACAGCCTTCCGTGGGTTTGACTGCCACACATTTCCTAAATCTAACTTATGTTTGTCTGCAGAACCTCTTCTTCATTGAAATTATAATTTCACTACATCTGCCAAAATATTCTCAATAATGGACTGAAACATCCTGTCAGAGTCTCTTCACTAGAATGTTATAGATCCTATCCTACTTGGAATAACAAATACTGACTCAGAGACAAGCTACATTTATTTGGTTTTATTCCTTATATATAGCATTTTATACTTGAATTATCTGCATACTAGGCATAGACTCTACTAATTCTGAATTACTAAATCAAGGAAAGATTCACATAGTGACTTTTGTACTAAATACAATATAAATAAATGTAATATGTGAGGTGGTAAATGGATTGCTCTAGAAATCTTATCAGTATTTTGTATTTTGAAATATTATTGACTAACATAGCACTGCTATTAGTCCCACAGTTCTGTAGAATCTGTAAAAGTGGTGGAAATTTGTATCACTAGAGTGTGTGTATGTGTGTGTATGTGTGTGCATGTTTTTGTGTGTGTGTGTGTATTATAAATGAGACAGTCTAAGAAAAAATCCTATTTGTAGAACACTGTTTCAAAGTCCATTCATAGTAATCTGTAAATTATATATTGTGTTATTTTTCATCTTATCATTTATATTTTATAATATTTTCTCTTCCTTTCATTAAAATTATACCTAAGAATTTGCATAAAATAATATTTTTGGCAAACAGATGGCAAACTTCTTTGAAACTCACTGCAAGAAGTGTGACTACTTGGATAATTTTTGGAAATGTATAATCTTCCTTTGACCTCTAAAGTACATATTACTTATGATTTGTAGAAGTTCTGACTTCAGTTGCCTCAGAAGAATGGTGATTGATGCTTCTTAATTGTTCTTTTATCCAGAAGATGTTAGAAGGAGTGCAAACTATATATCATACGCAAAGCTGGCATGGAAAGATATCTGAAACAATTTTCTGGTCTCAAGAGTGGCGGCTAAGCTTGATAAGCCCACAACCTGAGTAGCACTTATCTAAACCAAGCAGAATCCCAAACTTTAAATTCTTAGCTCAACCCATCATCTTCAGTGTGTACAGGAATGATGTTTCTCAGATGCTAAGGGACTTGAGAAAAAGAAGACCAAGCATGGCACTAAGGTCATTTTGTTGAGATACCATTGTCATCTATATTATATTTTAAGTTGTTGATGATAAAAAGAAAATATCATACTTTCCTTTTTGGGTGAACATGTTTTTATTCACATTTTCTTAATAATTGGTTAGATATTTTATTAATTACATGTAATTAATTTTGAGTAACTTATAATTTGCTTTAAGGACCCTGACATGTGCAGTTTAGAGTTAACTGACAAAATTTTGAAATTTGAGTATCATCATGCTAGATAAATTGATGGAAATAATTTAATGAATAAAGCTATACAATTTGTATAAAGTTATAGAACACAAATTTACATTTTGTTTATTTTATATTAAGATGAAATTATAAAGTTAACACTCTTCCATGGATCTTTTATATTATATAAATAAATATTTCCAAGTTGAGATATTTTTAAAAGACTCAATTTCATACCGATGCCTGAATGGCTTTTATTATAGAACTATTTTTAAGTATTCTTCAGCATTAAATTTTTTTTAATTCCTTAAGGTTATCAAGATGTTAATAAGTATGTTAAAGTAAACTCTCAAAGATTTGTGATAATGGGGGTTCTATTTCTTTTATTGCATAAGATATGACAGATACCTTGTACATATAAGACTCACTTTTGTTACATATATTTTACTATATTTTATCTATTATAGAAATGAGATATTTTAGTCTACTCAGATTTTCTTTTAAATATTTTTATGTTTAATTAAAATTTTATGTGTGTATGTCATTTGGTTTGCATGTTCACGTTAGTGCTATTGCTCAATTAAGCCAGAGTAAGACTTCTATGGAGATAGTTGCAAATAACTGCTTGTGAGCCACTTGATGTGGGTCCTGGAGACTGAATTATCATCCTCTGAAAGATCAATGAATGTTCTTAACTGTTCGAGCATCCTTTAAATACCTTAATTTTTTTAACTTTTGTTTTTTTCTTCATTTGTTTCCACTTAAATCATTGCTGCATATTTTAGAAGATTTTTCTTATCATTGTATGTAAATGTTCTTTTTACCTTTGAGGCAGTGCTTTGTTTTAAATCATATTGGTTTTCTCTATTCATCCAGGAAAGAAAATAAATGCATAAAAGGATAGAATAGGCAGATAGATGGCTTTCTATCCCATTGGTATGGGATGACCCATTGGTATTTAACAAATTATTATGAATGAATAATAATTAAAGAACCAGTTTTTTTCCATAGTTTCTAAGTGTGGCTGTTTTCCACTTAGCATATCCCAAGATGGAATTGAAGCTCACCACAATGAAGACTTACTTTGATCTTTTGAGTGGATGTGTTGACGTTCAATTTCTTTCTCCTGAGAATTATTAAAGATTGTTGAAAGAAATTAGTCTTACAGTTAAACTATTGTCTGCTGTCTGCTTGGTGGGAGTCATTTGGGAGACACTCACAGCTCATCAGGGTCCTAACGTTCCTTCTAATGCAGACCATTAAATTCCGCTCCAATCAGAAAGATAATTGTTACAGTGATTCTGATTGCCTCTCACTGGCTACTTTACTTTCCTCCCTTTCTGTACTTGATACATGAATCAAAGTTTCATATGGTTAGCTCTGAAAAACCCACATAATTTCCCTATCTAAAGGCATTTGTCCATGTCCTGCAGTCCCATTGTTTTAATAGTCAAGAATATGTATATCCAATGGAAACATGAATTTTCAGAACCACTCGAGAATTGTATCTATCACTACAGGATAGGAAATTATCTCATAATTTTAAGAGAGAGACAAGTGCATAGAAGAAGACATAGGACTCAATTATTTCTTCAAATACAATGAAAACATACAGATCACATAATAGAACCAATAACGATGACGATGTTGATGACAATAATAATGAAAAATATTAATAAAGGTTAGAAAAATGACTCAAAGTCTGGTATCTCAGCACTGAAATATAAATGTATTTGGGCAGCAGACATAGGGTGTTTTACTATAAATGTAGGTTTTCTCTAGTAAATACAACAGTAGTGTTTACAGATAAAGGGCTTTGAAACCTCTTTCCTTGGTCCTAGTGGAGAATGAGATTGATGAGCTAGTCCTTAGGGAATTCTGGAAATGTTGTCTCCTTTACAATGTACAAGATATAATTTAGAGTACAGTATTAGGTAATAAAAGATCATCAAAATTCAAAAGAGACTTAGCCCAGCTTTAGTTATCCTGCCTCATCTCAAGGGAAAGACTAGGAGGAAGAAATCTCTAAGAAGCAAGTTGGAGAATTCCAGAACCATAGCTAGGTTACAAGTACATACATGAATTCTAGAAATAAAAGGCAAAGATTGTTACTTTGTATACTCATTTAAAACACTATCAGCAAAATGGCTCAATTAGAAAAGCCATTCAATGGCTCAATTTGTATTTACTATTAATCTCTCAAGGCTGAGTTTGACACTCTAGACCCATAAGATAGAAGCTGAGAAATGACTCCTGCAAGTTGTCCTTTGATTCTATGTTTATGGGTGTGCATACACGTGTAAGTGTGCCCCCCCCACACAAACAGAAAGATATTCAACCCACCAATCAATGCAATAAAATAAATAAAGTATAATAATAATAATAATAATAATAATAATAATAATAATAATATCACTGTTTGCTAAGTCCAAATTGATTAATATATTTTACCTATTTCAAATAGGATTTCATAAATAAGATTAATCGAGGCATATTCAGTTGTGTAGCTAAGATTATAAATATAAAACTTCCTGATATCAATGTAGGCTATAAGCCCTTGGGATCTCTAGGTCAGCAGGTTAGGAAGGCATGCCTTGTTTGATTACTTAAGTAGTTGGTTCTTTTTCTGCATTAACACCATACTATAGAATAAGCACAATGGCTTCCAGGTGGTTTGGGAACAATTGTCATGCCCTATTAACAAACAAAAAGGCAACACTATTTTTTCTCTATTATCCAGTGCTGAAGTTTTTGCTGCAGCCCCTCCAGCCCCTCAGTGTGCTAAACAGCAGGAAGAAGGACAGAGATAAGCCAAAATCCACTTCAAGCTTCCAACTGTATGTTGGTGATAGCCTCATGTTGCCCAGAGCTAAAAGAACAATTCCCCTTGATGTTTGCATTCATTGTAATTCACAGGGGAAAGCCTGGAGGATGTGTTCAGAAGTTGTTTGATTTTGTTTTGAAGCCTGAATAAAGTATCTAAAAGTATAACTTTTGGTTTGATAATGTGTTGGCAGTGGCATCTATTAAAACACATATAAATTGGACCATGATTAAAATAGAACACTGTTCCATATGCTAAATTTATTTTTGCAAAATTATGAAAATACAGAGAATAATACTTTCAGTATCAATGAGGCTAGCCCAAATAGAAGGTCTTTCCAGAAATAGATAGAGAGCCCAATATTAAAATGGGATTACCTCACCTAACAATGTCCCAAGTCACCTAACATAATGTCCCAAAGGTAATGCATTTTGTGAACTATGTCAGGAGACTGTTTAAAATTTCACAGTATATATAGTGTGATGGATGGGAATTTCATAATAACAACTGTGTTTAAGGCTCTTTGACTCCAGGAAGGAACCCATTTCTCATATCCCTATAGATAAGCTCAATGAAGTTCATCACCTCAACAAGTTGGAATTCAGAGGCATCCATTCTTGGTTCTGTTTTCAGTTCCCATGAATGGATAGTAGATGCATATGCCAGTTGAATCTACCCCGGAAAACATGTGATTAACCCATTATGTATTCCTACAAACTTGTACACGAGAAAAGCATTATAGAGAAAGCATTCATATCAAATAAAGTAGAGAAGATTGTGCTCACTGCTACAGGCCTACTACTATAGAAATACATTATCAAGTTAAAAGTGCTAAATAAAGACAGAATGCAGAGTCTCCAGGAGGCTTAGAGAGAAGGTTGCTCTCTTTCTTGATTTCAGGGATGAATGAGAGGGGGGGAGTGAGAGGGAAGGAGGGAAGGAGAGAAGGAGAGAGAGAAAGAGAGAGGTCTACAAAAGTACAAATGAGAATACAGGTCCAAAACTCTCAGGGACACTGATATTTGAAATTGAGTTGTGTCCATGCATGGCTATGACTTCATGGCCAGATCCCATGATTCAGAGTCCAATGACCTTCAGTTCATTGTTGGCTGTTGACAAATACTGAAATACTGTGCTTTATTTGAGTCTTTTAAATTTTACTTTACAAAACTCAAGAATTGAATTGAATTTTAATTTTTTAATTAAATCCTTTATGCAATGCTAATATTGTAGATATCCTCTAAAATGCACCATGTAATAAAACTCTATTAAATGGTTTACTAAAGATTTTTTTAAAAATGGAAAGTGGCTAGTAGTCACTTTACAAGAATAAATATACCCTAGTGAATAAATTGATGCCAGGAAAAACTAGAATCTGTATTACTGCTCCCCAACAACTTATAAGATAAATTAGGTTAATATAATCCAATATATGTATTATCATACAATATTATTATTTTATGCTAATAATAATGAGAAATTATAAAGCTATAGTTTTAAAAAGAGATAGTTACAGCTACAATTTGTGTAGAATATATATTTGCATAGTCATTCAAAATCAAACCTTACCTATACTAATTTTTTTATTTTGTGTCTGTTTTAATGATAATACCATTTATTGCTTGTTTGTTTGTTTGTTTCCTTCTTTCTCTATTTTAAATTATTTTATTAAATTTACATTCCAAATGTTGCCCCTCTTTCTGATAACCTGTCCCAGAGTTCTTTACTCCTTTCCATCCTCTTTGCCTCCAGGAAGGTGCTCTCCCACCCACCTCCCTCAAATACACACACACACACACACGTGTACGCCCCCACATGCTCTACCACCCATATCCTCTTCCCTGAGCAATCAAATGTATACAGAATCAGGCACTTCCTCTCTCACTGAGGCCTGACAAAGCAGTCCTCTGGTACATATGAGGGCCCCAAAAGCCCAAGTATGCTTTTGGTTGATGGCTTAGTTTCTGGAAAATATGAGCGGTACAAGTCAGTTGATGCTCTTGTCCTTATTATGGGGCTGCCATCCCCTACAGTTCCTTCAATCGTTCTTCTAACTCTTTCAAAGGGGTCATTCATTCCAATGGCTGTAAGTATCTGCATCTGTCTCAGTTAGCTACTGATAGCGCCTCTCAGAGGACAGACATGCTAGGCTTCTGTCTGCAAGCACAACATGGTAATAGTATCAGGGTTTGGTGCCTGTGCATTTGCATGGATCTCAAATTGGACTGGTCACTGGATGGCCTTACCTTCAGTCTTTGCTCCATTTTGTTCCTGCATTTCCTGTATACAGGAACAATTCTGAGTTGAAAATTTTGAACATGGGTGGGTGGCCTCACCACATGTCTACTGGACATGGTTTGGTCTGGTTCCATCTCCCCACTGTTGGGCATTTCTGCTAATGTCATTCCCATTGAGTCCTGGGAGCCTATCAAATTCCAAGTCTCTGAGACATTCTAATGGTCCCCCTGCCTACCCCCTAGCAGTGTATTTCCATTCATTCTCCTGGTGTTCTGGACTTCTCTCCTATGCCCTACTCATATTTTAAACTGCCCCCTTTCCCCTCCTTCTCTTCTCTCCCACCCAGGTCCCTCCATCCCTCTGCCTTCGATGATTATATTTTTCTCCCTCACTTGGGCCTTCAGTCCTCCTAACTCTTTCAAAGGGGTCCCTGACTTCATTCCAATGGCTGGCTGTAAGTATCTGCATCTGTCTCAGTCAGCTACTGATAGTGCCTCTCAGAGGACAGACATGCTAGGCTTCTGCCTGCAAGCACAACATGGTAATAGTATCAGGGTTTGGTGCCTGTGCATGGCATGGATCTCAAATTGGACTGGTTACTGGATGGCTAAACTTCATGTGGTCTGTAAGTTTTATCATGGGTATTCTGTACTTTTTTGCTAATATCCACTTATCAGTGCATACAAACCATGCATGTCATTTTGAGTTTCAGTAACCTTTGTTAGGCTAAAATTTTCTAGTTCTATCCATTTGCCTTCAAAATTCATGATGTCTTTGTATTTAATAGTTGACTAGTATTGCATTGGGTAAATGACCCACATTTTCAGTATCAATTCTTTGGCTGAGAGACATCTGTTTTGAGCTTCTGGTTATTGTGAATAAGTCTGCTTCTGGTATGGTGAAACATCTTGTGGGTATATTCCCAGGATCTGTATAGCTGGGTCTTTAGGTAGAACTATTTTCAGTTTTCTGAGGAACCAACAGATTGCTTTCCAGAATGGTTCTAACAGTTTGCAATCCCACCAGCAATGGAGAATTGTTCCTTTTTCTCCACATCCTTGCCAGCATATGCTGTCACTTGAGATTTTGATCTTAGCTATTCTGATGTTTTTAAGGTAGAATCTAAAGATTTTTTGGATTTGCGTTTCCCTGACAACTAAGGATATAGAACATTTCTTTAAGTGCTTCATATATTTGCATATTCATTCCAAATTAAACCTTACATATACATTTTTCTTCTGGTATCTGTTACTGTACTTATAGTATCTTTTATTGTTTATTTATTTATTGTTATTTTTATACCCCTCTCACTGCTCTTGAGCCTGGTCACCTCCTCCAAAAATCTGTCCCTTTATGCCACCCTAATTTATCCCAAAAGCTGTTGCCTGTCCATGGGATATGCTCTTGCAGCTGGGCTGGATTGTCTGGCCTTAATTGTAGAGGACGTACCTAGCTCCATGTCATATCTTTTAATACACAATTAGTAAACTATGAGGAGATATTGAAAAGTTGTTTTTTTTCTATTAAATGACTTTCCTCATTTTTCCTTCTTTCATAGAGTTGTCCCTAGTTCCTTTTATATATTGTTTTTTATTGCTTGTTGATACTTATTGATTTCTTTTGACTGCTAATTTTTAATGAACTTTCACATGCACCACTTGTCTGTTACTTAATTGTATTTTAATCTCCCACATTGTTGATGACCCATTTGTTTTTCTGTCTTTTCTCACTATCTGAGAACTGTCTTAGACTCTCAGGGACATAGCTATTGCTTATGGATGATAGATTGTTTTCTTTATTATGTTCAAGTGGCTTCTTCAACAACAGTCAGTAAATTGACATCTTATGTATGTACATCATTCATTCTTTGATGTAAGTTCTCTGTAGTAGCTTTTCAGTTACCATGGGACAAATATGAGGTAGCAGATATCTTACAGCTCCTAAAATGAATGATTCTCTGTCTGAAATTACTCTGTTGATTATTCTGTTGACAACTTCACAAAACAATAAGTTTCCAGTCTTGAGTGCAGCATAGGCTTTGCAGATTTCCATGCAAACTATCCAATCAAAACTAAATGTAAAATCTCATACAATCAAGCTGCTAAATGATTTTCTTATCTTTGAGTTATACCTGTGTAAAAGTAACTTTTATTCACCAAAAGTAAATTGGATTTTTTGGAGTCTTATTGCCTCCATTTAACATAGGCCTAGTTCTGGAAGTTACTAGCCTCTGTAACAATCTAATCTAGGCCTAGAATGTTTTCTGCCTCTGAGATTTACAGCTGAAGAAGCTCACCCTTTATAGTTCTGGATTGATGATTTAACTTAGTTGTTCCAGGCCAAACTCCTTTCCAAGATGACTGACCCAAAGTGGCTTTTCTCACATTCTGACTGAATTTTTCTGCTTGTCCTCAAACTAACTCTGGCAATCTATTCTAATCTTCTGGATCCCCTTCATGATCTAGCTTCTTATGTCTTCATCTTAAACCTGTCTATATCTTGGTCAAACTGCATCCTCCTCCTCATCTCTCTCTACCCTCTGTTCTAAGTTGCCACTCTTTCCACTCTTCTCTTATGAGAATTGGCCATATTCTATCTCTGACCTATTCTGTCAGATCTTGCTCTGATCCATCACTTTGCCCTTTAATGAAATATAATTTTCAAACATGGTTGCTTCCTTCTACAAATTAATCTTACCTACATTGGTTGGTATTAAAGTTGTGTACTAAGGGTATGCCTGTATTTCAGCCAGAATAGCCATGTTGCTGTATTAAAATTTCTCTACATACCTACAGTTCTATAACCCTTGTATAATAGTGGCAACAATATTGCAACTATGGAAACTAGTTTAATGTGTACATTTCTAGAAGGCCTCTTAATAGGATGTTTATTTGACATGATTTCTGTCTATGTGTAAAAGTAAAAAGAAAAGACACATGAGTAGCCTTGAAGGCCAGAAGAGGGTGTGGTGTCCTTTCAATCTGGAATAATTTATAGTTGTGAATTGAAGGAAGCTAGCCTAGATTCTCTGCAATATTAATGTGTTTTCTTAACCAGTGATACACATGTTGGCCCCATTTCCTAGTACTGAAATAATCAG
The DNA here is from genome assembly GCF_011762505.2 of Arvicanthis niloticus. NCBI lineage: Eukaryota > Metazoa > Chordata > Mammalia > Rodentia > Muridae > Arvicanthis > Arvicanthis niloticus. The sequence continues at coordinate 72,310,080 of NC_047659.1, forward strand.
CAAATGATTAATAAACTAGCAAAGATTGTAACAGTGATGTGCTCTCTGTCCATTATTTTCTTCCTGAATCAGATCTCCTTTCTGAGTGTCTAACACAATGAATAAAGAAACCAAGTTTTCTTTTCCATTCAGCAATAATGTTGAACAAATTATATCTCTCACCCAGTAAAACAAAATAACACTGAAGAAAATACTGATGTGGGAGTAAATGTAGTGGAGAAAAAGTGGGCTGGAAAGCAAACCACCATGGTTTCCTGCCCCTGTTTGAAGAATCTTAATCTAGTCTTACAAGGTCTCCATTTTATATGGCTCCTGACAAAACAAGGATCCCAAGTCCAGGACAATGGCTGCTTCCTCTATCTACACAGAAATCCCCCTGGGCAACTGACCTCTTCCCTATAGAGTCACCAGCAATCAAATTATATTCAACAGGATAGTCTGTATCGTGCCCCATTTGGCCCTTGATGGCATAATCATATTTTTATTGGCTGAAAGTTATATAAATTACTGTAGTGAATAGTAAAAGTTAGATCTACACCCTGATACTGGTCTCTGGAGTGTGAATTCCCAGACACCTTTGTTGGCTCTGTCTCTCCTTCCTTGCTCTTATTTATGGTCCCGATTCTAGCATATATATGTACATTTAAATAAATATTAAATAAACATAATATACAAACATGTGTAATAATACACACACATACAAACATACAGAGAGAAAGAAAGAGAGAGACAGAGATAAAGACAGAGACAGGGAGAGAGAGAGAGGAGGAGGAGGAGGTTACAGGCTGTACAAACTGTTCAGGATGTACAGCAGAGGTCCTCTCCTGATCAAAGATGGACAACAGGGTTGTTCTTTGAAGAATCTGGATGTCTCAGCAGTTCCAATCTGGTGTCGAAGTTCTTAGAATGTCCTAAAGAACTGCTAGTCTTCAGTCTTTATTTCAATCCTTAGCAAAGTAGGTTCTATTACCAACAAAGAAACACCTGAAAGAAAAGTAGATGAATCAACCAATGGGTGTGAAAGCAAGTATGACAACTGAAAAACACTTCAGTATTTCTTGTCTTTTATATGTTTGCTGAACATAGGGCCAGTTTTAGTAGGTCTACTGGCTTCAAGTTTCCAGATATTCAGGAAATTTTACCAACTCTGTACCTGTAACTTTTCCATCCATGCCCAATTCCTGAAATAATGACTCTGAAATTTATTATTTATAAGTAAATGCCTAAGCAGTAAGCTTGGGTTTGTTCCCCAACTAGCTCATAACTTAACTCATTTATATTATTGTAAGTATCACATGGCTGGTTATAACTTCTCCACTTCATGCATCTGTCTCCTCAGAGTTTGGGGGGAATTGCCTCCCACAACTGACTCTATCCCAGAGTTTCTGTCTCCCTACAGGAACTTTCCACTCCTATTTTCTGCCTCAGATACAAGGCCATTAGCTTTTTATTGGCAGGTGATTTTGCCATACAGAATACAAGAGACTCTCTACATAACTCATATGATATAACCAATCAGTCTACCTAGCTGCTTGGTTGTTACTCCCAGATGTACTCAAGCTTACATCTAAAATTAGCCATCAAACAGAACAACCAGAAAGTGAACTCTGGTACTAACATGATGGAGGGAGAAAACTGATTCCTTCACATTTTTCTCTAACTTCTACATAGTTGCCAAAGTACTGAGAGACAAAATCTTTTGGGTTCAGACTCCATCTTAGAAGACTGATGTAAAGTTGAACTCACATTAACTTATAGGCTGGTACCTAGCATCAATTTCCAGGATACCACACAACAAGACCTGTGTTTAACACCAGATTCCAGGTTATAAGCCTACCCTTGGACCTCCACTTCCTAACAACTACCAATAAGGAGGAAGTAGTAAAGTTTATGGTTTTGCTTCTAGTGCCAACCAATCATATTAAGGACCATAATGCCCCCACCAATCAGATGCATACCAGGCTAGATATCACTTTCTTGCCTATATAAACGGGTACCTAAAACTAGGCCAATGCCTACACCTTCCTTCTGAGCCAGGGTTGGCAGGGAACTCAAACTCTGGCTTGAATAAAGAGACCTTAATAAATTTGCATCATATTCGACCCCTTCATGGTCTTTTTGGGGTTGATGGAGATTTCCTGGCACAACATTATATACACCAGAACATGCATAAACATACACACCCATATAACCACATGTACACATGCACATGAACACACACAGATATAAATGGTTGCACAATTACGTACATACCAACATGTCCATTCAGAGATACACATACATATGATTACACACATGCCCATACAAACAAATAAGTACATAAATATAATTTTAAAAGAGCCACTTTTTAAAAAAATCACAAAAACAAAAATGATTTGATTATGGAATTCCTTTTTTTTCTGTACTGATACAATCACACATGTACTATGGTACTGCTGGATATGTGACTACGTTGGTAGAAATTGCCTAGCATGTATGAAGCCTTCAGTTCCATCCTCAGCACCACATTAAACAGGAGATGAGTGCATGTCTGTATTCTCAGTACTTTGGTGGAGGCAGCACCCAACATTTCAGGTCATTATCAGACTAAATAGTGAGTTTGAGCCTAACTCAGGTCATATGATACTCCATGGAAACATGTTAAAGATTTAAAATCAATCAACAAACAACACTTATAAAATCAACTTATAATTGTGATCCAGGTGACTCTTCTGTTTTTCAGGTCTGGATATTCCAATGTCTACTTCCTGGGTACACCTCTTCACCATACATGAATTTCAAGTGTAACAAGTCCAATATGTGAAGAGCTATGTGGGTATATTGTTGTGATTTTATTCAATCAACATGAATCAAATTCCATCTTAACAAGCTAGTTCCTCACATTCCTGTCCAGATACATGTCAAAATCACTACCTAGTTTCTAAATTATTGAAAAAAGTTGTAACTCACTCTCCATAAAATTTTCTCTTTAGTTATTTTATATATGATCAGAGTGTTCTTATTTATTCTGAAATCTACCTATACTTTAAACCTGCCTTAATTAAAAAGATCTTCTTTCCTTGTTAAAACTATTAAACAAGGGAATTTCAATGGATGCTAAGAACTGTGTTGAATTACCAAGTTTGGTGAACCAAAGTGAGGCAAAGAACTTATTTTTAAACCAAATTGAGATTTCAGATTCATGTGCAGTCCCTTTAAAATAAAGCCATGAAGGTGGCTTGGAATGCAGGAAGAAATGAATCATTAACATTGTTGTTTCTTATCTCAAGCTAGTTTGGCATAGATGATTGATTCTAAGGGGTCAAAGGATAAGCTAAAATACTACTGCTCCTTTATAAACACTGCCAGGCAACCATGTGCCAGGCAGCAGAGCCCATGAGCTACAAACATTAGCAATAAATGCCTTCCTGAGGTCTTCCCAAGTGCTGTTCTGCTCTGCTATCAAAGCGAGGCTCTGGATGCTCAGATCACAGAGACACTGAACCTCCATGTTTTGCAGTATGGCCAGTAAACTCTGCTGCTTAAGGGATGAGCTTCATGCCTCCCATAGCCAAGAGTTATAAACAACTAGCATAAAATAAATATCCTGCTACTTTGAGCAGCCAACAAAATCTCTGTAAAATACAGGGCTCCCACTGGAAGACTAATGCCAACTCATGAAAGCTAACATGGATTAGGGTAACATGCTAACTCTGAGCAACCAGTCTCCTTAGAATTCCATGGGCTTCCACAGGAGAACTGATAATCACTCAGCCTAGCTCATGATACATCACCCAGGCCAAGACTTCAGACTGTATACAATATGATTGAGGATATGTTTGTGCACTAAGATGGAAAGGAATGTAAACAAAGTTAAATATAGAGAACAATATTAAGATAAGAAATTAAAATGTAGGATAAATAAATCCACATAGATAGTAATCTCCAAAGAAGGGAGAAAGAAATAAATTTTGATATAAATCTTTTAATGGCTACATAGATACGAAATAAATAAATAAATTTTTGCCTTTGCTTCCAGCATTTGGGAAACAAAACAAAGACAGATAGTCTCTGAATTCAAGGCTAGCCTGATTTAGAGAGAAGAGCCAAGTCAGCCTGTGCTACACAGAGAAACCTTGTTTTAATAAAATATATCACTGTAGAAAATATTGGACTCCATAGAATCTTGTTTTTAATTTATCAAAATAAAAACAGTTTTATTTTCAATGGTAATGATGATATTTTACATTCTCTTTGAGAGAACTCAAAAATGAAACAGACTGGATAATAATGAGGCTCCTAGTTTGGATCAGTCTTTAATAAATGTGACTTTAAACTGCTGGATAAAGGTATGTTATGCTACAAGAGAGTGTTTGTGTCAACAGAAAAGGAAAAATGTTTTAGATTCAATATAAAATAATAAGGATGAGAATTAATAAGGGAGACCTCATGAAGATCATGTCTGCAGAAAAAAATCAAAAGGACAAAGGAACTGTTGATATATAATGCTAAATTCTCTATTGAAAAATCTGTGAGACTGATTCGGACATATATATGTCTCTAGCCATAACTTCAATTTACATAGCCAATGATTCTTTGGCTACAAAGCCTTCAAGTCATTCTTTCAATTAGCATAGATACAAAGTTATATTGCTATTTTGGTTACAATCCAAACTAAATTAAGAAAGAAATATGTGGTTTACCTGCTCAAACAGAGAAGAGAAATGTCTCTGTCTTAACTGTGCACCTTGTCCCTTCCATATACCATTGGTAAAGAGCAACGTTTTACTTTTCAGAAATTTTGTTCACCTAAAACCATAAACAAAGATACAGTGCTGATAAGATCCACACTGAAGGATCCTGGGATTCTTGATCCTGCCTTAGACAGCTCTGATGCTGTTTTCTCAGGAGACCTATTTCACAGTACTTCTTTAGGAAAAGATGCTGACTCCAGAAGACCTCAATTTGTCTAGCTTTATAGAAAGAATGTGTAGACACAGTGAATTTGACTGTCAAACTCTGACAGGAAAAAGTAAGCAAGTCCTTCTTAATTCCTTCTTCACAAAATGTCTATCAGATATTCTGGGCCAGAATGCTGAAGATGGTGCTCCAGTGTTTTAGAATACTGAATAGCTTTCCAGGCAGCCAGCCATCTGTCATTTTTATATTTATGAAAGTTCTTCCCTATACTTCTTGTATACTCACATAATATTATTTCCTTCTCAAGTCTATGATAGTGTCGAATACTAGACATTTATTTATTTATTTATTTATTTATTTATTTATTTATTTTCGAGACAGGGTTTCTCTGTATAGCCCTGGCTATCCTGAAACTCACTTTTAAACCAGGCTGGCCTCAAACTCAGAAATCTGCCTGCCTCTGCCTCCCAAGTACTGGGATTAAAGGCGTGTGCCACCAGTGCCCAGCTCATACTAGATATTTATTATCTTACAATTAAGGTTAATTTTTTTAGGATTTGAGAAGATGATTTTACATTTGAGATCTTATTGGATGGTAATACAAAGTTGGAATAGGAAATGATGTAGATAAAGAACTCTTTAGTAAGGTAAGATAGGTGATAGAATACTTTAAGTTGCCAAATATTAATGGACTGGACATTACAAATGTAACCCCTCCTTATAATTTTCACAACTTTTTATTTCTGTTCCTATTGTATTTTGGTTATTATAAGAGAGCCTCATTATTTTTCAGACAAAAGAGGGACATTTGAGATTTATTCTGTTATATATTGCAATGTTAAATTCTGTACTCCAAGGTCTAGTTGCCTCAAGATGAGTGAATTCTCATGTATACCAGCTTTTGTTGTTCAGTACTTACACCTTAATTTAGACCTATTTGTTGAATACAGATACCTACAGCCTGTAGCTGGGCAGAAAAGCGGTAGGCAGTTCTTCAGTTTCTGGCCTTTGTGTCTGAGATAGAGACCATGGTGGAGAGAGGAGAAAGAAAGAATAGGGTACCTCTGGGTAGATGGATCATGAGCATGTAGCTATGAAGGCTGGCCCAGGCAGACCATTGCAAGTGATAATTCAGGATTTTTGACAGAGTGGACAAAATAACATGAAGTGTTGATATCTGCCCATTGCAATCCTGTTAAAGTTTATTATAAATATAAAGGTTTTGTGTCTTTTATTTTGGAACTAAATGATCCAAGGTGGTGTAGAAATCCCCAAATAATATTTACCACAACAACCAAGTAATAAAATTATTAATATAATAACTGAAATAATACAGGATTAATAAAGGTTACCTGCACTGTCAAAATTTCCAATATAGAAATTACATAACAGTATAAAATTATAAATTCTTTTGATTAGTATTATGAGGTAAAAGTAAAGACTATGCAAAACAATCTTCTCCATAGGATATTAAGTATATTCCTTAGTGATGAAAGATTAGTCATCTTCCCTGCTCTGTTTCTTTTTCATTTTTTAAATAGGCTACACTGTGTACCTCTAACTGTATCATTCCTATCAAGATACAATTTTCCTTGAACTCACAGAGATTCACTAACCTTTGCCTTTCAAGTGCTGGGATTAAGAATATGTGTCACCCTCTTCTCAAGTTCCCTTTTCTAAGACCAATCCGACCTGATTGCTTGTATACTACATAAACTTTACCCTGTTGTGTTCATTTCTAGCTTCTGCTAGAAAAAATTACACCAAAAGAAGGAACTGTCTTTGTGTGCCATAGGATTAATCATTACCCTTGAAAACTAGATTTTTTCCCCTTTAACTAGTATCTTAAAGATCTTGATGTCTTGCAAGAATTTATTAAAATAGTTAAGTTAAAAATATAAAACAAAATCTTACAAGTCCTACAAACCAAATCAATAGAGAAATGAATAAACAAATGAATAAATGAATAAAATTTAACATTTTTCTAATATTAGAGCTAAAATATTCTGCCTAAAATGTTAAACCTCAATTCTTTAATTAGTTCTTTGAGTTGGTCTTTATTTTGTTTTTAAAGAATTTTTCTTTCAGTAAATGAATGTAAGAAAAATTTATCTCAGATGTTTGATAACCTTTAAAATTTCAATCTAGCCAAGTAGTTTGGGTGAATAAAAACTGCAATTATTATTTCCACAACGTTCCACAGTCTCTCAAAACGGCATTTATTTGGATGAAGTTGGATGCTTTTTCTGGTACAATTCCTATCCCAATTCCTTACATTGGTGAGAATTTGTCACATTTTGAGCATATACTAGTATTTATTTAATGTTAGTATAAGTATGAATCATTTCTTATTCTCTTATCTCACCTTGGAGTGAGAAATCTGGAACTTTTGTTCAAAGCTACAGAGCTATTATAAGAATATGCTTTTGTTTATATCCCAGGTGTGGGGATGTGGGGCTGCTTTCCAACAGCTAAGTATGATTTGCCTCGAGCTCTAGCAGAGGCATGGTTTTGCTACCTGCATATAGTTTCTGCAATTGTATAATGTTTGGAATTCTGGGAGATTTTTAGAGGGCATATAAATGTTAGAACCTATTGGGTTTGGTTGGTTGTTGTTGTTCATTCAGTGGATCGGTTGCAGTTTGTTAATAGTCATTCCCAAGGAAGAAAAAAGAAGAAAGATACTAGATTCACATCTCTCTCTCTCTCTCTCTCTCTCTCTCTCTCTCTCTCTCTCTCTCTCTCTCTCTCTCTCTCTCTCTCTCCCCTCCTCTCCCCCTTCCCCCACCCCCTCCCCCTCTCTCTCTCCACCTCTTTCTCTTTCTCTCTCTCTTGGTTCTCTATCTTTCTTTCTTTACTCTCTATTGTTAGGGGGTTAAATTGTGAGTGGAGGAATAAAGTGTGGGAAAAAGTAAAACCCACAATGTAGTGAAGATCAGCTATATCACCTCTCAATCAAAAGTAAAACTGCATATTTACAGTACTTGCTTTTCAAAAGCTACAACATTCTCAGAAATCAGTCTTAACTTATGGCTTTCTAAGCATTAATGAACTGATGTTTACAAACAATGATATTTATGTTTTAAAGAATAATTGTTCTACTACATTTATAAGTAACTGATTTTATTTTTAAAATTTGCCTTTCTTTTAAATCATGAAAATTATCTATGTCTTGGTGTGACCCTGTTATCAAGTAATGTTTTATATTATTTTTGTGTTCACCTGAGAGCAGTGAATTGGTAATTATCTCTTTTATTGACAATTAGTTTATTGTACGAATATCATTGTTTTAATTTCAGATATAACATTTATATTTAGAATATTTAGCTGACCTTTAAAATATATAAATACTGATGATAGAGGGTAGATTTCACCAAATTTCCCTAAAGAATATTACTAAATAAATTCTTATATCAAGTCCACATTATGTTCTCCTCATTGAATTTTATTTTATTTCACATGTCAGAATACTGGGACCACAGTTAAATCTTGACAAAAGTCTGTATTGTTATTACTTGTGTTTTTATTTCATCAGTGTTCCTCTGAAGTGGAGCTCTTTGTCCTGTCAACACCTCACTGAAATTTTAAATAAGTGATCTGAGACCCTTTGTCTTTGGTAAGACCTGAACTTTCTGTCATTTCTCCTAAACATGTAGACAGGCGACCTTGCCACTTTACTTTGCAGGGACTTGAACTTCTGTCAGGTTCTCATAAAATCTGAAGTGGTGACCATGCTTGTCCTTGGAGTATGTACAATTTCAACAGCCTCCTGTTACAAATTACCATTGTGTTAAAGTATATTTACCTAAGGATACAAGGAGTTTCCATGATAGACTTGCTTCCTGAAAGCAAAGCATTACAGAGAAAATCAAGAGACTTGAGGCATACATCCCAGTATCCTACTCCTCAGATTTATTGACATTTATTGACACTGATGCTTTCCTTTGTGTATATTACTCTTCCAAGCTACTCATTGGCAAATATACTCAAGACATGTTGCAAATAAAGTGTGGAATACTTCACCTCTATATTTCCCTTCAGAAGAAATCATGTGTGCCACACCAACAAATTTTTTCTCATTATAAATTTTTGTGGTGTTTTGAATAGTTTTATGATTATTTTTAGCTGAAGATTTAGTCAATGCAAGCTATTTTATCATTATTATCCTTACCTTAGTGTTACTCATTAATATTTCTGTAAAAAAATTGAAAATATTTCTCCAGGAAAATTTTTATAGATCCCAAAACAAAATAGTCTAGGAATAGAAATTATCTCCATTGTAAATGCAAAGAAAATACTGTCTCATTCTTAAGATTTCTGCTGTTGTTACATTTCATGACTTTTCGATTAAAGTTGCATCTAAAATGATATTTTTTCTTCTTACAATATTACCATTTCTGATTCAATGACATATATGCAACATCTTAGTACCACAAAGCTCTATTACTTAAAGAGCATAGTATTTCCAGAAAACAGACCAAATAACAGTTGTAACAGAAATGAGGGTCTACAAGTAATTTAACGTATTGGCAACCAACTGATCTTTCATAAAATGACTATGAATGAATATTGATATGATAATCCTTTAATAAATCATGCTTTAAAAATTGAATATACACAGAGAACATGAAAACAGTCACCAGCTACAAAATTCAGCTTGAAATGAATTAAAGGTTTATATTTATGATAAAAAAAAAAAAACTAGCTAACAGATTTAAATAAAGAAACAGTAAAATACTTAAGGCATGATAAATAGGAACAAAAAGAACAAAAAATTAAAATCAAATTAAACAGTTACATCAAACTGAAAAGCTGTAACACAGAAAATAGAGCAATCAAGATGTAAACAATTCTACAAGAAATACAGGGACAGGGGATGGAGCAGAGACTAAAGGTATTGCCAACCAATATCTGGAGCATCTTAAGAAGTACCATCCCATGAGCAAGCATCAATCTCTCATACTACTAATGATACTCAGTTAGACTTGCAGACAGGAGTCTAGCATGACTGTCCTCTGAGAGGTTCCACACAGCAACTGGCTCAGACAAATACAGACACTCACATCTAAACAATGGATGGCACTTGGGGACTCTTCTGGAATAATAAGTGTAAGGATTGTGGGCCTTGAAGGAGAAATACAGACAGACCAATACAGTCAACTAAGCTGGAATATTGAGGCTCTCAGAGACTGAACCACCAATTAAAATAAAACAAACAAAACAAAAAACCAAGGTGTCATCAATTCAACAGCAAAAGTAAAATATCTAAATTTAAATAGATATAGATTTTCTGGGCATGATAAAAATAAGATACATAAGTGGTCATAATAATAAACATACTCAATATGAATAATCATGAAAAATTACATCACTTACTTCAATTAGGACACACATTATTGTAAAGATAATATTTAATTACTATCTTTCCACAATTTTGAAAGAAACATATATTGGTACATCAAACATACAAAACATTACAGTAGTTCCATCATGGTGAGTTAATTAGTATGCTAGGAGCTTAAACCAACTTGCCATATGGTATTTACTGGAATAATGATATCAGCAACTCAACAGTATATAGAAAATATATATCAATGATACATATCAACTTAGCAATATATTATACACTATATTATATAATATACAATGAGGTGATATTCAATCAGGGAAATAATAGAATGTTATCGTATAATATTTGGCAGCAGGAACTAGAATGTGTTATGGTAAGAAGTGAAAGCAAGGCAGAGAATTACAAAAGTTACATTGTTTCTATATATATATATATATATATATATATAGAGAGAGAGAGAGAGAGAGAGAGAGAGAGAGACAAAGAGAGAGACAGAGAGAGATCATACATACAAGCATACATACATATACAAAAACTGAACAATTTTGATTGAATTCACTATATTTTTAATGTTTGAGGAGACAGTTTTACTTACAAAGTATCTTAGTCTCCCTTCCTGTTATAGTGCTAAAACACCTGACAAAAGCAACTTCAGTGAGAAATTGTTTTTCTCACACATGATTCCAGATTATGGTGAGTTAACTCTTGCTTTAAGAGCCTGGACCAAGTAATTACCTTCCATCACAGTGGGGAAGCAGAGAGTAATGAATGTATTTGAAACTCAAGCATGTTGGAGTTAGAAAGCTGATTCAGTGGTTAATAGCAAGTGGTCAGTGTTCAAGCACTCACATAGTGGCTCATAACCTTCTGTAACTCAAGTTTCAGATAACTATGATGGATGTCCTCTTCTGACATTTGTAGTCACTCAGCATGTATATGATATACAAGCATGAATGTAGACAAAATACCCATGCAGATAAATAGATTAAAAATAAAATGAAATGAAATAAAATAAAATAAAATAAAAATCTTATGCAACACCTAGTACTTGGCTGAGGGTGTCTACATCTGTTTCCATCAGCTGTAGGACGAAGCTTCTCAGAATATAGTAATGCTAGGTTCCTGTCTGCAAGTAAAACAGAATATCACTAATAGTTTCAGGGGTTGGCTCACTCCCATGGGATGGGTTTCAAGTTATGCTAGTTAATGTCTGACCATTACCACAAGTTCTGCTCCATCTTTATTGATCCACATTTTATAGGCTGGACAAATTTTGGATTGAAAGTTTTGTGTCTAGCTTGATATCCATCTCCATCCACTGTATTGCCTGACCACAGGAGGTGGCCACTTTAGGAACCATATCCTCCACACTTAGGAGTCTCAGCCAAGGTCTACACACTCCTGAAAAGCCTCCCCATTGTAGGTCTTCAGCTCATCCAGAGACGCACCTCCAAGTATTTTAGTATTTCTGTTCTAGCTCCCAATTCTCTCTCCCTTATTTTCCCCACATGTGATCCTCACCCACAGTTCCCTCCCTATTCCCTCTCCCATTCAATTCTTCCCTTCTACCTCCTATGTCCATTTTATTTCCCATTCTGAGTAGATTCAAGCATCCTCCCTTGGGCCCTCCCTGATACTTAGCCTTTTTGGTCTGTGGATTTTTGTATCATTTTTCCTTTACTTTATGGCTAATATCCACTTATAAGTTAGTACATCCTATGAGTGTTGGGTTGAAATTGGGATGTAAAGTGAATAAATGAATAAATAAGTAAGAATAATACAAGCCTTAAGAATCTGACATTAGGATAGAACAAAGAAGTAATTTCAGGCAAGAATCTAAATCTTAGGCTGGAACAAGGAAGTAGGCTTCAGACATGAAAATGACTTTGGGCTAGGACAGGGAAGTTGGCTCAGATATTTTGGTCATCCTGATAAGCCCTTAGAAACAGTGTTCATGGGAGCGCTCATGGAACTTTGTTTATTGCCTTACTTGTTCTTTGACTATTTGTGTTTATTGTCTTGTTCTTTGACTATTTGCATCTATTGTATATCTAGTTTCTCAATCTAGAACTGACCTTAATACTTGCATGTAATTAAAATGGTATAAAAGAAAAAAGGAGGATGGGGGATGAGTTAGGGGGTTTCTAGGAAGGGGAAATGGGGAAAGGGAATGACATCTGAAATGTAAATAAATAAAATATTCAATAAAAAAACTAAAAATGCATACATGCAAACCATGATAGGTGACATAAGTATAATTACAACAAGTAATTTAAAAAGTAAATTATGTTCTACAGATAAAGAGAATGCTGTTGTAAGTTATAATATTGACTGTTCTAGTGAGTTTTTTTTTTTTTTTTAACTTGACATAAACTAATATCAATGGGAGACAGGAAACCAAAACCTAGGAACCTGCCTCGAAATGCCTGTGGATAATTTCTGGGGTATTTTGTTGATTGATGATTAAAGTGGATAAGCAAAACATATGGGGGTGGAGCCTATCCTGGGCAGATAAGCCTGGGATGTATAAGAAAGCCTGCTAATCAAGCCTGGGGAAGCAAGAACATAAGTAGTCTTCCTTCAGGGTTTCTGCTTCAAGCTCAGGTCTTTAGTTTGGGCCATGATTTCCCTTGATTATTGTAACTTATAAGCTAAAATATACCCTTTCCCAGACTTGTTGCTTTTGGCAGGTTGTTCGTCATAACAGTGCAGAATTAGACTAGAACACTGACCAAATAAGAGATCTACATGAATTTACCTTAAAAATGTTTCTTGTCTTCACAAAAATCATGGGAACTATATTTTTTAATAAACTAGGAAAAGATCATTAATGTTCAATAATAAACTTTTTATTTAAGAGCTGAACATTATAAAAGATACATTTTCTCTATGACTTTATTTTCCTACCTTTGATGAAAGTAAAAAACAGATTCATCTAGATGATCAATAACACTCATTAAGAATGGCATGTAGACTAGTGTAATCAAAGAGTTTTTAGTTGAGCCTGGGTAATGACTTTTGTACCTATGTTTATCCAGTTGAAAAATTTCTCAAGCACTCTTTCCTATACATCATAATAGGAGATAGTTTAACTATTCTGACATGCTAAATTGGACAGAGGAATCATGCTGCTCTTAAGAGCTTGAGTTTGAAATCAGGCTGTATTATTAATAAGACACTTGCCTCTAGGCAGCTTCCTCTCCATGAATCTGTTTCCTTGACTATAAAATAGGGTAATGCCAACTTTAAAATGTGTGTGATCATTTAATGTAATAAGTAGATGAATGTGTCTAGAACAGTGTATGTAGGGACCAAATGTTACATGAATTTGATTCATCAAACTACTTTAGTGAATATGATGGTCACAGTCACTAGAAAAACTCATTATATTCAGTAAATTGTGCTTTAAATTTTAGTTTGTGACTGTAATATGTAATATGTTGATGTAATATGTTGTCACATGGAAGAATCTCTTTCTATTATTTATTAAGTAGATGGTCTATTAAGTGGATTAGACAATTTATCTGATTTTTATGAAAATAATGCATTAGTTTTTAAAAAAAGAGAAAAGACTGGTTTCAGAAGATATGAAGTTCTGATGGCTGTTTGTCTATTTGCTTCATTGTTTTTCATGGATGTTTTCCAAATCTTAGATTATTAATATATTCATTGTTAGTATAGTCATTGATTTGGGAAGTTCATAATATTTAATTTTGGTGTTCTATTCCTCCTACCAAACTTCATCAGCAAATCTTGCTCCAACCAAAAAGAATGAGGTCACTGACCACTATGCCTTGTAAATCTATGCTCTCAACTTCTTCTCAGTAAGTGTGTAATAGCCTCTTCCTATGTAGAACTTACTTCCAAGAATCAACTTCTGCTTATTCATTGCAATGAGATGTTCTATGGCTTGTTGAGCTGTTATGTTTTGTGATCCGGAGAGTAGGTCAGTCGCAAATGGTAACTCCCTACCTTAGAAGACTTCTGGAAGTAACATTCAGAGAGAGAAAAAGTGCATCAATTCACGACTCCAAAGCCAGACTGACAACAAAAGGAATAGTGATTTTAATGCCAAATAGCTATATTGGGTTAAAAGGTGCAAGAACCACACATCCTCCTGTGGATAGGCCTAGCAGCTAACTGGTAGATAGTGTACCATCAGGACCATTTTACTCTACAAACTTACTCACAATTTTGGCAATGTTACTTTCTACACAAGGAACTAGGATTGCTGCTACACAATTCATTTGACTTTTGTCTAAGTTGTGTCCTAATGACATTTTAAATTTCCTGTCTCACCCTTTTTAGTATAAATCACCTTCTCTCCTTCCGGTATACAGTGTCCGGCTATCTCTCTTTTCATTCAGTTGCTTACATACTCATGTTCTTTCACTTTAGATCTTCCATATTTTTAATAATGATAATAATTACAAAAATAGGTCAATACTAACTATTGTATAATTATGGAAATAATTCTTATTTTGAATACTTTTCTGTATGAAAAATGCAGTAGCCTCAGGGCTATATTTTATATGCAATGGTCAATTATTGAAGTTTCAAATAATAATAAAAATAGAATCTTATTCCTAAGTCTACTAAGAAAAAAAAAATGTTGACTGACAATACCATAAGAGATAACTGGAACTGTAGGAGCCCTTAAGCCCCTCCTATACATTCTCACTTTTTTGATATAGTGATGTATATGATAAACAAGGGGAAGTGTAAGTGCTAATATTCCAGGGTTAGAGATTTCTGGATATATGTTTCCTGGTTTTGCTATCTGTAGAAGTTTATGATCATATTTATCTTTTTAATATCATCAATAAAACCTAAACATAAAGTGACTCCATTAGAATAATATGACTTCACAACCATCAAATATTCATTGAAATATTTTATATGGAGCATAAAGCAGCTGTTTATCAAAATAAAAGTCAACAAAATAAGGGAAACAGCTCACTGAATAAAAATAATTTATAAATCCATATTTTCTGACACTCTTTAACTTAGTGGTATCTGTATAATTAATGAGTGTTCTATCAGTAAACATTAATCTGGCATTGCTGACATGTTGTGGAATAATTGAAACTGATCCTTGTTTATGGAACCTCTCATTTCAAGGTACACAGGGAGAAATACATGCCATGAAAGTTTATTCAGAATTTTAACATGGGTTTTAAATGCATTTTGTGGTTTTTTTTTTTTTATAAATTTGTGGTAAAATAAATTAACTAAAACATCAAGGAAACATAAGCAGAATAAATAATAACTAAGAGTATTAAATACATAAAACCTATTGCATGTATCAACAATAAGAATATGAAAGACACTGATAAGATTTAAAGTATAAAATTAACAAAATCTCTTTTTGGGAAGTGGCAGCACACTGTAAAGATAATTCAGAGTTTAAAGCACTTGCTGCTTTTGCAGAGGATCTAATTCTGATTTACAGCATTGAAACAGTGGCTTACAGCCACCTGTAACCCTATTTCCAAGAGATCAAATGCCCTCTTCTGACCTCTGAAGAGACCAGATACACATGTAGCAATCAAACATATATACAGGCAAAACATTCATATAATAAGCATATATAATTTTTTCCTTAAAAAAACTGTCAGTAGCATGAATGCCATGATAAAGTAAGTCATGGGCTTCTGCTTATTTTATTTACTAATTTATTAACATGAACAACTAGGCTTCACTATTAGTTCTTTATCATCAGATTAGAGCTGGATGAGAAGGAAAGAACACAAATTTCCCGAATTATTTTCCTTTGTTTATCTTTATCTTGTCTTATCCCTGAATTCTCTCCTTCTTCATTCTCTTCTTCCTTTTCTTCTCTTTCCTTCCTTTGATTTACTATGAATACAAATAGTTCTTTATTCATTGCTTCACATTCAGCATCTCTTTCATACATATTCAATAATGTAAATTCAAAAATGTTTTCAGGTACTGTGCACAGTTGGTACTGGGTTGAGTATAGCAGGGGAAAGAAAGCATGAGTAATAAAACATATCCTCAAGCCCCAGATTGCAACCTCACCTAAAAGCACACCCAACATCAATAAACTTTACCCAGTACTCTGTGATCCAGACTACTATACCCAGCAAAACTTTAGATCATAATAACTGGAAAAAGTAAGGTATTCCATTAAAAACTTAATTTAAACAATATCTATCCAAAAAGCCCTTTAACAGACGATTAGATACAGAAAATGTGATACAATTACACAATGGCATGCTACTCAGCTACTAAAAACAATGAATTCATGAAATTCTTAGGCAAATAGATGGATCTAGAAAATATCATCCTCAGTGAGATAATACAATCATAAAAGAACAAACATGATATGCACTCACTGATAAGTGGATATTAGCCCCAAATCTCAGAATATCCAACATACAACTCACAGACCACATGAAACTCAAGAAGAAAGAAGACCAAAGTGTGGGTGCTTTGGTCCTTTTTAGAAGCAGTAACAAAATACTCACAGGAGCAAGTAAGGAGAAAAAGTGTGAAGCAGAGACTGGAGGAGGGGCCGTTTGGAGACTGCCCTACCTGGGAATCCAGCCAATGTGCAGTCACCATATGCAGGCACTGTTGTGGATGTCAGGAAGTGCATGTTGACAGGAGCCTGATATACCTGTCTCCTAAGAGGCTCTGCCAGAGGCAGGTGCTCACAACTGATCATTGAACTGATCATGGGGTTCCCAATGGAGGAGGTAGAGAGAAGACTGAAGAGGCTGAAAAGGTTTGTGGTCCCATTGGAAGAGTGATGATACCAACCAACCAGAGCTCCCAGGGTCTAAACTGCCAGCCTGGGAACATGTTGGAAGGACCCATGGCTACAGCTGTATATGTAGTAGAAGATGGACTTGTTAGGCATTGGTAGGAGAGGAGGTTCTTGCTCCCCTCAAGGCTGGATGCCCCACTGTGGGGGAATTCCAGTATGGGGAAGGGGAAGTGGGTGGATGGGTAAGGGCACATCCTCATAGAAGTAGCAGGAGGAGATAGGATAAGGGGTTTCTGGGGGGAATAAGCAAAGTAGATGACATCTGAAATGTAAATAAGTAAAATATCCAGTTTAAAAAAAAAGAGAAAGAGAAAGGAAAGAAAAAAAGAAATTAAAACTTTCTAGAATTCAATGAAAATGAATGCAAAAGATACCTAAACTATCAGACAAATGGAAGCAGTACTAAGAGGAAAGTCAACAGAAACCAGGGCCTTCATAGAGAAATTAGTGAGACCTCATACTACTGATTTAACAGCACACCTGAAAGCTCTAAAACAAAATGAAGCAAATATATTTAAGAGGAGTAGACAGCAAGAAATAAGCAATCAATAAGTTAGAAACAAAGAGAACAATACAAAGAAACAACAAAAACAAGAGTTGGTTCTTTGAGAAAATCAACATGATAGACCAACACTTAGCCAAACTAGCTAATGAGAGAGAATATCCAAAGTAATAAAATCAGAAATGAAAATTGGACATAAATACAGACACTGAGGAAATCTAAAAAATCATTAGGTCTTAGCCAAACAAAACAAAACAAAAAAAAACAAACAAACAAAAAACAAAAAAATAACTGTTGTCCACAAAATTGGAAGACCTAAACAAAATAAATGACTTTCTTCATAGACACCACTTACCCAAATAAAATCAAGATCATGCCAAAAATGTAAATATGTCTATAGCCCATATGTAAATAGAAGCAGTCAATAAAGATCTCCCATTAAAATAAAAGCCCAAGACCATATGGTTTTAGTGAAGTATTCTACCATACATTCATAAAAAGCTAATACCAATACTCCTCAAATTATTCCACAAAATAGAAACAGAAGGAAGACTGTCAAATTCATTTTAAGAAGACACAGTCACCTTAATATCTAAACCACTCAACAGAAAAAGAGAACTTCAAACCAATTTCTCTTAAGACTATTAATATAAAAATACCCAATAAAATTTTCACAAAACAAACACAGAAACATTTCAAAAACACTGTCCCCCATGATTAAGTAGGCTTCTTCATAAGGATGCTTGGATGATTCAACATTAAAAAAAATCCATTATTTTTTCCCAACATATAAAGTAAGTGAAGAAAAAAAAAAATCATCTCATTAGGTGCTAAAAAACCTTTGGCAAAATTCAAAAACTCCTTATGATAAACATCTTGCTAGATCAAACATATAAGGCACAGGCCTAAACAAAAACGACAATTTACACAATGCCAATAGCCAATATCAAATTAAGTGAAAAGAAACTTAAAGAAATTTGAATAAAATCAGGGACAAGGCAAGAATGTTCACTCTTCCCCTATCTGTTCAATATAATACTTGATGTTCTAGCTAGAACAATAAGACAACAAAGAACATAAAGGATACACATTGAAAAGGACAAAGTCAAGGTGTTCCTATTTGAAGATGATATTATAATATACAAAATTCTACCAGAGAAATTCTACATCTGAAAAATGATTTCAGTAAAGTGACTGTATAGAAAATTAAAAAAAAAATTAGTAACCATCCTATGTATAAACTATAAACCCTCTGAGAAAGAAATTGGGGAAACAATATCATTTACAATAGCCAGAAATAATAAAATAAATCTTGATGTAACTCTACACAAGCAAGTCAAAGACCTGTATGATGACAGAAAATTCAAGTCTTTAAAGAAAGAAATTGAATAAAATATTTCAATATGGAATGATCAATGCTTATGGATTATAGAATTAACAGAGTAAATATGTGCACATTATAAAACACGATCTACAGATTAAATGTCATTCCCATAAATTCCAACAAAATCTTTATAACCCATGAAAGAACAATACTCAATTTCATAAAACATAAACAAACCAACTAACTAACAAAAAAATGCAATATTCCTAAAATAATCTTGTACAATAAAAAAAACTTTTGGAGATATCACTGTCCTTGATTTTAACTTGTATTAGAGTGCAATAGTTTAAAAAAATGCATTGAATTTGAATAAAATCAGACAGGTCAATCAACCAAATTGAATTGATGTAACAGAATAAACCCATGTGTTTAAGGGCCCTTGATTTTTGACAAAGAGTTCTAACCTATACAATGAAAAATGAAGGAACCTTTAAGAAATAGTGCTGAACCAACTGGATGTCTGCATCTAGGAGAATGCAAACAGAACTCTGTCACCCCTAAAAAATCCTCAAGTCCAAGTGGATCAAACACATCAAAATAAAAGTGGATACATTAAATCTAATAGGAGAAAAAGTAGGGAATATCCTTAAATGCATTGACACAGGAGACAAATTTTTAAATAGAAAATCAACCATTCAAGTACTAAGATCAACAATAACTGGGATCTTATGAAACTGAAAATATTTTGTAAGTTGAAGGACACTGTCAAAATAACAAAATAGCATCCTGCAGACTGGTAAAAGACCTTCACCAACCTTCCATCTAAAAGAGTACTGATATCCAAAATAGACCCAATTAAAAAACTGATTACAGATCTAAACAGAATTCTCAAGAGAAAAATCTCTAATGGCCAAGAAACACTTAAAAATATGTCCAACATTCTTAGTCACCAAGGAATTACAAATCTAAATGGCTCTGAGACTCCATCTGATGCTTGTCAGAATGGCTAAGAACAAAAACTCAAGTGACAGCACATCCTGACAATGATGTGGAGCAAAGGGAACACTTCTCCATTCTTTGTGGGAGTACAAACTTGTACAGTCATTTTTTTAATCAATTTGGTAGTATTTCATAAATCTGGAAACAGTTCTACCTGAAGAGCCAACTATATCACTCCTGGGCATATATCTGAAACTTGATTCACCATACCACAGGAACACCTGCTCAACTATATTAATAGCGACGTTATCAAAATAGTCAGACACTGGAAATAAACTAGATGGCTCTCAACAGAAGAATGGATAAAGAAAATATAATACATTTATACAATGGAATATAACTCAGCTATTAAAAACAGTGATATCAGAGAAGATGCACCTAATCCTCAAAAGACTGAAGAGCTCAGGTAGTTCAGAGGTCTGGTAGGGTGTTGGGGTGAGGGGGGAGGGACACCGTGATGGAGACAGGGGTCAGGGAGGAGGTATGGGATATGGAATAGTCAGAGGGTGGACCAAATGAGGAATAAAATCTGAAGTGTAAAAATAAATAAATAAATAAATAAATAAATAAATATTTTTTAAAAATCCAATGATATAATGAAATTTGTAAGCAAATCGATGGAACTAGAAAATACCTTGCTGTGAGGTAACCAAGACAGAGAAATTCAAACATGGGATATACTCAGTTATAAGGAGAGAGTAGCCATAAAGTACAGGATAACTGCTACAATTCAAAGAACAAAAGAAGCTAAGTAACAAGGAGGGCCAATGGAAGGTCACATGAAGGCCAGTGAGAAGGGAAGATACAATAAACATTTTGATGGATGGCGGCAGAGATTGCAGTGGGGGAAGAGTTGAAGAGGTGAGCAAGAGGAATCAAATTTGAAAGAGTACAGAGGAAAAGAATACTAGCAAGGAAAGTTAGAGTTAATGGAGTGCATCTTTTCTTTCATTTACTAAATAATTGTTATTATCTTTATAAATCATTTTCTCAAATAAAGTAGGTAGTCTTTTAAACAAAATAAAACAACAGTGAATATCTAAAACAAAAGACAAAAAAAGCAAAAGAAAACAATAAGAATGTGACAGTTGCACCTAGTCTCTTTAAAAGAGAGGCCTCAGAAAGGTGCTTCTTCCCCTTAGTGATGTGCTTACAACATTAGAAGTTGCCTTCTATAAAGCTTGAAAATAGTCTTTATCAGACATTGAATTTTATATGTCTTAATTTTGAAAATTCTTTAACCTCCAGGACTGTGAAAAGTAAATTACTTGTGTTTATAACTTACCCAGTTTATAGTGTTTTTATTGCAGACTAAATGGACTCAGGCTCAGAGTAAGGAAATAAAAGCATTACTTCTGCTGATGGAGCCACAGGGAGATGAGGCTTATTTTGTAGCTAAGAAGGATTGTTAATACTTCACATTAACCTGCAAATTATCATTCAATATTCCCTCTAATGGTTGGGTCAATTGTTAGACTCTCTTACACAAGTACATGTTAGAGTGGGCATCAGAAAGCAAACACCAAGGAGTATTACAGAGTACAGGTTTTCACACTTCAATTGGTGTGCTAAATGGTTCAAACCAAACATATTCATTCCCTTTCTTCATCCAATCTGACCAACTGCATTACTCTTCTCATGCAAGCCAGACTTAAAAAGGAACAGAAAATGAGGCCAAGGTTTTCAGTTTCCCTAGAAACAGGTGTAACCATGCAAAGTCACAAAATAGAATGGCTTAAAGCTAACAAAGTATTAGCTAAACTCAAATCAGCACCTTGAACTTTCATCTTGGAAATCTTACTGAAAACTTTGTAGTACAGAAAGTCATGAAACTGTCACCTATTATTTCTTTCATTATTTTCATTTAGTTTCTTTATTCAATGTTTTACTAAATATCTGCTTTGGATAAAAGAAAACAGTGAATACAGATATCTACAACTTTGTATCTGTTAAAAACTAAGTGATCATAGCATGCTCATTCAAAAACCTAATAATTCTCATTTATTCTTGAGAGAGAAAATAATAACAGTGCTTTAGCTTCAAAAACTCTGAAAGAATTAATGAGAAAGTTATTCCTGAGGTCAAAACTTTATGATCATTGCAAATAACAAGTTAAATAGAGATGAGGAAGAAAGTATTTCACCAATGGCCTGAGAGTAAGTTACAAAAAAAATTATAAACCTACATGATATTTTGTGGATATTTGAAATAAAATGTCACAGTGTTGTGATATCATATGTATCGCAGGTACAGGGACCAATCCATCTTGGAGTTAGCTTGTGGTATAATTATAGAGAACTATAATGTGTCAAAGGTAGAAGCTTAGACTTTATATCACTGGTGATTGAGAGTACTAGTCAGTTAGAATTCTGCATATATATATATATACATATATATATATGCTTTTCTTTATCTCTCTACCTATATCTATCATCTATTTTTCTTTCTTTCTATCTATCTATCTATCTATCTATCTATCTATCTATCTATCATCTATCTATCTACACACACACACACAAAGTCGTCATAGAACTACATTTTAGGAGACTATATCACCCCACATAAATTGTTTTTATTTTCTTGCACTTTTTATTGTTTCTTCTTGGAATGTCTAAAGGCTTCAAGTCACATGTAATGTCAAATTTGGAGCAGTGTTCTCTACCTCGAAGGAAAGTACTTCGGATAGAATATTTGTAGATAGGTAACATTCATATGTATTCTACAAACTTCAACTATTCACTTTCAATCAATTTGAGACAAATGTAGTATTTTTGATAATGTATATGCCTAAAAATACATTTAATGAAACCCAATATTGTCTAACTGCCAATATTGTAGAATATTTTATAATCAGTAAAAAAAAACTAGTGCCAGTCAAGCTAATGAAACCTAAGCATGAATTAAATACCATTTTTCTCCTTCTAGTTAAAATAAGTTCCTCAGATCCAAATAAGAAAATGGCCTTAACTTTACCTGCCACCAGAAAAAAAAAAAGTATACAATATGTCCTTATTCCTTTAATGAATGAAGTAGAAAGCAAATGTGATTCATATAGAAGACTGACTATCTTATATAACAAAGGTAATAATTTTGACATGTATGTGTTCATATTAGCAATTTCACTCATACATGACAAATGGGCCTAGGAAAGGAAGGTTTTATTTAGTTTAAAAAGATATAGTCCATCGTGGTAGGGTAGGCTTAAGAGTCATAACATGAACTAGATGTTCCTTTACAGCCAAGAAGTATATGAGAGACATTTATGGATGTTGGGACTTGGTTCTAATGAATTGATTTATTTGGGAATCTGCATGTCCAAAAGCTAAAGGTACTTATCCTAATAGGTTTCTGAACATGCCAAAAGCCAATGCTGAGCATATGTTGGGACCTTTAGAGTTGTGTGGCTAGGATGCAGAGGAGAGAAAGGAGGGATCTTCTTGATGTGGTGGGAGACAGAAGAGATTTAGAGCTGCAGAGGAAAGCTTCTCTGAAATGTAGAAAGAAGCAAAAGCCACTCCCAGAAGGGCTGCCCAGAAGAGAAGTGTCTTGGGCAAAGACCAATTTGTCCCACAGAAGTTGACAGAGCAGCAAAGTTAAAGGTAGATTTAGAAAGTGTTAAGCCAGGAGTACTAAAGGGAAAAGTATGCTAGCTGTGGGAAGATTAGAACTGCCCAGCCTTTGAGTAGCCAAGGCATTTAAAAATAAGCTAATGTGTGTGT
Organism: Arvicanthis niloticus; assembly: GCF_011762505.2. Classification (NCBI taxonomy): domain Eukaryota; kingdom Metazoa; phylum Chordata; class Mammalia; order Rodentia; family Muridae; genus Arvicanthis; species Arvicanthis niloticus. Next base: position 72,333,666 of record NC_047659.1, read on the forward strand.
ATCTTTCATTTGCAGAGCCAAAGAGTTTCTGGGCAGGTGGCTTTAAGCAGGCGACCTGCTGGGAGAACAAAGTGATATTGCCAAAACTCATGGCTTTTAAGTATTTGGTTTGCTCTACTTTTCTCCTTTGCGCATTTCTACTCAGTATGGAATTCCAGCCCATTTAATACTGCCACCCTCATTAAGAATAGATTAAACTCTGTATGCTGTCTCTGGGGATCTTTCTGACATGCAGATTTACTTCCTAGTCATTTTCAACTCCAGTCAAGTTGACAGTAAAGATATATCATCATAATCAGCTTTCCTGAGTTCTTATGTGAATATTTGTGAAGGACCCTAGGGGCTTTTGCCAGTCTTACACTCCCCACAACATCCCCCTACTGCTTCCTTCTCTTGCCTGAGGTCAAGGGTAGACTAAGTTCATTTTCCACCCACAAGAACATTCTTAAGTAAAAAATTCTCAGAAAAAAATGCGCAGAATGTACTGACTGATAGTCACCTGACCTTCTGGAAAGTCCCAAATAGAGTTCAAATGCATGTAATGAATGATCTGCCCATACTTGCTAGTCAATATGCTTAGCCAGTAAGTTTGAACTGTAAAACCTTGCTGATGTAACCTGTGCCCCTAAAAAGTATAAAAACTCCTTGTAATAGCCATTCAAGATCGCCTTCTAATCACTCGGCTTGAGGGACTAATTGAAAGTTTACTCCCATGTGCTGTAAAACAAACCTCTTGCTTTTGCATTGATGCATACGTGTCTCACTGGGGGGCGTCTCAAAGTAAGTACTACTGACTGAGGGTCGGGGTTCTACATTTGGGGGCCCATCTGTGATTTGAGAAGCCCCTTTCTTTCCCTCAGAAACTACTGACTAGGCTGATTATAGGGAAAAGACTGAGCTCAGCAACAATTGGCTACTTGTTTTTGTCTCTCTGACTTTTGCTTTCACTTTTGGCTTGAGTGTTGGAGTCCACACTAGGCCCATGTTGGGGCGGCCAAAATAATGTTGGGGTCCACACTAGCCCCACGTTGGGGCGGTCAAAAACGTCGCAGCCCAGGCAAAATGTTGAGGCCGGGGCCAACCCACATTTGGGCGGCCACTGTATCCCGGCCCAAGCTGCCGCTCTGGTCTGTGGGTCTGGGTTCAGCAATAGCAAGGGTTAGGGCAAACTCTACCTAATGTCTGATGTGTCTGATTCGTCTGATCTCAGTCTGATGTCTGGTTTTGTCTTCTATAGTCTGATTCTGATCTGTTCTGTCTCTTCCTTTTATATGTCTTACTTCTAAGCCACGCCTCTTGGTCACACCTTTAATCATGCCCTTAGGTCTTGTCTCTAACTCTGATCTCTATACTTCTAAGTCATATTCTTAAGTCACACACCTTTAATCTCACATACCTTTAATCTCACGCACCTTTAATCTCAAGGTATCTAAACCAAGATTATTGGAGTGTGTTCAGCTGTTGTAGGCTATTGTAATCCAAATCTCATGTCAGGGTATATGGCTCAAGATGGCTGCAAAGCTGATAGCCGCTTTTTGCTAAAAGTCAGCCCCCAACACTTGAGAACATGGTGTCAGCTGGAAAGCCTCTGGTCTGGTGCAGTCAATTGTGGCTAGAAGATGTGCCTTAACCAAGGGGTGTCTGGAGGATGCTTAGGGTTCCCCAGAGGGAACTGGGAGAACTCTTCTCCTTTTGGAAAAGACAAGATACAGTATCAGTATCGGCAGGAGTCTTCCTATATCTTGGTTTCAACACCTGTGGCAGGGGCAAACTATCTGTGTGTTGATTGTCCTTCTCTGCATTCTTGGACTTGAACTGACTTTATTTTTGGACATGGGACATACTGAATCAAGCCTGTTAAACATCCTAGTTAACTACTGGAGGGAAAAAGAGGAGGGAACCTGTCTGTTGTAGTAAAAAAAAAAAAAAGTGGGGGGAGGGCAAATTGGTCACCTCAGGTTCCTCAGAGTGGCCTGCCTTTGGCATAGGGTGGTTCCCTAATCCCCTCCCCAAAAGGGACCTTCAACTTGCCTGTCATCAGGGCAGTCGAAGGGAGGACATTTAGGCAATAACTTCAGGGTCACTGTGACCAGGTACCCTATATAATAACTTGGAAGAATCTAGTGGAGGACCCCCCCTCCCATAAATAAAAGCCTTTCTTTCCTCAAGACCCAACTTGCAGGTTCTGGGGGTTTGAGGGGTGGTCAGAAAAAAAAAGAAACATGGGAGGAGGGATCTGGACCTGAGCTGAAGTTGATCCTCCAAGACCCTTCAAAAGTGGACCTGTTGCTCCAAGACCCCCCTCCTCCATGTCCCCATGGCCCTGCCAGTTCCAGCACCAGTACAGGTCCCAGGATCCTTGGTCCATACAATATCTAGGCCATTGTACATCCCTTTACAGGAAAAAGGAACAGGAGGAGACCCCCAAATTCCCAGTCCCGCCATGGGGACTAGCAGTCAAAGAGCCACCTACCCTGAGAGCAAAGTGGGTCTCCCACTGAGGGCATATGGGCCTCTAGATGATGAGGGCAATCAGGCTATGCAACACTGGCCAATCTCATCTACTGACCTATATAGTTGGAAGTCTAGCATCCCCCTTTCTCAGATAATCCCAAGGGGTTGATTAATCTCTTTAAAACTGTATGGTTTACCTATCATCCCACCTGGGATGACATACAACAGCTTATGAGAGTCCTCTTTACCACTGAGGAAAGAGAGAGGATCTTTAACGAGGCCCCGGAAAAATGTGCCCTTGGACACGGGGGTGGGGGTGGGGGAGCTTTCTTGGAAAACCCAGCATTCATTAACACAGAATTCCCTTATAGGGATTTTAATTCAGCCAAAGGTAAGGAGCACCTTAAGGTCTACCACTAGTCTCTGTTGGCAGGTCTTAAGCCAGCTGCTCGGTGGCCCACAAATTTGACCAAGGTATGTGAGGTTAGACCGGAATCTAGAGTGGCCCATGAAGGCATTCCGCCAATATAAAAACCTATGACCCCAGCAGCGAGAAGCACAAAGCTACTGTGACTATGGCTTTTACAGACCCGGCTAGTAGAAATACCAGGAAAAAGCTTAAGAGGCTAGAAGGACTACAGGATAAGTGGTTGAGGGATTTAGTGCAGGGTGCTGAGAAAGTCTACCAAAACAGGGAGACAGAGGAGGAGAAGGTGCAGAGAAAGAGAAAGGAAGAAGATGAAAGGTTGATGAAAAAAGAAAAGTGACAGGAAAGGAACTTACAAAGAACCTAGGCTATAGTAGTTAGGAAAAGCAAAGAAAGAGAGACTCCAAACAAAAGAGAAACAGAAAACCTCTTGAAAAGGACCAGGGTGAATATTGCAAGCAGAGGGGGCACTGGGCCCGAGAGTGCCCCAACAAATGGAAGCCAGGGGCAGGAAATCCCAAGACTTGGGAAAAGCACTTCCATACAGTAAAGGTGTTATCCCTGGGGAGGACAGCAACTAGGGAGGATGGGGTTCAGCAGGACTTGGCAATATCTGAGTACAGTACAGAGAGTTAAGAGGATAACTTTGAGAAGCAAGTTCTCGCCATTGACCATGGGCTCCAGGAAAGGACCCAGCTTCTCAGGCTTCAGCAAAAACTACTTTATTCTACTTAATCAGATTTCTGGACTTTTGTTTAACTGTGTTAATTGCCTTGATCTTTTGTGCATCTGAAGCTGGCCTCACACTCCTGATCCTTTTGTCTCTGCTTCCCCACCTTGTATTACAAGATGTATCAAGATGCCTGCTCCCAACACTAGTGTCTTGTATGAACTACAGTAATTCCAGATCATGTAATATTGGAGTACATTTTACTCAGTGAATATACCTTCCCATTGTGTAGCATTTCTTTTTAAAAATAATTTATTTATGTACTCTATGTCCCCACCACAGGTTCCATACCCTCTTCTTTTCCTAGCCCTCCTCCCCCACCTCTCCTCAACCCACTTTTTCTCCATTTTTCTTCAGAAAATGGGAAGCATCCATGGACATCAACCAACCCTGGCTTATCAATTGCAATAAGACTAGGCACATCATTTACCATTGAGGTTAGATAAAGCAGCCCAGTAGAAGGAAAGAGCCCAATGGCAGGTAACAGAGTAAGAGCCAGCTTCTGTTCCTGCTGTTAGGAATCCCACTTGAAGAAAAAGCTACATAATTATAACATATCTACAAAGGACAAAGATGGTTCTCATGCAGGCTCCCTGGTTGGCAGTTCAGTCACTGAGCCACAGTGGCCCCAGGTTGGTTGATTCTGTAGGTTTTCTTGTAGTGTCCTAGAATTCGTCCCACCTCTTTTACAGGATTGTCTAATCTCAACCTTATGTTTGATTATGGATCTCCATCCGTTTCCATGAGTTTCTGGGTAAAGCCTCTCTGGTGAGAGTTATGCTAGGCTGTTGTCAGGAGGTATAGCAGAATATCATTAGCAGTGTCAGGGGTGGACTCTTTTTCATGGTATGGGTCTCCAACTGTATCATTCATTGCTTGGCCCTTTTCTCAATTCTGCTTATGTTTACCACAGTACAGCTTGTATTCAGGACAAATTGGAGGTTGAAGGTTTTGTGGCTGGTTTGATGTTTCAATCCCTCCTTGCCTGGTTACTGGAGAAAGCAAGTTCAGGCTCCATATCCACAATTGCTAGTAATCCTAGCTAGTGTCACTGTCATAGATTCCTGGAATTTCTAAGAAATATTTTTCCATGACATGTATTTCTTTTTATTTATTGGACATTTTATTTACCTTTCTGGTGTTATCGTTTTTCCCCATCCCCCCACACCCAGAAACCACCTATCTCATTCCCCCTCCTCCTGCTTCTTTGAACATGTGCCTCCATCCTCCCTTACCTATAGAGCTGGAGCCATGGGTTCCTCCTTATGTTCTCCCAGGCTGGTGGTTTAGACCCTGAAAACCCTGATTAGTTGGTATTGTTCCTCTCCCCATGGGGCCGAAAATGTCTTCAGCTCCTTAGTTCTCCTCTCTAACTTCTGTATTGGGAACCCCATGATCAGTTCAATGGTTAGCTGTGAGCATCTGTCTCTGTATATGTCAGGCTCTGGCTGATCTCTAAAGAGACAGCTCTGTCAGGCTCCTGTCAGTATGCACTTCCTGGCATCCACATTAGCTTCTGCCTTTGGTGAATGCACATGGGATGGATAACCAGGTGGAGCAGTTTCCAGACAGCCCCTTCTTCAGTTCTTGTGCCACACTTTGCCTCCATATTTGCTCCCATGAGTATTTTGTTACTCCTTCTAAGAAGGACCAAAGTACTAACACTTTGGTCTTCCTTCTTCATGAACTTCATGTAGTCTGTGAGTTGTATCTTGCTCTAAGAGGAAGAACTAACAAATAGGACCTCATAAAATTGCAAAGCTTCTGTAAAGTAAAGGACACTTTCAATAGGACAAAACAACAACCAACAGATTTGGAAAATATTGTTACTAACCCTACATCTGAAAGAGGGCTAATATCAAATATATACAAAGAACTCAAGAAATTAGACTCTAGACAAACAAATAACCCTATTAAAAATGTGGAACAGAGATAAAGAATTCTCAACTGAGGAAATTCAAACGGCCAAGAAGCACCTAAAGAAATGTTCAACATTCTTAGTTATCTGGGAAATGCAAATCAAAACATTTGATTTAGTTATCTGAGATTCTACCTCACACCAGTCAGAATGGCTAAGATCAAAAATTCAGGTGATAGCAGATACTGGAGAGGATATGGTGAAAGTGGCACACTCCTCACTGTTGGTGCAATTGCAAGCTGATACAACCACTCTCGAAATCAGTCTGGTGGTTCCTCAGAAAATTAGATATATCATTATCTGAGGACCCAACTATACACTCCTGGTCATATACCTAGAAGATGCTCCAACATATTACAAAGAAACATGCTTCACTATGTTCATAGCAGCCTTATTTATAATAGCCAGAAGCTGGAAATAACTCAGATGTCCTTTAACAAAGGAATGGATACAGAAAATGTGGTACATTTATACAATGGAGTACTACTCAGCTCTTAAATCAATGAATTCATGAAATTCTTAAGCAAATGAATGGAACTAGAAAATATTATCCTGAGTGAGGTAACCCAATCTCAATAAATCACACATGGTATGCACTTACTGGTAAGCGGATATTAGTCCAAAAGCTCACAATACCCAAGATACCACTAATAAATATTTACAATCACATAAAAATAGTCAAAATTAAGTCGTGTTTTGTTTGCAATCCATTGGAATTTATTAAAATTAACAGACAATCTGTAATGAGAATTTAGTTCTAGCAATGTGATAAAACATATATCAACCATTTTTTGTGCTGATCAATTATATTTCAAAATTGCATTTTATCTTTTTGGAACTATGGTCATTGGGAAAGTGTAAATGAGAGTTTTTACTTTTAGTTTTTATAAGACTACATTGATGATATTAGGAGAATAATGACAAATCTAAAATCCCTTTTTAGTTAGTTCATCCTAGAATTCTTTCTTTTAAATATGAATGTACAATATTTTTAAGATATATGTTACAAATGTAACTGTAGACAATTGATTCTAAATTAATATATTCATTTATTATATAATTTATTAATAAATTCTCTTTTATGTAATATAAATATATATTTTGTATTAAATATTTAAATATTCATATGTTCAATAATTTTAGTCAAATAACATATAACATAGTGATTTCCACATAATTAGGCTTTTCTTTTATCTAGTTTTGCACTATTTAGTAATCAATGTTTCATGTCAATATACTTCACTTCTATTCACTTCATAAGGTTTTGGTTAAGTTAATTATTTTGTGTATATGCTCTCTACAGCTAAAGATCAACAACTGGAAACAGAAATTCTACATTACAAGCTATAATAATTTAATCAATAGAATCTTACACTGAGAAACAAATAACACAACTTAAACAACAACTATTTCAAGTTGAAATTTCTTATTTCAAATAGACTGAATTATTTAGAAAACCAAAATGGTTCCATATTAGCCAGTATTTCCTGTCCTCTAATTTATAGCAAACTAAAGAAACCAACAACTTTAAAATGTAAGCACTGGAGAGTTTGAAGATAAATAATGTTTTTAATGAAAATATGTTACTGTATAAGAATCCTCTCTTCCTGTGAGCTGGCAAGGTATCTGGAATATGAAAAAACAGTATTTCTAGTCATACTGTTTAGCACTTATTGGGGAGACCTCTCGGGAGTAATTACTCACTAAGTGTTTAGCAAAACAGAGCAGAGGGAGCTGACAAGCAGGACTCACAGTGATGTAAACTGTATTGGCAATGCTGTCCAGAGAATAAGCAATGCCTCAAGAGCACTTCAAAGGTGATGTAATAGGAAGTGTACCTGAGTTTGACTTTGTAAAGATTGTAGCTGTTTTTAACATCTAGGGTCAGTTACTGTTGGGAATCATGGTGTACTGATTCCATGCAGCTCTGTAAACAGCCCCACCACAAGCAAATTACAGAAAAAGCTTTGGAAGCAGTTTGGAGAAATTTCAGAAATAACTACTGGAAATAGTAGCAAATTGCTTATTTATTTACAATTGAACTTTCTAATTGTGGGAGCTCCTATATATTAGCAACAGCCACTGGAGAACTTTAATAAATTTATTGACTTTGGAATTTCTATCTATCTCTTATGACTTATTTTGGAAGTATCAAAAGATCACAGGGTAAATACCCAAATACATTGGGCACAAAGCAGTGTGGACTAGTTTTCTATTAGAGGTTGGATGATTTTGTTCTTTTTTTATTTTCCCAGCATAAAAAATTTATTTTTTTATTTTCCCAGCATAAAAAATTCAAGCCCTGGGGCACAGTTTTTCAACCTCCAGAACTTGAGCTACAACTTCAGGAAGGGTTGCATGCTCCTGCCTCAGCCTCCAAAGTTGAAGCTTTAGCTACAGGTGAGAATTTGATATGCTGCTGCTTCTAGTGTCCAAGATCTGCAGTTGTTTCTGTACAAACCTGGGACTCCAGCCTGTGCACCTGTCTTAGATGGTACCTGGCTGTTCTTGCTCTTTCATCTACCAGTTTCTCAGTGAGGTAAACTCCAACCATGAAGCCCTCCAGGAGCATATGAACTATAAGATTCACTGACAATATTTCAACAGCACCCTGAACCTGCTGACTGTACAGAACTGTGACATGAATACAGAACCAAGAGATTTGTTTCCTTCCAGAGTACTAATTTTTTTTTTCATTTCATCTTAAATCTTACTCCCTGTGGTAAATAAAATCCCCTTTGCTTTAAGTTTGTCATCCCTACTATAATAGTCCATATTACCGAACTGTGTCATAGAATAAACCCTTCATTAATTGCTTTCCTCAAGAGGGTTTACAACTGCAGAAGAAAAAGAAATCCAATCATGATGATATTACACTCTGAATTTTTACTCCTTTTCATCAAGTACTACAATCTTGAGTTTGGAAGAATGATATAAATTATCATGTAGGTGTTGTACAGAAAAGAAATGAAATGTGGTATGTAATATTCGTTATTCAGGTGCTAGCTGGTGCAAATGTACATAAATATGTCATACTTATCATAGACAACATTAAGTGTGGTTAGTATTTCCGTTTATCAGTGGAGTTAATATACATATCCTTCACAATTCGAACCAAGCAAAGGAGGGCTTTCTTTGAGGCAAATCCCTCCTTCATTTCAGAAAACACTGATTCATATGCTACAATGCCAAGTTTAAGCCTGATGGTCAGAAGCCATAAGAAACAATAAAAGAGGACAATAAAAAATGGAAGGAATAAGTACATTTATGGAACTGTACAGTTGCACTCCAAATGTTTCCAACTTCTGGGCAGTTGTCTATCTCTGACCTCTTATTCCCTTTTTGTCTCCCTCCTTCCAACATCTACAGAAACTTCAAGTTTACTGCTCTATTATTTTTTCTCCCTAACTCCAACAAATTTCCTTCTGCATTGTGTTTGAAGTGCTTTACCTAACAGAGCCTGAAGAAGGGAGACCCCTTTTTAAGGTCATAATATCTCTCTGTTGGATCACAAATCTTCCTGTTGCCTTGTCTCTTCTTCTAAGAATCAGGCTGCACATCTGCCGCTCTCTCTGGGACACTGATTCAGAAAAAGAATACCTGCAGGGAAGATTTGTTGTTCTTCACCATTTCTTAGTTACAAGATAAGATTATGGTCCCTTTACTGCCTGTCTGCATACAAGAAATCATGTAGGGCTGGCTATAACATGTGGTAAAAGCTTGCCAACCACCAAAGGAAATGTATAAAATTCAGAGTTCCCCTTTGGTTTCCTGATATTTGGGATATTTTCTAGTTTTTTTCTTCAGGTCTTCAGGTATGCCATACATTGTGGCTTTATCTCCTAGTGCAGCTCCTCTTCAGACTCTGAAGGTCTCCCTGCAAAGCTGCACCACGTTTCAGATGATAAAATGATTTGTCTCTTCTCATGCCCTCCCACTTGTAAGGCTGATCTTTTGCTATCAGGGTCTGAAGTCTCTTTCTCCCATTATCTTTCTCTCCCTTCTATCTCTCCCTCTCCATCACTTTAACCCTGTCTCTGTTCTATAAAGCCCATTTTGAAGAATAGTCTCATATCAGTTCTGTTGCTGTACCTACTGCTCTTTTATTTTTAAGTTATAATAAACCCAAAGTAAAGGGTGTCTTGTATTTGATTACTTTGTGATCATAGAATTTTAGCTATTCCTTTAGTTAAGGAACTGACCCATAACTCACGTTCATGATCTAAAATTTTGGGGGAAACACCAAAAAATATTTTTTCATCCAGAAAATTGATTCACACAAGAAGATGAGAAAAATGTGTACACTGTTTTATAAACATCATAAATGATGTGATCCATGTTAAAGGCTATACTTTTTATTTTTATATTTAATCATTTCTTACAGTCCAGTTGTTATTTTTCTCCTGTTCCATCTTCTGACTATTCCTACTGTTCCTTAAGCCTTTGATGGGCTTCATAATACTTTGAATTCAGAGACCTCAAATAATATGGATATATTTCTCCTATGTTGTTAATCATCTCTGCAATGACACTAAAACAATTCCAGCATTGAAATTGTATAACTGTTTACTCTCAAACTTCTGAAACTATACAGACATATTTTATATAATTTATTACATATAACATATTATACTGAATATATTTGTTATCAAATACATTTATTCACTATATTAATTACATATACTATATCAAATATTGAATATTCTTATTATTAAATATTATATTTATTAATTATATATTATATAGCATATAATTATATATTTGTGAAATATATAAGTATATAAAATATATTATATAATACAGATTAATATACATTATACCTACATCATATATTTCATATATATGTTGAAGTTTTATAAACTACAGTTATTTATGATGTACAATACAGTTCCCTACTGAAAAAAACTTCGTTTTTGTTTATTCAAATACAATGTGTATGCAATTACTAAATAATATATTTAATTTATTTTAACTGTAAACCAATATATATCCATATTCTGTTATCATAATTCTAGAAGTCTCTTTTTAATAAATTTTTTCTTAAAGCATATTTTTTAAGCATTCTTAACACTTAGCATTACATGTCACTCAGTATTTCTTCATGATGTTTTCCTTTCTTTATTTTGTTTATATGTCTACATCTATAGTATGTGCAGTAGCTTAACAGGTTTTATTATTTGGGCTAATTTATGGTACCTTTTTATACTTCGTCCTTTTTTTTTTTTTTTTTTTGTAATAAACATTTTAAGTTCTCCACTATACTCTTTTTAAACATCTCATAAAACTGTAGTTAAGATTCCTCACTCTTAAATTTTTCCCTGCCTATGAGAGTAACAATATTCATCTCACTGTTATATCACTAAGAAGCTCATGCCAATGAAAACCTTAAAATTTGTAAAAAAAGTAAATTGGTGCCATTTAAGAATTTACATCTTCATCTTGATATTAATTATACAGATTTCTACTAATAGGTTATGGCTATGCAATAAACCCTAGCTAATCCTCTCTATTCCAACAAAACCACTACTTTTCCCTAGAGAGACAGCCCAACATTTACCACCTTAGTCCCCAAGCCCAGGGAATAGGGGCGCTGACTCATCATCAGCTTCTTCAAGCTGATTATGGGAGTTGAGATATTAGAAGAGGAGTGGGGGGGAGAGCAAATTGACAATCCTCTGATGCTGTGTCTTCGCTGCCTCCAGATGGAATTCATGGACCTCAGAGGTTTGAGCAGGTCTGCCCAGCTTGCTTGTTGAGTAGATACACCAAGGCTGATCATTCTGCAATATACAATTCACAAAACCTTAGACCCAGTCCTTCTTTAACTTTTTTTTTTTAAACTGATTTGAGATGGTCAGCCTGTGAGTTAAGGGACTATAGCAAATTCATGACTTGGAGTTTATTATAAGGGTGTTCTCTATGTTTTATTTAGAAATAGCTGAGTGGAGTTAACAGGCAACAGTCCAGATTACCTTACATGGATAGCTGGCTTTCAAAACATCAGAAATCCTTAGAATTGACATGACAAACATTTCAGTATTAATGTTCACTTTCATTAGAGACCTGTCTGCTCCGGACAGCTTCCCATATTGAATTCTAAGAAGAAATTGAGCATCCTTGGAGTTACTCCCGTTGTGGTGAGACAGCCACTAGGCAAGAATTGCCACTTTCCTTCTACAGACAAACTACTGTCCAGAAAAGGACACACTTGCAGAATAGTCGACTGATTATATCTGCCTAGACAGAGTAATCAGTCCTTAATAATTCTGCAGCACTAAGGTCTGTCAGATGATCCTGGGCCAGAAGGCAGAAGAACAGATGCTCCAACGTTTTGAAGTAGAGCGAGTGTCCAGGTGTTCAGAGGTCTCTATAAATTGGCTAAGTTTTAGAAACTATGAGTTGTGCTTTCCAGAATTATAGTCAACTCAGTCATTCTGGATTTCTCATGGGGTTGAAAACATATAGCTATTGACCTTAAGAGAAAAGATTTGAGTGGATGATCGTCAGCTGACATTCATCCTAAAGCCAGGTTCAGAACTAAATGTTCTAGTTAGAATAGATGACAGAGGAGCTGGTTAGTCAACAAAAGGATGGACTGGGTACTAGGACTATCCTGTACCTCACTGGTACAAATTGGCATAATTATGCTCTAATTGTATTTTGAGAGAAAAGTTTCATTTTAACAGGAAGGGTGATGTGTAGGAGAAGCTAAGGTAGGAGGAGTACTGAGAGGAAAAAAAGGAGTAAGAAGAGGAGAAGAAGAAGGAGAGGAGAAGCTAGGTGATAAAAGAGAGAAAGAGGGGGGAGACAGGGGGGCAGATATTCATATATCTCCACTAGTCAAAGATAGTTGTTATATCTAAGTCGGTCAGTGGGTTACACCTCTGATTGAACAATTCCAAACTTATAAAGCCTGTGATTAACATTATTTAAAAAAAAATGTATAAATGCAAAAAGGGAAAGGGGGCATGGGATATCGGTTGCCTAAGGGGCGTGGGGGGGAATGGGGATAGGGGATGCCATCTGAAGTGTAAATAAAATATCTAATAAAAAAACAACAACAACAAAAAACAACAAAAATTTTTTTTTCCCTGCATATTAAGCAATTTCCAGAGGATTTCTACTTTCACCCTCATTCTCTGTCATCTCATGACTAGAAGCTTCTGTCTTTCATTTACTGCATGTATGTGTTAAAAATCTGACCCATCACATCTTTCCTTCCCCGAACTTGCTTGCTATAATTATTGATCAGTTTGGTCTGAACCGAAGTTTTTAGGTGTGAGAATTGAATTAAATCTCACAACAATGTTGTAAAGAGAGAGGCTAAGGTAAAAAGTGATTAAGATACTTTACTAAAATAACACAGTAATAGAAAAAATTGGAGGCATTTCAGATCCTGACAAATACAGAGGCAGATGCTCACAGCCAACCATTGGACTAAACACAGGATCCCCAATGAAGGAGTTAGAGAAAGGACTGAAGGAGCTGAAGGGGTTTGTAACCCCATAGAAAAAACAACAGTATCAATCAAGCAGACCCTCCAGAGCTCCCAGGGACTAAACCACCAATCAAAGAGTATATACATGGAAGGACTCATGGCTCCAGCAGCATATGTAGCAGAGGATGGCCCTGTCAGGCATCAATAGAGGGAGAGGCCCTTGGTCCTGTGAATGCTTGATGCCCCAGTGTAGGGGAATATCAGGGTGGCAAGGCAAGAGTGGGTAAGTTTGTGGAAAGGTGGGAGTGGGTGGGTGGGGGAACACCTTCATAGAAGCAGGGGGAGGGGCAGGGGATAAAGGGTTTTGAGGGGGGGAACTGGGAAAAGTGATAACATTTGAAATGTAAATAAAGTATCATATGTATGTATATGTGTGTGGTGTGTATGTATATGCATATGTCTATATATTTGAAATATTCAGCCCAATTATTTAGTTTAGCATTTTACTTATAATAAAGAAAACTATACAGTATTCAATCATATTTTTATATTCAAGGACATGAAAGTTATCTACCAAAAACTAAACAAAAAATATAAAAGTATTAAAGCATGTCACATTTTTTTTGCCTCTCTCTGTCTCTGTATCTACAAGGCAAATGCCATGTTTATAAACTAAATTGTCAGCTTAAAAAACAACTTTAATTATTAGATTAAAGCAGTTTCTAAAACCAACCTTGTTTTAGACTATAAACCATAAGACATTTGGATCTTTAAGTTCTAAGTACCTTAAAGTGACTGACATGATTTGAGAACAATAGAATATATAAGTTTCCCTATGAATAAATGTTTAGCATAGTCTTAAGTATTCCTCAGAATGTAATGCCACCTCAGGGGTAAAAAGCAGGGTGACCTTGGCAAAGAAGACCATGCTGAAAACAGAGGCTTAAAGTTGTATACATCTAAATTGTGTGACATCCAAATCAACTTCTAACTTCTCATATGTGATGGATATTTTTCCTGGTTCCATTTATCTTCCTTGCCTTGGATCTTAGGTTAAGGAAAAAGACGCAGGAGTGATCAATTTTCTTTAAGTTTTTCCCAATATTTTATATATTTTTAGATTGCTTACACAGTGTAAATGTTAGCAAAAAGTAAAGGAGCAGTAAGAAAAATCAAAAGAAAAGATGAGAGAAAGATTTTTGAGGGGAAGTAGAAAGAGAGATAAAAGGAGACAAAAATTTTCATAGCCAAGTAAGATCTCCTGAAATTCAGAACATGAGTGAAAGTTCTCTATATGCTACTAAATGTAGTCATGGAGACATTATTTTCTCCCTACACATAAACTTGTTTAGTTGGAAACTACATGCAAGGGCATATTTTCTTGTGTTTTATTCTTTTAAATTTTAGAACATTTTTTACAAACTTAGTTCTTACACACATGTATTTTCTGGGATTTTGAAAATGTATTTTTTTTCTACTGTTTCAATCTCTATTTCATAACAATGTAGACAAGGGGAGAAATTCTATTGAATTTAGATGTATTCTCTTAAATTATTCCTTTGCTGAATTGTTCTTGATTAATAATAATTATAATAATAATTGAAAAACAGAAATATCAAATATTGTATGTTGAAGCTGGCTTTTGTTGTTTAGTGTAGTAAGAAAAATTGAACACCAAAAGTTATGATCCCAGCCACCAAAATACTTTAAACATGTAGGTATATTCCAGGAATATTTACCAATGCAATTCAATGCACTCACCTTGAGAAGAAGAGATGAGATAGCATTTTCCAAATGAGATAACCATGAACATATGAGTGCATCAAATTGGATGCCCTTTAGGCATGCTTTATCAGAACTGTCAAAGACATGGGAGATGGAAGTCTGCGAGCATATATACACCTTTTATATACCTTTTGAAGGTTAGAAGTACTGATGCCTGAGTATAGGATGGGGTGGTACATGTATAGATTTCACTTATGGTCTCATGGAAATGATGATGGTACAGAGACCTTAGATCATCAAACAAACTTGCCAAAACCCACATGAACATACAAATACACTTATTTCTGCAACTTCCAGAAAAGAATTTAACTTTGATAACATCTCTTTTCTAGATTGGATTGAACTTTGCATCACTTCAGATCTACAGAGATGTATAAATAAATATGTAAACATTTTGTTAGGAAAATTATGAATATTTGTTACTGAGGCTATCCACAATTGTAAAGGTATATATTTTCAGAGACTCTTATCACTCAGAAGACATGGTGGAAAATGTGATTGCTTAAAAAGCAAACATAAGTTGATGTTCACTGGTCACTTTATTTGTCACTAAGTAACCTAGAAAAAGTTGCTTCTGAGTCCTTTATTTTAATTTTTTAACACAAGAAATCATAAAATTATAATTTAATGAAGCCTTGTAAATAATGTAAATAGTATGCAAATAGGAAGTGTTTCATACACACTAAACACCAACAATATTAGTGCCATTACTAGATGATTTAGAAGCACATCTGCTGTTGTTGAACCAATGTTTTTAAAATGAGAATTGATATCAATTAAGGTTTTAGCAACTTCAGTACTTAAATAGGATATCATGAATCTTCATATCTCACCATTACAATTTATTGACAATACCATACAATATACAAGCTACTCATCTCATTAGAAATAAACAGACAAAGCCAAATAATTTTAATTTTTGTTCCATGGGTCATATGCTAAATATAATTAGCATATATCATAAATAATTGTGTAAAGAGATGATTTTCGTATTAATATGTAATACTGTGGTTGCTATACATGCTGTCTGCTTGGCAAACATCTACTGATGAAAATTACTGCTATCATCACATATAAGATTTATTTGTTCAACTTACATGCTCCTTCACTCAGACAATCACTAACTATACTTTTGCACTTGTTTCTTTCTCTTAGATGTATCATTTCTATTTTACAAGTTATAAATCTAGAGCCTTGAGCAGTAAATAGTGAGTACAGAAACTACACAGGCAAGCATATACATATATTGATGTCTCTGAAAGCAGTCATTTAACATATTAGAAAATTTGAAAATTGTTTTATTTATTTATATTGTAAATGTTGCCTTCCCTTCCCAGTCCCTCACACAAAAGTACTTCACTTCTTTCCCCTCCCTTTTGCTTCTTAGAGGGAGCTCCTCTACCCACACCTGTCACCCATCCACCCACCTCTACCTCACTTCATCTCTTTCCACATCCCACTTCCCTGGGAAGACAAGTCTTTACCAGATAGGCACATCCTTTCCCACTGAGGCCAGACAAGGCAGTCCTCTGCTACATATGTGCCAGGTTACAAACAAGCACATGGATACAATTTGGTTGGTCTCAGGTAGGTCTAAGGGGTCCAGGTTAGTTGACACTGTTGGTCTTCTTATGGGGTTGCCATTCCTTTCAGCTCCTTCCATCCTTCTGCTAACTGTTCCATAGTGGTCTTAACCTCAATGGTTAGCTATAATTATCTGTATCTGTTTCAGTCAGCTGCTTGTAGAGCCTCTCAGAGGACAGCTAAGTAAGTCTCCTGTTTTCTGCCATTCTCAGTATTGAATTTATCTTGATTTCCAGCAGTTTCTGTCTTTTACTAAAGAATATGAGTCTCTACAATACAATCTGGGCCTTCTGTGTTTTGTAGCATTCTCTAAGATAATACTTTGATAATATGCTAGGCAAGACCCTTTGGGATAGCCTCTGCTCCAGTTGTTCCACCATATAAACAAACTGAAAGAAAAAAAGTCCACATGATTATTTAAACACTGAAAAAGCCTTTGTTAAAATTCATCACCTCTTCATTTTAAAGGTATTAAGAAACCATGGATACAAGGAACATATATAAACATAATCAAAACATTATACAGCAAGCCCATAACCAACATGAAACTAAATGAAGAGAAACTTAAAGCGTTTCCACTAAAATTAGGGACAAGTCAAGGCTGCTCACTCTCTGCCTATCTATTCAGTATAGTACTGGAATTTCTAGCCAGAGAATAAGATAACTAAAGGAGATTAAGGATATATAAATTAGTAAGGAAGAAGTCAAAGTATCAGTATTTGCAGATGATATGATAGTATACATAAACATCCCCCAAAATTATACCAGAGAACTCTACAGCTGAAAAACATCTTCAGCAAAATGGCTAGATATGCAATTCACTCAAAAAAAATCAGTAGCCCTCCTTTGTAAAAATGATAGGGGAGTTAAGAAAGAAATTAGGAAAATGATACCCTTTCCAATAGCCACAAATAATATGAAATATAATGTAATTCTAACCAACCAGGTGAAAGATATGAATGAAAAGAACTTGAAGTCCCTGAAGAAAGAAATTGAAGAAGATATCAGAAGATGTAAAGATTTCCTATACTCACAGAGAGGTAGGATTAACATAGTGAAAATGGCCATTTTACCAAAAGCAATCTACAGATTTAAAGCAATCCTGTTAAAATACTAATGTAATTGGTCCTTGAAAAAGCAATTCATATGGAAAAATAAAAAAGCCAGGATACCCAAAGCAGTCTGAACAATAAAAGAATTTTGGGAAGAATCACCCTTCTTGATCTCAAGCTGTACTATAGGGCAGTAGTGGTAAAAATTGCATGGTATTGGAACAGAAAGAAACATGTTGATAAATGGAATTGAATTGAAGAAACAGATATAAACCCACACACCTATGATCACTTGATTTTTCATAAAAAGCCAAGACATACATATTAGAAATTTTTAAGAATGTTTTTCCTTGTGCTCGCTTCGGCAGCACATATACTAAAATTGGAACGATACAGAGAAGATTTGCATGGCCCCTGCGCAAGGATGACACGCAAATTCGTGAAGCATTCCATATTTTTAAGATCCTGGACCGATATCATACAGACCCTAAAAGAACATAAATGTCAGCCCAGACTACTATACCCAGCAAAACTGTCAATCATTATTGATGGAGAAACCAAAATATTCCATGACAAATCCAAATTTACACAGTATCTCAACACAAACACAGCACTTCAAAGGATAATTGGTGGAAAACTCCATCACAAGGAGGGAAACTACAACCTAGAAAAAGCAGGAAAGTAATCTTCCAAAAACCATAAAAGAAGGTAGCTACACAAACATATCTCCACTGCCAATAACAAAAATAACAGGAAACAACACTCATTTTTCCTTAATATCTCTTAATATCAATGGACTCAATTCTCCAGTAAAAAGACATAGACTATCAGACTGGATACGTAAACAGGACCCAACATTTTGCTGCATTCAGGAAACGCACCTCTGTGGAAAGGACAGACACTACCTCAGAGTAAAAGGTTGGAAAACAATCTTCCAAGCAAATGGTCCCAAGAAACAAGCTGGAGTAGCGATTCTAATATCAAATAAAATCAGTTTTCACCCAGAAGTAATCAAAAAAGATAAAGAAGGACACTTCATATTCATCAAAGGAAAAATGTACCAAGAGGAACTTGCAATTCTCAACATCTATGCCCCAAATGTAAGGGCACCCACATACATAAAAGAAACTTTCCTAAAGCTTAAAGCATACATTGCACCCTACACAATAAGAGTGGGAGATTTCAACACCCCACTCTCAGCTATGGACAGATCATGGAAACAGAAACTAAATCGAGACACAATGAAACTAACAGAAGTTATGAACCAATTGGACTTAACTGACATCTATAGAACATTTCATCCTAAAACAAAAGAATATACCTTCTTCTCAGCACCTCATGGTACCTTCTTGAAAATAGACCATATAATTGGTCACAAAACAGTCCTCAACAGATACAAAAAGATTGAAATAATCCCCAGTACCTTATCAGACCACCATGGATTAAGACTTGTCTTTGACATGGACAAAAACAACAGAAAACCGACATACACTTGGCAACTGAACAATGCTCTACTCAATGATAACTTGGTCAAGGAAGAAATTAAGAAAGAAATTAAAGACTTTTTAGATTTAAATGAAAATGAGGACACATCATATCAAAACATGTGGGACTCATTGAAAGCAGTACTAAGAGGAAAAATCATAGCTCTAAGTGCTCACAAAAAGAAAATGGAAAGAGCATACTTTAACAACTTGACACAAAACTGAAAGCATTAGAACAAAAAGAAGCTAGTATACCCAAGAGGAGTAGACGGCAGGAAATAATCAAACTCAGGGCTGAAATCAACCAAGTCCAAACAAAAAGAACTATACAAAATATCAACAAAACCAGGAGCTGGTTTTTTGAGAAAATCAACAAGATAGACAAACCCTTAGCCAGACTAACCAAATGGCGCAGAGACAGCATTCAAATTAATAAAATCAGAACTGAAAAAGGAGACATAACAACAGAAACAGAGGAAATTAAAAAAATTATCAGATCCTACTACAAAGGCCTATACTCAACAAAATTAGAAAATCTGGAGGAAATAGACAATTTTCTAGATAGATACCAGGTACCAAAGTTAAACGAGGAGCAGATAAACCACCTAAACAGTCCCATAACGCCTAAAGAAATAGACACAGTCATTAAAAATCTTCCCACCAAAAAATGTGCGGGGCCAGATGGTTTCAGTGCAGAATTCTTTCAGACCTTCAAGGAAGACCTAATACCAATCCTCTTCAAGCTATTTCATCGAATAGAAACAGAAGGAACACTACCCAATTCATTCTATGAAGCTAACATTACACTCATACCTAAACCACAGAAAGACCCAACAAAGAAAGAGAACTACAGACCAATCTCTCTCATGAATATTGATGCAAAAATACTCAATAAAATTCTCGCAAACCGAATCCAATAACACATCAAAACAATTATCCATCAAGATCAAGTAGGCTTTATCCCAGGAATGCAGGGATGGTTCAATATTCGGAAATCCATCAATGTAATCCACTACATAAATAAACTCAAAGAGAAAAATCACATGGTCATCTCACTAGATGCTGAGAAAGCATTTGACAAAATTCAACATAACCTTCATGTTAAAAGTCTTGGAAAGATCAAGAATTCAAGGCCCATGTCTAAACATAGTAAAAGCAATATACAGCAAGCCAGTAGCCAACATCAAACTAAATGGAGAGAACCTGGAAGCAATCCCACTAAGATCAGGGACTAGGCAAGGCTGCCCACTCTCACCTTACCTATTCAATATAGTATTGGAAGTCTTAGCTAGAGCAATTAGACAACAAAAGGAAGTCAAAGGGATACAGATAGGAAAGGAAGAAGTCAAAATTTCACTATTTGCAGATGATATGATAGTATACTTAAGTGAACCTAAAACTTCCACCAGAGAACTCCTAAACCTGATAAACAACTTTAGCAATGTGGCTGGATATAAAATCAACTCAAACAAATCAGTAGCCTTCGTCTATTCAAAGGATAAACAGGCAGAGAAAGAAATCAGGGAAATGACACCCTTCACAATAGCCACGAATAAAATAAATTATCTTGGAGTGAATCTAACCAAGCAAGTGAAAGATCAGTATGACAAGAACTTCAAGTCTCTGAAGAAAGAAATTGAAGAAGATCTCAGAAGATGGAAAGATCTCCCATGCTCCTGGATTGGCAGAATTAATTTAGTAAAAATGGCTATCCTGCCAAAAGCAATCTACAGATTCAATGCAATACCCATCAAAATTCCAAATCAATTCTTCATAGAGATAGAAAGATCAATTTACAAATTCATTTGGAATAACAAAAAACCTAGGATAGCGAGAACTATTCTCAACAATAAAAGAACCTCTGGGGGAATCACCATTCCGGACCTCAAACTGTACTACAGAGCAGTAGTGATAAAAACTGCTTGGTATTGGTACAGAGACAGACAGGATGATCAATGGAACAGAATTGAAGACCCAGAAATGAACCCGCATACCTATGGTCACTTGATCTTTGACAAGGGAGCTAAATTCATCCAGTGGAAAAAGGACAGCATTTTCAACAAGTGGTGCTGGCTCAACTGGAGGTCAACATGTAGAAGAATGCAAATTAATCCATTCTTATCCCCTTGCACAAAGCTCAACTCCAAGTGGATAAAGGACCTTCACATAAAGCCAGGTACACTGAAACTATTAGAAGAGAAGTTGGGGAAGACCCTCGAATGCCTAGGCACAGGGGAAAAATTCCTGAACAGAACACCAATGGCTTATGCTCTAAGATCAAGAATCGACAAATGGGACCTCATCAAATTGCAAAACTTCTGTAAGGCAAAGGACACTGTCAACATGACAAAACGGCAACCAACAGATTGGGAAAAGATCAATACCAATCCTACATCCGATAGGGGGCTAATATCGAATATTTAGAAAGAACTCAAGAAATTAGATGCCAAACAACAAAATAACCCCATTAAAAAATGGGGTACAGAGCTAAACAAAGAATTCTCAACTGAAAAAACTCGAATGGCCGAGAAGCACCTTAAGAAATGCTCAACATCCTTAGTCATCAGGGAAATGCAAATCAAAACAACACTGAGATACCACCTCACACCAGTCAGAATGGGTAAGATCAAAAACTCAGGTGATAGTAGATGTTGGCGAGGATGTGAAGAAAGAGGAACACTCCTGCATTGTTGGTGGGGTTGCAAGTTGGTGGGGGTACAACCACTTTGGAAGTCAGTCTGGCGGTTCCTCAGAATATTGGACATAGCATTACCTGAGGACCCAGCTATACCACTTCTGGGCATATACCCAGAAAATGCCCCAACAAATAACAAAGACATATGCTCCACTATGTTCATAGCAGCCCTATTTATAATAGCCAGAAGCCTGAAAGAACCCAAATGCCCTTCAACAGAGGAATGGATACAAAAAATGTGGTACATTTACACAATGGAATATTACTCAGCTATTAAAAATAATGAATTTGAGAAATTCTTAGGTAAATGGATGGAACTAGAAAATATCATCCTGAGTGAGGTAACCCAATCACAAATGAACACACATGGTATTTACTCACTGATAAGCGGAGATTAGCCCAAAAATTTGAAACAACAAAGATTCAACTACCAGACGACATGAAGCTCATGAAGAAGAAAGAACAAGTGAGGATGCCTAGGTCTTTCTTAGAAGGAGTAACTAAATACCCAAGGGAGCAAATATGGAGACAAAGTGTGGGTCAGAATCTGAAGGGGGGGGTTGTAGGGAGACCATTCCGTCTGGGTATTCATTCCATGGGCAGTCACCAAAAATAGACGCTGATAGGGATGTCAGGATGGGAAAGCTGACAGCAGCCTGATAAGGCTGTCTCCTTAGAGGTCTCTCAGAGTCGGACATACCCAGAGACAGATACCCACAGCTATCCATTAATCCGATTAAAGGTTCCCAATGGAGGAGCTAGAGAGTAAAGTGAATGAACCTTAAGGGCTGGTGGCCCGGTGAGGAGAGCAATAATACCAACCAGCCAGAGCTCCCCAGGGTCTAAACCACCAGCCTAGGAGCACATATAGACTCCAGCAGTATATGTAGGGGAGGATGGCCTTGTTGGACATAGGTGGGAGACAAGGTCATTGCTACCCTGAAGGCTGAGCACTGAGGGGGGCAGAATCTGAGGGTGGGGAGGGGGGCTGGGGTAGGTGGATAAACACCTTCATAGAAGTAGGAGGAGGGGGGATGGGATAAGGGGTTCCTGGGTGGCGGGGGAAATATGGTAAGGGGATAAAATTTGAAATGTAAATATTATATCCAATAAAAGAGGGGATAAAATAGAAAAGCGAGTAGAACCAACAATCTCAATAAAATGTCAGCCCTCCTAAAAAAAAAAAACTCTCTTGATACTAAAATTTGTTTTGAGAATTGGATATTGCAGAATGATCAGCCTTGGTGTATCTACTCAACAAGCAAGCTGGGCAGACCTGCTCAAACCTCTGAGGTCCGGGAATTCCATCTGGAGGCAGCGAAGACACAGCATCAGAGGATTGTCAATTTGCTCTCCCCCCAACTCCTCTTCTAATATCTCAACGCCCATAATCAGCTTGAAGAAGCTAATGAAGAGTCAGCGCCCCTATTCCCTGGGCTAGGGGACTAAGGTGGTAAATGTTGGGCTGTCTCTCTAGGGAAAAATAGTGGTTTTGTCAGAATAGAGAGAATTAGCTAGGGTTTATTGCATAGCCATAACCTATTAGTAGAAATCTGTATAATTAATATCAAGATGAAGATATAAATTCTTAAATGGCACCAATTTACTTTGTTTACAAATTTTAAGGTTTTCATTGGCATGAGCTTCTTAGTGATATAAGAGTGAGACAAATATTGTTACTCTCATAGGCATTGTACCAGTATAACACATTTAGGAATACAAAGCTTAGACCCAGTCCTTCTTTAACTCTTTTTAACTGATTTGAGATGGTCAGCCTGTGAGTTAAGGGACTATAGCAAATTCATGACTTGGAGTTTATTATAAGGGTGTTCTCTATATTTTATTTAGAAATAGCTGAGTCGGTCAGTGGGTTACACCTCTGATTGAACAATTCCAAACTTATAAAGCCTATGATTAACATTCTTTTTAAAAAAAATGTATAAATGCAAAAAGGAAAAGGGGGCATGGGATATGGGTTTCCTAAGGGGGTGGGGGGGAGAATGGGGATAGGGGATGCCATCTGAAGTGTAAATAAAATATCTAGTAAAAAAAAAAAAAGAATGTTTTTCCTTTTTCAGTTCTGACTAACCCTCTGGATGTTAAGGAATATTCTTAATTTAATATAATCTATTAGCAAAAACTCCCCTTTGTACTAAAACAATGCAACTCATAAAGATAAAAAAAATAATGTTATGTTGAAAAAGTTCACTAAGTGAAATTTAAACTCAAAGGTTAGCAATAATCATGCAGGGAAAACCTAACAATTTCACACATAAAGAAAGATATAATATATATATCACATTAAAATAAATCCTTGAATGAAGAACACAAAATCAATTTTAACCTCCCATTTTGTCTTGACAGAGTTTTATATCATAAATTACATCAGTTCAAATAAAAGGAAATATTCATTATTTGCATGCTTTCATGTTTTGCGATAGTGTCTAATAGAAAACATTCCCATTTTGAGATACTATGCTTCATCCTTTTATTATCTTCTGAACCAAATGTTTAATGAGTTCTGATGGAACAGGGGTATTTCAAATTCTCAGCCAACTCTTCAGGCATGCACACTCAGTACACACAAATACTCAAGGCCCATCTGTCATTGTATGTTCCTTTACTTAGTAGATTTCCATTAAAATGTTCTGATGGAGAATCAATTCATCTATTGTTTGGATGAGTGGTAAAGAAAGTAGATTGAGTTTGCATTATCAGAAGAAAGTAGAAATTACATTTATTGTGCTTTAGGCATGTGCTTTAGACATGAAGTATCACTAGAAGACAAATAAATTGAGCCATAAAGGTACCCAGGCTCAGTTGCTAGGTAACATAAGAGGAGAAATGGGAAATTTAAAGTTGCAGAAGTCGAAGTTTTATTTTTAAGTCAATTATCTGTGCAAGCTATAGGACTTACAAATTTTTCCATGTTATGCCAGTAAATAAAGTATGCAATTTAACACAGTTTTAAAAACAAAACAAATAATTATTTAAATTCCCATTGATAATTTTTTCTAAAATGGAAGATCATAGCAACTTACTATTTGCTATGGACAATTTTTGTGGACAGCTATAATTACTGCCTTAAAACTTCATCTTTTAAATTTAGAATCTCAGAGTTGTATACACTACCCAGGCCTGAGTCATAAAATATGAATTATCTAAGGCCAAGAGAAAAAAATAAAACTACAGCATTGCACTTGTAATTTTGTATAAAGATATATACATGCATTATATAAAAAACATTTATTTTCCATATTATCAGACAAGGGATCAGATCATTGGTATTTGAGTATATCAAAAATATTTCAAACACTTCATCAATAATAGCTTCCTCCCCCCTTGGTTTGTTGTTTTGAAAATCTTGAACACCCAAAATATATTTCTCCTAAAATTATACTTCTTTGATTTGATTATTGAATATATCTAAGCTAGACAAATGTTACTTGTATTACCTTTATTTTCTGTGTGTATATGTGTATGCATGTGCATACCCATATCACAGAATACATCTGTAGGTCAGCTGGCAACTTGAGAGAGTCAGTTTGTCCCTTCCACTGTATGGGCCAAGGGGTGTTATGCTTGACAGTAAGTACCTTTGCCTACTGTGCAATCTGTCCAACCTAAGTTGCCCACTGTGCATTCTCTTTGACCAAAGTTTTGATTTCTAGAGTATTCATGTTTCATATGTATTCTTTATTGTTTGTTTCTTGGGTATTGAAGGAAAATAAAATTTTAAATATCCTAATTGTTAATTTTAAAATAAGAGAGATGGTTGTTTTTAAAACTTATTTGAATTCAATGACATTTCAAATTTTTCCATCTAGATAATGCATGATTGAAATTCAGGTAGAAAATATGTATATACTAGTTAAAGACATAATTTTAAAAATCACATTGATTAAGTCTTGAAACTCACAGCTCTAGAAAATGTACACAAAAGTCCACAGTCAATGTGAAGCTCAACATCATAGTCCAGATAAAATGTCAGTACTCTCAGCAACAAACTACAAACAGCATTATTTTAAGGATTTATTTTTCAAAGCTTCCATGTGAACTTAATGTAAAGTATCAATTAACTCAAGCCATGATTGAATATTAGGTGGCGTTTGGGATTCAGGAGAACAGAAGGACATTCATGTTGCCCGCTTGGATTTTCTCATTTCTAAAACCGGCATTAGAGCAAGGGCTGCCAATTGGATGTGATAGTTTGGGTCTATAGTCACAGTTCTCTAGTAACTAAGAACAGAAGAACGGTTCAAGAACATGCAGGTGCTTGCTAGTTTTACCAACTTGACAAAAGCCAGAACCATTTGGAAAGAAGGAAACTCAGTTGAAATAATATAGTCTCACCAAGCTAGGCCATGGAAAAGTCTACGGTGCGTTTTCTTTACTGATGATTGACATTGAAGGGCTCATCTCTATTAAAGTGTTGCTCCCTTGTGCATTGGGCAGCCATGGAATGGTTTAGGAAAGCAGACTGAACAAGCCATGTGGAGCAAGACAGTTAGCAGCATTACTCCATGACCTCTGTATCAATTTCTCCCTCCAGGTTTCTAACCTACTTATTTCACAAAGTATCTTCCCTCAGTGACAGAGTATGACCTTAGAGTTGTAAACTAAAATAAACTCTTTTCTCTCTTCTTTGGTCATATTGTCTTATCATAGTAATATAAACTTTAAGACACACAGCAACATCCTTACTCAAATAACAAAACAAAACAAAAAACAAAATAGCAAATATAAAAAGTATATAATTAAATATGGTTACAATGCACAAAACAACTAAATGAAACAAACAATAGAAAAAAGTGAAAGTTTGACTACAAAAACATTATAAGAAAACTGAGTGGGTTCATGAAAATATTACAACAACAAAAACAACAAAAAATGAGGATTCCATAGTCAATTTTGAATGTTTAGACCAAAAGGAAGCTATTCTGCCCATGTTTGTGGAAAGACTAAATTGGAAAATGTGTACAATACTTCAGAAATGTTTTGTTCACATTTTTATAACTTAAATCAATTATTCCCATAAAATCTACTGAGTATAAGTAATTGTCTTAGTTAGGATTATATTGCTGCGAAGAGACAACATGACCATAGCAAATCCTGTAGGGGAAACACTTAATCTGGCTTACAGTTTCAGTTTCCTAGACCCACACAGTAAAAGAAAAAAACTTATTCCCTCATGGTTTTGTTTTACTGTCCTTTAGGACAAAAAACTAAATGCAGTTTTCTCATTTCTATGAGAGTTTTCAGGAAAGAAATTTAAAAAAAAAACAAAAACTTATTTTATTACTGTGGTGTTTTGGCCAACATACACTCTTGTGTTTGAATATTTTGTCCATAGGGAATTCACTATTAGGCGATGTGGTCTTGTTGGAGTAGCTGTTGCCTTGTTGGAGGAAGTGTGCCACTTGTGGGGTAGGCTTTGAGGTCTTCTATGCTCACTCTATGTCCAGTGTGGCACAATCTCCTTCTGATGCCTGCAGATAAAGATGTAGAACTCTCAGCTCTATCTCTAGCATCATGTCTGCCTGCATGGCAATTGAACCAGGTTATCAAGCTTAACCATAACTTCGTTTGCACACTGAGCATCTCATTGATCTGAGTTTTGATATTCAATGTATTCATATTTTATGAATGCAGTTTTCTGTTCTAAGAGACAATGAAAGGTCAAAATTTGTCTTGCTCTACATCAAGAACTCTCTTTCTTGCTCACTTGTTTTAAATAAAATTTTATTGATAAACAACACATGTACCACATGGTTTTCTCTAGTTCTTTGAAGTAGGCCCACTGTTGGAGTCCAAGGAAGAATACACTTTTCTTGGAACTAAGAGAGTTAAAATGTAGGTGATGAGAAAATGCACATCCTATCCTCTTTGCCTGGTTCTTCCATTTATATAGATATAAGGAAGGTCCAAACAATGTTATCACACTTCTCTCTTCCTTGGCTCATATCAAGGCCATTTTATGGGTGTAATATGTGTTCATTGAAACTGCTTCTGTACAAGAATGAAAGATGGAGCATCCTATTCCACAATATTTTAGACAATACTAATAGATTCTTAATAGAAAATGATACATTACAGTTTGACTGTTTTGTTTTTCAGTACTCAATGTACTTAATTTTCAGTTTTCTTAAAATTTTTAACATCTACTGAGAGCTATTTTTTAATTCCAATAAATACCAACAAAGAGAAAACTGAGAATAACATATAAATGTCAATGAAAATCTTTACAACAATTTCAATAACAGAACAAAATATGACACAGCCTTACAGGGTTTTTCTTCAGTAAAAGTTTCTAGGCTTTAATGAATAGGTCTAAAGAAGAGATCATCTTATTCTATCACCATTTTAGTACATTTCTCACCTGAATTCTATGAAAATGGAAGAAATTGTTTTTCTTTTTATTTTCATTTAGGTTGGGAAATTTTATTTCCATGCATAAAACATTTCTTGTTTATCAGAATGATTATTGATTTCTTACATGCTGTAACATAGAAACCATCTAAAGTTAATTTTAGGTATATAAAAGCCTCAGCTTTGCTTAGTCAAATACTGATTTAATAAATAATTTTATGCCAAATATTTATTTTACATATATTTAAATATCAGAATTGATTTCAATACTATTATATCTCCATATCTAATAGTTTGTTTTACACACAGCCTATTTTCTTTTACAATTTTGGTTGAAAGTTTTGCATTTAAATCCTCTATTCACTTACTTGTTTCTTCCTTTTAAAATTTCAGAAAGGCCTCAGCTCCACTTTACTGTGACAATCAATCAGAGATTGAAGAATACTTGTCATGCTATCCCTGGAACATGACATTTAGGAAAGAGTAAGAAATAATATTAATTCCTCCTAAAAACAAACAGACAAAAAATACACTGTCTTTATCAATCCAATATTTCTAATTTATTGATTTTTTTATCATGCTTTGAATATGAAATGTCTCACCAAGGCTTGTGTATTTAAACATTTGTTCTCTGGTGAACTGTAGTTAGAGAGATAGATCACTAAGGAGTTATTGGGGTTTATTTCATTGTCAAAATATTTGTTACTTTCCTTCCCTATGATGAATTCCCAACCAATAAGATCTGAAGGAAGAAGAATTTGTTTGGTTAACTGTATGGGAGGGTATGCTCTATTAAGGCAGAAAGACATGGCCACAGACAGCTCCAGCTCATAGTTGCTGGAGCATGTAGCTGGGACTCTTTACCTCCTTGTGTTTTGATAGAATAGGAAACACAGATAAGCAGGAAGATGATAGGAAGAGACTTGTACAGCATGATTGCAATGGTCTGTTCAGAAAACTAGGGAAAGACAATCATTTCAATGGATGTTGTACATCAAGGTTATGAGTAAATAATATATCTATTCATATTTGAGCAACCACTAAGGAAACTTTTTTCTAAAACTTTTTATTGTTTTCCAAGACCTTTTTTGAAGTATAGCTGGTTAGAAGATTCTCTAAGTAAATTTTCTATGTATACCTATTGTAAACATCCTGCTGGAAAAACCTCACTAGCTCAGAATTGAGGATGACCCAAGGATAACAACTAGTATAGAACTGAAGTTTCTTAAACCATTTCCTATGATACTGAAAGTCAAGCATGAAGATTACTTATTTATGTGTCAACTCTAACCTGAGAAATATAGTGAAATTAATCGCTGAGCTCAATCTTTATGCCAATTATGCATGGAAAATTAAGTATATGTTACTCAGAACTACTGCTTTATTGGGTAAAATTTTATATAATAAGGTAAAGTTCAGTATAATATTGTGTTCAATATAGTCTAATTTTCTGCAAATCACATTTATAAATTTTTATCTTGTGCTTTTGAATCATGTACTTTTCTAAATTTCTTGTTCAAAATACTGTTTTCTATGTTATACTACATACTTAAATACAATATATTTGACAGCTCACACTTAAAACATATTGCTGAAGAGCTTTCTATAAACTGGCACCAATTATTTGCATTGCAATGGTTGTATTCCCAAGGGATAGTCTGTTAAACAAGCATGTAATTTACTTTGTGATGTCTCCAAATATCTACAATTATGTTCTCATTATAAATTATGATAACCCTTACCTAAGTGTCATTAGGGTCTAGTTAACACTTTATCTTTTATATGTACTTGACTTGCTCATCATAGTCAATAATGGAAAGACTTTCAGTCTTTCTAGTAGATGTGAATTCTGGATCGTTATTTCATCCTTGCAATGTTAATAATTAAGCAGCATATAAAATCCTGCACTATTCTTGCTTTTTGGTAAACTATCTATCAAATATAAAATATAAGCTGGCACAGTTTTCATTGTCATGGATGTTTTATTTTAAATCATGTTTTTTCTTTTAAAATATATTTGACCTATCTATTTCTAATTGATGGTTATGTTTAAGTGCCTGCATGTACATATAGTACCACATGAAAAATGATGCTTGAAGAAGCTTGAAAAGGGTACGGGATGTACTGGCAATAGAAGCCATTGTGAGCTACCAAGTGGGTGTGGAGAACGGAACCCAGATATTCCGTAAGAGCAATATCCTATCTTAACTATTGATAGACTTCTTCATCTTCTATCATAAGTGTTTTAAATATAGCATGACCATCACCATTGTTGTACTGATAGTAGTGTCTGCAAACACACATCCATCGCTTAAATCAGGACATAATTTACTTTCTCCTGGAAAATGTGTTCTTTAATAAAGAGCTCTTTCAAAACAATATTTTATTGTCTTTGATTTCATGAACCTTTCAGACATTTGGCAATATTGAAGCAGAGAGGGTATACTTTCCTTATATATTCATAATATATTTGTGTAATATTTTATTTACTATTGTATATTAAAATTTTAATTATGTCATAATTCTTTCAACTCTCCTATTTTCATGCAGGTAACAAAGAAAACTTCAGTCTCATTATTATTTTCCATAGATTCATTTGGATAAAAACAACTTTCTCCTTTTTACTGCAGAGTTCAGAGAATAGAGCAGGATTTTAATCCTAAAACAAATGATACAGTGATTCACATTCTATAAATCACTTAATTCATGAAACATTAACTTACTAACTGAACTGTAACATGAAATATACTTTTATTCAATGGGTTGGGAATTTTTACATAGACATTAATCAGATGTTAAATTAAATGTAAAATAAAACTCATCATATATAACATTTGTGGGGCATACTGAGTGATATCAAAGTGAACAAATCACTTAAACATGTATTTCTCAAAGGATTTTAGGAGATATAGGACTCTTGAGTATTGGTTGTGCTGAGAATTTTCAAGGACAGGCATTAGGATTTAGACTTTACATTCTAATTCAGAGAATGCTTTTTAGTTCATCTAAAGACTGCTTATAACAGATGATATATAGATTAGACATATAGATACATAGGTTGATAGATAATAGATATATGATGATACAAATAGAAATATATATATGTATATATATATACATATATGATAGACATGGATAATTAGATGTAGATGATGCATAGAAGATAGATAGATAGATAGATAGATAGATA
Source organism: Arvicanthis niloticus (assembly GCF_011762505.2). Taxonomy (NCBI): domain Eukaryota; kingdom Metazoa; phylum Chordata; class Mammalia; order Rodentia; family Muridae; genus Arvicanthis; species Arvicanthis niloticus. Next base: position 72,364,792 of record NC_047659.1, read on the forward strand.
GATAGATAGATAGACAACAGATGATAGAGAGATAGATGATGGGTGAATGCTAGATAGATATACTTGTGTCATATATATCATTTTATATTTATATATGATAGATATATACAGATATGCATAGAAAAATAGATACATTGACAGGAAGATATTTAGATGATAGTAGGAAGACTGACTGATAGATGGTAGACAGATGAAGTTTGTTGACAATGTATTTAATTGTTTTTGTTGTTGTTTTCCTTTGTTTTTTGTACCTCTCCCTGGGAATAAATTTTAGCAGTAACTAACTTCCAACGTAATCAGAGATAGTCTATTTGTATTACATTTAGGTCAAGGCTTTTGGTATGATTTCAGTCTTTATTGTAATCTAAACTGGGGAAGTAAGAAGATTTGAAATTCACATTGTCAGCATTTAAGTCCTATCATTCAAAGATGGCATAATTAAGTTATCTATTCTTTATTTTTGTCTTTTTTATTGGTTATTTTTTAATTTACATTTCAAATGTTATCCCCCTTACAGTTCTTTAGGTTGTCATCTATAAAATGGGTAGTATTTGACCTGGGCATAATAATTTTATACAATGTGTGCAAGATTAGAAGCCATATGGTCAATTTTAATTGTTTTACCAATTAGCAAAACTGATAATAATAATATAAACACATTTATATTATTAGTAATATAAATTATTATTATCAATACAGAGATACTTGTTAAAATTTCATTAAAATGATTGACATTATAACATTGTAATATGCTAGTTATCTTGAACACAACTTTGGAATTTTGTGCTACTTACTTATTAATGATGTTAACCTTTTAAGTTTGTAATATAAATTAGTAGATATATTAAGCACCTATCCTGAATTTGGGGAAATCAGTGAAATTTTATATTAAACTATGAGATTTGATTTAAATGTCAAGTAAATAGTTTAAGTAAATTTAGACCTAGGTGTTTCTATTTTTAATAGAAAATAATATTCTCAATGTGTGAAAAACACATTGAGACTTGCTTTAATATTGTCATAAAAAATGACATCATAGTTCGACACCATGGATTAACTGATTTTATAGAGTCCCTTCCTCAGCAGATTTCCAGGCCACTGTTAGTGTTCAGGACTAGCTAAGAGAGAATGACTTTTAAGTCAGTTTCAGAGTTTAAATCTTTTTTTATGTTTATTAGGAAATTTCCCAAGGATTAGTGTTCAACTACAACACTTTATATTACCTTAAGATAACCAGAATCTCCGGTCACTTGTGTCTAGTCTATATCTAGGAAGGCAAAATGATAAAGAATATATGCTCACTAGTTTTATCTATTCCATTTGTGAGAATACTCAGAGTCCAGAAAGAGTCAACTATCTCTTTTTCTTTTTAACTGACAGTTATTTTCACTGGTAGAAAGATAATATCATATATTTATGTGGCAAAGGTGAATTTTTTGTTTCTGTATTAGGGTACTATGTCTAGCAAATTTCCTATACATTATGGTTTTGAGCAGATATTGCTTTACATAGATACAATCAACAAGGTCTCAGCAAATCATACAAGAGGGCATCTCTTTTGTTTTTGAAAAATATAAGGATCTTTTTCCTAAGGTCCAACAGGGAAATGAATTCAGCATAGACAGAACTAGAATGAAAAAGTAAGGAAAAAGGAGAAGGTGGAGGTTGGTTAACTGAAAACAAAGATGTCTTTAAAACATAAAAATAACTGGTATTTGTTCTAAGCAATATATACTTAAAATATTTTTGATTCTAAATACACTGGTAAGTGAATAGTGCTTCTCCGAGAAAGTGTAGTTTACTAAATGAAAATTCCAGAGCAATAAATGGGCTTGTACCCTATGGAGTTTTTGACCAGGGAATTTTCTTGGATCACCAAAATAATATAAGTAATCAACTGAGCCATTGGTTGCCGATCACAAATCATCATGCTATTTTATACAGTATACATCACATGCTACTGTCACAGATTATCAAGAAATTAAACTGGTCCTGAGCTTGAAACTACTTCATTGCTGAATTATGAATATTCATTATTTATTGATACTAATCAAAATATGTGGTGGCCTGAGCCGCCCCACATTTGGGGGCTAAAATGTCTCAGACCGTTCTGACAATGTTGGAACCTGCACTGCCAAAAGTCTTGGGGGTTAAACTGTTAGAGCCTGCACTGCCCCAAGCTGCTCCAGTCCACGGGTTGGGGTTCAGCAAGAGAGATAATGAGGATAGATGAGAAGAATGGAGAACAGGCAAAGTGTGATTCAATCCCATTTATTCTTCAGTCTCTGTTCCTAGTCCTAATCCCAAATCTTGAGTTCCTAATCCCTGGTTCCTAGTCCCTAGTGCCTCCAAGTTCCAAGTTACTTCTTCCAAGTGTTAAATGCCTAATGTCTAATTCCAAGTTCTTCCTCCAAGTGCCAAGTGCCTAATACCTAATAATCCTTCTTCCAAGTTCTCTAGTCCAAGTGTCTTCTTCCTCAATGCCTAATTCCTACTCCAGTGTCTGAATCTCTGTTACTCCAAATTGTACTCTCTGAAGTGTCTGATTCTCTGATATTGCCTCTCGCCTTTTATATGTCTCACTTCTAAGCCACACCTCTAAGTCACACCTTTAATCATGCCCTTAGGTCTTGTCTCTAAATCTGATCGCTAAGTCACACCCTTAAGACACATACCTTTAAGTCTCACACACCCAAGGGAAGATCCTGGGTATCTAAAGCAAGATGTTATCAGAGTGTGCTCAGCTCTTGTAGGCTGATGTAATCAAATCTCTTGTCAGGGTATATGACTCAAGATGGCTGCAAGGATGATAGCTGCCTTATGTCGGCTCCCCACAAAAATACTAAGAAAAAAGATAGTATTTCAATGGAAAAAATGAAGGCATCTCTTACTGCCAGAAGGTGCTAGGATAACATTGGGAAATAATTGTCTTGTCATTAATAGTGCTACTTATTCATGGATTTGGTATGCAATATTAATGATCAGCCTGGAAAGAAGAACTAAATGATAAAATCATAGAAAGGCTTTATAGGTTTAACAGGTATTTTTTTTTTTCTTATTAGATTAGCTGCTCATCTACAAGAAGTAATAAATCTATTGCTAGGGAGGTCCTTCCATTATGGAAGTTAGGGTATTATTTTGCTAAATACTCTTCATGATGTTCCAAACAAATAGAATACTAAACAACAATATAGCAAAATAATGCTGTGAGCTTACATCAAAACCATTTCTTTTTACATTTCTCAGCAAAGTCAGATACTTTAAAAGGTTCCAAAAAATAGGATAAAATGGACCCTAAATGGGCCATCTATATATTTCTCTCTAATCCTCAAGGAATATCATTAAGAAACGGGCCAAAAAAATGTATGAGTATTGGAATGGAAGGGGAGAGAAAATGAAGTATGAAAATTTGATTTCTGGACATGATCTAGTCATTCTATTCCTGAAATCAGAGTATTCTCATTCCTTGCTCACGATCTCTACAAGTCTGGAATTGTTAACATCCTCCTGAAGGTGGATAGACATATAGGGTCCAACCCCCCTTGAGTGCTGATATGTAGATAGTGGCTGATTGGGTAGTCGGCAACATTTTAATCATTGATATTGTGACTACTAAGATGCATGCATGAGCTTCTGTAAACAAGATCTTGCCCATCCTTCTCTAAACAACCTTAATGAAACTGAATCTCACAAACAAATCAAAAGAGACATGAAAGTGGAAGGGAGTAACTGAAAGAACACACATAATAATAAGAATGTGAAACATAACAAGAAGGATAATGGGTATACTGAATATATTTTATGTATATGAAAATTCATTGAAATTCATTATTATGAATATTTGTGGAGGCTAACCAAAGGAGTAAGAAAAAGAAAGTATTTCATGGAGCATAAATGAAGGCACTAAAATGGATGAATTACAGTGCTCTAAGAGTTCATAAGTTATTAATCAAATATTCTGATGCTTGATGTTGCATATTTCCCTTATGATCTGTTAATCGGTATTAGTGGCCCTAGAAACAGTTCAAGATATTGTTCTTTCTCTTGGCCCTCTACATAAAATGAGTGATAAAAATCTTCCTAAAGACACTAAAGTCTACAGTTGCAGGATATAGTGAAATGATGCTAGAACTGACCTGGAAACTTTCCTCTGGCTTGCTAGTTTTCATAGAGTGGGAAAATACTACACAATCTGTCTAGGGAGAAGAGTCATCAGGGATCTCATCCCAATGAAGACCTGATGTGCTACAATATCAGCATTCCAGGCATCAAGTAGTATCAAGTATGTATCAAGTAGTGAAATGAAACATGAGTGTTCTGCAGATAAGAGCCTAGGTTGACTGTCCTCTGAGAAGCTCTAGCAGAAGATGACTGAGACAGATGCAAATTCGTAATAGCCAACTATTGAACTGAGGTCGGCATCGCTATGTGAAAGTTAGGGAGAGGACTTAAGGAGCTGAAGGGGATTGCAACCCCATAAGAAGGCTAACAGGATCATCTAACCTGGATCCCTCAGAGCTCACAGAGTTTAAGTCAACAACCAAAGAGCAAACATAGGCTGGCCTGTGCCCCACACTATGTATGTAGCAGATGACTGCCTTGTCTAGTACCAGAAAAAAGGATGCACTTAATCATGTAGAAACTGGATGCCCCAGGGAAAATGGATGCTAGTGGGGTGAGGTAGAAGTTGGTGGGTGGGTGGGAAAGCACCCTCTCAGAAGAAAAAGGGAGGTGGAAAGGGGTGAAGAACTCTTGGAACGGGGACTAGAAAAGAGTCTCAACATTTGGAATGTAAATAAATAAGATAATTAATAATAACAAAAAACAATTACTTTCTGATTGGTACCAAATCCCTCTTTACAGGAGAAATTCATGCCTTGTAATTTTAATCTAGCCAATGGCTTCGGAGGTAATTGGCACTAGAGACTAATCTACAATTATTCTTTTGCTGAAGGAGTATGTTGACAAGTTCTCTTCTAAATATTTAAGTTTTGACCAGCAGATCAGTGATGCTCTAGATTTGTTTTGAGCAGTTTCTTTTCACAGTGAATTGTGGCTTACCTGAAGACCCATGGCTGCTGATCAGACTGCTGAGAGCTGGCAAATTTTAAGGGAATGATCTTAAACAGGCCTGGAAACTTTCCTCTGGCTTGCTAGTTTTCATAGAGTGGGAAAGTGCTACACAATCTGTCTAGGAAGAACAGTCATCATATTTCCCACCTCACTAACCCACCCAGATGAAAACATCTAGACATGTTGTAGCCGCTACGCTTGTGAATCAGAGTAGCCATGGTTACCTCTAGAAGAACTGCATCAGTTACTATTCACACAGATAGATAGATTAGATAGATAGATAGATAGATGATAGATAGATAGATAGATGATAGATAGATAGATAGATAGATAGATAGATAGATAGATAGATAGATAGATATTCATTCTTTGACACTCATACACACACACACACACACATATATATATACACGTAAGGACATATATGAGATATTTTTAATAAATTTTTCAATGTGAGATATATATATATATACTGTAACTTTAATGAAATAAAGGCATGTATGTATGTTATGTATGTTATGTTATTCACATAATATCTCTGTGAAATATAGAAAATCATCCTTTTCCTAAAAAGTATGTCAATTTATAATTTTAAAATTAATTATTTTAAGCCTCTGTTTTTCAAATTACATAAAGGTTATCTGCACTTTTAAAATTATTTGGTACTTTTTCTATCAAATTTTAATACAAAATAGTATTTATTATAAGTGACACGACTCCCTGTAAACAGCCAATAATTAATTTTCATTTAACTTTAGCTTCTTTAAGCTTACTGCTTTTACAGTATTGGTGTATAATGTCATGGGAATTTTAAAATGGATAAAATCCCATCTGAGTTGTGAATAGTATTATGCCCTCCCATATATCTTGTTGACAAATCCTGTTTATAGAAAGAACGTGTATCTTGTTTGAGCCGAGGACAGCATTCAGAATGTTGGCCTGTGCATAAATTCTGAAGGTACAAATTGACAAGATGCTTGACAACATGTCAAGAAATATTTGCAAATATCTCTGGTGTCAGCACAATTCAGATTCAAATAAGAAGTTGTCTGATGCAAACTATTTATATATAAACTTGTAAATAGGATGGAGAGGGCAGAAATGAGAAAAGGGCTGTCACCCTGGGCTTCATTTCAGAGTGAAGATAGGTAAATACCCTGCACATGATCATGACTACTGCAAACAAAATGAATAGAGAATATTTAATGTATGTCTCTTAGCTAAAAGACATACAGCAACTCACACAATTAAAATTTATGTCACAATTCAAAATATATTACTAAGCACGTCTGTCTTTCTTATCATGTTCTTTGTAGTAAAGACATTGAACATAGTTCCAATCTACATTTGTTTGAGAAGTAGCATTTGTCACAAACTGTCTTACATCATATTAAGTATGGCATGGTTGAAATGATGACTTGGACTACATTGTAAAAGGGGATTGAATGGTTTTTGCTTCACATGCCAGCACATGCCTATGATTCTAGTACTTGGAAAGTGGAGGGAGGATGTTTTAAGTGATGATGGCCATCAAGAAACCTGTTTTAAAACACAAAACAAGGCTTAGAGAGATGTTTTATGCAGCAAAAGATACATTTGTTGCTCTTACACAGGAGCTGGGTTTAATAACCAGCACTAAAATGGTGATTCACAACCATCACAAACATAAGATCTGACTTCTGCATGCACCAGACACACATGTAGTGAACACATCTACCTGTTAATAAACAAATATGCAAATAAATTAAATTAATGTGAAAGAACACAAAAATGATAAGATGTAAAATCATTCCTAAGTTAGATTATTAAATGACTTCAGTTGTGATATTTTGTCTGAGAAATGATAAGTTATGGTAGAAAACCAAAAACTCTTCTTGCTTTTTTACATGTCCACAAAGCTTCTTAGGTAATTAGTGAGGAATATAGATCCCAGGGACACAATAGTTCAAGTAAAACACACACAATGTGAATATAGCATGGAATACTTAAAACCATTTGGCTTGTTAATGAACACGTGAAAAAGGCAAATAGAATGTTTTGAGAAGCAGGCAGCAGTGAGATTACTAAGAATTTTTACATAATTGGAAGAGATATGGCATGTGTGAGATATTTGACTTTTAGTGAAATCTATCCTTACTAGATTGATACACTTGAAAGGCACAGCTATATCTAAGACAAAAGGTAATATTTTGAAGAATGACAAGAATTAGAAGAGGGATGCTGTTAGAAACAGATGAGTTTTTTAATATCACAGCTTCTATCCTGAGACTGTGAAGCTTTCAGGTCATATAAACTGTTCCAAACTTGAATTGGAGACTTGGTGTCATCTCGGTCTTAGGAAACCATTTGACAGACAGTGACACAACCATAGCAACTCAAAGTAAAGGGAATGTTTAAGCAAGTCAGAAGGCCAAAAGCAATGGAAGGGAAGATGTCTTCAATTCTGTGTATGAACTCTGAATAAATGTCTGACTGAAAACTCAGTTATGTACACAGAGTTCAGAGGCAAAGTATTCCTGTGAAAGATCAAAGTATTGAGCCGAATTTTAATTGAATATGTATTTTGATTGTAATTACTTAAAATTAGAAATAAACACAAAATCAGAATGAAAAGGTCTTAACTACATTATATTAAAAACTTAGAAAACAGTCTATAATTACTCAAACAGAATTAATACAACATAGCTGATCCTTCCTTCCTTCTTTCCTTCTTTCTTTCCTTCCTTCTTGCCTTTCTCTCTTTCTCTTTTTTTTTCTTTCTTTTTTCTTTCCTTCCTTCCCTCCTTCCTTCCTTCCTTCCTTTTTTCATTTTTTTTTCTTCTTTCCCCATGAAAAGATCTGATTGCATAGCACTAGATAGCCTAGAAATCACTGTGTAAACCAGCCTGGAGCTGAAAACATAAGGATAAGCCTGCCTCTACCTTTTGAGTTCTAGAACTAAAGTAGTGCACTACTACACTGAGAGCTTAATTAACTATTTTTAAAAATCATATAAAGATTGCTAGATTTAAGCCAAATGCTTTATTAAGTAGAAGAAAATATTAAATATGCTTTACCAGCACAGCAACAATGGAAAGTTGAATATGTTAATAATGAGTAAATATGGCTTATATATTATCAGAGAAATATAATTCAGTAACTGAAGTAAAAAAATCAATTTTAGGACTGAAAATACAGCATTTAAATTTCATTTATTATTATTATTAATATTATTAATATTATTAATATTATTATTATTATTAATCATTCCATTTGTTTATATTTCAAATGATATCCCTCTTCCTCAACTCATGATTTCACACTTTCCGGTTACCCCTCCACCACTCAACTCCCCCCATCCCACATCTGCCCTCCCAACTACCTTTTGCCTGTATGAGAGTATTCCCCTACCCACCCACACTCTCCAGCCCATCACATTGCTGTTGGGCAAGGTCATTCTCTGCTACGTATGAATCTGGAGCCAAAGATACCCTTAGGTACACTCCTTCGTTGGTGGTCTAATCTCTGGGAGACCTGGGTGGTCAGGCCATCCTATGTTGTTCTTCCAATGGGGTTGCAATCCCCTTTTGATCCTTCAGTCCTTTTGCCAACTCCCCTACCAGGTACACTGAGATCAGACTGATGGTGTCTCCAAGTATCTGCCTCTGCTTTGGTCAGTTGTTGGCTGGACCTCCCCAGAAACTACCATACTTTGATTCCTGACTGCAAAGCACCTCTTGACCACAGCAACACTTTTGGCTTTGGTGTCTGCAGATGATGTATTCCCAGGTGGGGCCATTTACCAGTTGGCCCGCCCTTCAGTCTCTGTTTTATTTGTTTATTTTTTTTGTCCCTGTTCTGTTCTTTGGACAGGAACATTTCTTGTTTAAAAAAAAATTGAGATGGGTAGATGGCTTTGTTCCTTGACCAGGGGCCATGCCTATCTGGAAGTGGTCTCCACAGGTTCTATCTCCCTGTTCTCTGTGTATTATGGCTAATGTCATTTCTAGTGAGTCCTGGGAGCCTCACATTTCTCTTGTGTCTGGGACCCCTCAGTGGCTATCCCCAGTTCCTCACTTCCCCCCTCCTATCTATTTTTATTTGATTTCCTGACTGTCTGTACCTCTCTTATGTCTCCTCCAGATTCTGATACTGCCAAACTTATTTCCTCATCCTCTTTTCCCCTCCCTTGACCTACCTGTCTTTCCATCTCTCACAATCATCTTGTTCTTCCCTTAACACAGGACTGAAGCAGCCACCACCTGATCTTCCTTCTTTCTAAGCTCCATATATAGGTTGTGTCATCCCAGGGATAGAGGAATGATTCGATATATGGAAAACCATCAATTTAATCCAAAATATAAACAAACTCAAGAAAAAAAACCCACATGAACATCTCATTAGGTGCTGAAAAAGACTAACAAAATACAACACCCATTCATGTTAAAAGTATTGGAAAGAACAGGAATTTAAGGTGCATACTTAAAGATAATAAGGGCAATATATAGCAAACCAATAGCCAACATCAAACTAAATGAGTAAAAACTCAAGCTAATCCCATTAAAATCAGGGACTAAACAAGGCTTCCCACTTTCTCCCTACCTATACAATATTGTACTTGAAGTTCTAGCCAGAGACAACAAAATGTGATCAAAGGGATGTAAACTGGGAAGGAGAAAGTTGAGTTATCACTATTTGCAGATGATATGATAATATGCATAAGTGACCCCAAAAATTCAATCAGAGAGTTTCTACAGCTGATAAACAACTTCAGCAAAGTGGCTGAATACAAAATTAACTCAAGCAAATCAGAAGCCTTTCTCTACTCAAAGAATAAACACTATGAGAAAAAAATTAGGGAAATAATCCCCTTCACAATAGTCACATATAAAATAAAAATAAAATATCTTGCTGTGACTCTAACCAAGCATGTGAAAAATCTGTTTGACAAGAACTTCAAGTCTCTGAAGAAAGAAATCAAAGAAGACCTCAGAAGATGTAAAGATCTACCATGCTCATGGGTTGGCAGTATTAATATAGTAAAAATGACCATCTTACCATAAGTAATCAACAGATTTAATGCAATTCCCATCAAAATTCCAAGTCAATTCTCCATAGACATAGAAAGAGCAATTATCAAATTCATTTGGAATAACAAAAATCCTAGGATAGCAAATAATATTCTCAATAAGATAAGAACTTCTGGGGGAATCACCATTACTGACCTCAAGCTATACTATAAAGAAATAGTGATAAAAACTGCATGGTACAGTAACAGGCAAGTAAATCAACATTTAAATTTTAACTTTTTAAATCTCATATAGTAGAGAAAGAAAATATCAATCTTATATGGACCTGTAGAAAATCAAATACTATTGTTTGGCTAAAGGAATATGGCAATAAAATGACTCCTTATGATATTATATTATATTCATAGATATTGCACAATTATAATCATATAAGCTCCCTCCTGCAGGAGATGGAAACAAATATAGAGATTCATAACTGGACAATGTGCAGAAAGTTTGAAACCCTGGAATACTCAGTCTTAAATGGGATGTCTCAAATAAATCCCTTCACTCGAAACTTGGGGATCTCTGTAGAAAAGCCGTCAGAAAGATTGTAAAATCTGTCTAAGATTGAAAACCCAAAGAAAACTAGGCTTTAGACCTTAGATGTGAGCCTATGAACCCATAGAGACTGTGGTAGCATTCATGAGGCCGGCATAGATCTAAGTCAGAAGAAATCACATTATTAAAAGTGTAAGCCCTCAACCTTAATCAAAGAGTTATCTGCTATTGATAAGCACTAGCAAAGAAATAGTTTCTTTCCAAGGGATTCTCACTGTGTCCTGCAAATCACAGTTAAAGACATGCCTCATTCCCAGCAGCTAGAAGACAACACAGATATGAACAATGAATTGACTATAGTTTTAAAGGCTTTATCTTTTTCTCACAATAATTTGGTTTGTTTATTTTATTGATTGTTTTCTTTCTCTTACAGATCTTTGCTTATATTTTAGGGCTTCTAATTCTGTGGGGTTTTTTCTTTTTGTTTGTTTGTTTGTTTGTTTGTTTATTTGTTTAAAGAAGAAATGGATTACTTTGACTCACATTTCAAGTTTTAGTATTTTATGATAGGGAAATCACAGACACAGGAGCTTGAGGGAACTGGCCACATTACATAGAAAATTGGGAGAAAAAAGCAAGGAATATATGCATGATAGTTCTCAGCAAACTTTTTCTAATTATGTATAGTCTAGTATCTGTGTAGGGAATGATGACTCTCTCAATTGGCTGGTCTATGCATATTGATCAAGATAATTAGGATAATATGTATAGACATGCCCAGAGGTTTCCCATAACTTCAGAATGTTCTGTGTGTGAGATAGGAGGACTGGCTTCTAGATAACAAGTTCATGATGAACGTTACCTAACCATTATTAAGTCTACCATTCAGAAATGCTTACTATATAAGATAATAAAACTGAAAAGTTCAAAATATCCCCAAAAAAAAAAAAAACAAAAAAACAAAAACGTAATGGTCATATTCAAGAGTTCAAAGAAAAATTTTCACAGAGGCAATTTCTTCTCCTCTCCCCAACATAACAAATAATAGTTTCATAATTTTTTACTTAAAGGGTAGCAGGAAAACATTCCTTTTTCCCTTTGGTTTCGTATTTGCATGATGTGAATTGAACCAGTGTCATGCACACATTAAGCACATACTCTGACATTGAGCTAAGACACTAGCATGTAATAAGCAGATTAACAGTTTATGCAAGATTTTTCACAGATAAATTTCAGTTTTACAGGTGAGGGAATCTGGGCCACTGTGGTAGATGATCAAATGGGTTACCAAACGAACAACTATGGAACCTAACTCATAGTGAAGTTATTAGAACTTCTTCATTTCTCATCATAGCCCTATCATTGTGCATAGTAAACAAGTAGACACTTGAGAATGCAGATGAACTCAAGCATCTCTTACCTTAATTCTGACACTTTATAAAAATTCATCTATGATCTCTGAAATTGCAAAGAAGCTAAGCTTTTTTATAAAATACTTTATTTTAAATGAGATAACTCAGTCATACAATACATCCCCCACTCACTCCTTCCTTTCCTCCAATCTGCTCCTCATCTACTATTTCCTCCAGATCCACTCCTCCTCCAGTTTCTTTTCAGAAAAGAGCAGACCTTCAAAACACAACAGCCCACAGGACAAAACATGATACAATAGACAAGAAAAAGCCTCCCTATTGAGGCTATACAAGGCAACCCAATAGAAGAAAAAGAGTAAACAAAGGATCAATAATATACTCACTCCTACTGTGAGGAGTCACAAGAACACCAAGCCAATATTAATAACTTATGCAGAGGACTTGGTATAGTCACTTGCAGGTCCTGTGCCTACCACTTCAGTCACTGTGGGATTATATGTTTCAAACTCAGCTGATTCAATGGTCAGTGTTCTACTGTCCTCCATCTTACTCCTCTCTGACTCTGTCCTTTTGGACTCCTATATCTTTCCAACTAACCAGGTGTTCTCAGGGATCTTTAAGAGGAAGAAGCCAATGAGACTTTTGGTTTAGACTCTTTCTCAGCATAATGTTTGGCTCTGGGTCTCTGCACCTTCACAACTCTTCTGCCAGAGGAATTCTTTCTGATAACTCCTAGACAAGGCACCAGTCTATTAATATAGCAGAATATCACTTGGAATCATTTCATTGTTTTTTTTTCTACAAGTAGTATTTGGCTCTACCCTAGGTGTCTGATATATCCAGCCTTTGGTTCCTGGCATATTTAAACTTACATGTGAATATATTCCTTAATTGTATTTCTGAGTCTGAGTTACTCACGTTGATTTTTCTTTATCCATGCATTTGTCTATAAATTTCATGAAGTCATTAATTTTTAAATTGATGAGTAAAATGCACTATAAAAATATACTGCATTTTCTTTGTTCTTTAGTGAGGAACATCTAAACTATTTCTACTTTCAGTCTATTTTCAATAAAGCTACTATGAACATAGTTGAGAAAGTATCCATGTAGTAGGATAAAATATCATTTGGGTATATGTCAAAGAGTAGTATAGATAGGTCTTGAAGTAGATCAATTTCCAGTTTTATGAAATAGCGAAATATTGATTCCCACAGCGGTTATTCAACTTTGTGCTCCCATAAACAATGGAGGATGATTCCCCTTATTCTACATCATTGATAGCATGAGCTATCATGCTCATGTGTTACTGGTCTTAGAAATTTTGTCATATGTATGATGGAATCTTGAAGCAGTTTTGATTTTCACATCCCTGATGTCTAAGGATTTTGAATATTCCTTTGTTTCTTGGCCATTTGAAATTCATACATTTAGAAGTCAAAATTTATATCTTTATACCAATGTATAATTGATTATTTGCTTTTTTTAGCTATGTAATTTCTTCATTTTTTAAAATATTTTTTGGGTAGTAGTCCTTTAGCAGATGGGAATTGATAAAAATCCTCTCCCATTCTGTAATATAGAGCTTCATCAAAATAATGATTTCCTTTGCCTTATAGAAACTTTTCAGTTTCATGAGGTTTCATTTACTAGTTGATCTTAACATCCTCACTATTTGTGTTCTGCTCAGAAAGTACTCTTCTGTGCCAATACCTTCAAGGCTATTTTCCACTTTCTTTTCTATTAGGTTCAGTTTTCTGGGTTTTATCTTGAGGTCTTTGATCAACTTTAACTTGAGTTTTGTGCAGGGTTGTACATATATGTGCATTTTATTGCATTCAAATATTTGTATTTATGGTAACTTTATTTTAAAAATCAGGTATCAATAAATGTATATATTTAGGTCTTTGTCTTCAATTCAATTCTATTGATCAACATGTCTGTATTTTTGCCAATATCATGTGTTTTTTGTTAATATAACACTGTGGTACAATTAGAAATCAGGAGGGTGATACCTCCAGCATTTCTTTGATTGTTCATGACTGTTTTAGCTATTTTGTTTTTGTTTGTTTGTTTGTTTTTCAATAGAGAGTTGAGAATTGTTCTTTCATTGTCTGTAAAAAATTGTGCTGTCTTCATGTTGAGGGTTGCATTGAAAATGTAAATTGCTTTTGGTAGGATGGACATTTTTAATATGGTAATTCTATTGATCCACAAGCATGGGGGAATCTCTCCATCCTCTGATATTCTATAATTTTTTGCTTCAAGGACTTCTTTTTTATCATAAAATGAATTTGGCAGTGTTTCTTCTATTTTTATTTTGTGGAACAATTTCAGGAGTATTGATGTTAGCTCATCTTTGAAATTCTGGTAGAATTCTGCACTAAAACAGTCTTGCCCTGTTTTGTTGTTTTTCTTGTTTGTTTGTTATTTTTGTTTTGTTTTATTTTCTTTTGGTTTAGGTTGCTTTAGTTTGGTTGGGAGACTTTTAATAACTGCTTCTATTTCATTAGGGATTATAAGCATATTAAAGTTGTCTAATCTTGATTTAACTTTCTATCAAAAAATTACCATTTTTTACATGTTTGAAATATGTAGAATCAAGATGTTTAAAGTAGTACCAAATGGTTCACTGGAATTCCTCAGTGTCTGTTGCTATGTTCTTCTTTTTGCTTCTAATTTTGTTAATTTGAATATTTTCCCTCTACCTTTTATTTAATTTGGATAAGGGTTTGCCTATCTTGTTGATTTTTGCAAAGTAACAATTTTTTGTTTCACAGATTCTTTGTATTGATCTATTTTACCGACATTAACCCTCAGGTTGATTGTCTTCTGTGATTTATTTTTATTGGGTATGCTTACTTCTCTTTGTTCTAGAGCTCTCAGGTGTGTTAAGTTGCTAGTATGATGTCTCTCCAACTTTTCTTTTTTCATGTAGACACTTTCAGCACTGATTTTACTGTGTCCCATATGTTTGTGTATCTTGTGTTTTCATTTTCACTTAGCTCTAGAACATCTTTATTTTCTTTATTTATTTCTGTTTTGACCCCTATTTTATTGAACAAAGAGTTGTTCAGTTTCTATAAGTTTGAAAATATTCCATTGTTTCTGGTGTTGATAATGTCCAGGTTTAATTCATGATAGGATGATAAGATACAGTGATTTATTTTTAATGTCTATTGATGCTGACTTTGTATCTAAGTATATGGAAAATTTTGAAGAAAGCCAAATGAGGTACTGAGAAAAAGATGCATTCTTTTGTGTTTGTGGGGATATTCTGTAAATATGTGTTAGGTGTATTGTATTAATAATATTAGTTAGATTAAACATTTCTCTGCTTAGTTTTTGTGACCTTGACATGTTGATTTGTGAGGGGAATGTTGGAGTCTCCCACTCTCAGTCAAAGTAAGATTTTAACTTTAGTAGTATTTCAGTACAAAAGAGAGTACCATTGTGTTTGTGGCTCAGATGTTAAAATTGAAATGTCATACCTGTGGATGTTTTCTTTGATTATTATGTACTGTAAAATCTTATCTCTTTTGATTAATTTTGGTTTGAAATACATTTTGCTTGAAATTAAACTAGGTGGACCACCTTGCTTCTTAGGTTCATGTTCTTAGAATATCCTTTGCCAAACTATATCATGAAGTACTGTCTATTCTTGATGTTAAGGTGTGTTTCTTGATGTTAAGTAGTAAGCAATAAAAGTAAGGATCCCTTTATGTATCCATTCTGTTAATCTCTGTCTTTTTGGGGGAAGGAGAGGGAGGTTGAGGCTATTGATATTGAGAGATATCAATGACTAATATTTGCTAACTTCTGTTATTTTGTTATTGTCACTGATGGTTTTGTTGTTGTTGGTGGTGGTGGTGGTGGTAGTGGTGATGAGGTTTTTGTGCATGTGTGTATGTGTGTGTGTGTGTGTGTGTGTGTGTGTGTGTGTGTATGTATGTTTTCCTTTGTGTTGATGTGAGATTGTATATTTCATATATTTTCATGCATATAGTCAAACTTCTTCTCTTAGAACTCTTCTTAAAACCCCCTTCTATAGTGATAGATTTGTAGATAGTTACTTTTAAATTTTAATTTTATCATGGAATATCTTATTTTCTCCATTTACAGCAACTTAAAGTTTTGAGTTGTATAGTAGTCTGGACTGGCATTAGGGTCTCTAAGAGTTTGAAGCACATCTGTCTACACTTTCTGGCTTTTTGAGGCTCCATTGAAGAGTCAGGAGTAATTCTAATAGGCCTGTCCTTATTTGTTACTTGATCTTTTTTTTGCATCTTTTAATATTCTTTCTTTGTTGTGAAGAATGAAAAATTATAAAAATCATTTTTATAGAATATATACATATATAGATGCCTTCTAAGTTCTTTTAGGGACATGGAAAATTTTCTCTGAAACAAGCCAGGCCAGTTCCAGGAACTGGCTGTAAGGAGTGAAAGTCATTCAGGTGGTAAAAACACAATGACAGGACTGTGGCTTTACAGCTGGAGCTAGTGAGAATAAATAGTTGATAAATGACAAGGTAGGGCAGTGACTTGGTGAAACCACATTTTTGAGAAAATGATTGTTCTGGGTAATTTCCATGGCCATTAACCTTTTAGGGTGGGTTTCTTTGGAATGTATCACTATTCTCATGTTATGTATCCTTGGCAACCTCTCGCCCCCTCCCCACTCCCCTGGTTTGTGGTTTTGCTCTTTAAAAGACCCTGTACCCTTCACTCAGGGCCAAATCTTGCTTGCTCTTGCGAGAGAGCTTGAGGTTTGACCACCGGCTTATTTCCCTAATAAACCTCTGCCGTTTGCATCCAGGTACGGTGTCTTGCGAGAGTTCTTGGGTGGCCACGATATCCCGAGGTTTGAGTAAGGGTCTCCCTAATTTGGGGGTCTTCAGTTGTGTATGTTTAGTGTTTTGATTATTAGGTAGAGAGGAGAGTTTCTTTTTTGTTACAATATATTTGCTGTTCTGTATGTTTCTTGTACATTTATAGGCACCTCCTTTTAAAACTATTTTCTGGGCCTAGGATCTGATGTTTTTCTCCCTCTTTTCCTATTATTCTTCAGTTTGGTCTTTTCATTCTGTCCTAGATTCCCATATTTCCTAGATCTATTTCAGATTCCAAGATCCCCAGATTC
This sequence comes from Arvicanthis niloticus, assembly GCF_011762505.2. Lineage (NCBI taxonomy): Eukaryota > Metazoa > Chordata > Mammalia > Rodentia > Muridae > Arvicanthis > Arvicanthis niloticus. The sequence continues at coordinate 72,381,928 of NC_047659.1, forward strand.
CATAGAAGTTTAGTATCAGATTTTTTTTAGAATCAACATTTTCATTAATCCGTCCATGTCCTTTATTTTATTTGCCAACACCTGACATTCCCTCTTCCATCACTTATACCCCTTTAGATAAATTTGTCTCCACAGCTCCTGTTTGCATTCATAAATATTCTATTTCTGAAATTTCTCACTTTATGTTTCATTTATTGGTTTTATTTTTTATAGACAGGTCTTGAACTGTTTTTTTAATTGTTTCTTTTTAGTTGTTGTTTTATTTGGGATACTATTAAGTAGTAAATTTGTAGAGTGAAAAATTATAAAGATCATTTTATGAAATATATATAGGCTTTTTATTTGCCCTTATACCTGAACAAAAAGAGTGCAGGTTCCAGAAAAAGAGATCCAGAAAGTGGAACTGGATGTAAGATTTCAGGCCTTCACTGCCCTGGGATACATTCAGGGAAGAGCAACATTCCTCAAGCCTCAGGGTGGGGAGGGCCCAAAGCAAGAAGGCACATTCCTGACCACAGAAAAAGATGCAAGTCATCTGGGTGGTTCCAAGAACTAGCTAACTTTCCAGTGTTCTTGGTACCCCTCCCCCCCTTGAGGTCTTCCCAGTATTACAGCCTGCTGATGTTCAAAATTTATAAAACAACCAATCATGTGTAACCGCACGAAAATGCAACCAATCATGTGTAACCATGCAAAAATTCCTCCCTTTCCCTACTCTGTGCTATAAAAAAGCCCCTTAGATTGATGGCCGGGGTCAAATTCTGTTCCTGCATGCAAGAGCAGTTTGACCATTGGCTAGCCAACTCCCCCCAATAAACCTCTGCTGATTGAATCCAGGTATGGTGTCATGTGATTTTTGGGTGGTCATGATTTCCTGAGACTTGAGTAAGGGTCTCTCGAGTTTGGGGGTCTTCAAATTTATGATAAAAAGCAGCAAAACATGGGCCAAAACCTCTTAAAATAAATATGAAGATCTGGAGCAATGAAATAATGTAGTTAAATTATACTCTCAACAAAATTGAAAGACTCAAATTTTTTAATCTCTGTTTTATTGGATATTTAATTTATTTACATTTCAGATGCATCATCTTTCCAAACTTTCCATCCCTAGAAATGTCTATCCCATCCCCTCTCCTCCTGTAGCTGTCAGTAGCCACAGTGAAACTGGGTTCACCTGCAAGAGAGGCGGGCGATGGAGAAGGGACAGGAGGGAGGGAAAAGATGAAGCCAGATCAAAGTTCTCTGATCAAGGCTCAAAGTTTATTGTATGACCATCAAATAAAAAGGGGGAGACTCCACCCCCACAAGAAGAGTCTCTTTGGCACTTCAGCCCAGCAGCATGGGTGAAGGGTATGCATCCTTAATCTTGGGTGGGGGTGTATCAAGCAAGCTCAGCAGGCAATCTATTCAATTCAACTCCTGTGGCAGACTGCAGGTCTCCAAGACAGGCAGCTTCTCAGTTCCTTTTGTTATTTGGTCTCTTGTGGTAAACAGCTCTGTTCAAGCCTGCTCAGGCTAACAGGCTGGCAAGGGTACATTCTCCTATTTGCTTTTATACCATTTTAATTACATGCATGTGTTAAGGTCAGTTTTTGGTTGAGGATCTAGCAATACAATAGATGCAAATAGTCAAGAAACAAGCAAGATAATAAACCCAAATAGTCAAAAAACAAACAAGACATTAAACATAATTCCTTAAATAGTCCCATAATCATTGTTTCAAGGGCTTATCAGGATGACTAAATTATCTGAGTCAACTTCCCTGTCCTAGCCCAAAGTCATTTTCATATCTAAAGACTACATCCTTATTCTAGCCTAAATTTAGATTCCTACCTGAAATTACTTCTTTGTTCTAGCCTAAGATATAGATTCCTACCTGAAATTACTTCTTTGTCCTAGCCTAATGTCAGATTCTTACCTACTTCCTTATTTTTGGCCAATACTATATTCCTTTTAAGAGGCCCATTTCCTTGTCCTTGGCCTGTGTCAGATTCTTGCCAAGCAGCCCCAAAGGCTCTCTGCATCTCCCCCTTTTTTATTTCAACAAGATTGAGCTGGATTTGGTCATTCTTGCAAGAATGACTTCCTTACCTTTCATGGAATATACATTATCCAAAGCAATGTACTTCTGTCTTAGGTTGGTAAGGCTCTGTGAAGAATCTTACCTGTCTTTGGCTTGCCAGCCTGTTAATTTAATAACTCTGACTGGAGGTCCATTTTCATGTTCAAGCAATGTACTTTTGCTGCCAACATGCTGATGCTGTTAAAGACAAGCTTTAACAAGGTGGACAGGTATAAAGTATTCCCAGGACAATAAGGACTAGCATGATCAAGCTATATATGCCATTCTTGAAGCTTGACCAAAATAGAAATACAGACCTCTGGCCATGGGTAATTTTATTAGCAGTATCTACCACATCAATGCTCAGCAGAGCAGCATTCTTGAAATTTATAAGCTCACTATGTAAAGTTAAAACATCCAGAGAGCTGTTAGAATTATACCAAATACACTACAAGTGTCTTTAAGCTTTTTCCTTCTGCAAATGCTTTGACACAAGAAGTTAAGACAACTACTTTTGTTAAACATTTAGCAAAAAATGTTATTAATGTGTTGAATATAAAAGAGGATTTAGATAAGCATTTGGAAGAATGGATTGGATCTTTATCTTATTCAACTTATTGGAAGGATGTTCAGAATTTAAGGGTAAGGAGCCATCTAGTGTGTCATGCCAAATACCATTGGATTCATGTTATTTCTAAAATTTACAGTGTTAGTCATTATAATTAGGAAATTTACTGGTTTAATTCTTATAGGTCTGCCTTTATATGTTACTTTACCTTTTTTCCTTACTGCTTTTAGTATTTTTTTCTTTGCTTTTTAGATTTGATGTTCTGATTATTATGTGACGGGAGGAATTTCTTTTATGGTCTAGTCTATTTGGAGTTCTATAGGCTTCTTGTATATTTATGGACATCTCTTTCTTTAGGTTAGGGAAATTTTCCTCTATAATTTTGTGGAAGATATTTACTGGCCCTTTAAGTTGGGAGTCTTCACCCTCATCTATACCTATTATTCTTAGGTTTGGCTTCTCATTGTGTCCTGGATTTCCTGGATGTTTTGGGTTAGGAGCTTTTTGCATTTTGAATTTTCTTTGACAGTTGTGTCAATGTTTTCCATGGTATCTTCTGCACATGAGATTCTCTCTTCTATCTTTTGTATTCTGTTGGCGATGCTTGCGTCTATGATTCCTGATCTCTTTCCTAGGTTTTCTATTTCCAGTGTAGTCTCCATTGAGATTTCTTAGTTGTTTTTACTTCCATTTTCAGATCCTGGATGGTTGCTTTTTAATCCTTCACCTGTTCGGTTGTGTTTTCTTCCAATTCTTTAAGGGATTTTTGTGTTTCCTCTTTAAGGGCTTCTACCTGTTTACCTGTGTTTGCCCCAAATTCTTTGAGAGTGTTATTTATGTCCTTCTTAAAGTCCTCTATCATCATCATGAGAATTGATTTAATTCTGAATCCTGCTTGTCTGGTGTGATGGGCTGTTCAGGGCTTGCTATGGTGGGAGAACTGGGTTCTGATGATGCCCAGTAACTTTGGTTTCTATTGCTTACATTCTTGCACTTACTTTTCACTATATGGTTAACTTTAGTGTACCTGCACTCACTGTCCTTCACTGGAGTCTGCCTTTCCAGTTATCTCGCTTGTGTCAGAACTCCTCAGCATCCAGATTTCTCTGTGATCCTGTGATCCTGAGCTCCAGTTGCTCTGAGTGCAGTGGCTCTTCTAGAATGTCTCAGGATATAGTGTCTGCTGCTCTGAGTTCAGTGGCCCCTCTAGGATGTCTTGGGATATGGTGTCTTCAAGGGAGCAGACAAGCTGGGTGTCTGCCCCAGCCCCAAGGACCAGGTGAGGGACAGAAGTGGAGTGGTATTCCACAGGGGTGGTGTTTGGGTGACATGTGGATCCTGAGCAACCCTTGCTCCTATGCTCTGAGGCATAGGGCAGTGGGTAATTGTTCTTACCTGCTGCTCTGAGTTCAGTTGCTCCTCCAGGATGTCTTGGGATATGGTGTCTTCATGAGAGCAGACCGGCTGGGTGTCTTTCCCAGCTACAAGGACCAGGTGAGGGCTAAGTGGAAATTATAAAGTAATATTTCTACCTAATAATGTTAGCCTTGAAACCAATAGTTTAAGTCAACTTAGGCATTTAATTCTGTATTATTCAAATATAGTTTCCTCTTAAATTGTGTCATAAATAAAAGGCAATGTGTCTTTATACCTTTTGTTGGAAGTTCATAGTTATTATGGCTTTCAGAGTTATTTCTCCTGTGGAAAATTTATTATTCAATCATTTATTTCTTAAAAATCCACAATCTGTCACCACTCCAAAGATCATGTACAGAAATATAACATCCTGCCTTGGAGTTATTGCCATAAAATTCATGATTGTCCTTGTCTTCTTTAATATTAATTAGTTAAAATCTCACATTTTTTTTTTTTTTTAAGATTAGAAGTTCCCTATGCTTGGTACATTCATTTCTGTGGCCATTGTATTATCCGAAGTCTCTACATATGTTTTTTATTTCAAAATGATTGGTGACCTTTAAAAAAAAAAAAAAGATTTGGCCATATATAGATATATTTAACTTAATAGTAATCTTTAATCAATTATATAAAAAAGTGATTCAAGTTAAACTAAGAGAACCTTAAACTAAGTGTCAAGCAATAGCTTAGAGAAAATGTATAATTTTCAATTATGTAGGAATATTCTTCTAATTTCTCCTCCTTTAGAGCCAGATTTATATATATATATATATATATATATATATATATATATATATATATATATCTCACTGGAAACTGTTGCTGTAGTTGAAAATAGAGACTCCAAGGTTTTATGAGAATTAATTACATACCCAACATGAATAATTACATGAATAATGCCCTTAGTAATCTGAAGCCCAACAAAAAATTTATGAACCAAAAATAATTCTGTCCAACTTTATGAACCAAGATCCCAAACATGTAAGGGAACCAAGATAACACTGCAAAGCAAATGGATAGCAGAACACAAAGATTTGAACAAGCCAACACAAGCCAGAAAGTCTGTTCACCTTACCATAAAATTGTAGATAATTTCGAAATAAGGGACTTGTATTAAGTCATTAATCTTATGAGAGTTGGTCTCAAAGCCATAGTCAGACATGGCCACAGTACAGTCAGCACATCAATAACATGTTATTTCTACAAGAAAGGCAAAAAGAAATAGACTAATTCTATAGAGTTAATAACTCTAGTAACAAAAGTCTTCCTTGATTCAGCACCATTTTAGTTAGGCAGGTGATTTCAAATAAATCCACTTAACCAAAATGATGCGTCTAATGGGGGAAGGTTGCTTTTCAAACTTTTGTTCTAGCTTCTAAGTACAGGAATTATATTTGGTTACAACACAGTATCATTCTTTACAAAAGTGTTAGAATAAGAACCCAGAATACAGCAGTGAGTCCTTTGTCTATTGAAATATCTTCCCAGCCAAAAATTCTTTTTAAAAATCATATCTATTTTTATTTTATGTGCACAAATATTTTGTCAAAACATAAATCTGTGCACCCTGTGTGTGACTGGTTAACATGGAATCCAGCAAAGATTGTTTCATCCTATAAAACTGGAGTTACAGATGGTTGTGATTTGGCATTTGTGTTCAGGGTTAACCAAGCCAACTCAGTAAGTTAACAGGGTCTTGATTAAGAGTGAGGATTAAAGAAAGAAAAGACAATTAGACAACATTACTGTATGATTCCACCACGTGCAAAAGCAGGTTTAATTTTTTCTATCTGATTTTATATCACTTTAGATACATGTAAAGAATATGGCTAGTTGTTAGGCATAAACAAAGTAATCAAGGAACAAAGAAGGCACAAAGTAATCAAGGAACAAACTAGGCATAAGCAAACGTCCCATGGTATTCAGGGACTTACCAAGATGATAAAGATCTTGAGCCTACTTCCTTGTCCTAGTCCAATGTCACATTCTTGCCAGACCCTACTTCCTTGTGCTAGCCCAATATCAAATTCTTGCCAATATTTCTGAAGCAGCACCAAGAGTTCTCCACACTAGATATTCAGCATTTTTGCTATGGAAGAGCAGCCAGTGAACATTAGCACTGACCCAACTCTTTAAACTCATCTTTATCACTTTTTAATGGTAAAAGCATTAAAAAAAAGTATATAAAAATAGATGTCAACCTTATATAAACCTGTATACCATAACTAATTTCACAGAAAAACTAAAAGCTTTCTTTCTTAAATCAAGAAGAATATCTGAATAGTCATTTACAGCAAGTTACAGGCTGAAGCTCTAGAAGTAAATATAAAATAACACTTGGCATTCATTATAGCAAGGTTTTATTGGATAAAATTTCAAAAGCACAAACACAGAAAGCAAAAATAGACAAGTAAAAAATACAATGAAACTGATTTTTCAATCAACATAATAGAAATGATTTTTAAAATTATTACCTGATTTTTGTCTGAAAATTTTCCCAGTATAACATAATTAATGGTGAATTACTTTGAGACCTAAGCTTCTAGGAGTTCCATGATTCTTCTATCAAAATGAACAGCTCTAGGAAACGATGGTGAAGGGATACATATAAGATATTGCTGTACTTTAAGCAGTGTTATTTAAAATCATTCTCAGGGTTCTGTGAGTTTAAATCTTCTAGGCTTCTATTATCTTTACAATACCTTTTTATACAGGGTAACTTTTATAATATACCCATATCCAAGAAGAATTCTTAGAGTATTACTAAGAAGTCTAAACATTTCTAGAGTGTGAGGTGCTCCTTTTACTTCTAAGAATTAAGAATGATTCTTACCTTCTTGCTCCAGCAGTGATAGTAAGTCAAGATCAGCTATCACATGCACCTATAATGATATACATACATCTTTCCAGGTATAAGCAAACAATTCGGATATAAGACAAGTAAGAATAAAATGGGTCTGGAAAAATAGTGAAATGAAAGAGGCACTAGATCATAAGAATTTTTTGGAATAAAACAATGCTGAGTTGCCTCAGTGCTTTCTGTGTGTGATAGACAGCCCACCCTAGATGTGTTCAATGCAAAAGTCACAGAAATAATGTACAAAAAGAAAAAAAATACTCAAGGAAGGCTCAGCCCTGATAAAACTAAACTCTAAAACAGCAGCTACTGGTGTTGGCGATAGCTGATATAGTCTAGTCTTCACAAAGAAAAAGTCAAGCTTACTCACTACATTGCAGTGGGCTATGAAGGGGGTAGATCTTTCATCCAAATTTTCCTTCAGTTCTGCATTACTGATACAGGTAGGCCATGATTAATGGTTTAGGATTATTAACGTGAAAGAATACATTTCTGATTTTTTACATCCTAGAATAATCAAACAATAGAATTCCTCTTCTAGTGTGATATATGTGTGTGTGTGCCTGTGTGTGCGTGCATGTACATTTGTGTTGCAATATGTTACTCAGTAGGGTGTAATCAACCCTTCACCAGGCTGAAGTGAGAAATTCCTTGATTTACACAAGAAAGCTGTGTTTTGTCTGTGCATTTTTAAAGTGAGCTCACCTTACACTAGACAGCAGCAGCAAGAATGAAGGAAACAGGAGAAACTAGATCTAATAAGCAAACCACTTTTTGAAGTATGTCATAAACAAAGGCAAGCAAGTAGATATACATGTATAGAATCAAGAATTTGAAGAAATGGATGGAAAATTTGAAAAGAATTTATTTTAACGTATTCACTAAGTATTTATGAAAATCAAAACTTAAAAAACAAATAAAAGAAGCAAGATTGGAGAAAATCATAATGAAAATCTAATCACATGAAATTAGAACGTCAACAGATCTTTTATCTGAAACCATGGCATCTAAACAAAAGTAGAGCAGCATTTGTCAAAGGATGAAAGGTTCTAAACATTGGACCTTTTGTTTACCAGAAATATCCTTCATGAACTCAGTGAAAGTCATGATATCTTAAGTTAGAAAAGTAATAATTTTGTGCAGGTGAAAAAAAATAAAAACAAGAACAAATAAACAAACAAACAAAAACCACTCCCAGTACCACCACCACCAGTACCACCACTACCACCAACAAAAAAACTTTCTGATTAAAAAATTATGTCTAAAACTAAATACTCTTAGTTTCAATTTAGATAATTCTCAGTGACACTGATATATGGTATATTATTAACTACCATATGGTATTATTCATTATTCATTATTCATTATTTAATCCTAGTCAATCTCTCTCTCTCTCTCTCTTTCTCTCTCTCTCTCTCTCTCTCTCTCTCTGTGTGTGTGTGTGTGTATGTGTGTGTGTGTGTGTGTGTGTGTGTGTTGGGGCTATACACACACACACAGACACACACACACACATGGACATGTGGGCACACATATATAAGTAAAATTGTGGAGGCCAGAGGAGGCCAGAGGAGGCCAGAGGAGGCCAGAGGAGGCCAGAGGAGGCCAGAGGAGGCCAGAGGAGGCCAGAGGTCTACATTCTATGTCTTCAATAGCTCTCCATCTTATTTTCTGAGAAAAGGCTTCTCATTTAATATTTTGGTCACTAATTTGGCTATATTAAATTCCAGAAAGCCCTATAGACCTGTTGTCTTGTATCCCTTGTTTTCAGACCCAAGTATATACAACATCATTTTTAAATAGGGGTTAGTGATCTGAGAACATGATCTCCTGCCTGTAATGAAGGAATATCTTTCTAGTCCCATATATAATGTCTTAAGAACAGAAACTCTGACAAACTTTTCTTTGTCTCCCAAGATCTCAGGATTACCTTTCTATTCATATTGTGTTTGGGTGAGATGTTCTGCTAATTTTGGTTAGGTCCATTTGATTCATTATATCTGTTAGTTTCATTATTTAGAGTTTGTCTGGAAGTCTCATCATTTAGTGAAAGTGGGGTGTTGAAATCTCCCACTATTAATGTGTAGGATTCGAAGTGTGGTTTAAACCTTAGCAATGTTCCTTTTACATATGTGGGTTCCCTTGTGTTTGGGGCATAGATGTTCTGAATTGAGATACAGTCTTTGTAGATTTATTCTGTTGCTGAGTATAAAGTGTCTTTTCCTGTGTCTTTTGACTAATTTTGGTTAAAATTTTATTTTATTACACATTAGAATAGCTACTTCAGCTTGCTTCTTTGGTCCATTTGCTTGGAAAACTTTTGTCTAGCCCTTTACTCTGAAGTAATGGCTATCTTTATTGCTGAGGTGTGTTTCTTTTATGCAGCAGAATGATTGATCATGTTTTCAGATCCATTCTGTTAGCCTGTGCCTTTTTATTGTGGAATTGAGTCCATTGATGTCGAGAGATATTAAAGACCAGTGATTCTTACTTCTTATTTTTTGATGTAGGTGTAGTATGGGGGGGGTGAGGATGAGGGGGTACTGTTTGTCTGTGTGTGTGTGTGTGTGTGTGTGTGTATGTTTTCCTCATTTTTGTTGTTCATGTTTTTTCTTGGATATAGTTATCATTCTTAAGTTGAGGGGTCCCTTCTAGCATATTCTGCATGACTGTATTTGTGGATAAATATTATGTGAACTTGATTTATCTTGAAATATCTTGTTTTCTCTATCTATAGAGATTGAAAGTTTTTCTGGGTATTGTAATCTCGATTGGCATCTGTGTTATTTCAGAAGTTGCAAGTCTAGGCCCTTCTGTCTTTTAGAGTTTCTGTAGAGAAGGCAGATATAATTCTGATAGGTCTGCCATTTTATGTTACCTGGCCTTTTCCCATGAAGTTTCAATATTCTTTCTTTGTTCTATATATATTTTTTATTATTATGTTCTAGAATGATTCTCTTTTCTGATTAAGTCTAACTGGTATTCTATAAGCTTCTTGTATATTTACAGCATCTCTTCTTTTGGATTAGGAAAGTTTTCTTTTACAATTTTTCTTGAAAATATTTTCTGGACCTTGGAGTTGGGACACTTCAACTTCTTCTATTTCTTTTATTTTTAGAATAGATCTTTTCATGGTTTTTCAGGTAATGTGGATGTTTTATGTCAGGAATATTTTTACATTTAACATTTTCTTTGACTGATGTATCAATTTCTTCCATTGTATCATTTATGCCTGGGATTCTCTTCCATCCCCTGTATTCTTTGTGATGATGCTTCTATTTGTTGTTCCAGTTCTCTTCCCTAGGTTTTCCATCTCCAGGCTTTCCATTGTTTATTCTTTCCTTATTGATTCATTGCTTTAATTTTCACTTTTGGTTCTTTCACATTTTTATTTCTTTCTTTCACCTGTTTAGTTGTATTTTTCTCTATGATTTTAAGGGATTTATTTTTTTCCTCTTAAAAGATTTTTTTTCTGCTTGATTGTATTCCCCTTGTATTTTTTAAGGGATTTATTCATTTCCTCTTTATAGGCCTCTGTCATCTTTTTAAGATTTGATTTAAGGTCATTTTCTTCTGTTTCAATTGTGTTAGGATATCAAGCACTTGCTCTGGTAGGATAGCAGTGCTTTGAAAGTGTCATATTGCCCGGGATTTTGTTGATTGTATTCCTTCAGGATCCTTTTAGCCTTCTAGAAGTTTTTGATCCCTGGATGTTCTTGTTGTAGGGTATATTGGGGGGGGGGGGGAGGTGAAGTTCAATGGTCCTAGTGTGACAGGCTACAATGGGTATCCATAGGCTATATTGTTCAAGACCTGCTAGCCTAAGTGTTTCAGTAGCCTCACATCTGAGGAAGATGTTTAAAGAGGTGGCAGGAGAATGAAGGTCTCCCTGGGCTAGTAGGCTGCTAATGGCACATCAGGTTGGCCCAAATCACTCAGAAGGCAAGGAAGATGGATGAGGTAAGGGAAGCTTTTTTGTAGTTCAGGAATCTGATGAAGGTAGTAGCAGAAAGGTGTCAAGAGAATGGAGGACCCCCTGGGATAGCAGGCTTCTCAGGGCATCTTGGTTTAGTCCAGATGTCAAAAGTCTTAAAAATTGATTGGAAAGAACAAAGATATTGAAGTGAAGTTTCTTTTTGTTCTAATCCTGCCTTTGTGAAGTATAAGTTTTTGACTTTAATACATTTAAAATTCTATAAATTGTATGATTATATTTAAAATGAAATGTCACATTGATGGACAATAGTATAAAGTCATTGAGCACATTGAAAGTGCTACTGGTTTGAATAAATAATCATTGCATCAAATGCCAGAGCTATATTATGAGAATAATTATGGAAATATTTAGTACTGCCCTACTAGTCACTCATAAGCTGGTTTTTAAAATCCATTTGGAAAATATTCACTTGTCAATGAATTCACATATCAAACATGTACCATAGACATTCTAAATTTTACAATGTGGAATACCTAAAATTTTAAGGGATATAACATTAAACTTTTATTATATATGCCAAAACTAAAAGTCCAAATTTAAAACACCAATATAGTGTACAGTCTGTATTATTCTGGGAATAATAATATATTTATCTCCAGTCTGTAAATATTTATGTAACATATGTATTTACACATATGCAAGCACATATATGATTAAGTTGCATGCGTGTAGGTAATATGGCTGGTGATGTAGTAGGTTCCTCCAGGATATGGCTCCACAGTTCCTCATGGTACAGCCCTAATGACATGAGAAAGTCCATGGGTTTTTACAGGCTTTAATGTCATGGAGAATGTAGATGGATCTGGGTCCACCCCCTCCACCCCACCTCCACCCCGTAAAACCCAGGGCAGTCCCAAGTTAAATAACAGAGAGAGATGGGGGAGGGACTGGGACTGGGGAAGTATGCTTAATTGGCTCTACCCTCTGGCCTTCAGGTGCCTCATTAGTATGTAAATCTCTCTAGGGCCTGAGGCCTGTTAATCAGGCCATCTACCTGTGCCTTACAGGACTGAAGAGTGCAGGTTGGAGATTAGACTCTTGTCAGGAGCCTGTGTTCTGGGGGCATGGCCGAACACCCACAACCCAAGAACCAGGATACCCTTCCACTGCCCGACACATGTATATGTATATTCATACAAATATGTATATATTAAATATTTTCACAAAAGATCTAAAATGTCTAATCCTATATTAGTTTAGCATCAAATTCTGTTTGAACTATTTGAATAAAGGATATATAGCTAGATAGACTCTACATTTTTATTATTACATAAAATACTGTATAAGAGTATTTGTGTAATATTATATTATAGCTATCAGTCATTATGTATTTAGTATTGTACATTCTAGAAATAATTTAAAATGTGAGATGTCATATACAAGTGATAGCCAAATACTTTGCCATTTTATATAGAAAGCATGAAAATGTTTTAGTATATCTGAAGGGTCTTAAAATCAATCATTTCTGGTTATTTAAAGACATCTCTCTCTCTCTCTCATTCATTTTTTCTTTTATACTCTGTACCTTCCTTCTTTCTTCACACTTAGCCCCCATTGCTTCTTTTCTTATCTGTTCATGATCTCTGATCAATATATTTATAGTCTTTTAACACAAATTAGACTAGCTATTTTAATTCAAGTGTTTATTCCTTAAGGATGAGGCTATGCTTTAGTGGATTTTCCTACACCTATGCACATTAGGTAAAATTAATTGAATTTAGTGGGATACAAAACATAATACTAAGACAATTATGACAATGATGAGGAAGGAGAAAGAGGAAGGCATGAAGTTAGGAGAGGAATGCACCGGGGGAACTCCAGAGGTAGATGAAGAGGGACACTGAAGAGTGTGTGTGATCATATTCTACTGTATACCTGCATCAAAAATGCAATGAAGATAAAAAATACATACATATATATATATTCATATGTGAACATATATTTATATATTATAAAATGTAAATATAAATAAACTTTGTCTCTTCTCTTATAAGGTTCAACCCTCACACTGATACAAAAAAAATCACGTAAATACTTGCTAATTTAGGTTGAAATAAAGTTAATTATGGTTTTTATTTGAAAGAAGTGTATTGTCTCATCTTAGGCAAGTAAGTTTTCAATAGAAAAATATATTTGCTGCTTAAATCAATAAAAATATATTTTGTACCCATCAGAGTCTACAATCCACAGCTCTGAAAGTATTGCATATATATGGCATTTTTATGTCAGGTGCAAAATTTACACATGATAACATTGGGCTCTAAATCTCCATTACCTCATATCTCAACGTGATTTGGATATGCATTGATGATATTTCATGCTGGTTGTTGTATATAAATTTTTTCAGAAGTAAAAATATTCCAACCTAGAAGGGGTATTCTAAAAGGAGGGGAAATGTTCCATTCTTCAGTAAGCCTCATTTAGACTCAGGAAGCTCTATTTTTGTTTCCTTAGGATTCACAAAAAAAAGATCTATGAAACTTCCAAAAACTCTCTAAAACTCAAGAAGAGTTACAGGTATGTAAGGATCACCTCTCCCCAAAATTAGATCAGAGGTATAGACTGATGTGGAAATGCTGAGACTAACTGTTTTGCCTAGAAAAAACTCAGATTACTAGCCAAGATTTCTTAAAGATCCATAAACCTTCTGAGATTCATAAAGGAGTTTGAGATTACTGGAGATGACTTAGAACTGGCACAAACAAGCTGGGCTTACTGGAGGAAAACTAGATTATCTGAGCTGCCACAGCAAGATACTTTCTATCCTGTTAAGTTACTTTCTAGTTGTGCAATAAATTTTTGCTACCAAATTTCACGATCCACTATCCATGCTGGGTGATGTTGGCTTTTGGTGATTAAAATACTGTTACTGCATTCTTGCTCCTATAAGGAACCCTTCACCCATGCTCTTTATGAAAATCCATATTGCTTGGTTTATAAAGTTGGAACTTGATGTTGTGTGTATTGGGGTCTGCCATGGGTTTTAAATCTGGGATACATAATATTTTTTCATGTTTGTTACCCCAGGGATAATACTAACTTTACAGTTGAGACTTTCTTTTAAATTTAGCAAAGATTTTAAAATTTCTGAGACTCTCATACCACATTAGATAATATAAATTCTTACAGTATAACCACCCTTACATAGTTCATTCAATGCATTTTTATTTCTCTATAAAAATGGAAGACTTTGGTCTAAGTGCATGCCTAAGCGAAAGCTATAAATATTAATAGGATCAAGAAAAAGCATGATAAAACTTTGTGTAATATAATGATTTTATGTTTTTCCATGAAATACCCCAATCAGTATAGTACTGAGAATGTAGACTCCCCTGAGACCAAGTGCCTTAGCCTACAGCAAGCTAGATATAAGAGCAAACATTCTTTGAAGTCTTCTTTCTCATATTAAAATTCACATACTTTCTGCATACTACTCCATAATATATCTTTCCTTATTTTAATATAAAAGTAATGTTTCCATCAAATCTTCAAACAAAATTGATTCTTCAAGAAGATTTGCAACATTTCCAGCTACTAAAGTATAGCAGTTCTGATTGTAGATTCTAACCAAAGAATTTTTATTCTAAATGCAATCATCTTGGATGCTAGCTAGGAAGATTTGAGCAAATTACTTTGCCTCTCTGCCTTTTTGTCTTACCTGTAAAATGGTAAATGTATTATCATGATAATAAAATTATCTTTGTTTTTTTAAATTTCTCCCATAATTTAGACCATAGAAGATTCTGTGTTCAAATATCTGAGAAAAGGATAATATGCAATATAAATCAACAACAAAAGAAACTCCCAAGAAGATTGAGTAGGCTGGTTGCAATTGATACGCTCCAATCACCGCAGTCTCCTGGATGAGAAACAAAACAAAGAAGCAATTGGAGTTTACATGATTGTGAACAAACCCTGGAAATCGGGCATGCAAGAAGAAATGTGTTTCCCATAGAACATAAAGATCTGGAATGATAGCATGTATGTTGGTAAGACTAACCGTGACCTATCATTGTGGATGGGTTCCTAGGGAAGGAAAATAGATAACCCCCAGAATAGCCCAACTCCATAGTAAAACATCATTCAGATATAGAAGAGAGATTCATAGCATTTATAGGTTTGGAATCTAGTAATGGAGTAAACTGGAGTATACACCACAGCTGTATTTCAGAAAATATACCTACAGTGTCTCTTCTAAAACCTTATCAGAGCATTCACTGTAGCTATGTAGGAACAGCTACCATTAGAATTCACAGTAACTTGTATAACAGACAAAAGCCTTACAGTGACACAGGCACATTTAAACACATTGGGAAAACAGTGCCATCTCAAGAAGCTACAACACAAATGCAGCACAAACAATCTGCACTCTGTTTTGCCCCATGTTACAGAGACAGGTGGATGACTTTAATATGGCATTTCTACACACAGGACATTGGGATTCAGTGTGATTTCCATTCTCCAGCTTTCTTTTCCTTCATCAGTAGGGGATAATATAAATCCTTCACTCAGAAATACATATCCCTGAGACTTAAGAATGCTCTTGATACTCAACCAGAATAATTCTATTAAACAAAAAAAAATCAATATTGAGAACATCTCTATGGCAGGAACATGAGAGTCAACTGTCACATATTTAAGAAAACACAAAGAATTATATCTTAGCTCTGCTTTTTGTGCGTCCCTGAATCTATATGATAAGTAGAGCTTAATTATCAGCTATGTTGTATGTATTTACTGGCAAGTGCCATAGATAGTTAACATGAAGGCTCTGAATCTTTCAGTTGGCTAATCAGAGTTTCTGGAATTTGTTTCCATTCTCGGGATACTTACACTAATGTTAATTTTAATCAAACAGATATGTGAGAGATGGTTTAATTAATAAAGTACTTGTAATACAAGGATGAGGACATGAGTTCAAATGTTCAGCATTCATTCAAAACAAAAAGTACAGCATGAGATTTTTGTAATCTCAGGTCTAGGGAGACAGAGACAAAGGGAGTTTGATAGGAGGGCTCTTTTGCGTTCTTAATTAAGTTTATTGTTATATTTATAAGCTACTGATTTTATATGTTGATTTTATAACCTATCACTTTGTAAATGTGTTTATTTGAATTTTGTGGTATAGTTTTCAAAATATTTTTGAAACATTATAATTATTTTAAAACATGAGGATTTCCATAGAAATAGGAAAAATTTGACGTTTTCCTTTTCAATTTGTATTGCTTTTAGTTTTTCAATTGTATTATTTCTTCATCTAAGACTTCTATAATAATACAAGTGTAGAGAATGGAACCCTTGCTTTGTACCTTTTAGAAAAAGTAATTACAATTTTTCCTATTGAATTTAATGTTGACTACAGGTTTGAAATATATAGTATGTATTATGATAACATATATTCTTGATGTTTCTAAGTTTCTTCAGAGTGTTTATTACAAAGAAAGTTTGAATATTATCTATCTTCAGTTTATTTATATTGTATTTTAAGCTTATGGATCTGCATGTGTTGAACCGTGCACACATTTTGAATATACTCAATTTGTTCTTGAAATATTAACCTGCTAATATGTTCTTATATTCATTTTAAAAACAATTTATTTTTACTATTTCAATTTATTTTGTTTGGTTATAACTGCCTAAATTTTACTTTCATTTTTGTATATAGATGATCAGTATAAGAATGAGACTGTCTCTGTAGAAAAAATTTGTAATTATTTTATCCATTCTATTTTACTTAAATTTTAGGTGAATTTATGTTAGTTTTTAAAAAGATTTGAGGAATTTATTAGTGAATATGTCTGTGTTGGGATTTTTATCTGTTTTTTATTATGATAATACATAATATACTTATATATCTTGCACTAATTCTGGTCAGTTTTATCTCTCTGGAAATTTGTCAGGATGTGAAATTTTTTTTTACTGATTTTCAATCTCTACTGGTGAGTATCTGTACTTAATTGAAATCTATTATAACATGTCATTTCAATCTCTAATTTTTTATTTGTTTTTTCTTTTTTGTTTACAATTGCTAACAGTTAAGAAATTATTTTATTATTTAGAGAAAAGGTAGGAAAATCTAATGATTTTCCTTAATTTTTTTCTAAAGGCAGTTTGATAGTTTAGGATAAAAATTTAGAAACATGAATAGAGTCCTCAAACCATGGTATTGTGATGTTTTTATTTGTTTTCTTTGAGAAGCATTTAATAGATTTTGGCTACATATGGGTCGATTTTGTCTCATCTTTGAGTGAACACACACACACACACACACACACACACCCAAACATTGGAAATATTTAAAAATTTAGTTGGTGCTAAATTATAAACGAACTTTTTTGACAATTTTTTAACAACTACTTATAAACTATAAATATAAACTTCTGTGAATGATGTTGATTTTCATCAGGTTTTAAAACTCAGTGCATAAAACATGGTAATTTACCCTGTTCCTGTAACAAAATTTTCAACAAAACACTTTATTGCTCTTTTCTTAATTTTAAATTATTATTATTAATACAGTGGTTAAGTTAAAAGTTTAACAACACTGCAAGTAACTCAAGATAAATATTTTATGAAAACAGTTTTTCCATCTTAATTATCATTTCAGTAATTAGGGTATGAGCCAGTGTTCCACTAGATGTGGGACAATTCTATCAAGTTTTAAAAGATTTTAGGAGTCTCTCATGTGATTATATATGTACACACACACACACACACATATTGTTTCTATTCTTTAAAATTTCATTTACTGTCATATAATAAGTAGATGCAGTTGGCAAGTAAGAAAAATCATGGAAGGAAGACGAGTGTTATATACATGCCATTTGTGGTTGAGTTCTTCACAGATATATAATCACTGTACATTGATGAGTTTGGATCTATACAAACTAATGTCTCTAAAGACATTAGAGTGAAGCAATAATGTGTGGATATAGAAATACAGATTTAGAGGGCAGTTAGAAATTATGTGAAGTTAGCAAATTAATAGTAGTGAATTCACACTTAGGGCCTATGAACTACCCAACCTTGGGTTCTTGGTCATATTTGCCATATCAAGAATATGTACACAATATTGAAATTGGCTTTTGATCTAATCCTAAAAAAATTATTTACCCCCATAATAATTGTGCCACAGTTGTGCACATGAACACATCATGCCATAATGGTCATTGCTTTAGTTCATTTAAATCACACCTTGTCTCCCAAAAGCTCATTACAAAAAAATTGAACAGAAAGTTTATAAGAGCCAGTAGTCAGGAAGGATAAGAATGAAACGTTGGTTTTTAGATGTGACAGGACTTATGTACTCAAAAATTCATAACAATTGCAGTTTATTGCATGAGACCATCCCACAATCAAGCCAGTCAAAATTCAACTACATAGGGGAGAAATACTCAAGAGCTCCCATCTCCAGCTAAGTAAGTATTGACAATTGACTTCTTGGGGAGAAAGAATTAGTTTATTTTAAAAATGTGGCCACTGCTAAGAAACTAAGATCCAGAGGGTGGGCTGCCCATAGGCAGCAATTGCAATCAGTGGAATACTGTAATAGTAATAATAATGATGATGATGATGATGATGATGATAATAATAATAATAATAATAATAATAATTTATTGTAAATTATAAAACAAAACATAAATTTGGGAGGGAGTATAGGTAAAAAGTTAGAAGTGGGAGTAGGATTAGACTTAATAGAAATACAAAGCATACATGTAAAAATTCAAAAATAATCAAAACTACTACTATTATTAATCTATATATGAGAAAATCAGCATTAAAAGAAACCAAAAACTATTATGCAGAAAATCGGCGACAATATTTTATAAGTGTTCATGTGTATGTGCGTGTGTGTGTGTGTGTGTATGTGTGTGTGTGTGTGTGTGTGTGTGTACTTGTGTTATAATTGGGGAAATTAAAGTTGTTAAGGCTGTTTATCAAATCACAAAAATGACCTTCAGTAGAAGTAACCAAGGGAAAAAAATCTATACTTCTAAACTTTAGAATATTTTCTTTATGAAGAAACATTTTAATTGTTATATTGCTTCTTTAAAACATTTTTATGACTTTAGAAAATGATTTTACCCCATATGGATAGAAGTTACTTCTAAGTAGATGTAGTGGTATGTCTAATTTGTGGCTACTGCAACAGATTCTTGATGTCAGTGTGAATTAAGTTATTTCCAAAGTCTTTGAAGCATGGTACCTTTTTAGTAGATAAATCTGTGACATTGAATGTCATAATTTTTATTGCTCTGAGAAATGAAGAAAGCATTAAATCACAATTTCTGACTTTATCTCAAACTAAATTTATTGTGTGCTCTGTTGTGCATACTGTATATATTTAAGTAATTCATCACATCTTTCTAAGAAAAATTGTTCCAGAAAAGCTTGGCAACTTTAGTGGCTTATATTCTTTTATTTTGTATTTTTCACCAAATAAAATATATTTTATTTTATGGGACATTTTTATCCCAAAGGAATTTCTATAGAACTTAAGGTAGTAGTTAAATTGTTGGTGGTCTTTAAAACATTTGTCAGGTGAGTTATTTAGAGTTATTGTTGCCAAGCCAATATATAGCAGAACAATTAACAAAAGAAAAATTTATTTTGCTTTACTTTTTTCTTTGTTTGCTGTTTCCCATCCCCTTTTTGCCATGGTTTCCTAAGTTTTATTACTGGAGTCTTTGGCTGCTTCTTTTACACAAATACTATGAATCCCATTACAAGCCAAAAATATTGTAAGAACAAAATTATAGGACCAAAACAACCCCACATATCAGGTAAAAATTATATAAAGACTTACTCTACCTAATTGTATACTTTTACTGAATCCAGTTTAGCAGTCAGTGGAAAGGTGCCACCCTCATTCAAGACCTGTCTCTATTTAGTTACTTATCTCTGGAAATGTTTTCACCCATACAGATGAGAACAAATGATTGAATTACTAATATACACAGTTCTTAATCAAATTAAGTGAACAGTCAAGATTATAATCATATTGGACAATAAATAATAGTATAATGGATTATTTAGAATAACAGAACTTATAGAATGTCTCTATTAAGTATCTTTCTCAATATATTATATAGAGATAGATAGATGATAGATAGATAGATAGATAGATAGATAGATAGAGATATAGTATTATATATATTATACACACACACACACACACACACACACACACACATATATATATATTCTGTAGTATATATTCTGCAGTTCAACTAACCCAACAATCATCAACTGAGAATAGGAAGTCCAAAAAATCTAGAAGTTTCTCTGTCCCACAAGGCTAGTTTTTTTTTTTTTTTTTTTTTAACCTGGTCTTCTGTATGAGCTCGAAACCTGAAAAAATAGAATCCAACAAGTGTGCTGCGAAGTAAGTCACAGGGAGAATTGGAGAGGAAACTACAAATAGACATGAACATATTTCACTACATACATGTATAGAATTCTCAAAAAATAATAATTATGTTTTGGCATTAAAAATCAAAATCAATGCAAAGTTGAGAATTTCTTTTTCCATGTCTGTAAAGAATTAAGTTGAAATTTTGATGAAGATTGCAATAAATCAATAAATCTGTAGATTGATTTTGGAAAGATGGCCATTTTTACTATGTTAATTCTATCAATCAGTGAACATGGGAGATTTTTCTATCTTCTCAGGTCTTCTTCAATTCCTTTCTTCATGCACTTGAAATTCATACCATAAAAATGTTTCACTTACTTAGAGTTACATCATAATATTTTATATTATTTGTGACAATTGTGAAGGGTATGGTTTCCCTAATTTCTGCCATTTATCCTTTGTATAAAAGTAGGAAAATGATTTCTTTGAGTTAATTTTATATCAAGCCACTGTGCTAAAGTTGTTTTTCAGCTGTAAGAGTTCTCTGGTAGAACTTTTGGGGTCATTTATGTATACAGTCATATCATTCGTAAATACTGATACCTTGTCTTCTTACTTTCCAACTTGTATCCGTTTGACCTCCTTTTGCTGTGTAATTGCTGTAGCTAGAACTTTGAGTAATACATTGAAAAAATAGGGAGATAGTGGAAAGCCTTGGCTTGACCCTGATTTTAGTGGAGTTACTTCAAGTTTCTGTCCATTTAAATTGATGTTGGCGTTGGTTTGCTGTATATAGTTTTTTTTATTATTATGTTTAAGTATATGCCTTAAATTTATGATCTTTCCAATACTTTTAACATGAAGGAATGTTGTATTTTGTCAAATGCTTTTTCAGCATCTAATTAAATGGTCATCTGATTTTTTTCCTTTGAGTTGTTTATATAATGGATTAAGTTGATGGATTTCTGAATATTGAACCATTATAGCATTCCTGGACTAAACCCTACTAGATCATGTTGAATGATGGTTTTGATGTGTCTTTAGAGTTGGTTTGTGAGAATTTTATTGAGTATTTTTACATGCATAATCATAAGCAAAATTGGTCTGAAGTACTTTATCTTTGTTAGATCCTTATGTGGTTTAGGTATCAGAGTAACTGTGGCTTCATAGAATAAATTAGATAGTGTTCATTCTCTTTCTATTTCATGGAATAGTTTGAGGAGTACTAGTATTAGCTCTTCTTTGAAGGTCTGGTAGAGTTCTGCACTAAATCCATCTGGCCCTGTTGTTCATTTTTGTTGTTGTTGTTGTTATTTTATTTTTCTGGATGGAGGAGACTTGTAATGACTTCTTCTATTTCTTTAGGGGTTATGAGATTGTTTAGATATTTTTCCTGATCTTTATTTAACTTTGGTATGTGATATCAGTATAGAAAATCATCCATTTTATCTAGATTTTCCCTGTTGTTGAGGCTTTTATATGGAGACCTGATAATTTTTTTAAATTTCCTAAGTTTTCCTTGTTCTGTCTGCTTTTCCATTTATGATTTTGTTAGTTTGGATGTTGTTTCTGTGCCATTCATATGGAATAACAAGAAACCAAGAAGAGCTAGAATAATACTTAACAATGAAAGAAATTCTGCAGAAATCACCATCCCTGACTTAAGCTACAGTGTTAAAAATTGCATGGGATTGCTATGGAGACAGATAGGAATATTAATAGAATACAATTGAAGACCCAAATATAAACAAACATATTTATGGACACTTGATCTCCAACAAAGAAGCCAAAGGATACAGTGAAATTAAGACAGCATCTTCTACAAATGATGCTAGACTAACTGGTGGTCTATATGTAAAATAATACAAATTGACCCATATTTATCACTGTGCAAAGTTCAAGTCTAAGTGTATCAAGTACCTTCACATAAAATCAGACATGTTGAATTCATTGGCACAGGGGAAAATTTCCTGAGCAGATCACCAATCTCAGTGATCTAAAATCAACAATTAACAAATGGGATCTCATGAAATTTAAAAGCTTCTGTAATGTAGAGAACACTTTCAATAAGACAAAATGTCACCATAGAGACCAGAAGAAAAGTTTTTCCTAATGCTACATCTGGAAGAGGACTAATATTAAAGTTATACTAAGCATTCAAAAAGTTAAACTCTAGAAAACCAAATAACCATATTAAAAATGGGGTACAGAGCTAAACAGAGAGTACTCAACTGAGGAATCTTGAATGACTGAGAAACATCTAAAGAAATGTTCAACGTTTTAGTCATCAGAAAAATACAAATCAAAATGACCCTAAGATTCTACCTCACACCAATCAGAATGGCTAATATCAAAAACTCACAGTACAGCAGATGCTGGTGAGGAGGTGGAGAAAGAGGAACACTCCTCCATTGCTGGTGGGATTGCAAACTGGTACAACCACTCTGGAAATGCATCTGGTGGTCCGTCAGAAAACTGGAAGTAATTCTACCTGAAGATCTAGGGATACCACTCCTGGGCATACACCCAAAGATGCTTCACCATAACATAAGGACACATGCTCCACTATGTTTATAGCAGCCTTGTTTGCAATAGCCAGAAGTTGGAAATAACCCAGATCTTTCTCAACTGAAGAATGAATACAGAAAATGTTGTACATTTACACAAACGCATACTACTCAGCTATTTAACATTATGAATTTTGAAGGCAAGTGGATAGAGCTAGAAAATATCATCCTGAGTGAAGTAACTCAGACTCAAAAAGACAGCCATGGTATATACTCTCTGATAAGTGGATATTAGCCAAAAATTTTCAGAATACCCAGGATACAACTCACAATGTGAAGCTTAAAAAGAAGGAATGCCTAAGTGAGACTACTTCAGTCCCACTTATAAGGGGAAACAAAATAATTACCAAATGAAAAGTGAGGCAGAGACATGGGTATGAGAGGGTAGGGGGAAGGAACAGCGCAGCAGTATAAGGTATGGTCTTTAGGAGAGAAACCCAGAAGACCAGCAGAATGAAAAAAAATGCAAAAGTGAGGGCTGTGGGTGGGGGAACCTCTAAAATGTTCCCAATACCAGGGATATTAGAGGATCTCAGAACCCAACGGGGATGACTTTAGATAAAATGTCCAACAGTTGGGAGGTGGAACCTAAAGACATCACCTCCAATAGATAGACATGGCCCTCATTTGAGACATGGGCCACCCTTCCACCTTCAAAATTCTTGACCCAGAGTTTTTCCAGTCTAAAAGAAATGCAGGGACAAAACTGGAGTAGAGACTGAAGGAACAGATTTCTACAGACTGGCCCAACTTGGGATCCATCCTGGGGGAAAGCACTAAACCCTAACACTACTACTGATGCCATGTTGTGCTTGCAGAAGGAGCCTAACATGACTGTCTTCTGAGGGTCTCTACCCGCAAATGACTGAGACAGATGCAGATACAGCCAACTATTGGACTGAGCCCAGGGACCTCTATGAAAGAGTTAGGAGAAGCACTGAAGGAGATGAAGCAGATTATAACCCCATAGTAAGAACAATATCAACTAACCTGGATCCCTCAGAGTTCCCAGAGGCTAAGGTAATACATGGGCTGGTCTGTGGCATCTGCTACATGTGTAGCAGATGTCTATCTTGTCTGGCCTGAATGAAAAATGTTGTCCTCAATCCTGTAGAAACTTGATATCTCAGAGAAGGGAGATACTATGGGGTGAGGTGGGAGTTGGTGGGCTCAGAAGCAAAGGGGAGGAAAGATGGGGTGAAGAAATCATAGAATCAGGGGATCAGAAAGCAGGACAACATTTGGAAGGTAAATAAACAGAATAATGTACAAATATCAAAATTAAGAATATTCTTGTATTCTTCCATCAGTAGTTTTGCAATATCCTTGAATAGTGTTTATTAGGTTAAACATCAATTAGTCTTTGCTAAAGTTACACTCAGATTCCAGGGAGTTTTTACTATTCTAGGTTTCTACATTATCATCTAGTGGCCTGAATCCCAGTCCTCAGCCTCATAGGAGTCTCTTCCCCAGTCCTTCCTGCCTCCAACTGATCCCTCCTCTTCTCATCCCTACACACCCCTAGTCTCCCTACAAACTTTCTTGAAGATCCACGTGTCCCCCTTGAGCCTTCCACATTACTTAGGTCTAGTAGATTGCAGCATGATTATCTTTACTTAACAGCTAATATCCTCTTAAAAGTGAGTACATACCATGTTTGTCTTTCTGAATTTGGATTATGGCACTCAGGGTGATTTTCTTCTTCTCATTCTGTCTGTTTGCCTATAGATATCATAATGTCACTTTTTAAAGAGTTGAATAATATTTCATTGTGTGAATTAATACATTTTCTTTTTTTGTGTGTTTGTTTACCCATTGGAGGGATTTTGAAGTTGTTTCCAGTTTCTGGCTATTATTAACAATGTTGCTATGAACATAGTTGAGCAAGTGTCCTTATGGAACATGCTTTGGGTTTGTTCCCAGGAGTGGTATAACTATGTAAAAATTTGAGTAAAAAAATTAAAAGTACATATCAGCATATCTATCATATAGTATTCATGTTGCATATTGGTTCAAGAATCTGTCAAACAGTTAAGAAATATTGCTTTATTAAGGTATTGTTGAACAACTTAAACTTAACTCTACATTTTAGCTGACAAGCATAAAATCAACATACTAGTAATACCTCTATAATTAAAATTTAATCACTGTTTACATAAAATTGATTCATTATAATTACAGAGGTATATTAGCAAGATTGTAGTTTTATCTCCAGCTACCTTAATAAAGAGACTATCATAGTAAACAAGGTTCATGAGTCCTCAGTTTTCTGGTACATATAAAAGTAGCTTTTATGAGATACTATAGTCTTTTGTTATAATAGCATTATATCTAAAAACATACATATTCCTTAATTAAAAATGCTTTATTGCTAATAAAAAGCTAGCAATCATCTGAGGATCCAGAAAATTGTTTTTGCTCACAGAGAATCTAGCCAAATGTTCATGTCACCTGGTAAGTGTGGGTGCTGAAAGTTGAAATAGGCGGGTGGGGGAATTTAAAAGAAGGCAATAATGTCTGATTCATAAATGCCCTTTCCATTTATGAAAGTTCTCTTTTTTCTTGAAAAACATGTTCGATTTTAGTATCATTTAATCATTTTATTTACTTATCTATCAGAAGCAGTTCTTCATGTGATAAAGTTGAGTGATGATATTGTAGCATCTAATTACATCCTCTGGACACAAATTTGACTTTAAATTCAGTTACTGTTCTCACTATGAGTATCATCTATATCCCGACAGTATTGAAACTCTGAGTTATTTGTAGCATTAGACTTAACTTCTAACTCTGCTTGATAGTAATATGTTTAAATTTCCAGTGTTAATGAGTGTCCACAATAAAATATGGAACAATGAATCCTTCCCAGGAGATGTTCATTGCCTTTGCCTGGAACCATCAGAATCAAAAACATAATCAGATATATATCTCTTAAATATCTTTCTTAAACGATACATCTTAAAAGCTAATACAGCTCGTAAGTCATGGATACAGATCCATGGACTATATTATCAATCATAAACATCAGGTTATGTCTCCATTGCAGCTCCTGTTTGGGCCATCACATTAATGGTGATCAATGACCTTTTGGGAAAGGATTTTATTTTATTGGATATTTTATTTACATTTCATACGTTATCTTCTTACCCTATACCCCCTGCAAGGAACCCCCTATCCCATCCCTCTCCTCCTGCTTTTATGAGGATGTGCCCCCACCCACCCGTCTACTCCCACCTCCCCACCCACAAATTCCCCCACCCTAGGGCATCCAGCATTCACTTGACCAAGGACTTCCTCTCTCACCTATGCCCGAAAATGCCATTCCTCCCTTATGTATACAGCTGGAGCCATGGGTCCCTGCCTATGTGTTCCCAGGCTGGTGATTTAGACCCTTGGAGCTCTGGTTGGTTGGTACTGTTGCTCTCCCCATGGGGCCGCAAATCCTTTCAGCTCCTTCAGTCTTCTCTCTAACTCCTCAATTGGGAACCTCTTGATCAGTTTAATGGTGAGCTGTGAGCATCCACCTCTGAATATGTCAGACTCTGGCAGACTGTGGGACTGATAGCTTGCTCTTGGGCATGGGCGTGGGTGGGTCCTATTGGGCAGAGTTGTTGTTCCCAAGTGTCTATGGCCACAGGCCGCTGGACACATCTCCCAGGAGCAGAAGCATGGAAATTTGACTGAGTTCCTTCCATGTGTCGGTAGCCTGGGGTCTGGGGGTGTGGCCAAACACCTACCATCCTCCCATTAGGGTCCAGGGTTCAAGGCCTGTACTCGACCAAACTATCCTTTCACAGTCTCACAGCAGACCTCTAGGGAGACAGACATATCAGGCTCCTGTCAGCATGTACTTCCTGTCATCCACATCAGCTTCTACCTTTGGTAACCGCACATGGTATGGATACCCAGGTAGAATGGTCTCTATACTACACCACCTTTAGTTTCTGTCAGACGTTTTGTCTCCATATTTGCTCCCTTGAGTATTCTGTTACTTTGTCTAAGAAGGACCCAAGCACCAACACATTGGGCATCCTTCTTCATGAGCTTCATGTGGTCTGTGAATTACATCTTGGCTATTTCAAGCTTTGGGGCTAATATCCAATTATCAGTGAGTACATACCATGTGTGTTCTTTTGTGATTGGGTTACCTCACTCAGGATGCTATTTTCTAGTTCCATCAATTTGAATTTCATGAATTCATTGCTTTTAATAGCTGAGTAGTACTGCATTGTGTAAATATACCACAGTTTTGTTTTTATTTTATCCATTATTCTGTTGAAGGACATCTGGGTTCTTTCCAGCTTCTGGCTATTATAAATAAGGCTGCTATGACCATAGTGGAGCATATGTTCTTGATATATGTTGGAGCATCTGTTGGGTATATGCCCAGGAGTGGTATTGCTGGGTCATCAGGTAATGCTATATCCAATTTTCTGAGGAACCACCAGACTGATTTCCAAAGTGGTTGTACCATCTTGCAATGGAGGAGTGTTCCTCTTTCTACACATCCTTGCCAACATCTGCTATCATCTGAGTTTTTGATATTAGGCATTCTGACTGGTGTGAGGTGAAATCTCATGATTGATTTGATTTGCATTTCCCTGATGACTAAGGATGTTGAACATTTCTTTAAGTGCTCCTCAACCATTTGACTTTCCTCAGTTTAGAATTCTTTGTTTAGCTCTGTAACCCATTTTTAATAGGGTTATTTGGCTGTTTGGAGTCTAATTTTTTGAGTTCTTTGCATATATTAGATATTAGCCCTCTAATGGCTGTAGGATTGGTAAAGATATTTTTTCAATCTGTTGGTTGCCATTTTGTCTTATTGACAATATCCTTTGTCTTACAGAAGCCTTACAATTTTTTGAGGTGCTTTTCTCAATTCTTAACCTTAGAGCATAAGTCATTGGTGTTCTGCTCAGGAAATTTCTCTTGGGTCTTCTATTAGTTTCAGTGCATCTGGTTTTATGTGAACTTTTATCCACTTGCACTTGAGCTTTTTACAAAGAGATAAGAATGGATCAATTTGCATTCTTCTACATTCTGACCTCCAGCCAGACAAGCACCATTTATTTAAAATGCTATCCTTTTACCACTGGATGGTTTTAGCTTCTTTTTCAAAAATCAATAGGAGTGTGGGTTCATTTCTGGGGCTTCAGTTCTATTCCATTGATCTTCCTCTCTGTCTCTGTACCAATACCATGATGTTTTTTTTATCACTATTGCTCTGTAGTACAACTTGAGGTAAGGGATGGTGATTTCCCTGGAAATTCTTTTACTATTGAGAATAGTTCTTGCTATCCTGGGTTTTTTGTTATTCCAAATAAATTTGTGAATTGCTCTTTCTATCTCTATGAAGAATTGATTTGGAATCTTGATGGGGAGTGCATTGAATCTGTAGATTGCTTTTGGCAAGATGGCCATTTTTACTATATTAATACTGCCAATCTAGCATGGGAGATCTTTCCATCTTCTGAGATCTTCGATTTCTTTCTTTAGGGATTTGAAGTTCTTGTCATACAGATCTGATGCTTGCTTGGTTAGATTCACACCAAGGTATTTTATATTATTTGTGACTATTGTGAAGGGTGTCATTTCTCTAATTTCTTTCTCAGCCTGTTTATCCTTCAAGTAGAGGAAGGCTACAGATTTGTTTGAGTTGATTTTATATTCAGCCACTTTGATAAAGTTGTTTATCAGGTGTAAAAGTTCTGTGGTAGAAGTTTTTGGGTCACTTAATTATACTATCATATCATATACAAATAGTAAAAATTTGATTTCTTCCTTTCCTATTTGTATCCCTTTGACTTCCTTTGGTTGTCTAATTGCTCTAGCTAGGACTTTCAGTACTATATTGAATAGGTAGGGAGAGAGTGGGCAACCTTGTCTAGTCTCTGATTTTAGTTGGATTGCTTCAAGTTTCTCTTCATTTAGTTTGATGTTGGCTATGGGCTTGCTGTATTTGTTTTTACTATGTTTAGGTATGGGCCTTGAATTCCTAATCTTTCGAAGACTTTTACTATAAAGAGATGTTGAATTTTGTCAAATCCTTTCTCAGCATTTAGTGAGATGATCACATGTTTTTTTTTCTTTGAGTTTGTTTATATACTAGATTGTGTTGATGCAAATTCTCACAAACCAAATTCAAAAACATATCAAAACAATTATTCATCATGATCAAATAGGCTTTATCCCAGGAATGCAGCAATGGGAAAGGATTCTTAAACTAGTATAATTTCAAATAGCATTCTAAGGACATTTTCTTATAGCTAAAGAGAGTGTAACTCTCACAAAAAAAAAAAAAAAAAAAAAAAAAAAAAAAAAAAAAAAAAAAAAAAAAAAAAAACCTTCTCTGTCTAGAAGATAGAAGACAGAAAAAGACAGAAAGCCACAACTGGCCAAAATGGTGAGAACAAATATCCATGGAATATTCATTCACAATTAATACATCCACAAGACAACCTTTATACCTAAGAGTCAGTACCAGTCAGTACCATAACAGAAGAGGGGAAGAGTGAATGTAATTGCCATAAGACTAGGAGATCTGCTGTGAGATCTTTTGTATCTTTTGTATATGATGTGTTTTACATAGGACAGTTAGTTACACCCAGATATTTCAACAATACAGCTTCCTAAGACTTGCACAGTGACAACTTGCTATGCTTATGTGGATGGGGAAATTTCTCAAGGCCTCACTCACCCTGACTTGAATAACTATATGTAACTATGAGCAGCAAAACAGGAAGAATGAGTAATTATTCCTCAGGATCAACTCTTCTTATCAGTGTTTCCAATCTCAAGTAATGAGCCCTAAATAAATACACAAATGAGCAACACTAAACAGTCTCAGAATCTTACATTTTTATATACACATATTTGTGTCTCTATGTGTATAGCAATTATAATTAAAGCAAAAGTAGTCATGAATTGAACAAAAATTGTTTGGGACAATAAAGTATTTTGAGGGTAGGTGAAGGAGATGCAAATAATTTATTACAGGACTCATGCATAAAATTCTCAAAAAGATAATTAATTGAAAATAAAAGATAGACAGCAGTCTAGAAAACACTCAGAAATCCATGTGAGGCACAAAAAAAAAAAAAAAAAAAAAAAAAAAAAAGCACCGACAAAGGAAGGAATTCAGAGGACCACCTACAGTCATGGCACATAGCATGGGCCTGGGAAAGATGCCCAGAGGCCTGCATGCCACCATGCCACACAGGCAAGGCAGAGAGTGAACACTCAGATGTTTGTCATATTTGTTTCCACCCAACAGTAGGAGCTACTACAATGTGAAAATATGTGTTGGACAGATGGAAGAATAAATAAAAGCAGAACAGTTTGAGCATTATGTTGGTAGAAACAGACATAAAGATGGAGAAGAACAGCATGTTGTATGTAGATTACCCGGCCACCTGAGGCCATGGTGAAATCCCTGCCCAAGCTGCCACTGAGGGCCATGTCTGAGTCTGTGGTCATATAGCAGCAGTGTTCTGTGCCAAGATCTGTGGTTTATAATACCAATAAAGACAACAGTGATATCCCTGGTCTGGGCTATCACCAGGGACCACAAAGATGTCTGAGGAATGTCCAGAGCTTGCCCCACTCCTCCCTGGCTGCTGAACTCAGGAGAGCTGGTCCCACCTTTTACCAGCTGCAGCACTTTGCCTGGGCAGCAAAGTAAAGCTAGCCCTGGTGGGAGGGTCATGGCTGAGGTGCCATGAGGTCATAAGCACAGGAGATCTGGCCCTGTTAGGCATCTGTCAAGTTTTGTGGATAGCCCTCCTCTTGTATTTTGATGCTATTTCTGCTTTCCTGAGAGGGGCTGCAGATGCAGGGTGCATCATCAGTACAGAGGTGACTTACTGCAAACCTTCTGCCCACCTTAATTTGTGAAATAAGGGCTAGAGCTGGTGAGTGGGCAGTAGAAAAGGAGGTGGAGTGAAAAAATGTTTGGGAGAGGAAGGAGAAGGAGGACAATGACTAGAGAGGAAGTGGTGGAAGGATGATCAGAGGAGAGGAGGTAGAAGGAGAATGGAGTAGAAGGATGTGACCTGGAAAAATTGCAAGTTATAAGGAATCTCATAGATGGGGAATAGAATAGTGTAGTGGTAAATCTGCCCAATCTGGGTGTGCAGTTTGTATTCATAATTATTGAGTTGTGTTTTCCTTGACCAGTCCTATTTGGGTTGGAGATTTATTGCAACAGTTAACAAGTGAGTTGGATAGAAAGGTAATGCTTTCAGCCCATCACCCCTTGCCACACACAACAGTTGGGAGATTTAAATCCCAGGTAAGCTATCTTTACCCCTCTTTACAGTTGGGAGATTTAAATCCCAGGTAAGCTATCTTTACCCCTCCTCAGCTGTAGCACTCAGGAGAGCAGGACCTGCAACACACTTGGGTAGCAGAGAAAAACTGGCCCTGGTGTTAGAGGCATGGTTGAGCCAGCCAAAATTGTGGGATAGAAGGAGAGTTGACACTGCCTCCTTGCCAGCTTCAGCATTCAGCTAGCCAGGACAGTGCTGAAAAGCTTTTGTGACTTAGTGTCGATACCATCTATACCCAGATCCAGGGCTTTGAGTTGGCCAACCCTAACATCAACCTCACCTATAAACTGCTAGAACATGTGAAAGGGCCAGTTTTGCAGATTCAAAGCTACAGGATCTCCATGACAGAGGGTAACAACAGTATAGCTGAGAGAAGTCCTGATGAGAATCCAGTATTGATGTTGTAGCCAAAGCCAAAGGCCTGGAACCAGACCAATGACTCATTGTAAGGGACATTTGCAAATAAAGATGTATGGACTAAAGGGTATATTGTGAGACACACTATGACACACCGTGACACATGGCTTCCACTACAAAACAAGATATTTTCTATGTTTGTTTTGTTTTGTTTCTTTTCTATTTTCTTTTGTGAGTATTTTTCAAGGGCAGACAACACATACAAAGGGATGGCTAGAAAAGTGGTACTGGGATGTAGAATGTGGAATTTACATAGGATTAATAAAAAAGGAAAAATATTTTTAAAAGAAAGTATACTTTTATTGAGCACTAGGTCTTTAAAATAGACTTGTGATGATTAGCTAGACTATCATGGGAACCTAAGCCCTAGAGTGCCAGTGAATACTATTATTTAGCTAAATTTACATAGTATCAAGCTGGCCTGTAAATATTTATGCTTATACCCATGAATAAATATTGTTCTAATGGAAAATAAGCTGCAGTAAATGCAGAGACTGATGAATGGATGCACAAGAGGCTAGAATTCGCAACAGACAATTCTGAGCCCTAAACATTCACTTATACCATAAAAATTTCCATTTCATCTGAAGCACAGAGAACACAGCAGACGAGAGAGTAGGAAGGATGTAGAGGCAGGAAGATAACAAGAAAGACTGTGAAATAATACCTGTAGATACAGCCATTGCAGTCAGGGTATCGCAGCAGCTGCAGTTGTCTGTACTGGTTCTGCATAAAATTGGACATGAAGAGTGATACTCTAAGGATGTCATCCCTAATAGCTGGAATATTGGCTCCTTATTAACTCAGAGGGAGAGATAGTCACTGCCTTTACCCAAACCCTGGTGATCCCACCTGGATGAAATGGATAGCTACTATCCAGAGCCTAGACAGATGGCTCTGATTAAACTTAATGAATCATAAAACCAACGCCAAACTCATCAACCTGAACAGGGATTTGGTAGGATGATGGGAACCAGGGCTTCATAGAATTAGTAGATAAGAGAGAGTGTAAGGAAGAAATTGCCAGAATACATTCTATTAATTTTCAAACTTTATTAATTTTCAAATGTTTCAGAGCACAAACTTAACAATACAACAAAACCAAAAATTGTCAATTCAGTTCAGCATCAATATAAATATTTGAAACCTAAAATAAATCATTCACAGTATTATTTTCTTTTTGAGTGTACTGACTGTCTAGTGCTCACTAATTAGGCAGATAGATATTTTTTCTAAATTTTCTCATATCATAGGACATATTCAGTAAATAGGATTTAAATTGGATTATGAGAGACTTTTACATACAACATCCATTCATGTGATGGACTGTCCAGACCAATATGTCTAAATTCAATTAAAATAAAAATGAAGATATACTCTGTTATTACTAATTATAAACCACCTCATAAATATTGGGTGATGATATACTGCAGCTCTAAATTAGTGTGAAAACCCTCAAGAACATGCTGAAGTAAATGGAAAAAAGTTCCAAGTTTAGGAGGTTTAGTAAAACATGTCATAATGAAACATTAATTCCCTCAGTTTTTCCTGCTCTACTTTCTCTGAAATGGCAATTTACCAAATCCATTAATAAGCTT
Source organism: Arvicanthis niloticus (assembly GCF_011762505.2). Taxonomy (NCBI): domain Eukaryota; kingdom Metazoa; phylum Chordata; class Mammalia; order Rodentia; family Muridae; genus Arvicanthis; species Arvicanthis niloticus. Next base: position 72,415,095 of record NC_047659.1, read on the forward strand.
CAGCATTGATTTTCTCTAATCCATTATGATCCCTGAATTTTAAAATGTTTTTTTTTCCTTGTTAAAGAAAATATTCTAAAGCAGGTTATTGAATTATTTATGTTTCATGTAAGTCTTATTCATTTTTTTTTTTAATGTTGCACTTACTGTCTCTATCTCTGACACACATGTACATAAAATTATTTCACCATGTTTAGGGTATAAAATATTTTAGTTGGTTAAATGACCAAGAACAGGACTCATGTCATGCATGTGGGATATGTAAAAATATATAGAATACATTTTAGTAATTGACAACTGAATGCAGTTTGCAAGAAATTCATTCTCCCTCCCATGGAAGGTTTACAAGAATGTTTTAAAATTCTTTAACCCAGTGAACATAAGTAAATAAAGTTGGATATAGGTTTTAAAATTTTGATTAAGGCATTTATGAATATTTCAATCCACATCATTCTATTGCAACAAAGGTATGAATATAAGACTATATCTGACAAATTTTCCAATTTGAAAATTAGCTAATCCATATGGAAAAGACTTCTGTTCTGAGAAAAATTATACAAATTTATTCTCATTAAGTAAATATGTAAGAAACAACAAATATCCTTTTTATGCCATGCCTTTATTAATTCAATTTAAAACAATTTATATAGAATGTATCAATTTCATATAAAATACTGAAGCCTGCATCCTACAGAATAAAGTGAACAGTGCCTGTGTTCTGCATTTCATGGGGAAGTACTGACAAATATTTTTCCCATGATGTCCTTATCTTCCAAAGTATAGTCTTATGAATATGATTAGCATGCTAGAACAAGTTTTTTGAAGTATCACATGGAATTGAATATTTATTTTTAAAATACTAAGTCTTATAGATAAACCAAAGTAATTTAATTATTAATTATTAACCACACATTATGTTTGTTATGTTCTAATATTATTAAGAAAACAACTGGGAGAAGTAATATTTAACTGTAACAAAGAATTACGGAAATCATTGTATGTGTGTCTGTGTGTTGTGTATATGTGTGTGTGCGTGCGTGTGTGTGTGTTATTTTCAAGTAATAAAGTAAAATTAATTAGCAAAATGGTTTGAATAGCTCTCCAGTATCTCTTTCATAAACATAAATGTTGGATATGTTTAATTAAGTATATCCATGAAGGTGTCAAAATGCCTGTTGCAAATTAAATGCAATTTTGGATGCATCAATTGGAGCTATGGAAGAATATACAAAGTACCTTAAGTTAAATATCATGGTGGTTAGTTATCACTAGAGAATCTAGGAAAAAAAACTGACAGAGAAGAGTTTCTCTCAAGTCCAGAAAGTCTGGTATTTAATAGGAGTGGGAATGATAAGAGAAATATTCATTGGAAATAATACAAAATAGGAGTAAATGAACTCTTCACTTTCTAAGTCCATTTCTGTTGTTTCTAAATGCAATTTTCTGTCTCTGAATGTTCAATACAAAATCCAGGAGACAGGAGATTTGACAAAGGAAACTGATTGTATTGAGAGTGCATGCTGAATTTTTCTAGAAATATCACCACCATTTCTCTCAGCTACCACACAGTGTTTCCATGACAGCTTGAGCTCTAGAAGATGAAATAAGTTTGGAAAAATTTCTAAATCAAATGTGTCTGGCATATAAGGGGCATTTATATCAGCGAATCTGGTCTTCTCATTTCAAGACATACCTTGATATACAATCGGCCACAAAACCATGGGAAAACAGGCTGAACCATGTTCCTTGACAAAATTGAAAAACTCTCTTCAGTTGTGTGAAACATTATCCCACAACACACCCATTTATATTTTGCTGATGAAAGTGAGTTCATGAACATGTTTATCTTACTAGTTGGCTACAGGATCATGTGTGTTCCGGTTTAAAAAAATGTATATTCATATCAAATGATATACATTATGTTACATTAAATATTATTTAGCAAATTTCAATTTTACATAAAAAGTCCAATAAATAACACTTTATCTGAACAAAATGTATCAATTTATTTAAATGACTTACTCTCTGTCCATGCTTGAATTCATTGTCTGAGAAAAAACATGGGAGTGGAATGGGGAAACATATACAGAGACCCGGAAAAGTAATAATTCTAAATTAATCCATTTGTTGGGTTTGAGAATAAATGCTCTCATATGTAAAATAGCTAAGATGAATTACCACACAGTCTTCATAGAAACAGATTCTAAGACATATGTCATAACACATTAAGAGGTAAAACAAAATAACTCTTCCAAGCTGGCATAAAGTGATCATTATGAATTTTCACAAAAAAAAGAATGCTATCCAATTTAATTTAATAGTGATATCACTGTATCTAAAAAACCAAGGTGCCATGTTGGGGGGAGGCTCTAGAAAAATAGTAAAGTGTGCAATACTTAATAAATGTAATGGCTGAAATCTGGCTACATTTTTCAGGCTAATTAAATCAAAATCAGTAATGAAAGTGAACAATGCTTAAAGAAAATAATGATGTTCTAATGTTTTAATATTAAATGAGACAGAAAAGATAGAGTGCTGACAATTTGAAAACAGTAGTTGAAGCTTATTTAGAAATCTTGTCCTTCAATAGATGTAGGCAATAATAATTCATACCACTTTATAAGTAGTAGAAATTTCAAGTGACAATGACACATTAATAAATCAAGTCTGTACCATGAACATGGAATTATTCAAGTTAATGATTAACAAATATCAAACAGATCTGAAACTGGCATTGATGGAAGTGTTCAGAATGTGTAAATGTGTGAAATATTAATGTTACTGATTGATTTATATGACATAGAAAAACATTCTCTAGTAGGGTTATAACAAAAAGAAAGAATCAAGTTCAGAAATAAATATAGTCCTTACATCTCACCTTCACATGACAATGGATGGGGACCACTACCAAAACTACAGTCAATCAAAATGAGGAGTTCTGGAGCCCAGTCCCAACAAACATATCTACAAAACATATACCTATGGCTCAGAGGCTTTTTCTTGAGAGTTGTTGAAAATTTCTAAGATCTAGAGAAACAGGGAGTTTTCTGTAAAATTATGTTTTAACTTTATTTAACCCTGTTTACAATAAGCTGGAAATTTTCTGATTAAATGTGTGTGCTATGGCCACACCAAAACTAGAAATAGGTTCTTCTAGTAAATAACGGAGTGTGATCAAATATCTTGAACAAGAAAGGGGAAAAGAGAGGTTCAGAGAGATAGCAGGAAAAGATAGGAAGATAAGAACAAGTAAGGTGCATTAATTCAGGAAACAGTTGGATAAGTGCAGGTAAAAAGCAGGTACACTATGCTCATTACCAATGAGGTTTTGAAAAATACATATATTTTGTTTGCACTTTTTTAAAATTCTCATCTTTATTTTACTGGTAGTGTCATGCTCATAGCAATAAAAAGTGATTCAAATTGAAAAATTTGTCATCTTGACATACAATTTTCTAAACCCATTTTGCAAAGCCATGCTTAAGTTGTGAGGATATTTTAGCATGAGGATACATTGCTTGTGGTGATTAATCAGTGTTTTTCTTGGATTATACATTTACTTCTTTAAACCTAAACCAGTTTACTGTATTTTTTATATGACAAGGGTAAACTTTGTATGACACAAATTAGTAATGTTTAGGCCTAGGGAAAAATGGTTCCATATTTAAGGGCACTTGCTGTTTATGCAGACAATATTCACCCACATACATGGTGACTCACAACCATCCATTGCTCTAATTCTAAGTGCTCTGGAGCTGTTCTTACCTCCACAAGCACTGGGCATGCACATAGTACACATATACACATTCAGGCTAAATACTCATTTACAAAAATAAAATAAATACATTTTAAAATAAAAATATTATGTTTAAAGTATTTGTATAACCTACACTGTATAGCAATTTCCTTAGGTTTGCTATATCCCAATATTTGGCCTTGTTGGTGTAGGTATGGACTTTTAGGAGGAAGCACATGAGGTTGGGCTTTGAGGGAGTTTTCTCCTAGTTGCCTGAGGATGCCAGTCTTCTTGAGGCAATCAGATCAAAATGTAGAATTCTTAGGTCTTCCTGTTCCATACCTGCCTGGACACTGGCATGCTACTGTTTTGATGATAATAGACTGAACCTCTGAACATGTAAGGGTGCCTAATAAAATTTTCTCTTTTATAAGAGTTGCCTTGGTTATGCTGATTCATCATAGCAATGGAAACCCTAACTGGGACATCACCTATGCTGATGTAAGCTTTCAATGATGCAACTGTCTTTGAGATGTCCACTTTTCTTTAGTCAACACTTTACCCCTACTCCAGCAAGGAACCCCAATGAAATCATTGATTCCCAAAAGCTGGATACTTTTGGTTAAGTTGTAGAATAGTTCTTGCTAGGAAACATTTTAACACTAATATCTTCCTTATTCTCTGCCTTCATTTTGTAACATATACAATACAGAAAAAGACTGTTAGTGGTTGAACCCTGTGTTTATGGTTCCTGATGCTCAGTAATGAATACTAAGTCTTATGGTATCATGGCAGGGTTAATTTTTCTGGCTGACCTTCAATTGCAATAGGTAGCTATATATTTATTCATTAGTTCATTTTTTCTTATTATGTGAGTGGCTATAGAAAAAAGAAAAGTATCCCTTGTATGTGGAAAACATAAGATTTAAAATTAGGTATATCATCATGGTTGTATTACATTTTAAGAAATAATAAAACAAGAAATCATTATTAATTTGTTTATCTTAGTATAAATTAATTTTAAGAATTGCATAGTCATATGAATCATCAAAATGTTCATTCAATGTATATTTATTTTTAAATTTAGGATGATTCTATAGAATATTTCTCACTTATTAGTTTTTAAAACTGTCATATAAATGACAACATAATACATTATTTCTGAAGTTGGTTACGAAACGTTTTTTTTTCCTGTAATAACATGGCTTATAGCAATGACAGCTGTGACACACTGCCAACATCTTAGGGGTTCATTACAGCTGCAATTTTTCAGGTTGGGAGATGAGGTATAGAGATAAAAGATAGTATGAAATGAGGAGAAAATAGCCTTACCATTTATTTTGATACACGGTTTTATAATGGGAAATATTTTTCAAACTACTCCCTTGCCAATAAGTGTGAAAATGTACTATTATTTCTTCTTAGGACATAAAGTTCCAAAATTTTACAATTTCGAATTCTGTTGTTTAAATCATTACAATTTCTAAAAAGCATTTCAGGTTTAATTTATTAGCATAAATTTCTATATGTTTTAATACTTTGTCTAAAAATGGAGAATTTTCCTTTTTCTTTCCATTACACTTTTAGAGTCTCACCTATATTTAGAAATTCTATGCTGATTGCAACTGTTTAATGCATAAATCAATATTAGGCCATTCTCTACATAAAAGTTATTAATATTTATTTTGTCTAAATCTATAGTCAAATTGGTATAATAACAGAGTTTATAGAGCATAGTATGGAAATACAAGGTAAGCAACCCACTATATCCTTATAATCAGTGTTTGGACAACTGATAGGTAACAATGGGATCGATCTATAGGCATTCAATTCTTTTCTATAGCAATACTGGAAAAAAAGTAATTGTTGTTTATTATAAGTACCTTGGGGTAAATGTCCTTCTTGGAGCTCCTGTCAATCATTCAGAGGTTAAAAAAAGTTACCTCAGCTAAACCTGAAGTCAACCCAAGGTCAGTAGTGCTGCAAACATTGAACAAAATATCTTCTGTTAATGTGTATTGAAAAAGAAACAAAATGAATAAATGATAGCAGTTTGCTTTTTGAAAGTCACCTTGAGCTACTTTCAAGTAAGCACTGCAAACTAAAGGTTACTATGAAGAACACTGCTGGTGTCATGATAAAATATCCAGTAGTGACAGGTGGTAGAGGGTGATGGATAGAAATAAAGTGCAACTGAGTGTCTCATAGTGAACACAGAATATATGAACACATTTTATAGTTCAAGCAATTCTTTCCAGTTTCCATTAACATATTGAACTGCTTCTTCTTCAAGTCAAGTTATTATATAAGGCACATGACATGGAATAACACATGTATTATAAGGTTAACATAAAGCTTCTTCATTACAAATAGGATAAATATTGAATAAAACTGTTTTCCTTTTCAGTGTTTATAATTTTTAATGCTTTTAGTTCTTTTTAATTTAATTTAATTTAATTTAATTTAGAATCTTTAATGTCTTCACCTAAAATATAATAAATGAATGTGTTTCTCTACATTTAGCAGGATTTTTTGATTAATGATCCACTAAACTATTTACATTAAAAAGTAACTTCTGATCCAGGCAGTAGTGGAGCACACTTTTAATTTTAGTACTTGGAAGGCAGAGACAGGCAAGTCTCTGAATTCAAGGCCAGCCTGGTCTGCAGAGTGAGTTCTAGGACAGCCAGGGATATACAGAGAAACCATGTCTCAATAAATAAATAAATAAATAAATAAATAAATAAATAAATAAATAAATAGTGACTTCTGTTAGGTATGATGGTACATTCCTAAAATCCCAGTACCTTGGAAAGAGAAAATGTAAATTCAATACCAACCCTGCTTACATAATGAGTTCAAAGTCAGCTTATTTGACTTAGTGAAATGCTATCTCAAAGTATGAGAAGAAAGTAAGGCTTTCAGTTAAATGACAGAACACTTTTGTGTAATGTATAAGGTAATGAATTAGAGCAAATAAAAAGTAGAAAAATATCTTTGGATAAAACTCACATATAGTATCCATATTGACTTTCTCATTAAGACTATCTAAAGATCATAGCATAATACATAAAATTGGAAGCTATGCTAAAAGGATGTAAAAATGGCTTCCTCCTATTCTTGCTTATACTTATATTACTTACTAGTTTTGTCAGTTAAAGAACTTGACAAACAAGACTTTATGGAGATTTAGAGACTGTTTGAAACATACTGAGATTTTTAAATATTCAATTTTCAGAAAATTGGCAAAAGGTTTATTTTCTTTTTTAAATATTTATTTATTTATTTTATGTATATGAATATACCATTGCTTTCTTCAGACACACCAGAAAAGGGCATCAGAGCCCATTACAGATGGTTGTGAGCCACCATGTGGTTGCTGGGAATTGAACTCAGGACCTCTGGAAGAGCAGTCAGTGATCTTAACTGCTGAGCCAACTCTCCAGCCCAAGGTTTCTTTTCTAATATTTGTCATCATATTAATAAACTATTCCATTCTTTTTGAATATTAATTTTAAATGTGAGAATTCAATATAGAACTTTGGAAAAGCTATGGACACAAAAACATAATGGAATATGAACACAAAGTCAGATTGTTTATAATACATATGAAATTAAAAGAATATATTATTTTTTCATACAGTATATCCCAACCACAGCTTCCACTGTGTTCACTTCATCTGCCCTCCAACTCTTTTATCTTGCATATGCACTCTCCCCTGGGCCTCCCCCATCTCCCTACAAAAAAATTTTGGATTTCCAGGAACATCAACTGAACAACACACAACAAAATACAATAAAACCAGGCACAAATCCTCACAAAAAGGCTAGCAAAGCAATCCAGAGGAAGAAAAAGGTTCCTATAGGCTTGCATTTTTCAAAACCTACTTTATTTAAAGTTCTTCAATGCTTCACTTTCTCTTCTAGCCCATCATCTAGAGATAGGGGATAATAAGGTTAGTATAAAAGGGGTGCTGTGGACCTGTATAGAAGTAATTCCTTGGGGTGATCCCACTCTTCTTACCAGAAGTTTAGGTCAATAGCAAACACCAAACAAAAAATCAGTAGCAGCAGCATGATGTAGCAGAAAGAACAAGGCTCCACAGAATCATCATGAGTCAGTAGAAGCAGCAAGAATCGCCTGGAATACCATGAGAAGTTTTTTGGGCCATTTCTCAAAGACCAGCAAAGCTCGGGAAAGACCAATGAAGCATTGCATGGCATAGCAATGAAAGAGCTTTCTCTCACTGTTTGTGCGGTTCTGTTTATATTCTTTCTAAACAGCACACACCCTCTCAAGTGTCTGTTTTCAGCAAAACAACATAAGACAGGTTGTAGAGTAATATCACATGACACAACTGAGTTGATAAAGAAACCAGATGCTCTATTTCAGGTTTCTAAGAGTATCGAAAAGACTTAAAGTCACCTCTACTCCAGCTGTCAGATGTAGGCTTGGAATTTTGAAAGCCTACTTTGATAACAGTTCTTAAATACTTTAACCCCCCTTCTATCCCATCAGGTATCAGAGGTAGTAGAAAGGAAAGGTTAATAAGGCAAAGGGTCAGTCTTTCTGATGATGAATAAACTAGGCATCAATTTATGAATATGCCTGAATATCATTAGTAATGATTTTATTGATTTTTTTCTATCAGTTGTATTTGGCTCTATCATAGGCCTCTGGTCTATCTAGCTTCCTATTCCTGATCATCCATGCAGTGTCAGGTATGCCATTTGATCCCTCCTGTTCTCATCCCCACCAAACTCAAATACACCACAGAATGTATTTAATTTCCCCTTCCTAGGTATAACCATGTGCCATCCCTCCTGCCTGTTGATGCCAGAGCCCTCCATGTTATTTAGCCTCTCTTGCTTGTTCATGATTATCACTGACATAACAACTAATATCCACTTGTAAAAACCATGTTTTTCCTCTCAGTCTGCCAGTATTGATATTCTATTTAGAAGATTTTGAGATAATTTTGCTAGTTCCAACCATTTGCCTGCAAATTTCATGGTGTCTTTTTTTTTCTCTTCTAACTTCTGAGTAATTTACATTGTATAAATATGGAGCACTTTCTTCATTTATTATTCAGCTGAGAAACATCTAGATTATTTCCATTTTCTGGACATTATGAATAAAGCCACTATGGACATATTTGTGCACGTTTACTGGCAGTAGGATGGAATATCCCTTGGGTATATGCCCAGGAATGGTATAGCTGACTCTTGAGAAAGATGAATTTCCAATTGTATGAAGAACCTCCAATATTGATTTTCATAGTGACTGTACAAGTTCATACTCATACCAGCAATTGAGGTGTGTATCCTTGTTCTATATCCTCATCAGAATAAGCTGTCACTTGTGTTATTGATCTTAGCAATTCTGACAGGTGGAACATGGACCCTCAAAGTAGTTATGATTTATATTTCTCTGATTTTAAGGACATTGAATATTTCTTTACTTATGTCTTAGTCATTTGTATTTCTCTACTCATAAATCTGTGTTTAGAACTGTACTCTACTTTTAATTTGATTTTCTTGTTTTTAGATATCTAGTTTCTTAAGATATTGGTAGATGAAGTGATTTTTCATGCTAATGGATCGATAGGATTAACATCATAAAAATATCCATGCGACAAAAAGGAATGAACATGTTCGATACAATCTCCATCAAAGTTTAAATACAATATGTTATAGACCATGAAAGAACAAATGTCAACTTCATAGGAAAAAAAAAAACCAGGATAACTAAAAAAGTTCTAAAAAATAACAGAACATACAGAATAATCACCATTCCTGGTTTCAAGCTCAATACAGGGCTATAGTGCCAAAAATACCACGTGATATTGCATGAGAACAGAAACATTGATAAACAACATCAAATCAAAGACTGAGACATAAATCCACATACCTATGAAAACCTGATGTTTGATAAAGGTGCTAGAAATACACAATGAAAACAAATACAGTATCTTCAAAAAACGGTACTGATCTTACTGAATATCTGCATGTAGAAGGATGCTAATTTGTCCTATTGACTATGCCCTTTGTCTTAAATACGGTTTGCAGGTTCATGAGGTCCTTTTTAATCAATTCTTGATGTTAGAGCCTGCAATTCTCAATTTCATATGAAAAAACAATTCTTAACAATGAAAGAACTTCTGGGTAAAATCACCATCCTTGACCTCAAGCTATACTACAGAGCAACAATGATAAAAAACTGCATTGTATTGACAACAGAAACAGAGAGGTTGATCAATAGAATAGAATGAAATATGCATAAATAAAACCACACACTTATGAACACTTAATCTTTGACCAAGAACTCAAAAATATACAATGAAAAAACAAAAGCATCTTCAATAAATGGTGCTGGTCTAACTGAGAGTTTGTATGTTAAAAAAATGAAAATAGATCATCTTGCACCAAAATGGGTCAAGGACCGCAACATGAAACAAGATACACTGAATCTAACAGAAGAAAAAATGGGAACATCCTCAAACTCATTGGCATGGGGAGGAAATTTCCTAAACAGAACTCAAATTGCACATTCTCTAAGATCAAGAATTGATTTCTTGATTCTTAATGATTATTTTATTTTAAATTCCTAAAATTATGCTAGTAACCAGTAAACCCTTTATAAGAAGACTGCTATTAAGTCCTCTCTGATATTAAAACTGCAATGAGAACTCAGTCAGTATTTCAGTATCATGAATTAATTGCTTCTGAGATAGAAAGGAGGCATTTACAACTAGGACTATATTCTAAGAGGCTGTAAACAATTAGCTAACATGCATAGAAAGAGAACTTACAATTTATTGTATGTGCAAGGAAAAAGGTCAAATAGTCACTGGGTTTATCTACACAAAACTTTACTGATAACTTATATTCTGTAACTTTGAATGAACATGTAGAACTAGTGACCAAATGTCTATTCTTAATGGATACATAAGTAAATATTTCTGTTGTAAACTTCTTATTCAATTTATGATTTTAATTTACATTTAAATACTTTTTTAACTTTAAAAAAAGATGCTTAGCAAAACTATGTAATCTATTCCCTAGAAAAGGTACAAAAATCTAGGAATGATCACATTACAATGGCATTATTATATCAGAGCAGAAGGAGAGAGCACGATTAGGAGGAAGGAGAAAAACAACAGAGTAAAATAACTTAGAAATTAAAGGGAAACTTAGAAATTAAGAGTGAATTTTTGAAGCAAAAAATTCTTAGAAATTAAGATTAAAATCACTTTTTAAAGTTTCACTTTTGGAGTTCCTATCCCCTTCCGGGTCTGCATTTCTTCTGCCTATTAAGAGTCTCCAACTTTTATCCACAGTTTGTCTCTGGGTGTCTGTATCTGTCTGAGTCATCTGCTATGTGGAGCCTCTCAGAGCACAATATAGTCCTTACTGCAAGCTTAACAGAGTATTATTAACAGTATTAGGTACTGGTGCTTTCCCATGTGATGGGTCTCAAGTTGGGCCAGTTATTGGTTGACTATTCCCTCAGCCTCTGCTCCCTCCCCTGTGCCTGCATTACTTGTAGACGGGATAAATTTTGGACTAACTTGGACCCCTGGGGCTCTCACAGTCTGAACCATCAACCAAAGAACATACACAGGCTGGACCTAGACTTCCCCAATCATATCTGCCAGATGTGCAGCTTGACCTTCACATAGGTTCTGAACAACTGGAATGGGGGCTATCCTAAAATCTGTTGCCTGTATGTGCTAGCTGGGCTGCCTTGTCCAGCTTTGGTTGGAGAGAAAGTGCCTAGCCTTGTAGTGCCAGGGTATGGTTATACCCAGAGGGGCCTTCATGTGCTCAGAGGAGAAGGGGAGGTTAGAGGGGAGAAAGATTGAGGAAGAGGATGACACAGGGTGGGGCAGTGAATAAGATATAAAGTGAATATGTAAAAAATAAACAAGTAAAAAATAATAAGTCAAAAAAAGAAAGGAAAGTTCCTTGTAGCACAGTTGCAGTGTACTTGTCATCATGTGCAAAGCCCTGTAGTATATCAGCTCTTAACAGAAAGAAATATGGGATTCATACCTATTGTGCTAAGTGGGCCTTTCTAAATACCAGTGATAAAGTAAAATGATACATTGGAAAGCTAAGCACAATTAATATGAAGTATATTGTGCATATTGGATGTACTTTGGAGAAATGTGAAGAATTAGAGAAAAAAAGAAACTAAGAGTCTAAACCAGAATGTAATTATGTTGGTTTATCATTAATGACAGTTTTACTTTACCTTGAGAAATGGTAGATGCCAAAGGCTTATAATGAAACATATAGACTGATATACTTGATAATTTTCAAATCACATTATCTTATATCTTGTTCTAGTAGAAATACGGGAAGTCTCTATAATATTTATCAGGAGTCTTCTCTCACAGAATTCATTTATCATTCAAAATCTTAACTATTTCACTTCACTGGTCCAGCTGAAATATAGTTAGACTAACTCATTCTTTACATGTCAATCCTGAATTAATGTACTTGAAAATAATACTGAATGGATTCAGCAGATTGAATTTATATGTGTGTGTGTGTGTGTGTGTGTGTGTGTGTGTGTGTGTGTAAAAATAACAAAACAGAGAAGGACAGAAATTTGAGGAGATAGAGGTTGGCATTGGAGAAATTAGAGGAAGCAGAAATAAATGAAGAAAATATTTTAATTATATTTTAATAAAATCAAGAAATATTTAAGTCATCCTAAAACTTAACAGATGGAGTATTATATCTACTAAAGAAAAGAAGACATTGAAAATCAAATGTGACAGGAACTGTCATGGTTGGCTCAGTGCTTGCCTGAATTTTGATGTTAATTTCTGCTCTCCTGGGAGGGGCTACAAACAAGGAGTCAGTTATGTACTCAGGTAACTTCTTGTGAACCAATCCCCTATGAATAAAGGAGCCAGTCACTGGGTGAGTAGGAGGGACTTCTGGGCTGGATAGAAGAATAGAGAAGGAGAAAAAAGAGGGGGTCCGTTTGGACAGGGGTGAGCCTTGGACAAGATGCAGTGGTAGAGTTTTCCAATATCTTGGTGGATCTTTGTGGATTAGATTAGATAAAAGGATTAGATTTAATAAAATTTACAAGTTTAAATTTTAGTTGTTGTGCCCAGAGATTGAGTTACCATTGTTCCTAAACACTGCAAGGTGAAAGTTGCCTTTGGTGATGAGCCCCTCAAAGGGGTTTGAAGTGTAGGGGTTTGAAGCATGGAAATAGTGTGATAGTAACCTGCCAGTGGAACTTAGCTGGGTGGTAACCTCTGGAGCTCTAGTCAGTGTTGAGCATTGGAGCAGGAACTTGGATGGTGGCTAATCCAGACAGATGGCGCCTGTTTTTCTAAATACCTCCTGCAACAAGGAACCATCTTGAAGGTACTGACAGGGCCCACATCATCTAGACAGTACGGAAAATAAAACGTTAACTTTCTGTATCAATAATCCCATGTGAACTAAACCATATTAGCTTACAATTAATTTACAAATAAAAAAACATATATCTCATGGCTATGTTATTAGACAGAGTCCTAGTTTTCCTGACATTCTTGGTTCTCACTGGTCTTGGCCACAATTATACATGCACAATATTAGACAAGTTACTTTTTCCAATGTTACTTGATTTACTGATCATGCAGGACCTCTTGAAATGAGTTAGGAAATTCCTCAATGTTAATATTGCTTTCTTATTTACCATATTTCAAGTTTCATCAGGTCTAGGTCAGAAAATATCTTCTCAAGAGACTGTGCTGTCTTTCAATTATCCTAATGGGTTTAGACACTTTATATAATTAAATTCAGGCATTGATACGCAAATATCAAAATCATAGTTATTGCCTAATGTACATAAAAAACATTTTAGTTCTGTGAGTAGACTGTACTTATTATTTTTTTTTCAACTTGATATAAGCTAGAGTTATCAAGGAAGAAGGAACCTCAGGTGAGAAAATGCCTCAGTCATGTTGACCTGTAGACATATATTTTGGTACATGTTCTTGATTAGTGATAGATGTAAGAGGATCCATCCCATTCTCAGTTAAATCATCTCTGGGCAGCAGAATGCAAACCTGGACTGGTAAACCATGAGGAACAACCTTCCATGGTCTTTGTTTTAGATCTAGGTTCTTCCTGTGGTTCCTGTTTTCATTTTCCCTCAGATGTAAGGTCCTTGTTTCTCTAGCTCACTTTCAGTCATGATGTTTATCATAGCAATAGAAAAGAAAGCAGAACACAGAATAATTAATACATGATAACTCTGATGTATATGAGAACTATTATGGTAAATTGTAGCTTTTCTAATTGTATAGTATGAATCACACAAACTCTTTGTAGTAACAAATGTAAACAATAACTGTGCTACCTCATCAACAAATAGAATTCTAGTTAAGATTTGAATGTATTAAATAGTGATGATGATATTATGGGATGTGCTAGTCTAAAGGTTGAAACTCTTGGGCAAAATCTAGCTACCTCCTTTGTATATAAAATTTTTAACAGTGATATAACATTTAATACATTGTGTTGTATTTGAACACATTAGAATGCAATGGCAGAGCTGAGCAGTTAAGAACACTAACTTAATGCCCCAACATGGGTATGACATCTATTGTAAAAGCCATGTACAGGAAAGGTTTGTTGATGTATATTGCAAACAGTCTGTATGTAAACTGTAAACAGGTAGGGTGGTCAGAGAGCAGAGAGTGGCTAGACAGGGCTTGTGAGAAAATAGGAATGTAGGAAAAATTAATCAGAGAGATGAAAATCTGAAAATTCTTTGCTCTGTTACTTATAGTTACTTTTAAACACAGCACTGTGCTTCACACTTAGTATATATTAGAATACTTGTTAGAGCAAAGCTAGGAAAAAATGACAGAGTTCTACAGCTGGTTTCAAATATTGTAATAGCCTTATGTGATAATGTAAGTAACATTTTTACACTTTTTTTCTTGAAAGAATCTTCCTCACATACATAGGAGAGGAGTGTTTTCAAAAAATCTTAAAATAGATCAAAAAAGTAAAATGAATTAGACAATGTGGTAGTAGTTGATAATGAAAAAAAACAACAAAAATATTTAGGAAGTAAAAAAATCACCTTTGAAATATTGAATATGAATACAAATCTTTAATTTTATCTTAAAATATTTATATTAAATGTTACGGTTTTATTTAGAGCATATCATTCTGGGCTAGACTTACAGAAACTATTGAGAAGAAACTATGAAGAGTCTTAATTTTCTTTTCTTTATTTTTTAATTGGATATTATATTTAATTTCAGATTTTATCCCCTTATCCCATCCCCCCACCACCCAGGAACCCCCTATCCCATCCCCTCCTCCTGCTTCTATGAGGATGTGCCTCCACCTACCACCCAATCCTACCTCCCCACCCACAAATCCCCCCCCCACACACACACACTCAGTGTTCAGCCTACATGGGACCAAGGGTCTCCTCTCCCACCTATGCCCAACAAGGATATACTCCCCTACATATACAGATGGAGTCATGAGTCCCTCCCTATGTGCTCTCAGGCTGGTGGTTTAGACCCTAGGGAGCTCTGGTTGGTTGGTATTGTTGCTCTCCTCATGGGGCCACAAACTCTTTCAGCTCCTTCAGTCTTCTCTCTAACTCCTCCATTGGGAACCCTTTGATCAGATCAATTGTTAGCTGTGAGCATCTGCATCTGAATATGTCAGACTCTGGCAGACCTCTAAGGAGACAGCTATATTAGGCTCCTATCAGCATGCTCTTCCTGACATCCACAACAGCATGTACCTTTGGTGACTGCACCTGAGATGGATACCCAGGTGAAATAGTCTCCAGACAGCCCCTCCTTCAGTTTCTGTCCCACACTTTGTCTCCATATTTGCTCCCTTGAGTATTTTGTTACTCCTTCTAAATAGGACCAAGACATCCATGCTTGGTCTTCTTTGTTCATGAGCTTCATGTGGTCTGTGAGTTGAGTCTTTGCTATTTCCAGCTTTAGGGTAATATCTGCTTGTCAGTGAGTAAATACCATGTGTGTTCTTTTGTAATTGGGTTACCTCACTCAGGATAATATTTTCTAGTTCCATCCATTTACCTAAGAATTTCTCAAATTCATTGTTTTTAATAGCTGAGTAATATTCCACTGTGTAAATGTACCACATTTTTGTATCCATTTCTCTGTTGAAGGACATCTGGGTTCTTTCCAGCTTCTGGCTATTATAAATAAGGCTGCTATGAACATAGTGGAGCATATGTGCTTGTTATATGTTGGAGCATCTTCTGGGTATATGCCCAGGAGTGGTATTGCTGGCTCCTCAGGTAATGCTATGTCCAGTTTTCTGAGGAATAGTCAGACTGATTTCCAGAGTGGTTATACCAGATTGCAATCCCACCAACAATGGAGAAGCGTTCCTCTTTCTCAGCATCCTCGCCAGCATTCACTATTACCTGAGTTTTTGATCTTAGCCATTCTGACTGGTGTGAGGTGGAATCTCAGGGTTGTTTTGATTTGCATTTCCCTGATGACTAAGGATGTTGAACATTTCTTTAAGTACTCCTCAACCAGTTGACTTTCCTCAGTTGAGAATTTTTTGTTTAGCTCTGTAGCCCATAGGGTTATTTTGCTGTCTGGAGTCTAATTTCTTGGATTCTTTGTATATATTGGATATTAGCCCTCTATCTGATGTAGGATTAGTAATAAACTTTTCCCAATCTGTTGGTTGACTTTTTGTCCTATTGATAGTGTCCTTTGCCTTACAGAAGCTTTGCAATTTTATGAGGTCCCATTTGTCAATTCTTAATTTTAGAGAATAAGCCATTTGTGTTCTGTTCAGGAAAATTTTCTCTGTGCCTAGGTATCTGAGGGTCTTCCCCACCTTCTCTTCTACTAGTTTCAGTGTATCTGGTTTACTTTACTTTACTTTTTTTTTTAATCTTTTAAAAGTTTTTTAATTGCTGGTTTTTGTTTTAAATTCAAATGGTATCCTATTTCTTAAGTTTGGTAGAAATTTAAGGCTGACTTCACAATTTAACTAGTTTCCACTAACAAATTTAGTTAAAAGTTACAAATTAGTTACAAATTTAGTAATTTGTTTGCTAAAACACGGTTAGCATTCTTAATATCAAGTGTCATGAACCATAATACATTACTGAGATGTAGACTGAAACATAGATTGAAACATAGGTTGAAATATATCTATAAAACATTGAAATATATAGCTTTATTTAATGCATAATTTTCTGTAATAGATGATACAATTTATCACATTTATTTCTTCTGTTATTTGAAAGACTGATATGATACACTGTTATTACATTTAGTTCAACTGCATTATTACACAAAGAAAAATAGAATATGAACAGGTTAAGTAAAATTGTATTAAATATAGAATTATTTTTTTACCTAATATGGATTAAGTGAGACTCTCTAACATATTGCAAGGAAGCACAAACCTAGTCCTTGATCTCCATATAAAAACCTTACAATATACATGATTCGATTCTGATCAGTACCTACTACAGATTAGACACAGTTGCAAATAGAACAAAGGATGATAGCAGGAAAGTTAACTTTACCAGGGAAAGCTCTGTGTATGGTTATATAGACTGTAGATTACCTTTGATGTCATTATTTCTAAAAGTTAAATTTATAAAAATCCATTCCTGACTTATGCTTGTGGAAGAATGGCACAAAAACATTCTGGACTTTATGTATTAACTATATAGGTATGTTCATCTACTGCACCAAATTTCCCATCAGCCTTTGTCACTAGGCCTGTCATTGGACTGTTTCTAGTCGATGTGAATGTATATGACTGACATTTTAGTCTGGATCTCTAGCTCTCCAATTCTTTCTATTTTTTCTCTGTTTTGAAACAATTTTTATTATGTAGACCAATGTAGACCAGGCAGGTCCTCATCTCCCAAGCACTAGAATCACACACAATATATATATATATATGTGTGTGTGTGTGTGTGTGTGTGTGTGTGTGTGTGTACATATATATACATATATATATATATATATCAGTGGCCACAGATTAGAATTCTGAGCATCAAAATTAAACACCATGTGTAGTTCTCAGAGGATGGTTTACTCTGGAATTTTCTTTTATTTTTTAACGTGTGAACATATTGTTGTATACATGGTACCGTGTGTGTGTGTGTGTGTGTGTGAAAGCATGTGCAGTTCAGAGAACAACCTCCATTGTCAATCATAAATTATCATATATGCTGGTCTAAGACTCATCAAATAGCTAAACTAGAAGTACAATGAGCCCTACAGATCTATTTGTTTCTGCATGTCTAACCCTGCTATTACAAGATTATGGCAGGTGCCCATGTATGCTTATTTATTTGCTTCTAATTTTTAGATTCCCACGTATCAAACTTATGACTTAATGCTAACAAGGCAAGCAATTTGCCTACCAAATTAACACTCTAGTCCAAGGTCTTGCTTATCACTCTACTTTGCATCAACATATAAAGCTACTTATTTAAGGAAATGGGATAAGAAACATGATATCTTAACTCATTAGTAACAAGGCTTAACACATTTATAGATAATCAAATGGATACACAGTCAATTCAGTAGTCATTATTTAGCTTAGGATTCTCAAAACATCCTTTTTGTATTTTCTTTTCTTATTTTTCTAAATTTGACTATCATTTTTTTCAAAGGTGATCTTGCTGAACCTTCACTTGATTGAATTTCTGTATCTGATATCGTACTTGCTGAAGACACATTCAGAGTTCATTCTGTTTGAAGAGCAAGCAAAAAATAACTGCCAAATAGCAGACAAAATTCTTAGTATTGGATGTGTGATTCACTGCTTATGTTTGTAACTGAATTATCATTCTCCAGATAAGAGAACAAAACCAAACAAAATAAGAAAGACTTTGATTCTTTGCTGCACAAGGTAAACTTCACTATTTTCCTTAATATCTAATTTTCTTCACATGTATTGTACATAGATATTTGCCAAGGCAAATGTTCATTTGAATGCTGTTTTCTTAGGCAGAAAGAATACACTGAGCCTCATGTTTTACTTCATTGATATAATATTGACCATCACACTCTATAATCCATTTATGTAAATCAATTCAAAAGTTTACTGGCTCATTGGCTTTTTACTTATGAATTAACTCTAAGCAATTAAAATAATATATAACCTGTGGTCTCGTTTTTAAATGTTTCAAACAATTACATTAAGAATCATCTCATCCTGAATGAAGTAACCCAGACCCAAAAGGACATGTATTGTGTGGTATGTACTCACTTATAAGTGGACATTAGTCTGAAAGTACAGGTTCATAAAGCACTGTGATAAAAGGCAATGAAGTGTTCCAACTGGAGTATTCTTCCTTATGTAAGACTATATTTCCAATCTTCTGCATTCCTTGTTGCCAGTAGTCTTTATACTTTGCAGCATCTATCTGGTGTGTCTACTATTGTTGTCCTTGTCCAGCACTTGTTTAAGCAAGAGTCAGGCCAGGTCATCATACAAAATTCTGCCTAGGTTAATGTTTCAGAGTTCAATGGTGCCCTTTGTTCTTGTAGAAGATCCAAATTCAGTTCCCAGCACCCACGTGGATATTCATAACCATTGTATTTTCAGTTCAGGGGGATCCAATGCCCTCTTCTCTTTTCCACGAACCAGACACCTGTGGTGCACATACATGCATACAGGAAAATACCAATAAACATATTTGGGTAGTATTCACTCAATTATTATTATAAATAATGTTGCTATGGCTGTTAATTTCAAAGACTGACTGACTAGGGTACAATCTTGTTTTCTTACTTTTAAATCACTCCTGATATTTACATTTCAACATTTTTGTTTTCAGTTTTCTCATTCACCTACTCCAATTGTCTTATCTGAATTCTATAAATGTCAAATTGGCTGGGACTTTCAAACCTATCAACATAAAAAAATACAATTAAACTTGTACTTAAACAGAACATATTATTTATTGCTAACTACATTTCAGAATAATAGATTTTGTTTGTCAGTTGATAAATTTATACTTTTGCTCGAATGCATTAATAAGATGCCACAAAATGTTGTGTCTGTGAGTATATGCAGCAAATTTTGATCTTTCTCAAAGGTCTGTAGGTTGGAAGTCTCGTCTTTCCTTGACTGCATACTTCCTAAAATCATGGTGCCTCGTCTTTTTCTTATAAAGTACATGACCTTTATAAGAAATAAAGTTATTTACCTGAGCAAAACTATAAAGTATTCCTTTTTTTTGTGGAAAATATTCAAATATTTTAATAAAATATTGAATTATTAACTATTATTAAAATGTAATTAAAATCACACATTAACTTTATAAGCTAGTATTTTTAAGTTAAAATCTATAAAAGATAAAGATTATTACATGTTAATTAACTTAAATTAAGATACACATTTTTTTTACAGTATGTGATATAATAAATCATGAGAAATGATTTATGGTTAATTGTGTTATCAGCAAATGTGAGAAAGTATATGTAGAATATCATTATTGCTCATGTAGAGTATGTATGAAATTTTATTTAGATCCTTAAAAGTATGTGCTTGTGCATGTCATTTCTATGTTAAGTCAAACATTTGATTTGATAAGTAACAGTTTCACTTACCTCACAGGTTCACAGGTCTATATATTGGAAGTCTTGTCTTTCCTTGACTTTATACTTCCTAAAATCATGGTGCCTTTTTTTTTCTTAAAGTGCACAGCCTTTAGAAGAAATGAAGGTACTTACTTGAGCAAAACTATAAGTTTTCCTTGTTTGAGGAAACTATGAGATGATAACATAATATTCTGCTGATTCCTGCATGGCCATGGAAGGGAACACACAACATGGTACCTACCCCTGGAGCACAGACCACACGGTATATGCCTCCCTGAGTATTGACAATTGCTGTAGTCATAGGGCTGGTTTGTATAATAATATACAAAAAGTATTTTATGTTCTTTCTTCAAGAAATATTCCCCCTGCTAAGGTTATCAGGAAATGTCACTCTGTCAAGGTTAATGGCCCCATGATAATCAGAGACATCAAGAGTTTAGGAGGCAAAGGTGTGTCTAAAGTCCTTAACAAATAGTAAATACTGTGACTTTCAGAATACCCCTTAATGCTGTTGGAAAGCACTTTTAAAATCACAAGTTTAAAATGTATAAACAGAATATCTCAACTACACAAATTATAAAGATGATTATATAAGGGGTTCATGGACCTAAAAGAACAGAGGCAGCTGTACTATAAGTCAGCTTGTCAGAAAGATATAAAGGAAAAAGGTTAAAGAAATTTGGGAAGTGGTGATCACATGGCAAGATTCAATCCAGCTAAGTTTATTGTTTGTGCAATCAAATTCTTGAATTCAGACTCAGCCTGGGAACGAGCTAATTAAAATCCAGGAATGGTGGGAATGGTGGCCTTAGAGCTGGATCCCACCAAACTAGTTTCTTATCTGTGTTTACAAAGAGAAGCATATCTCTGAATTCATTTGTCATGTTAATAAAATATATATGCTATCTTTTTCTAAGAGTCAAGGGCATATGATCATAAAATGTTGATTCATGGGATAATCAAAAGGATACATAGGGTAAAGATTGAATTGATATGTACATAAATGACTGGATCTGGTCTGCAAGAGATGAGATATACAAAGGGCCTTTAGAATTTTTTGTTCCCAGTAAGAGAGAGCTGTTTGTTGCAGAATACAAGGCTATCGTCTTGTACCCTACAGTTGACCTCAAGTCCTTTTTTCACTGCTCTCAATCACTCCTTCCTCAGGACTCCCTCTTCAAGCCAAAACTGGTCCTTGGCAATCTTCCCATTATTATTGTTAGGATGTCAGATACTTAGCATATACATAAGATCAGTATTAGAATTATATCTCTTCCATAGCCTAGTATAGTGTCTCCTAATATTGATCTCAAGGTTTTATTTTATTTTTATTTTTTTGCTCAGAGAAATGCAAATTAAGGAGTTAGATACAAAAGCATCTTTAGTGTAGTGAAAAACAAACAAGCATGTTCATGCAATCAAATAAATGTCTTCAATTTGAAATATTAAAATTAGTAGATTTAGATCACAGAAACATGATTTTTTAATAAATATGGTAATCTCTTTACCTTGCCTATAATCAACCACTTTTGTTACAATGTAGCAATTATATATGATTTTTCCTACTATTACCTTTGGCAAAAATCAAATACAAACCCATTTAACATGTACTATAAGAAATGTGAGAGTGCTACTTCAGAAAACAAACAAACAAACAAACAACAAAGAAAAAACAGCAGAGCTTAAAAAGCAGTGGAATAAATGACTGTTTTCTTTTTTATGTCTAGCACAGTATTATACAGAAAATGCTGGAAACATAATTACATTATTTTCTTACAAGTAAACATTCCCAACCAAAACTAATCAAAAGTACATACCTTTAAGAAATGATTTTGTGTTACTTTTGCAAAACCTTTTAAACCTTTTTTGTTGTTTCTTTATCATCATCATCATCGTCATCATCATCATCATCATCAAAGTTTATTGTTTTAAGTTTCAAATAATAGCCTCCTTCCAGATTTCCTCTCGGCAATTCCCCCATACAATGCCTCCTCCCTTTGCCTCTATGTGGGTGCTCCTCCACCCACTTACCCACTCCCACAGCATCACTCTAGCATCTCCCTACGCTGGGGCATCAAGCCTCCACAGGACGAAGGGCCTCCTCTCCCATTGAGCCAGATACATATGTATCTGGAGCCATGAATCCCTCCATTTACAATCTTTGGCTGGTCTTTAGCTCCTCGGAGCTGTGGGTGATCCAGTCAATTGATATTGTTCTTCCTATTAGGTTGCAATCCCCTTTAGCGCCTTGAACTCTTAATGTTTGAAATTGATATGAGACTTTTTTCCCTTACTGATTGAGTTTACTTTTGGTTTAGTCAGAATGCACATATCCAAAAGAGGCCTCTGTGCATGTGAATGTTCATAGCCACGTGCATGCCTGTGAGTGGTGTGTGTGTGTGTGTGTGTGTGTGTGTGTGTGTGTGTGTGTGTGTGTTGCTTACATATGTATGCATATATGTAAGATATACATTAATTTTTGTTTTCCTGGTAATTCGCTACCCTATATTCTCTTGTTTGAGACAAAATCTTTTACTAACCCCACCTCTCTTCCACTGACTCAAATAGCTTATCTGTAAGCTCTTGGGGGTTGCTTGAATCTATAACTTCTAGTACTTGGGTTACAGATGCTTAAAAAATGAGTAAGCATGCCAAACTTCTCCTTGGCTTCTGGGAATTTGACCTCATATCTTCATATAATATAGAAGGGAACTGAGTGACACACCCATCTACCCAGCTCCTGGAACAGAGTTATTTGAATCTTACAAAGTCTATCACATTCTACAACAGATTTTTCATGATTTCTTTCTATGTTTTCTTTCAATCAGTTTCAATTTTTTTCAAAAATAGCTTTCAAAGAATATGGAAAATGACAAATAGCCAGGCAGCTGCTTGTGAAAGAATAACATTATTCCCTACCCAGATCTCCAAGGAACTATAAATGTCACCTGCAGCAGGCATGCCATTTATTAGAACATAAAACCAAACAGATTTCCCCCCAAAAGTGGTAGTTGTAAGTTGACATATAGTGTAGCTTCTTTTTTATGCACACACAGTTTCTCATTATATATCCCCAAATTTGCTTCAGAATCATTGCAACAGCTTTGTACAAACCCCACAACTTGTTTAAAGTCAAAACCATGGCCTAGCTCTTTGAACTGAAACTATTCTATTTGAAAGTCATGCTGACATTTATACACTCTTTTCAGTCAACTAGATATGCAAACTTGCATTATTTCAAATTGATATTTTCTTTTGACTCCTTGATTCATTCTTTCTTAAAGAATCTCATTTGTAGTGAATCAAAATTTTGTAAGTATAAAGAATGAAGTTGTCACTAACAGTTTCTACCAATACATATTATCATAATCTTTGGAAGGCACATAAAATATTATGATATTTATTTTCTATAACTATAATTTGTATATTGTGGCTTAGTGTTCAGTTGTATGATTCTCTATATTTAAACATAAATATATAATTACTAGAATAAATTCCAGCGTTCTCATTTACTGTTTGAATGTTCCAGACACAACATCTCTTCCTAAGGACAAAGCCAGTGCATTGCTCCTTGAAACCAGAAGTAACAATTTGAAAACAATTTTTATGTTTTTATTTTATTTTAGGCTACAGATTAAAAACAGAAAGAAATTTCAAGAAGAATTCAAGTATCTGTGTTATTTTATGTGATTTTCAAATGGCTCAACATAATTTTTTAAACTTGGTAAAATAGTGAAAGGACTAGAGTATTTGTATCTATAAATCCAAGCTTCAAAAAAGCAAACAACATGAATTTAGCTTACAGATCTAAGGAGTTTAGGCACAATGAACACATTGAGCCAAGTGAAAATTAATTAGAAAAAGAACTGTGTGCTTTCAAATTTGTTAGCAGACTGTGTTCTCAGAAATGATGAAAACTAATTTGGGATGAATGAAAAGCTAGAATTGATAATTTTGAATATATATATACATATATTATATATGTGTGTGCATGTATATATGTATATATGAAAAATGTATTATTTTATTTAGATTTTGACTTTAAGGAGGCACATGGTTTAGGAATTTAAAATAATAATTCATAAATTTAAAAGACAATAGGGTATGTGTTACATACCATTTTATTGATGAGCAACAGTAAAATTCACTTCTGTAAATAATTGAGAGTAACTGAAAAACATTATTTTAGTATAATTAAATGAAGCTATTCTTGTTTGTAAATATGTGTTATATTACATTTATCTTTCATGGCTGCATGTATGTATATGGTGCATCCTGATTAATGTTACCACACACACCACCACACACAGCGAAATATCCCAACTTATTTTAACCTGTTACCTTTCTAATGATATTTTTTATCTTCGTGTGGGTTCTTTTTTTTTTATTTTGTTTTTTGACTTGTTGAGTTTATCCAGAGTCATATATGTGCCTGTGTGTTTGATGATATCTAGTGGAAGACTAGTGGTTGAATCAGCTGATACACGACTAAAGACAATGAAATTTATGAGTCTCTTCCAATCCAAAACTGCTTTTAGATGATCTCATCCTTTGTAGTTCTCACAACCCTTGTGACATCCTGGTTGCATCAATTGTGTCGATATGCAGAAGATAACATGTCACAATGCTACCCCCTGTTTTCTGGCTTTTATATTCTTCTGACTCCTATATTACAAGGAGTCTTAATTGTTGGGTCATGTTTTGCTTGTTTAAGATTGAGCACTCAACAATTACATATTCTCACTTTGAGTTGCCATGTGACTCTGGGTTTATTTCTATATTTTTCAGAGAAAATTTTGTCAAATTAAAACTGAAAAAAAACCATTCCTATCTAGATACAAGCATATAAATTTAGAAGCTACCTTGTCCCCCTGACTAGTTCATAACATTGGTAAAGGCCACAAATTTTTGATGAGATTTATATTACCAGGGATGAATTCTTTAGTTTGGAGCAAAATTCATATTCAATCAACAAGTTATTGTCTCTTTTATATTGGTTATGTTAGTGTTAAACCAGTGGGTACATGTTGCCTGAAATGTTGTACTGTATGGTGTAACATTCACAACAACATTAGAGCATGTGTGTCTTTTTATACCCAAAGAAGGAGTATAATGTTCTCAGCATCATGGATGAAGGAGTTAGGAGTATAAGAAGGGAAAGTTAACCTAAATATATAGTATATGAAAAAGCTATAGCGATATTTAGTATATGGTAAGATAGAAACAACAGGGAAAAAAGGAGACAAGAAAGGAGAGGAGAGGAGAGGAGAGGAGAGGAGAGGAGAGGAGAGGAGAGGAGAGGAGAGGAGGAGGAATGTAAGAAGAGAGGAGAGGAGGGGAGATGTAGGGAGAGGAGGAGAAGGGGTGAGAGTACAGTAGAGGAGGGGAAATGATTGAAGAAGGGAAGGAAAGAGAGGGGAAGAGAGTCAAGGAGAGAGAAGAGGAGAGAAGAGAAATGGACAAGAGAAGAAATGAAAAGAGAAATTAAATTAAAATCGGTAGTACTGGATAATATTCTTCAGAAAATGTGTGTTAAGCAAAAATCTCATTGTGAGTCACAAGATACTTTCTTTTAAGGGGTTGCGTTAGGAGACCCCAGAGACTCATTTTGCTACTCATTAGAACTAGTTGATAAAACTTACTGTTGAAGACACAATGCTTTTAAAACAGAGAGCAATCATGATGGCTTTTTATGTTTTAAAAATAAACATAAAGCTCAAATGAATCTTAGTAAAAATAGTAATTTTTAATTTATTAATTGATGAAAATTAATAATTTCTTATTAATAACTACCAAAATTGATTACTAAGTATTTGCATTTAGCTATGTCTTCTTATAGGTCTTAATATTTCACAACTAATGGAAAACATTTGTTTTTAATAAAATTAATAATAAAAAAATATGTACTATAAGAAATGTGAGAGTGCTACTTCAGAAAACAAACAAATAAACAAACAAAAGTCTCAGTAAATCACTTACCTTTTCAACAGAATATTAAGTTCATATCACCTAAACAAAGAGATGCTCTTTGTTACCTGCATGAACTTTTTGGTCTTAATTGCCAAAATTCCTGTGAGAGGACTTTGAAAACTGTGGGATGCTGGGCATTTTTAAAATTTATTTGTGATTAAGACAAAAATACCCTTTAAATTTCCAGTGATTATGAAAAAGTTTTCTACATTTGAAATGATACAAAATAATTATTTCTACAAGGTAAGACTTTTAAACATAGGTAATGAAATGTGTTTCTACACAAAAGTTTTCTAATGACTTACAAACAGTGACTCAGTTGTGACATTAAACAACTTCATATATGAACTGAAAAATGCCAGAAGATTTACTGAAATTTTAAACCTTAATCTTATCTTGTTTTGCAGTTTCTACAAAGAGTATAATCAAAAATTCAATGCACAAAATATGTACTATATTGTGTAACACCATATGTTTAAATTTCAAGTTTTTAAGTTGTCGAGTTAATGTTAACTGGTATCTCATCTGAGATGTAGATATCTTCATCTAAATGTATGTGGGGGACATGTCATACTTTGCTGCACATAAAGCCACTGCTATACTTAAAAGTTTTCAGTGTGTTCGTAAAGGCTATCTCTAAATGAATACCCATCGATCTTTTTGAAACCACAAAATACTGATCTCATTTTATGTTTTTATTATATGATTCATGCTCCAAATCTGACACATATTTCAGGAAAAGGGGATAATAAAATATTGGATAGATATGAAAAAAATCTGAGTAGAAGAAATTTTTCTGGCATTATGTGTGCAGGCTCTAATTTCAATAGCCAGATGCTCATTTTATAAGGCAACTAAGCCAGAGCAAAAACATGAAAATTTTTTACATTCTCTTTCCACAACTTTGTATTTTTATATTAGAATACAGAACAATGTTGTATTCTAAAACATTGTATGTTTTAGGAAAGTAGAAACTTGCTTAAAGTTTTATATTTTTGCTTGTCTAATTTATTTCATATTTACCCAGCATGTTGGAGAAACATGATTAAGATAGCAGTAGAACTCAGAAGTTCCCTTGTATAAAACTTGTAGGACTAGAATATGTCAACTCAATGTTTCTTTCTAAACATAGACATTCTAATTAGGTTATCTGTAATTTTGTATTTTCTATAAAATGCGTGATGTGCAGTTTGATCTGTAGCTACCACAAATTTTACAAATGCAGTTCACTGAAGACTATGAAAGAAAAAGATATTCTATTATCTATTAAAGGTGATATTGAATGATAGAGCAAATGTCATAAAAGCCGAAGCAGACAAGACAGAAAAGTTTCTATGTGACCTCTCTACCATGTAATCTAAGTAGACAAGTAAACTTTCCATACACTACTTTCAGTAGACACATAGTTTCCTCTTCTAATGTGATTATGAATCTAATGATTCTGGGAATGAGAATGCATAACACAATCACTGATTACAATTTATGAGTCACAATTCATGAGAAGTGTTAATTTGTTCTCAGAAGTTTAAGAAGGAAAATGCAACTGATGTCCAGGAAGAAGAGGTAGCTTACATTTTTCAAAGTATTGTCTGTGAAGCAGAATAGAGACAAGAAGATAAATCAACCAAGAGAAAATATTATGTAGCAAGAATCACTGTATTAGTTTAAAGATAAAGGGACAGGACACAGAAGTACATGAATAGAAAGAGAAATGGGAATAGTGAATTATATATATATATATATATATATATATATAATATATATTATATATAATATATATAATTATATTATATAATATATAATATAATTAATAGATATTAATATATATAATATATATTAATTATATATTATTATATTATATAATATATATTAATATATATAATATAATATAATTAATATATAATATATATAATTATATATAATATATAATAATATAATTATATTATATAATATATAATATATATATATATATATAATATATATATATTCATTCCAGAATGTAGGATCTTAGGTTATATAATAGATAAAACTGACTGAACATCAGAATTTATCTTTCTCTGTTTTTGGATTCAGAAGGCACTGATATTATTTATGCAACATATAGAAATATGTTAAAAGAAGACAAATCTTTATCAAGGAAGAGATAATCAATAAAAATGGACAAGTAGGCTGGAGGAGATCATCTTTATAAGATGGCAAATATCATGGTGAGGCTAAAATTGAGATAAATTTTATCTGATTTTTTGCCTTAAATATATAATTAAATAAATATCTTTCACTTTGCAGATAAGATGTTTTATGGAAAAATAAATCTTTCTATAATATATATGTATAATATCTTTTTAGTTTAGCACAAGTATATCTTGAGAGCCTATCAATTTTATTGTTGTCAGGACAAATTTTTTTAAATGAAGATTTTATGTAAAATTATCAATCATACATATGCAATAATCCTGATTTAATCTGGATGGTAGACAAGAAACTGTCCTGCTTGTATTTCTTTCTACCTTCTAAAAGTAGAACCTCTTAACTTTAAATGATAATTTAAAATATGAGTTATAGTAATAGTGTTCATCTAATAGTCTAGAATCATTAAAGTTGCAATCTTCTGGACATGTCTGGAAGGGATTTTACAAATAGAGATTGGAAGATATACCCTAAATGTGGGCAGCACCATTCCTGAAGGTAGAATCTTAGGTTACATAAAAGAGAAAGCTGACTAACATGAGAATTTATCTTTCTCTCTCTCTGTTTATGGACTCAGAATGTACTGTAATCAGCTGCACCCTCTCAGGCCATCATGACTCCCCCAATATGATAAGCTGCATTTCTGCAATTGTAATCTACAAGTCTAAATGTAACTTTAATTCAGTCCTCTCAGAGGCTTCTTAATGACTTACCTACCATTTCTAGTTCTTTCTGCACTTGTCATTAGCTAGTGAAAGTCAGCTGTTCTGGCCCAAACTCCTCTCCCAACTGATTGATTCAAACTGGCTTCTCCCAGCTTAGGCTTAGCCCCAAACTATCTCAGGCAGTCTATTCTAATCTTTTGGCTCCTTCTCATTTTCCAGAATATTTTGTCTTCACTTGCAACTTGTCTCTGTAAAACTGTCCCACTAAAACTTCCTCCTCCTCCTGCTCCTCCTCCTGCTCCTCCTTCTGCTCCTCCTCCTCTTTTTATTTTCCTCCTCCTCTCTCTCCCTCTTCTCTCTCTCTCTCTCTCTCTCTCTCTCTCTCTCTCTCTCTCTCTCTCTCTCTCTCTCTCTCTCTCTCTCTCTCCTTCTCATGGGTTGGGCATATCCTATCTCTGACTCATTCTGCCACATCTTTCTTTTATTCATCATTTGTTCTGGCCCTCAATAAAGACATCCCTTTCAAATATGGTTGATTTCTTCTACAGACTAAACTTACCTATATTGTTTGGGATTAAAGGTGTGTATGTATTAGGATGTGTCTGTATTACAGCCATATCATACTGTAATCAAAAGCATGTCTGCATTCCAGCAGGATCATGTAGACATGAAAGGAATTGGATGGGATACCTTGCCAAAGCAGCCATGTTGATGGTTTAAAAGTCCTCTATACTGAAGAAACCATTCCTTCTTAAATTCTTTTTTTTTTTTTTAGACTTTCAGATTTTATTTTTTTCCAAGTAATAGTAAGATTTATTTATCAATATATGTAACATATATATAAATGTGCTGTGTTTACACTAACACACACAGGGTGTCTTAGTTATGGTTTCTATAGCTGTTATGAAACACCATGACTAGAAGCAACTTGGGGAGGAAAGGGTTTATGTGGTTTACTCTTCCACATCACAGTTCATCATCAAAGGAAGTCAAGACAGGGACTCAAGAAGTACAAGAACTAGAGGCTAGAGCTGCTGCAGAGGCCATGATGAATGCTGCTTACTGGCTTGCTTCCCATGTCTTGCTCAGCTTTCTTTCTTTCTTTCTTTTCTTTTTTTATCAAATTTTTTTTGTTTTTTTTTTGTTTGTTTGTTTTCTCACAGATGACAGAAAGTAATGTTGCAATACATGAGATAAACAGGAATTCTTTTAAAATTCCTAGGTAGGTTCCCTAGCATGAGTTTCCTAGATGCTACTGGCATAGATGATGTATAAAATAAAAGGAAAATGCAGATGCAATAGACTACAGTGTTGCTTCACATTTAGCAACATTTCTGTTGACATTTTTTCATTACTAGGATTTTATTATGGATATAATTACAACGACATAAAAGGGTTGATTGCTGATGATAATATATTATATATAGACACATATAACATGTAACCGGTTGTAACAAGTATAATTATTCTGTATGCTTCATATAAGTGCACCAAACAACTGATTTATATTTTGTTTAGATGTATGTGTGTTTGTATCTGTAGTTTGTGTGTTTAAATCTGATATTAGTGGACATCTCATATGATCTTTAAGTAAGAATATGTCTTAATCAGCTTTCTGTTTTGTGAAAGAATACCTGAGTGAAATTCTATTGAAGGTGTGTTTTGTATAACTGCTTCAGAGATATTCCCCATGGTTATTTGTTTCAATTGTTTCTGTCCTTCTGACAAAACAGAACATAAAGAAAAGCCCAATCATCAACAAATTGTACCAAGGCATTTGTAGGATAGATAAAATTGAGAAGAAGAAGGGGGAAAGAGTCAGAAAGAAATGAAACACTACTCACTCCATCAAAACCCAAGATGTAATGAATCCACCAATTGATTAGTGTAATGATAATGTCAAACATATCCTGATTCATCCAGCTTTAAATATCCCACCACAGCACAGCTGGTTTGTAGACCATATCTTTAATATTGACCCTTGGGTGGAAATTTCGTTCACAATCCAAACCTAAGAATTTAAATATTTTTAAACTTTTCTGTTAAAGTTTTAATATTTTCTGTTAAAGAGTATATTTAATAAAACTCGTGTTTACTGAAGGTTATAATATTGAATCCTATGAGGACATATGGATACAAAGACTTTCAGTAAGTTAAGGTGTAATAATCACCGTGAGCTGGCATATTTTACTTGCCACTCACAGTTCCAGAGAGTAATAGAGTCCATGATCATCATGAAAGAAAGCATGGAAGCAGGCAGAGAAGCATGGAGCTGGGGCTTTAGCCGAGAGCTTACATGTTGAAACAAATATCAATATGCAGGAATGGAGACAGAGAGAGAGAGAGAGAGAGAGAGAGAGAGAGAGAGAGAGAGAGAGAGAGAGAGAGAGAGAGAGAGAGAGAGAACAGTGAAGCATTCATATCTGTGAGCCTGAGGATACCATTTTGAGTTAAACCTTTCATAGTAGGTTAAGGGGGTTTAATATAAACCCCAAGTAATGTAAGAAGAAACAGGATCACAGCTATCATTTTGTTCAGAAAACAAGAAGAAAATAGCATTACACATGATTTTCATTTTCAAAGTTTGACTAAAACAAAAATACCAAGTATTAGTTCAGTTCATTCAGTGCCACAGAACAACTTACTGTGGTTCTGAACATCCATGGAGAAATAGACATATAACAGAAAGACAGCTAAAGTGAACATTATGTCAGAAACTCAGAAAACTATCATGCCTATAAAAATACGTCTTCTCTTATACACGTCAGACTATTGTAGCCAGGTGTATTCTAAAACAGGTAGTGATTTTTAGAAATGTGTTCAGGATCGAAAGGAAAGAGTCCATTAAGCTAATTGAAGTCTCACAATGAGGGGGATCTTCTCACAAAAGCAGGAGAGCAATCACAAGGGAAGAGAGTGTTCTTGGTGTTCATTTTTGAAAAGGTACGGACTGTATTTTTTTCTCAGTGGCTGAGGTCTGAATCTCAATCTTTTGCAAGTTTTAAAACAATCATTACAAAGGAAATCAAGTACAGCAGTGATTTTACTCAACAACGTTCCTGGATTGCAGATCTTTGTGAAACATAGGTTTATTATGGTCCCTAGGAGGAGGAGATTAAATATTTACATAAAGGTTTTCCAAGATGGGAGGCAAAGGCTTATAAGTCAGGTGATCTTAAATGATTTGAATTCTTTCTTTTTCTGGGAAAAAAAATGTTTACTAAATATTTTTATTTACATTACAAATGTTATCCCCTTTCTCAGGTCCCACTCCCTTGGGAAACCCCCTATCCCATCCCCATCCCCCTGCTTCTTTGAGAGTGTTCACCCACCCACCCACTCCCTCTTCCCTGCCCTGGCATTCCTCTACACTGGGGCATCAAGCCTACACAGTGCCAAAGGCCTTTCCTCTCATTGATGCCCTCCAGGGCCATCCTCTGCTACATATGCAGCAGGAGCCAGAGGTCCCTCTATGTGTAGTCTTTGGTTGGTGTTTTACTCCCTGGGAGCTCGGGGGTGGGGGTCTGGTTGCTTGATACTGTTGTTCTTCCTATGAGGGTGCAAACCCGTTCAACTCTTTCAGTCCTTTCTCTAAATCCTCCATTGTGTACCCTATGCTCAGTCCAATACTTGGTTGCAAGCATCCACCTCTGTATTTATCAGGCTCTGGCAGAGCTTCTCAGGAGACAGCTATATCAGGCTCCTGTCAGCAAGCACTTCTTGGCATCCACAATATTATCTGCGTTTGGTGATTGTATATGGGATGGATCACCAAGTGGGGCAGTCTTTGGGTGACCTTTCCTTCAGTCTCTTTTCCACACTTTCTCTTCATATTTCCTCCCATGAGTATTTTGTTCCCTCTTCTGAGAAGGACAAAACACCCACACTTTGGTCTTCTTCTTGAGCATCATGTGGTCTATGAATTGTACTATGGGTTTTCTGAGGTTTTGGGCTAATGTCCACTTATAAGTGAGTGCATAACATGTGTGTTCTTTTGTGATTGGGTTACCTCACTCAAAAATGATATTTTCTAGTTTCATTCATTTGCCTAAGAATTTCATAAATTCATTGTTTTTAATGGCTGAGTAGTACTCCATTGTGTAAATGTACCACATTTTCTGTATCTATTCCTCTGTTGAAGGACTTCTGGGTTCTTTCCAGCCTCTGGCTATTATAAATAAGGTTGCGATGAACATAGTAGAGCATGTGTCCTTGTTATATGTTAGAGCATCTTTTGGGTATATGCTCAGGAGTGGTATAGCTGGTTAGAGTCACACCAAGGTATTTTATATTATTTGTGACTATTTTGAAAGAATAATTAGAATTCTTTATGTTGATAAATATTTTATAGTGTCTGACAGAAGAGACTAATATTAGTATTTATTAACCAATAAATCCATCCATCTTAAGTAGATAAATATGATTAAGAAATGCTTGTCCCATCAGTGAATTTTAGGATGTAATATAAATTGTGTCTACTACTTTAAGATGTAATTCCATAGATATTTGTATCATTTATTTTTATTTCCTTTCAAGATATTCTTTTTCTAAACACAATTATGAAATATCTAGAACTACAAAATTTCTGTTCTCTCTTCTTTTATAGACTTTCCTATCAATTATTCTTTCTACTATTTGTTGTGGGCTAGAGAGCAAGTATGTTAGATCATGCATGATACAAGGAGAAGAAATTCAGCTTTAGCAAATTTTACCCTGGACTTGGCTTTCAATCCTAGTATTCAACAGCTTTGAGACTTAAGGAAAAATAATAGCCATTCACTCACTTATTAGAAACTAACACCTGGATGATATATATATATCCATATATATGTATATATACATATATCTAATATATATATATATGTTAGATACATATTGCTATATATGGTTTGATCTACACACACACACAAATAAATTGAGTATTATTGAAATAGGTACACACACACATGCCCACACACATATATACACACAAACATTTCAAAATTAATCAGTTTTGATCTATATGTATATATACATATAGATGTATTTCACCATACTCAAAGGTGATATTACCTTCTTTAAAAAAAAAAAAAAAAGTAATCACATAGCTAGGTTTGATACCACACTATATAACTCCAGTACAAAGGAAGCAGAAACAGCAGTATCACTTTGAGTGTGAGGCCAGTAAGCCCTACATTGTGAGTTACACTCAGGCCAGGCCTACAGAGAAAGAAATTCTGTCGTATACAGGCAAACAAACAAATATACAAAAGAAGAAAAGAAAACATGACTACAGAAAATTTATTAAAAAGTGAAATCTGGGTCTACTAATTCCAAAGCCCTGATACCTCTGTTGCTGTTTAAGTTTAACCAAGCTGTATCTACACTTAGCTCAGATCTTATGGGGAAGGAACAAGATGGTATATCCAGCTAGGAGGTTATAAATTATAAATATGGATGAAATAACTCCTAAGTGAAAGACACTAAAGATGTAAATTTTATTCCCTATTATTTGTACCACTTGTAAAATTAGTTTGAAATTCATCAAGTACTCAGCCATTCAAATGTGATTTAATTACTTTTAAGAGGATTTCTTTTTCTGAAACAAATTTGTTCTAGGATGATAATTTTAATACTGTGTTATTGTATATTTTCTTAGACTTGGGGAAATTATCTTTCTAATTCTGAAAGTGTTATTTATTTTTTAAGATTACAAAATACACAATGTTATTTAAACTGTCAGTATTATTAGTAACTTTTTGAAAATTAGACACTTAAAAATTACATTTTTTTATCCCTGGATTCTCTCTGCAAAAAATATTTCTTCTTTTTTACTTATCAAATTATTTAAATAATTGTACAATTTGTGATACATATAAAATTATTTATTTGAGACTTTAAAATGTAATTTTACTATTCATTAAAATAAAATATTGTGAATTTAAAATGGTATTGAAATAATAGTTAATAAAGATATATCATTATTTTAGCTTTCTCATTTGAGCTACTTGAGAGCTTGAATTGTTTCTGTTAATGGTAGGTATTAGTGAATATTTCATGTTTATTTATCAGGTTTTTGTGCTGTTGGTGATTGTATGTTTTATTCAAAGCTGCAGTGATTCTTTATGTACCCCTCGTATTTTAAATTTCAATTTAAATTTAACGATATTGAAATTTATTTTCTTGTTTCTTGACCGTGTCTCCTGTTTTTATTTATTGTTTTTATTTTTATTAAAATATTATTTTTAATAAAATAATATTAAATTTTATTTTAAAAATTGTTATTTTTATTCTATTTGACCAGAAGTAGCAGTTAGTAAGACTTTTTCATGTGTTAGTTAAATTTTTAAATCAATAATAAGGTTCTATAAAATGGTAATTAATATACTGCTTAAATGAAGCCCTGAATTAATAGAAAGCATAGAATGACCCAGTGGATAAATTGCAGTTGTAACTCGGTATTTTGTAGCATTATTTGCACTTTTCAAAATTTCAAATAAGAATGGTTCAGTACATCTCAGCTATGTTTCTAAACTCATTAGCATTTGACTTCTATCATTGCAGTCAATCACTCAGAGCCTTTGACTACACAGATGCTCTGGGAAAGGTCAGATTTTGTGTAGAGCGTATTTATATAGAGGCACAACCTTCTCTGAGGGCTTCAGACGATTTGTTTGGCTTTTCTTTAAGTGACAAGTGTCTTTTGTCCTTAGAACAAGTCCCCATCCCATTCCTCCCCCAGGAGCATTAGTGCCTGAAGATTGTCAGGTAGGTAATGAGAATTCAGTGGCTTGAGAAGACATGTCATTTTCCCTAAGATGATGAAAAGTCACTTCCACCCCTTTCCCAGGGCAGATGTCTTATTTTCCTGCCACTTTTCCCGCAGCACATTAGTTACACATTGCTTGATTTTGTCAGATTCATCAAACAAACCGTTTCCATCAATTATATGACAGTTTATATTATCCAAACTTGTCATGGTCTCCATTCACTTTTAACATGTTTTCACAGATACCTGACTAGCTCTTAATCCCCCAACTGCAATCAATGAGAAATACAGTACTGCAAAAGAAGACATGGACACCTGCAAAAGCATTCTCTCACATTGCCCCCCCAGAGTAAGTGCCTCAGTTTTCAGATTTTAAGACTCAGAGCAGCCCATTCAGAAAGCCCCCTTATCTGCCTATGCACATCCAGCCATGTTATCAGATTGAGGGAAGCTGCTTTTCATTTCTACCCTGAAGACTCTCTGCAGTCACCTATGTTTGTGTTTACATGGTTCAGTCACTTGTCTATCTTTCCATTCTAAATTTCAAGGTCTGTGAGCATTACCTGTGTGGAGAAAAGAGAAAATCACAGAGGTTGTAAAGGAGTGATGTATTTCTAGCCACAATATTTTACAAAGAGGGCTTCTTCATACCCTTTGTTAGTCTTCTGGGAGAGCTAAAGTCATGCTTGCAGATTGTTTAGAACTCAGCAAGAGAAAGATTTTGACCTTTATGTGCTGTTCTTTATTTTAGATTTATCTTCTACAGAGATTATCCATAATTTTACTGTTCATTCTTCTGTTCATATTTTCTGGTTATTTTTTTTCTAAATTTTCATATATTTAGTAATATACTTTCTTATCTGAATCAATTTAAAGATTGAAACCAGTAGATCATGAGATCTGTGAAAAATGGCATCAAATGAACAAATAGGACGAAAATTGGTAAATGTCATATGGGACAATATGAAAAGACAGGGACAGGTTTCTTATGAGATATTTAAAATGTCCTAGAGCATGTATTAAAAAGGCAATATTTAATTAGCAGAGATTATAAAGTGAATTATATACTTATATTATGGATGTTGTTTCTTTACATTTAATTTTGTGAATGTGGCAAAATTTCTAATGAATTCTATTATTTAATGAAATCAATTTTGTCAAAATACATAATGAAACTCTGAAGATGTTTGTGAGCAAAATGATATGACAAGTGTAATACATTATATAATGCAAAAGAAAGAAAGAAAACAGGATATTTAAGGTTTTATGAATGCCAGTAATTATATATGCATGTATCATATATGATTAAATTTAGGGGACTAGAGAGACAACTTAGCGATTAAGTTTAAGTATTGCTCTCAAAGAAGACACAACTTCTCTACTGTCTACTCAAGGTGGTCATAATGTTCTATATTCCAGATCCTAGTGATGCAATATCTCTAAACTCTTCAAAAACATTCAAACAATTCCAGATGCTCATAAATAGACTAGTGGACAGATCATTAATAAAAATAAATCTTTAAAATAAATTGTTGATATAAGTAATAAATGCTTATTTTTATTGCTGACAAAGCTTTGTTTAGTAAATTAGAAAATAATAGTTACTTTTCTAGAAGTCTAAATATAAATACCCATGGTCAACTCTATGCATATTAACTGGATTCTGTATTTATATTCTATTTTAGAAAGAAGTGCAAACTCAAAATTATAAAATCAGTTTTTAAATCACCATGGAAACATTAAAGATTGCATGATGAAGATTTATTTTTCACATTCAAAAGTTATATTTTAAAAAATAACTTCATTAAATAATTTACCCAAAGTACCTAACCTAAATTACTTAAGAGAACAGAGAGATACCTCAGAAACAGAGCACCCTGGCTACTCTCCCAGAGGACCTATGTTCAATTCCTAGCACCCACATAGTAAGTGGTGTCTTGGATAGTTTTATGTCAAATTGACACCAGTTAAAATAATTAAGAGGAGGGAATCTCAGTTATGAAAATATTTACATAAGATGGGGGTGTAGTCCAGCCCATAGGGGATTTTTGTTAATTAGGAATTGATGAGTAAGTTACCAGCTCATTGTGGTTTTTCCACTGTTATTCTAGAGGGCCCGCTTCTATAAGAATCCAAGCTGAGAATGCCATGTGAACCAAGCCAGTAAGCAGTACCTGCTGAAGGTTCTGTTATCAGCTCCCACATCCAGGTTCCTGCCTTGCTTGAGTTTTCTGTCTTGAATGTCTTCAATGATGATCAGCGATATGGATGTGTAAGCCAAATAAACATTTTCCTCCCCAACTTTTGATCATGGTGTTTCATCACAGCGGTATAAAATCTACCTAAGACAAGTGGGTAACAACTCTCATTAACTCTGCTCTTTTCAATCCACCTCAGATAATGCATGCATATAGTACAAAGACACAAAGTACATAGGTGAAACACTCATCCACATAAAATGGATGCTAGAACTCATCACCATAACATAATACATGAATTTTAATTTTGACTGAACAATAAATCTTGGAGTTTCCAAATATAACACATATGTTTTATTTTCTGAGAGATTACAGAACATAAAGCAAATAACTATTAAAATTAATATAAAATGATATATTTTCTATCTTTAGTATTTTAATGGAGCATATGCATATACATATATATAGTATATATGATATGTGTTGTATGTTACATATTACATATCATATTACACATTATATGTTATATGTTATGCATTATAATACGATACATGTTACACATTTTATGTGTACATATTTCATACATATTACATATATATTATAAATATAATATTTAATGTAATGAAAGTACATATTCTAAAGAAACAAAGCATCAGGAGATACAACCGAAGCTCTGTCCAATGAAATGTCATTTGAATGTTTTCTATGTTTTGAATAATTTGAATAATTTTGAATAATTTGTGCTGTGGCTATTGAATTTTAACAAATCAGTATCTGTTGTAGAGTTACTATTTTTGTAGTGAAAAACTATGACCAAAATCAACTTGGTAATGAAGCTTTTAACTTCAGTCACAATTCCATGTAACAGTTCATCATTGAAAGCAGTCAGAGCAGAAACTCAACAGGGCAGGGACCTACATGAAGGAGATGATTGTGAGGCTATGAAAATACTTTTTTGGGAATGCTCAGTATCAGTGGTTACATCTTAAATGTGTCATCAATACCTAGTAAGTGCAGCTGCTAGTCATATTTCTCTTTTTCACAATGCAATGGAAACAATGTTTTAGTTTTTATTTTAAAATGTTTTACAAATAATATAATTTGATTATATTCGTTCTCTTCACCTTCTCTTACAGATCTTTGTGAACCAATTTCATTCTCTCTTTCCTTCCCTCAAAATAAAAACAAATAAAAGCAAAAAAATAAGAAAAAGCAATAGGATACAAACAAAAACAAAAGAAAATGTACATAAATAAACATGAATTATATTGTATAGGACAACTACTACTGGGATTGTGGCTTGCTCTGGAGTGTGGTTCATAAATCCAGTGACACATCATTGGAGAGAACTTATTTTACCTTTTACTGAAAGTATCAATTGAAAATAGCTTCTTGCTGAAAGTTGAGAATTTGTGTCCATTTTCCTTTCCTAGTGCTAGGATTTGTTTCTGCTTTGGTCTTGGGAGTGCCTTATACATGCTATAAAAGTCTCTTGTGAGTTAATATGTGTATCAGCAGTGCTGTGTCTGGAAGACACTGCTTTCTTGGAGTGACACCCCCGTACATCTGCTTCTTACAATTCTTCCTTCTGTTCTTCTGCATAGATCCTTTGTGATTTTGTTTTTTGCATTGCCCTTTTCTATGGCTGAGTTTAGTGTGTTGTTCTTGAAGATTGAGACAGCATTTTTGTTAAAGATCTATCATACATTTAAAGGTACTCAGAAATAAGAGAAGAAAAAGCTGGAAATGATGACTAAATAACAAGTGAAAAAAACTAAAATAAAAATAAAGATGTAACCATACACTGAAATGGCACTTATTTTATTTTGTATTTTAAGTACTTGTAATATTTTCAATGAGAATGTTCCCATGGCCTCAGATATTTGGACACTTGTCCCTATTTGAGGTGGAAGTACATCATTGGGGTTGGTCTTTGAGATATATGATAGCCTTGCCCTGTTTCCAGGTTGTTCTTTCTGCTCTATATTTTAGTTTCAGTTGTTGGTTCTCAACTTCCTGCTGCCACCACCACACCTGAAGCTTCCAATATTGTTGCCTTCTTTCTAATTCATTTCTTTCTTTCCTTCCTACCTTTCTTTTTCTTTCTTTCTTTCATTCTGATTCTCAATTTTTCCAACCTATATTTTCTAATATTTTTGTTCTATTCTCCCTCTTCTTTGCGTACTCTCATCTATCTCCCACATAATATTACTTCTAGATGATGGAATAAAATGTATCCCAGGCATTTTCAACTTATGTTGGAGCAGTCTGCTAAATTGCAGTTTTGGGAGCAAGCTTTGTCCCAAAGAACTAGTGTGAGACAATCTATCCAAATGCTACACACCTGCCATGTACCCGTGACTAAGTGAAGGCAATTCTTCTTCAGATGACAGAATGCTGATGAGAATTCCCATGTCCAAAATTCATCCCAGATTCTAATTAACCTACTTACACCTGTTGTGCTCAATGTATTTTTTCTCCTCTGATCAAGTTGTCAGTATCTATTTAGATATTCATCTTTTTCTTGTTTGTTTGCCACATATGTGACAAATTGATAGAAGCACCACAAAGCATCTCCCTTTATGTAGCTATAATTTCTGCTTCCATTTCTTTTTTCTTTCTTGCTTGTCTGATTTCATTCCTGCTCCTTTCTTTTGTTTACATCAAAAGCAGCAGCATCCTGAACAACCTTGATATCAACATGTATAATTATGATATATCAGTGCATAACATTATTTGTGTAGATTGTGTGGAGATTAATAGTATTTAATTTGTCTGTATTAAAGAAAAAAATGACTGATACTAATATTTGTCACTCTCACAAGAAATTACTACCATACTGTAGTTCAGGATTCATAAAGAGGTAACCCAGATGGAATTGTAAACTCAAAGTTTTGCAACAGATATGCTGCTTTAAAGATTCAGTGCAGCCGAGCAGTGGTGGTGCACGCCTTTAATCCCAGCACTTGGGAGGCAGAGGCAGGTGGATTTCTGAGTTCGAGGCCAGCCTGGTCTACAGAGTGAGTTCCAGGATAGCCAAGACTACACAGAGAAACCCTGTCTCGAAAAAAAACCAAAAAAAAAAAAAAAAAAAAAAAAAAATCAGTGCAGACAGCAATCATCTTCCTGTGGTCAGTCAGCAGCAATAATCCTGCTAACACTGGGTGTAAAGGTCATTTATAAGTTACCTCATATATTTCAATAATAAAGAATTGAGAAATTTTTACTGTCTCTCTCTATGTATGGTTTATTTCATTTTTATTTTATTGAAAAGAGACTCCTTTCTCATACAATATATCCTGATTATAGTTTCCCATTTCGCTACTATTTTAAGTTTCTCCCCACTGTCCTCCCCTCTGGATACACACTAGTCTCTCATTAGTATAGAAAAAGCTTCTAAAAATAGCAAAAAATGAGAAAATCAAATGTAGTAAGGTGAAACAAAGGTTATCATATCAAAGTTGGACATACAACTGAACATGAGGAAAGTGTCCCAAATGTAGGCACATTTGTCAATATATATATATATATATATATATATATATATATATATATATATGCATGCATGTGTGTATGTATATGTGTATGTGTATATGTATGTATATGCATGTATTTCATACGCAGCAGACCTGGTTCAGATCCATACGTACGGACCCTGAGATTGTTGTTAGTTTCTGTTATCTCATATGTACTTTGTTTACTTGATGGAGAGGGCCTTCTTCTTGTATTCTCCATCTCCTCTGGCTTTTATAATCTTTCTGCCTCCTCTTCTGTGGGATGCCCTATTGTAAGAATTTGATGTAGAACTCCAATTTAGATTTTCTCACCCCATACTGTCAAGATGCGGGTCGTTGCATTTGTTTGTATCTATTTCTGAAGGATAACTGGATAAGACAATGATCTACAAGTATAGCAGACTATCACTAAGAATCATTTTGTTGATATTCTTTTGGCCCAGTAGTTTTGAGTTTGTCCTATGACTCTGGGCTATCTAGTCTTCAGGTTTGGTTATACAAGCAATGTTATGTATAGTTCCTTATTATGGAGTAGGCCTTAAGTCAAATCAGATATTTATTGGCTATTTCCATGAGTCTCTTGCACTGTTTTGGCAGTATACTTTGCAGGCAGGGAAGAGTGTAGGTCTTAGTTTTGTGACTGGGCAGGTGTCTATGTTTCCCTTTCAGTAGCCTGAGGAATTATTTTCTGCACCAGAGAGTAGAATTTGGGTTAGGGCTACATGTAAGAACCAGCTCCTTTCTCCATGTTCGGTTAGCTGAGTGGGTGTTGTCAGCAATGGGACTCCCATTGTGAGAGTGTTGAGTGTAATCCCTTGCCTTAACAACAGCATGTTTGATCCACCAGGCCAACAATTTAATTGAATACAACTAGGAATCTTCATTATGATGAACTTCATAGATTCCAGGAAGTTTCCACTGTAACACACAAATGCCCCCCAATTGCAGCTGTCAGATCTTATAGTTCCCCCATCCAGGTCTTCCCCCTAGTCAGCTCCACTTAGGGAGATCTATGTGTTCTTCAAGACTCCTCTTCTTTATCTAACCTCTCTCAGTCCATGTTCACATTATTAGTCTGTGCTTTATTGAGGACAAATTTTTATTGAGATCACTGATATTGAGAGATATAAATGACCAATAATTGTTGATGGGCATTTTGTTTTTTAGTTTCGGTCTCTTCTCTGGATTTGGGGAAAACCAAAATCTGTTCTTTCCTATTTTCCTGACCTGTTCAGCTGGTGTATTTAGAGGAAATGCCTACTGGTATTGGGAGCTGGGGTATTGGAAATAAAAGAAAATTTTATGGGTCCCATGAAAAACAGATATAAAAGGGCCTTATAAATTCTTTCTCCCTAGCCTGAGTAGCTAAAGTTGCCCCTCTGGTTTGCCAACCAGAGGCCAGTTAATCCGTAAACAAAGAATGCAGAGTTACAGGACAATGGGCTACCCAGCCATCCCACAATGAAGAGAAGAGATAAACATCCGCCTGCAGGAACTGCTCCCTGCCCCTATGGACCGGTTTGGCCAGATGTTCAAAAATTGGAAAACAACCAATTGTGTGCACCCGCGCGAAAGTTTCTCCTTTTTTCCACCCCGAGCTTATATTAACCCTAAACCACGAGGTCAATGCCCCTGTCTCCTACATTGAGACACATGTCAGCCCGGAACGTTCTGCCATTAAACTACCTCGTGTTCTTGCAGCAAGTTGCTCTTCTGTGTGTCCTTTGGGTGCACGCCATCCTGTGACTCAAGTGGGGTCCCCTTTGGGGGCTTCCCGAGCCTTACAGAATGAATTGGAGGAAAAGTTCTTTGTGATCCAGTGGGGCATAAAATCAGAGAGGAGAGGGAGGCCATAACAAATGTTCAGCTACAGAGCTTGAAAAGTGACTGAGAAAGAATAGTGTCCGACTGAGCAGTAGGACAGGTGTGGGTCAGCCTTCTGCCTATGTTTTTCCCCTGGAAGGAGCAGGCTCTAGGTTATCAAGGGCTGCTTGCTATAGTTGGGGTCTGACACAAAGAAACAACAGGGGGAGTGACAGAGTTTGTGGGGATGGGGGTGTGAGAGTAGGGGGTGGGGGTGGTGGAGTTCTGTGGGATGCACAGGAGATTTGGAGAGTGTGGTAAAAAGGCTCCAGCTGAGTTTCATTTCAATTTCTAGGAACAAGACTGGGAGATTGGTAATGGGGAAACAAAGAGAGAGAGAGAGAGAGAGAGAGAGAGAGAGAGAGAGAGAGAGAGAGAGAGAGAGAGAGAGAGAGAGGAGAGAGAGAGGAGAAGGTGAAAAGATTTATAGGTAAACAAGCTGGTTTATTGGCAGGCATGGCTTGTAGTTTAGAAGTAGGTGCATGCTAGAGTGGAGGGATGGGATACAGTGTGATGTATGTGGATAGGGATTTAGGAGAGATAATCTATGGAACCCACAACAGATGTGGGTATGAAGAAGGAAGGCTGCAGCTAGTGTTCAATTGGAGCACCACGGACAAGATTGTGAAATTTGATCCAGGAAAACAGAGAGAGCAAACCTGGGTATTTGAGTATTTGAACTAGACTTTTGCTCCCACAATATTCCAAACTTTGTGTTTCCCAAACGATTCAGTTTACTTATACTTTTCCTTTTAGTAGGTATTCATGTACCCAAAATTTAATCTATTATTATCCTTATATAATAATTTATTTACATAATTTATACCTAAATATAATTTGTGATGTGTATTTTTATATAATTCATCC
Organism: Arvicanthis niloticus; assembly: GCF_011762505.2. Lineage (NCBI taxonomy): Eukaryota > Metazoa > Chordata > Mammalia > Rodentia > Muridae > Arvicanthis > Arvicanthis niloticus. Next base: position 72,459,460 of record NC_047659.1, read on the forward strand.
ATTCAAGTGTGTACTTTCATAACTATCTTCAAAAATATAATAAAATTATTCTTCCTAATGCTAAACCATTATTAATAATTTACAATAAGATACTTAAATTCCTGTTCTCATTCTGACTTAACCGCATGTTTTTAGTGTGCTTTTCACTCAGTTTCTTGTATACTTTTAAAACAAATACTTTTGTCAATATTGATTTGGAAAGCTTTTTGGTTATCTTGAATTTTTTTTTTTTTTTTTTTTTTTTTGGTTTTTCGAGACAGGGTTTCTCTGTGTAGTCCTGGCTGTCCTGGAACTCACTCTGTAGACCAGGCTGGCCTCAAACTCAGAAATCCGCCTGTCTCTGCCTCCCAAGTGCTGGGATTAAAGGCGTGTGCCACCACCACCCGGCCTATCTTGAATGTTTTGATCTTTTTAATGATATAACTATAAGAATACTAACATATTTATAGATACTCACTGCTTAAGTAATATTCAGTATTGTGTAAAATGTACTGGATTGTTTATTTATGAATATATATAATATATATTTCATATATATACATATAAATGAGTGTTTTGATGCATATTATATGCACATGTGTACATGTATATATGTACACACAAAAATCTGGGGTTTTCATTTATATATATAATTAGGAGTAAATTAATATAGTTGTAACATATTTAAAACATGTCATATTATTTTCACCTTTACTTCTATCAATATCAATAGCAAGTTGGAAAGAAAGATCTATATGTTCAAGGTTATATTTAGTTTTAAACTGAATAAATACAAAATTGTTATTAATTTCATCATAAATTCTATGATGGTGTTTTCTTCTATGAATGTCATTATTTAAATCATTTCAATTTATATTTGGCTAGATATATGCATATTCTTGCCTACTTCTTTTTATATGAATGCCATGCAAAACAATCTTCCTTCATTATTTTATGCCTTATTGTCCTATTTTCTCTATTTGTGTTGAATGAATAGTTTAAAGTGTATTTATTAAGTACAGCAACATCACTTTTTAAAATCATTCTTTAAATCATGATGTGTATCAATTACAAAATTATAATACTGTTTTAAAAAAGCTTTTACACATTTTGATTATTAGTTTGCACAAAAGTCATTAATTTAGAATGAAAAGTATTTTTAATTATTTAATAATCAAGTCAATATCATGTCACAAAAATCAAAATAAAATATAATTTTTTTTTTATTATAAGATAAATTTATTTTGAAATGCACTATATAACTGAACCAAAAGGCTGAAGCATATGGATTAGTAAAGGGTATTAAACACCTAAGTCTACCAAAGAAATTGTTAAGGTAGAATAATTAAAACAAAATTATGGTATATAAACCATAATCAAAGTAACTAAAAAGGTAAAGAAATATAAAGGCTAGTATATTTAATTTAGCATTACAATTTGTAATAAAGCAAACAAAGCAGCTGGGAAAATAGTAACAGCCCAAGATGGAGTGAGAATGCAATATGGTTGATTAAAGGACATCTTGATTGAAGACATGGTACCATCTTGATTTCCTCCCACTGAACAGAATTTTTAGGCTGATTTATAAATCTGCATACCTGCTGATGATTTTGAACAGATGTACCTTCCCAGAGGAATATGTTCCATTTAGCTTAAATGATCTATCAGAAAACAGCACCAGTCACTGGAGGAACGTCTGTAAACCCACAACCCCATAAAACTAGCAATTATGCTTCAGTGAATGCAGATAAAATACAGTTTTCCCAAAGGTAATTCTCCTAATTCTTTATGTTATACGAAGGTACTTCTAAAGCCAGGCTAGTTGTGATCACAGAGAGACTGCAGTCTGTCTTTCTTACCTTGAAGATTAGTAAATCCAAATTAAGCCATCCCAATTGGGAATATATCTCTGAAGACAGAAGGCTCCTGGGTCAAAAAGTCCTGTTAACACAGCAAAGATGCATGGAATAATTCTTTTTCAAAATGGTATATCGTGAAAGCAAATTATAGGGGTGAAAAGTGAAGATGCCAAGAAGAGGCTCAGAGTCTGGGTGAATTTCTTTGCCAGATGTCTCAATAAGCATAATCTTCAATCTCAAAACATGATGTACAGCATGTTCTTTAGACTACTTAATTCTGAAGCTGAAAATGAAGCAAACCTTACTAAGTAATATTAAGTGGAAACTGTTACACAAGTTCCTAGTTTGCAAATAAGAGAACAAATAGTGTGTCCAAGCAAGCTACATTCACTAACAGTTAAAATGCTCGATAGAATACTATACCACATTTTGAGTAGTGCTAAAGAGTGACAAGAAATTTACTTTTGTGTGTGTTTGTGTTTATGTGTGTCAGAAGAGCTCAGAATTTTGAATCCAATGACATAATCCTTCAGATTTTTCATTGTGGGTGGCTCCTGAGTTTGTCAAGATTTAACAGCTACTCTTGCTGACAACCATAATGCCTATGTGGTCATTCTTCGGAAATGAGGCAGCCAATGTATAAACCAGTAAACAGTATCTCTACTGATAAGCAAAGGTATTTATCATACTTTTATCTTTTAAATAAAAACTAGTTTTTGCTCTGTTTTGTGTTTGAGATGGAAAAAGGTGGTAAAATGCTTCTAAAGTCTAACACTGAGCTTGCTGTTTTGAGACCTTGAATCTCAGCACTCAGAAGTTAGATTGAGGAAGATCTCTGTGAGTTTGAGGCCATCCTGCTCTACAGAGTGAGTTCCAAAAAACACATGATGCACAGACTTTATATCTTTAAACAAAAGAAACTGTGAAAGACTCAAAACTATGTGCCCTTTGTATATTCAACAGGTTAATTTACCACAGCAATATCTTTATAGTAACAACAACTCAGACAACTGTGGTATGATACCAAGAACTAGACTGAATTATCGAGTATTTTTAGACTCCACCATTACAGCATTTCACACATGGTTTCTGAGCTCAGATGTAGTTCTTACTATTTGTAATAAATGTTAAGTTCTTATGCAAAGTTGTTATCCCTTCTTTTCTGGAACATTATTTGATTTCCTTGGACCTCTTAGAAAAAAACAAGTTGAGAGTTTATACATGTTCCACTCCCCTTTATGTCACAGTTTAAAAAAAAAAAAAAAAAACCCAAACCAAATCAAAAAACCAAAACCAAACAAAACCAAACAAAAAACCCTAATGAGTGTTATGGATATTTTGGTACCAAAATTAAAGACATCAATAGAAATGGTATATGGACAGTACTACCAAAACTATGACATTGGTCCACTTACTGGTATAATAAATAATTGACCTATAAACACAACCAAGGGTGTTATATATTTGTACATTATACTTTTAACCAGATCAACCTTTTAGTTACAGAAGGAAAACATGCCTTTGAGAACAACAAAGTATTTTATAGCATTCTAGGATTATTTGCAAAGAACAATTACCATTACCATCACTACTCAGATCAGAAAAAAGCACTGAGGACACCTATAATTTTCTACATAAATATAAGCTCAACATATCATGTAGCAAAGAACCCACTCTTACTGCTCCTTCTAAATATGTAACATATATCTCTAATTCTTTATCTCCCAAGCAAGTAACCAGAAATTTAACAGTTTATGCTCATAGCAGATAAAAACAGCTCTGCTTTAATGGTGGAAAAAAAATGCGTATATTTCTAAGTCTAAAGTAGGATGAGCAATTAACAATGTGCCATTCTACTAACACTAATAGTTCTAAACATCATGATTACTAAACTTGAATATCACACCCAGTTTACAAAGAGAATCTACAAGACTAGAGTTTTGAGCAATCCTGGCACCACCTGGGATGGTTGTCTTTGACCTTACTTCTTGTTAATATTATGTAAGGCTTATAAAAATCATCCATGGTAAAAAGGGAGAGATGGCTCAGCAGTTAAGAGCATTGACTGCTCTTTCAGAGATCCTAGATTCAATTCCCAACACCCACATGACAATTCATAAAAGTAGTTCCATGATCTGACATCTTTACATTGACAGACAGACAAAACACCAATGCACATAAAATAATTTTTTTTTCAAAAAAAATCAGCCATAGCATATCAGATGCTACTATAGTATTTTATAAATATTATTCAATGTATATCCCTCCTTGGAATTGCTAATATTTTCTTTTTCATAGATGGTAAATTTGAGGCACAAAGTGATCAAGAACTCATGATCACATTGAATAATAGGGGCAAAAAATCATGAAGGTTAATCATTGCACCAATACAATCTTGCTTTTTGGGTTTGTGAAATTGAGTTTCATTTAAATGAATTTAGTGAAGGAGTCAAGATCACACTAGTCAATAAGTACTATCTCGTGTTGCTGACCTGAAAGTTAGTTGCACTGATTTAAATCTGGTCAGTTATGCAACTGAAACAAGTTACTTGAATTACCTAGAAATACTCTGCCTGTTAAAGGGATAGCCACTCTTCTTACATGCCTTAGTCATCTGATGTCTTTGAAAAGTTTAACAGTCCTGGCTCGCTAGTGGTTGCCATGGTCACAACACAGATTCTTTATTGCTCCAATGTTCTCTTGGATAGCAGCACTAAGTGAACATTGTCTGACATGAAGTTTATTCTTAGGAAAAAAATCTTGTGTTCTTCCTTCTCTAAATAATGGGCTTTTTAAAAAATTGTTATGCATTTTGAAATGTATTTTATAAATAGAATTTCTGTTTTGTTTTACAAAGAAATCTGTGTCACTTCTCCCAGAACATGGCCTCAAGTTGAATCAACTCCTCACATTTGCTGAGTGCACACTGTGAGTGCTGCTAGGTCATATCAACAAGTGATTGACATGAAGTTACCAAAGTAAAAAAAGTTTGATAAAAAAATGATTTCTATTGCCTTAGGATTCTGTGACAATTGTGTTTATATTAACTCACAGGAAATGTGATCATTTACTTAGTGTTTCTTCTGTGTGTAGCTTCGGAAATTATTCTGTTTAGAGTTATTAATTTTATGCATAACTTATTCTATGTAATTGTTTATAGCCTTCTCCAGTGACATTGCATGAATAGGGACTATTTATATAATCCAGCTTTAACTGGGAATTAATGATTATTATTGCATAAGGAAGAGGGGCTTAGTTGGTCATATACTATTCTATTCCTAGTCTACTCTTTCATGAATATTTATTCTATTTGTAGTCACACCACATCATCTTATGACTCTGTGAAGTTGGTACTCCTAGAGATAATGTACAGATATGGTCTGCATATTCAATGAAATAACAAAGATGAGAGATGGAATTTCATCACCACACTTTGAAGTTCAATATCAATTTCATCTGTGTTCTGTTGTTTGGCTTGATTTTCATTCTTCATGCAGTGAGAAGGAAAACTTTGAAGAAATACCTACCTTTCAGAAAAAGTCTCAGAGTTTCTATGAACATGTCAAAATCTATAGCTGTCTGTCTGTACCTCCATGCTTGTCTAAAATGCTGAAGGCACTTCAGGATTTGATTATACCAATTGTTATATACAATAACAACAAAGAATTATTGAATTTCAAAATGATTTATAATTTGTATTGGTTTAATTTTCTCTTAGAAGTTATAGGTAACCAGGGGATTCTATGTTAAAAATCTTTTTAGTAAGGGAGATCATGGTGAATTACTTATAATTTATCTCAAAACTATCATGGAGGTAGATATGAAGTATAATCTAGTTTTGTAAATAATTTTTTATACTTCAAAAAGATTCAACAGTACCCTTGAGTACAAACAACAAAGATGAAGGTTGTGAGCACTGAAACCTCTACATACCAGTTACACTGTCCAGAGGTCCAAGGAGTGCTCCTACAACATGAGCAGAAATTCTATCAGTGTACTCCTAACAAACAACTTTGATTCTGCCTTACTTTTATCTACTGGAGTCCAGTTCACTATAAAAGTTCTTTCCAATAAAGCATTTTGTGAGTATCAAAGAAGCAGGGCTATGTGGTAGAGGAAGATGGAACCAGGTCATTATTATCCTGCTGGCTTCACTGCCCCTGACTTTTACAGAAAGAACAACCTATATTAATACGAGTGTTTGGCATAAATGTCATACAAATATCACATCCCTAAGCATCCTAGTAATCATTTCAAGGAAAGACAGGGAAATAGAATGAGACAGCGAGGATGATAATTTATTTATAGGATCTGACAAGTTAGTCTATTAACAGATAAATATTGACAGATGTCTCAAGGAGATAATGAGAAACGATGTTTTTTTTTAATGTTGTTGCAATTTTGTGTTAACTCGTGAAGCCACTTTGCTATTTAGCCTTAAGTACTCTTTAGAGATAACACTGAAAATCAGATGGTTTTCTTTAGAACCACAGAATTACTTTAAGTATTACTGCTAGAATTAAAATAAAGAAGAAAACTTTTAAATCTATGGATACCCAAAGCAATTTGAAGTAAATATGTCACAAAAATCAATTCAAGGCAATTTTCAATTACTTTGAAAATAGTATACTTTCACTTAGAATAATTGAAAAAATAACTGTATACCAAACAACTTCAATTTCATCATTACAACTCTAAGTTATGCAAAATCTATATTTTATTATGTTTATCACTGGCTTTTTTCAGGCTGGGTACATTTTCCTTAATGAAAAATATTGATCTCTAAATATTCAAATTTTATTGACCTCTGCCTATTTTGCATTAACAATTAGGTATGCATTAATGATTGATATCTATTTCATTAATGTATCCATGATTCCATAAGTGGATTTCACTTTTTTTTTTAAATTTTTTTATTTTTTTTATTTTTTTGGTTTTTCGAGACAGGGTTTCTCTGTGTAGCCCTGGCTGTCCTGGAACTCACTCTGTAGACCAGGCTGGCCTCGAACTCAGAAATCTGCCTGCCTCTGCCTCCCAAGTGCTGGGATTAAAGGTGTGCACCACCACCGCCCGGCCAGTGGATTTCATTATTACAGTGAACTCATGCTTGTAAACTAAAACAAAACAAAACAAAACAAACAAATAACAAATTTGCAAATGAAAGTTTATTTATGAAGTATTTTTTAAACATTCACATATACATTCTAAATAATAGTCCATCTTCGTACATGTAAATACATATGATGACTTTTTAAAAGACTTGTTAACATTCATTTGATCCCCAAGATTCTAGAGCTGAGCAGCACTAGTGTTTATTTGTGAGCTGAGACTGAGGAGAGGAAGAGACAGAAGCGATTTCTGCAAGCACCTGCCATTGGCTGCTAATGGGCTGTGTAATTGTTCCCTGAACAGCATGCAGGGAACTTGCCTATTCAAAATGCTTTCCTCCTACAGATGGCTAGGGAGACATGCAAAAGGAGGCATCCTTTTGTCAAAACTACACCAACAGGGACAGCAATGATGCGCTCTGGTTTAGAGATGGTTACCAAGTTGAACTAGGTGATGTGGGCAGAAGTTCAGGTGGTGTACAAAATTCTTTGAAATAGATAAGCCTAATGTTAAAGATGTGATACTGTTATAATTTCAATCATCCACCAAGCAGTTCCTATTGAGGTTTCTGGGTGTTCTTCTTTTGTTTGAGAAAAGATCAGGATCCTGCTATGCATCCCAGGATCCTTTCAAATTCATAAGCTTTTCTGCTAAAGGCTCCCAATGCTAGGATTACAGGTGTGTGGCACCAAATCTGATGGGAAGGGAAGGATGCCTGTGGCTTTGAATCTCTAAAAAGGGTTTCTAGGATGAAGAAATGTCATGGTTACTAACTGATGAATAGGTAAGAATCTCCTGAAAACAAAATACTTTGGTGATTATTTAGACATTTGACACGGATAAGAAAGTTTCAGAAAATGAGAATGAAAATTGTGAATCTATTCACGGTGAGAGTAGCAAATAAACGAAGCATCGGATGTGTGGAAGGCACTGTGAGTCTGTTTGACCTTCTTTTATAATTTTTTTAGTAAATATCTTTTCAGATGTCTATGGAACTTACATTAATAATCTTATTGATTACTCTTTTGGCTTTCATTTTCCCCTTTCCTGGGCCATGCAAGTTTGAAACTCTCCTTTGTTTTTCTACTGATCTCCCTTATTATTTATTAAAGTTTTATGTGGGTTTTTGACACACATTTTAAATGCATATCCACTTAAAAATTAACTATTGAAGTCATCTTCCCAAACCTTCTATATACCCACTCTTCTCAATTTATTCAATTGAGAAAAATTATCTAACCAAAATTCTATCTAAAGACTTAGAGTTTGACACTTCTTTTGTTTTTCCCATTCTAAGTATATTGAGAAACTCCTATTGTATCTTCACTAAATCTTTCTTTTTTATTGGATATTTTATTTACATTTCAGATGCCATCCCATTTCCCCTCCCTAGAAAACCCCCATCCCAAGCCCCCTTTCTTTTTTGCTTTTATACAATTGTTTTAAATGTTAATCAAAGGCTTTATAAGTTTCTTAATGCTCAATCAGAAGTGTAACCCAATACCCAACCTAGATATATAAACTATTTTTGTCTGGTAGAGACACTTGAACATCTGCCTTCATGCCCCCACTCTCTTTCTCTCTCTTTCTCTCTCTCATCACCTAGCTTCTCCTCTCCATCATCTTCTTCTCTCCTTACTCTATCTCTTCCTCTCAGTACTCTTTCCCCCTTAGCTCCTCCTACATATCACCCTTCCTGTTAAAATAAAACTTTTCTCTCAAAGTACAATTAGAGCATAAATATGCCTATTAGTACCAGTGAGGTACAAGATAGTCCCAACACCTAGTCTTATCATTTTGTTGACTAACCAGAACCTCTGTCATCTCTCCTAACTAAAACACTTAGTTCTGAACCTGGCTTTTTTCTTGGCTTTAGAATGAATGTCAGTTGAAAACCATCCACTCAAATCTTTTCTCTCAAAGTAAATAGCCAGGATTTGCTATGAGACTATAGGTCTTCAACCCCATTGGAACTCCAGAATGACTGAGTTAACTGAAATTATGGAAGCTCTAAGCATAGCATCTAAAACTTAGTAAATTTGTAGAGACCATTGAACACCTGGACAGTCCCTATACTACCGAACATTGGAGCATCAAATCTTCAGCCTTCTGGCCCAGAATCATTTGATAGACCTTAGTGCTGCAGAATTATTAAGGGCTGATTACTCTGTCTAGGCAGATGTAATCAGTTGACTATTCTCCAAGTGTGTCCTTTTCTGGACAGTAATTTGTCTGTAAATGGAAAGAGGCAATTCTTGCCTAGTGGCTGTCTCACCACAACTGGAGTAACTCCAAGGACGCTCAATTTTTTCTTAGAATCCAAGACAGGAAGCTGTCAGGAGCAGACAGGTCTCTAATCAAAATGAACATTAATACAGAAATGTTTGTCACATCAATTCTATGGACTTCTGATGTTTTGTCCACTTTTCTGAGGAACCGCCAGACTGATTTCCAGAGTGGTTGTACCAGCTTGCAATCCCACCAACAATGGAGGAGTGTTCCTCTTTCTCCACATCCTTGCCAGCATCTACTATCTCCTGAGTTTTTGATCGTAGCCATTCTGACTACTGTGAGGTGGTATCTCAGGGTTATTTTGATTTGCATTTCCCTGATGACTAAGGATGTTGAGCATTTCTTAAAGTGCTTCTCAGCCATTCGAGTTTCCTCTGTTGAAAATTCTTTGTTTAGTTCTGTACCCCATTTTAATAGGGTTATTTGGTTGTCTGAAGTATAATTTCTTGAGTTCTTTGTATATCTTGGATATTAGCCCTCTATTGGATGTAGGATTGGTTAAGATCTTTTCCCAATCTGTTGGTTGCCATTTTGTCTTATTGACAATGTCCTTTGCTTTACAGAAGCTTTGCAATTTTATGAGGTCCCATTACTCAATTCTTGATCTTAGAGCATAAGCCATTGGTGTTTGGTTCAGGAACTTTCCCCCTGTGCCTAGGTATTCGAGGGTCTTCCCCAACTTCTCTTCTATTAGTTTCAGTGTATCTCGTTTTAAGGGAAGGTCTTTCATCCACTGAGATTTGAGCTTTGTACAAGGAGATATTAATGGATTGATTTGCATCCTTATACATGTTGACCTCCAGTTGAACCAGCACTATTTGCTGAAAATGCTGTCCTTTTTCCACTGGATGATTTTAGCTCCTTTGTCAAAGATTAAATGATCATAGGTGTGTGGGCTCATTTCTGGATCTTCAATTCTATTCCATTGATCTTCCTGCCTGTCTCTGTACCAATACCATGCAGTTTTTATTACTATTGCCATGTAGTATAGTTTGAGGTCAGGGACAGTGATTCCCCCAGAAGTTCTTTTATTGTTGAGAATAGTTCTCGCTATTCTGGGTTTTTTGTTGTTCCAAATAAATTTGGAAATTGCTCTTTCTATCTCTATGAAGAATTGATTTGGAATTTTGATGGGGATTGCATTGAATCTATACATTGCTTTTGGAAAGATGGCCATTTTTACTAAATTAATCCTGCCAATCCAGGAGCATGGGAGATCTTTCCATCTTCTGAGATCTTCTTCAATTTCTTTCTACATAGACTTGAAGTTCTTGTCATACAGATCTTTCACTTGCTTGGTTAAATTCACTCCAAGATATTTTATATTGTTTGTAACTATTGTGAAGGGTATTATTTCCCTAATTTCTTTCTCAGCCTGTTTATCTTTTGAGTATAGGAAGGCTACTGATTTGTTTGAGTTGATTTAATATCCAACCACTTTACTGAAGTTGTTTATCAGGTTTAGGAGTTCTCAGGTGGAAGTTTTAGGGTCTCCTAAGTATACTATCATATCATCTGCAAATAGTGAAATTTTGACTTCTTCCTTTCCTATTTGTATCCCTTTGACTTCCTTTTGTTGTCTAATTGCTGTAGCTAGGACTTCCAGTACTATATTGAATAGGTAGGGTGAGAGTGGGCAGCCTTTTCTAGTCCCTGATCTTAGTGTGATTGCTTCAAGTTTCTCTCCATTTAGTTTGATGTTGGCTACTGGCTTGCTGTATATTGCTTTTATTATGTTTAGGTACAGGCCTTGAATTCCTGATCTTTCCAAGACTTTTAACATGAAGGGATGTTGAATTTTGTCAAATGGTTTTTCAGCATCTAGTGAGATGATCATGTGGCTTTTTTTCTTTGAGCTTATTTATATAGTGGATTACATTGATGGATTTCCGAATATTGAACCATCCCTTCATTCCTGGGATAAAGCCTACTTGATCATGTTGGATGATTGTTTTGATGTGTTCTTGGATTCGGTTTGCGAGAATTTTATTGAGTATTTTTGCATCAATATTTATAAGAGAGAATGGTCTGTAGTTCTGTTTCTTTGTTGGGTCTTTGTGAGGCTTAGGTATGAGCATAACTGTAGCTTCATAGAACAAATTGGGTATTGTTCCTTCTGTTTCTATTCTGTGGAACAGTTAGGAGAGAATTGGTATTAGTTCTTCCCAGAAGGTCTGATAGAATTCTGCACTAAAACCATCTTGCCCCGGACTTTTTTGGTGGGAAGATTTTTAATGACTGCTTCTATTTCTTTAAGTGTTATGCAACTGTTTAGATGGTTTCTCTGCTCCTCATTTAACTTTGGTACCTGGTATCTATCTAGAAAATTGTCCACTTCATCCAGATTTTCCAATTTTGTTGAGTATAGGCCTCTGTAGTAGGATCTGATGATTTTTTTTAATTTCTTCTCTTTCTGTTGTTATGTCTCCCTTTTCAGTTCTGATTTTGTTAATTTGAGTACTGTCTCTGGGCCCTTTGGTTAGTCTGGCAAAGGGTTTGTCTATTTTGTTGATTTTCTCAAAGAACCAGCTCCTGGTTTTGTTGATATTTTGTATAGTTCTTTCTGTTTCAACTTGGTTGATTTCAGTCCTGAGTTTGATTATTTCCTGCCGTCTACTCCTCTTGGATATGTTAGCTTATTTTTGTTCTAATGCTTTCAGGTGTGCTGTCAAGTTGTTAATGTATGCTCCTTTCATTTTCTTTTTGTGTGCACTTAGAGCTATGAGTTTTCCTCTTAGTACCGCTTTCGTGGAGTCCCACAAATTTTGATATGATGTGTCCTCATTTTCATTTAATTCTAAAAAGTCTTTAATTTCTTTCTTTATTTCTTCCTTGACCAAGTCATCATTGAATAGAGCACTGTTCAGTTTCCACATGTATGTGGGCTTTCCATTGTTTTGTCCATGTCAAAACCAAGTTTTAGTCCATGGTGATCTGATAGGGTACAAGGGATTATTTCAATCTTTTTTGTATCTGTTGTGGCCTGTTTTGTGACCAATTATATGGTGTATTTTGGAGAAGGTACCATGAGGTGCTAAGAAAAAGGTATATTCTTTTGTTTCAGGATGAAATGTTCTACAGATGTCAGTTAAGTCCAATTTGTTCATAACTTCTGTTAGTTTCATTGTGTCTTGGTTTAGTTTCTGTTTCCACAATCTGTCCATAGCTGAGAGTGGGGTGTTGAAATCTCTCACTATTATTGTGTAGGGTACAATGTATGCTTTAAGCTTTAGTAAAGTTTCTTTTATGTATGTGGGTGCCCTTGCACTTGGGGCATAGATGTTCAGAATTGCGAGTTCCTCTTGGTACATTTTTCCTTTGATGAATATTAAGTGTCCTTCTTTATCTTTTTTGATTACTTTTGGTTGAAAAACGATTTTATTTGATATTAGAATCTCTGCTCCTGCTTGTTTCTTGGGACCATTTGCTTGGAAGATTGTTTTCCAACCTTTTACTATGAGGTAGTGTTTGTCTTTTCCACAAAGGTGTATTTCCTGTTTACAGCAAAATGTTGGGTCCTGTTTATGTATCCAGTCTGATAGTCTGTGTCTTTTTATTGGAGAGTTGAGTCCATTGATATTAAGAGATATTAAGAAAAAAATGAATGTTGTTTCCTGTTATTTTTGTTATTGGCAGTGGAGATATGTTTGTATAGCTACCTTCTTTTAGGGTTGTTGGAAGATTACTTTCTTGCTTTTTCTAGGTTGTTTCCCTCCTTCTGTTGGAGTTTTCCACCAATTATCCTTTGAAGTGCTGGATTTGTGGTGAGATACTGTGTAAATTTGGATTTGTCATGAAATATTTTGGTTTCTCCATCAATATTGATTGAGAGTTTTGCTGGGTATAGTAGTCTAGGCTGGCATTTGTGTTCTCTTAGGGTCTGGATATCAGTCCAGGATCTTCTGGCTTTTATGGTCTCTGGTGAGAAGTCTTGTGTAATTCTTATAGGTCTGCCTTTATATGTTACTTTACCTTTTTCCCTTACTGCTTTTAGTATTTTTATTTGTCGTGTACCTTTGATGTTTTGATTATTATGTGGCGGGAAATATTTCTTTTCTGGTCTAAACTATTTGGAGTTCTGTAAGCTTCCTGTATATTTATTGACATTTCTTCCTTTAGGTTAGGGAAGTTTTGCTCTATAATTTTTTTGAGCATATTTACTGGTCCTTTAAGTTGGGAGTCTTCCCCCTCATCTATACCTATTATCCTTAGGTTTGGCCTTCTCTTGAGTCTTGGATTTCCTGTATGTTTTGGGTTAGTAGCTTTTTGTATTTTGCATTTTCTTTGACAGTTGTGTCAATGTTTTCCATGGTATCTTCTGCACATGAGATTCTCTCTTCTATCTCTTGTATTCTGTTGGTGATACTTGTGTCTATGACTCCTGATCTCTTTTTTTTTTAGGTTTTCTATGATAGTCTCCCTTTGAGATTTCTTTATTGTTTCTACTTCCATTTTTAGATCTTGTATGGTTTTGTTTAATTCCTTTTCCTGTTTGGTTGAATTTTCTTGCAATTCCTTAAGGGATTTTTGTGTTTCCTCTTTAAGGGTTTCTATCTGTCTACCAGTGTTCTCCTTAAGTTCTTTGAGAGTGTTATTTATGTCTTTCTTAAAGTCCTCTATCATCATCATGAGAATTGATTTTAATTCTGAATCCTGCTTTTCCTGTGTGATGGGGTCTTCAGGGCTTGCTCTGATGGGGGAGCTGGGTTCTGATGATGCCATGTAACTTTGGATTCTGTTGCTTACATTCTTGCGCTTGCATTTTGCCATGTGGTTGACTCTAGTGCTGCCTGTACTCGCTGTCTCTGACTGAAGCCTGTCTTTCCAGTTATCTTGCTTTTGTCTGATCTCCTTGTCATCCAGATGTCTCTGTTATTTTCTCCAGCTGCTCTGAGTACAGTGGTACCTCTAGGATGCTTCAGGATGTGGTACCTCCAAGGTAGCAGACCAGCTAGGTGTCTGCTGTTCTGACTGTAGTGTCTCCTCTAGGATGTCTCAGGAACAGGTGCCCACTGATCCGAGTGCAGTGTCTCCTCTAGGATGTCTCAGGATAAGGCATCCACTGCTCTGAGTGCAGTGTTTCCTCTAGGATGTCTCGGGATATGTTGTCTGTTGCTCTGAGTTCAGTTGTTCCTATGCCACTCTGGGTTCAGTGTTACCTCTGCTGCTCTTGATTCAGAAGACCCTCTGTCACTCCGGGTTCAGGGGATCCTCTAGGTTGTCTCAGGATGAGTCTGGCGTCCACCCAGGAGCAGACCGGGCAAGGGTCTGCACCAGGCCTTGGATCCAGGAGAGAGTTTGAAGGGGAGAGCCGCTCTGCAGGGGTGGGGGTTAGGGTTTCTTCTGGAATCTGAGTGCTCCTGGCACTCAGCTATGGGCATATGGCACTGTGTGGGACTTCTTACTTATAGCTCTGGGTTCAGTGAACCCTCTAGGTTGTCTCAGGAGGAGTCTGGTGTCCACCCAGGAGCAGACCAGGCGCGGGTCTCACTAAATCTTTCTTGACATTTTATTCTGAACTTCAATGCTGAGGATTAAACCTAGGACCTCATTTACATTCAAAGACTACTTTGCAACAAAGGTATGTCCTTAGCTGTAGGAGTTATGTCTTTTCATCATTTACTACTTGCTGTTATCTTCAGCAGAGACTTAGGGAATTGGGATAAATAAGGATGCTCAAAGAGACACTTTAAAAATTATACAAACAAATTTTACTGTAAGAAATCCTCAACCTGCATATTACTGCTAAATCAAAAATTGAAGAATTGGGGTCCCTAAACTGGCAACAAAGTTAAAGGTAGACTGATGAAAGTTGTGAACAATAACCTTGATCATCACATTCTTGGAATTTGAAATCACCATAAAAACAAATTTTTGTCTATATCTATGAGATAGTTTTTGGGTTGCCTTCATTAAAGTGACAAGACACTCTGTAATTGGGGTATCATCATTCATTGAGTATTGGGTTGAATAAAAGGGTAAATAAGATGGGTACTTCAATGTGGACCAAATTAACCCTTCTTTCCTCAAGTGACAATTATCAACAACTATACATAAAATTGTTTATTGAGAAATGGTGCTACTGCTTTGATAAAAATGATCATGTTGATAATGAAAAGATAAACCATTTTCAGAAGAAATATGACAAACTTTGGAACTAAAGGCCCGAGAATCTTAAGAGTGTTGCAAAACAAAGACAGGCAGGCCATCATGGTAGTAGCAGAAGACTAGAATGTCAATAGATATGCTGGCAATAGAGTCATGGAGCATGAGCCTTCAGAACAGGACAATGACTCCCCTGGAATTGAGTAGCTTTTCTTGCAATAAATTTGACCACATAATTTCTGTGTCCTAACAACATGAGTGGCATTCAATTCATAATCAATAGACCTATTTGTTGAAAAAACACATTTCAATATTGAATATTGTTCAGCATAATATCCATACTCACTGCTTTTATCAATGTCTACAGTAAGAGAGCAATGACCAAAGGGAAAAAAATGGAAAGTGTAGAGTCTAGCAATGAAAAGTATGTAACTTTAAAGTTACAGGCAAATGACATTTAAAAGCAGGTAAAATTGTTTAAGCTATAAGGACAATTAAAAACAAAATGTAAAAAAATATACTGGGAAAGCATGAAAGGTGTCTTGACTACCAATTTTCCATCTTAAACTTAAAGTATGAAAACCATTTAAATTTTTCACTCCCTCAAAAGCAGCTCTCTAGGGAAGTGTTTCTCTCAGATCTGCACATAAAAATGTACACAACTAAGCTTTAAAGGGATTAGGCTTCATCATTATCTGGCAGTTAAACTTCACAATATCAGTACTATTTCATAAGTATGACAGATTCAAGACTAAGGTAGGTCATGAATCTTGCCCACAATTTCAACTACTTTTGAGGTTGGCCAATATGTGTTAGCCCCAGAGTTCTTCAAAAGGAGATTAACAGTTACATGGCAAAAGAGGAACACTCCTCCATTGCTGGTGGGACTGAAAGCTGGTAAAACCAATTAGAAACCTCAGAAAATTGAAAATAGTTTTACCTGAAGACATAGCTATACCATTACTGGGCATATACCCAAAAGATGTTCCAGCACATAACAACATAGCAAGGACACATACTCCACTATGTTTATAGCAGCCTTATTTATAATATCCAGAATTTGTAAACAATGCAGATGTCCCTCAACAGAAGAATGGATATGAAATATGGTACATTTACAAAATGGAGTACTACTAAGCGTTCAAAAACAATGACTTCATAAAATTAGAAGGCAAGTGGATGAAACTAGAAAATATCATCCTGAGTGAGGTAACACAGACACAAAAGAACACTCATAATACATACTAACTGATAATCCCAAAAGCTCAGAATACCTACAATACAACCATAAACCATACGGAGCTTAAGAATAAGGAAGAACAAAGTATAGATGTTTCAATCCTACTTAGAACAACGGGGACCAAAACAATCACAGGAGGTAGATGGAGGGAGGGAACTGGAAAAGAAATATGAGTGGGAACAGAAAGAGGGGTGGTAGGATCAGGTATTGAAAGGAACAGGTGAGATGTATGAAGGGTTAGGAAATTAAATAAAAATGTAGCAGTTTGGGATGGGGAGCTAGAGGTAGCCACTAGAAAGTTCCAGATACCAGGGAAGACAGAGGCTCCCAGGACCCAATAGTGATGACTTTACCTGAAATACCTAACAAAGGGGAGATAGAAACTTAGAGACCAGCATTAGTACATAGGCATGGCCTACAGTTGAGGGTTGGGGCCACCAACTTATCTCACAATTTCTAACACAGAAATGTTTCTGTTCATAGGGAAAACAGGGACAGAAATTGAAATAGAGACAGAAGGAAAGACCATCAAGAGACTACCCCACCTAGGGATCCATCTCATCTGCAGGAACCAACCCTCCACACTATTGCTGATACCAAGAAGCATTTGCTAACAAGAGCCTCATATGGCTATTCCTTGAGAGGTTCTACCAGCACCTGATCAATACAGATGCAGATACTCACAGCCAACCATCACACTAAGCCCAGTGACCCCAATGGAAGGGCTGGGAGAAGAACTGAATGATGTGAAAGGGATGGCAACCCAATAGGAAAAACAATATCAGCTAACATAACCACCCAGAGCTTCCAGAAACTAAACCACCAACCAAAGAGTATACATAGAGGGAGCCAAGGCTCCAGATATATACGTAGCAGAGGATAGCCTTATCTGACATCAAAGAGATGGGAGGCCCTTTGTCCTGTGGAGACTTGATGTCCCAATGTAGGGTGATGGTAGAGCAGTGTGGTCAGAGTGGGTGACTTTGTTCAGGAGCACTCTCATAGAGGAAAAGGGGAAGTAGACAGCAGGGATGGGAAAAAGGGTGTTGTGGAGAGGTAACTGGGAAGGAGACTATCATTTGAAATGTAAAAAAATAAAATGATTTTTAAAAACTCCAGGAATGTGTGTAGGTGAAATCTAAGTTGCAATAAGCCCCCAGAATGTTAGAAAGGTAACATTGATATCTGTAAAGAAAACCTGTAGGAAAGCATAAAGTTGGCCCCAAAAGATAGGCAAATTTGTACTACAGGCAGTATAGCTTCTTCATCAGGGCTACCTACGAAATTTAGAATCTGGAAAATTCAACCACAAGCCCCAGAAACAGAGTTGTTGCCTATGATTTTACCCTGCTGGTTTTAATCCTTCTCTTCCCATGTTCTAGCTCTGTTGCTTTTCTTCCCTTTTTGAATGAGAATAACTGTGACATTTTATGTTGTAAGTACATTGTTTCTTGGTAAGAGAGGGCTCAAATTGAAGAGATTTTCCAAGATTCAGAAGACAATATGCACTGAACGCTTTTGAACAGTGTTGATATCATCAAAGACTAAGGGTACTGTTCAAGGTTAACTAAATGCATTTTGAACTGTGAGAGGAAAATGTAAATTTAGTGAGCAAACACAAAATGCTATGATTTAATATTATGGGTTTGGGTATCAAATTGGGTAAGGGTGCAATTGTGATGCTTAATCCCAATTCTCAACTCTGTGAGATTTAGGTTCACCATGGAAGATTCTCTGGATTATCTTTGAGAAAGTTTCTATGTAGAAATAATTGAGGTGATGAGACACTCCCTAAGAGTTTGTAGAACCATTTCAAAACCCAGAGAACTTGAACTTGTTTTAAAGAATTACACCATAGGGAATGCAAATTGACAACTCAATTTGTTGTCTGTGAATCTTCTGAAAAACAGAAAACCTAGTTCTACTTCATTGCATACTCTTATATGTTCTTCTGTATTCTCTGCTACCTCTTTGGATTTCCACTATGGTGTCACTTACCTTAATCTTTCTTACCCAGGCAATCTTCTAGTTTTCCAGTAACACTGCTCTGTTAGGATTTTACTATACAAGTATAGCATGGAGATTGTTAGTGAAGAAATATAGGTTAACATCTGGTATGATGCTCCTAAGAACATAGATATGATTCTGTATTTCAGTATGTCCAAAAATCTAATGATGCAAAGAACAGAGTGTTGGGGGCCGACTTTTAGCAGAAAGCGGCTATCAGCTTTGCAGCCATCTTGAGCCATATACCCTGACATGAGACTTGGATTACAATAGCCTACAACATCCGAGCACACTCCGATAATCTTGGTTTAGATACCTTGGGTGTGTGAGATTAAAGGTGTGTGAGATTAAAGGTGTGTAACTTAAGAGTATGACTTAGAAGTGTAGAGATCAGATTTAGAGACAAGACCTAAGGGCATGATTAAAGGTGTGACCAAAAGGCATGGTTTAGAAGTGAGACATATAAAAGGCAGAGGCAGATGGAGAGAATCAGACACAGCAGAGAGAAGACAGAGAAGCAGGCACTTGGAAGAGAACTTGGAAGAAGTAACTTGGAACTTGGAGGCACTAGGGACTAGGCACTAGGGACTAGGAACTTAGGACTTGGGACTTGGAGACACTTTTAGGAGACACTTAGAAGAAAAGAGACTGAAGAATAAACGGGATTGAAACACACTCTGTCTGGTCTCCATTCTTCGAGTCGGTCCTCACTCTCTCTCTTGCTGAACCCTGACCCACAGACTGGAGCGGCAGCTTGGGTCGGAATACAGTGGTCGCCCAAACGTGGGGCAGCCCAGGCCTCAACATTTTGCTTGGGGCCCAACAACAGAGAATCCATATTAACTACATCTTTGTTACCATTCTTTTTTCTCTCACATTCTAATCAGATACTATTTTTTGTTGCATATATAGATGCTTTATGCTATACCAGTAACTAAGACATCTCAAGAGGATGATCTGCACTACTTTACCTATTGTGTGCTGCATTCCACCTCTATCATTAACAATTTCTATTTACTGAGTAGTTTTAAGATTAACTCAAATATTTTCAAGTTGGTATTCAAATGCTAGTTTCTCAGTTACTTTCTTACTCTCGACTCTCTTATAAAATCCCCCATATTCAAGAACATGCATTTTGTTTCCTGACTTATTTTCAAATGATACAAAAATTATATTAAACTCATAATTAATTATCAGACATTGTATTATCAATAAATTCTACTTTCATGATTTTAATAGTGGTCATTCATGATAATGTTTGCTTAATCCCCAGAACTATGCCTGATAGATATTAAAGTATATGAATTAATTTCAGAAAAAATTTTTATAGGTTAAATAACAAAAGTATAATGCCAATATAATTTTATATTTTCTTCCCTAAATACCAAAAGTCTCTTATCAGTATGCAATTTTTTTATCTGTTGCTACATTCAAAAGAGAGAGAAGGATATATGTTAAAGAATAGTAAGAAAAGCAGACACATATATTTGTTACTATTATTTTCCTCTGTGGAGTATGGGATAAAGACATCATTTTGTACCAACCAACCAGAGATCCCAGGGTCTAAACCACCAGCCTGGGAGCACATAGGGAGGAACCAATGGCTCCATGTGTAGGGGAAGATGGCCTTATCGGGCATAGGTCTGGCTTGGTCCCATCAGGGCTGGATGCCCCAGTGTGGGGGAATTTGAGGCCAGGGAGGTGGGAGTTGGTGGATGGGTGAAGGCACATTCTCATAGATGCAGGAGGAAGGGGGATGGGATAGGGCACTTTTGGGTGGGTAAGGAATGGGGAAAAGGATAACATCTGAAATGTAAATAAAACATCCAATTAAAAAAAAGACATCATTTTGTCATTCATTATTACAAAGATTGCATTCTCAATATTTCCATAGGAACTCCAATGTGATTCCATTGATCAACATATCTGCAATTTTACTAACATGTGTTTTTTATTAAAATAGCTCTTTAATGAAACGAAATAAGGAATATTGAGGTACCCAGTAGTTTTTTATTGTTAAGGATTCCTTTAGCTCTTCTGAAATTTTTTGTTTTTCTGTATGAAATTTAGTATTGTCTTTTCAAGGTCTGCAAATAACTGTGTTGGAATTTTGATGGAGATTACATTGAATCTGTAGATTGTTTTTGGTAGAACAGTCAGTTTTATTCTTTTATTCTTTTAATCCTACTGATTCATTATCATAGAAGATCTTTCCAGCTTCTGATATATTCTTCAATACCTTGATTCAAATACTTGAAGTTTGTATCATGCAACTCTTTCCCGTGATTGTTTACAGTTACTCTGAGGTATTTTACATTATGTGAGGCTATTATGAAAGGTATTTTTCCCATGGTTCTTTCTCAGTAAATTTGGAATTTATTCAAAGAAGGACTAAGGAGGACTACTGACTTTTTTTTTTTTTTTTTTTTAATCTTGTAACCAGCCCCATTGCTGAAAGTGTTTATCACCTCCCTGTTGAAATTTTTAGGGTTGTTTATGTATGTTATCATATCACCCACAAAAATGATACTTTGGCCTTTTTCTTTTCCATGTATATCCCATTGAACTCTTCAGTTCTTTTATTACTCTAGCTAAGACTTCATGTACCACATTAAATAAATAAGGAAAAAGTGAACAACCTCATTTTGTTCTAGATTTAGTGGAATTGTTTAAGTTTCACTCTATTTAAGTCGATGTTTTCTATAATCTCAATGTGACCTGACTTGTTATTCTTAGGTAAGTCCATTGGACCCCCAATTTCTTCAGGACATTGATCATGAATTGGTGTTACATTTTATCAAAAGGCTTTTCTGAATCAAGTGATATGATCAGCAAATAGTGTTGGTCTCACTGAATGTCTTCATGTAGCAACATGCAAATAGATTCATTCATATTTATCATCCTGCACAAAACTCAAGCCAAGTGGCTCAAAGATCTCAGTCTAAAAGCAGGTACACTGAATTCAACAGGAAAGAAAGTGGGCAATAGTCTTATATGCATTGATGTAAGAAAAGAATTTTTGAACAAACAATTATACCACAGGCACTAAGATCAATAATTAATAAATGGACCATAATTAAATTGAAAAGCTTCCATTAGTAAAGAAAACCTTGATTCAGACAAAGTGGCAGCCTACAGAATGATAAAGATTTAACTCCATATTTTGAGAGAGTACTACTATCCAAACCATATAAACAACTCAAGAAACTAAATTAAAAAAAAAAACAAATAATACAATTTTTAAAATGAGGTACATTTCTAAAAAGAGACTATTATTTGAAGAAACTCAAATAGCTGAGAAACACTTAAAAAAATGTACAACCTCTTTGGTGGCTTGAAAATACTTAGCCAAGGAAGTGGCACTATAAGGAAGTGTGGCCTTGTTGGAGAAAGTATATTACTGTTGTGATGGGCTTTGCAACCCACTTCACAGCTGCCTAGAAGAGAGTAGTCTTATCCTGTCTTTCTTTGAATCAAGATGTAGAAATTTTGGCACATGTTCTAACCTTGATGATAATGGACTGAGCCTCTGAACCTGTTAGCCTGCCCCAATTAAATGTTCTTTCTAAAAGGTACCTTGGTCATGTTTTCTCTTCATAGCAATGAAAATCCTAAGAGTGAAGTTGGTACTAGGGACTGGGATATTCCTGTGATAGGCCTGACTATGATTTTATTTAGAGGAATGTCGATGTTTGGATTTTAGCAAGCAATGGTATGCTTTAAGGGGAGCTTAATTGGCTATCTTAGTAGAAATATGAAAGACATTGGTGCTGAAGGTGATTTGAACTTGCAGACCTGAACCAAGATGTTTCAATGGAGAAAAAAACTTAATGTTTTTAATGGGACTATTTTTGTAATATTTTGGTGATGAATATGGCTGCTTTTTGCCATTGTCCAAAGAATCTTCCTGAAGATAAGATGAAGATATTTAAACAAATTGTATTGACAAAGGAAGTCTCAAAATAGCCTGGTATAAATTTTCTTGTGTGGCTACTAAAGTTCACTTTAAAGTAGAGCATTCCAATGAAAAGGAACAAGCAGGCAACAAAAAAGTACAAACTATTGAAAATTTTGAAGATGGGTAGGTGGCCCCATTCCTCAAATGGGAACCATGTCTATCTACTGGAGGTTCCATCTCCCCACAGTTGGACATTTTAGCTAAGATCATCTCTCCTGAATTTTGGGAGCCTCTCACGTTCCACGACTCTGGGACTTTCTAGAGTTTCCTACTCCCCAACCCCTGCTGCTGCTTGTTTCCATTCATTCCCTGGCCTTCTGGAGTTTTCTCCTATTTCCCCTAATACATGATCCTGTCCTCTTTTTCTCTTCCACCTCCCCCCTCCCACTTCTACCCAAATATCTCCCTCTCTCTGCCTCTAGTGATTATTTTGTTCCCACTTCTAAATGGGACTTAGACATCCATACTTGGGCCTTCCTTCTTCTTAAGCTTCATATGATCTGTCAGTGATATCATAAGATGCCAGTTTCCCACCTTCAAAAATTTTGACTCAGAATTGTTCCTGTCTAAAGGAAATGCAGAGATGAAAATGGAACAGAGACTGAAGGAAAAGTCATCCAGTGACCAGACCAACTTGGAATAAATCCCAT
Source organism: Arvicanthis niloticus (assembly GCF_011762505.2). Classification (NCBI taxonomy): domain Eukaryota; kingdom Metazoa; phylum Chordata; class Mammalia; order Rodentia; family Muridae; genus Arvicanthis; species Arvicanthis niloticus. Next base: position 72,482,659 of record NC_047659.1, read on the forward strand.
GAGCAGGAACCAAATTCTGAAACTATTACTGATGTCAAGCTGTGCAAGTGCAGGCAGGAACTTAGCATGACTGTCTTCTGAGGGACTCTACTAGCAGCTGACTGAGACAGATGCATATGCTTACAGCCAACCATTGAACTGATGTTTGAAACCCATATGGAAGACTTAGGGGAAGGATTGAAGGAGTTGAAGAAAATCAGAACTCCAGAAGAAGAAAAAGAGTATCAATTAACTGGGACTCCTGAGAGCTCTTGGAGATTGAGCCACCAACCAAAGAATATACATGGGCTGGTCCCTAGGCACTGGCACATATGTAATAGAGGACTGCTTTGTCTGTGGAAGTGGTTTTTCCTAATCCATTAGAGACTTGATGCTCCAAGGAAGAGGTTGCCTGGGGGAGTGTGGAACACCCTCTCATAGGAAAAAGAGAGGGAAGATGGAGTGAAAAACTCAGGGATAAGGACCAAAAAGGGGGACTGGAAGGGTGGCAAAGTTTGGAGTAAAAATAAATAAAATAGTTTAATAAAAAGTACAAAATAGATTATTCAAAGAATAAAGAGGCACTAGAAAGTAGAATGGAGCTGAATCCTGTGTTTATGGAGATAAACAGATAAAGGGAATGGTGACCTGGAAGGAAGATCCCACTCTGCTAAGCTTATTGTTTATGCTATTGCAGTTGAATATTGACTTGGTTATTATTTTCATTTGGACTTTTAACCTGAAGTGAACTACAAACCAGAAAGGCTGGGCACAACTTTGATCCACATCTTAAGGCTGGAAGACACAAGCTTTTGATATGGATCTTGAGTAATATTGTCCATTAAAATATAAGGCAAATGCATGGGGGTACCCATCTTTAATCCCAGGAGACAAAGGCAAGCAGATCTCTGAGTTGAAGGCAAGTCTGGTACAGAACAAGTTGCAAGTACAGTAAAGCTTAGGTCCACTCATAGTAATGTATGCCATTAGTAGAGCATTCAGGAGACAGAGCCATGCAGATCTCTGAGTTCAAGGTCAGTCTACAAAACAAATTCTAGGACAATCAAGCCTAGGCAGTGAAGGAGTTGGAAATAGAACAAGTAGGCAATGTTCTAGCTCCAGTTAGCAGCAGAACTCAACAACTTTTGCTATTTGTCTCTGGCTTTAGAGTAAAAAATAAAAGAGACTACTTACTGATGGTGATTAACTGGAGCTAAGAAATTAGCTGGGGTTAAGAAGAAACCATATTAAACCATTAAGGTGAAATATTCTGGGTTGTGTCTTTTGAAAGGACAAAGAAGCTGTGTTCCAGAGATAGCCAAGGTTGTACCTCATGCTGCAGCTGAACTTGGTAATATATAAAAATCATGCAGGTGGTACTGGTATTGAATGAATGAATGAATGAATGAATGGGTCAATGAGAGCAGCTGAAGCTTGACACTGTGGGAGACCAGGGAAGGCCACTGATGAAGGTGCAATCTCAGTTGGAGTTGACAACCCAAGAGTGAAGGGGTCATACAAAAAAGTTGAGGTTTGACACCCTGAAGGGAGTCTATGAGAGGCTATTGTTGAACACTAGTTGCCACAGAAAACCCAAGAATAATAGACATGCCAGTACCATGGGATTATCGTTAATCACAGCAATAGCAGTGGAGCTAAGTCAATCAGAGCCAGAGTGCTACAGAGGGCAAAACTGGAGAATTGACCCAAACCCTTTATAGGAACCCAAAAGATTGTGTGTGGAACCAAGATATTGGAACAAGAAACTGTAACGTTAATGTTACCTTGGATAAGCCAAGACTTTAGAGATGTCAGAGCTATGTGGTCCCTGCTGAGGAAAGCTGCTAATAGGGAGAAGAAACAGCTCAAGAGAAAGAAGTGTTTTGCAGTGATCAAAGCAGAAAAGAGTTGGAGATCTGATTGATGAGTGCTTTGAAATCAGACATGGAGATGCAGAGTTTGAAATTTCCCCAGATAGTTTTTGGTCTTGCTTTTGTTCAGGATTTTCTTACTATGTCATTTTGAAATAATAATGTATATCCTGTGATGTTGGAGGTACATGATCTGTTTTTTTTTTTTAATTTTATTTTATCAGGGATTACTGTTAAGAAATTGGATGAATCTCAGAAGAGACTTTGAGCTTTTAAACATTGTTGAGACTGTGACAGACATGGGGACTTTTGAAGTTAGACTAAATGTATATTGCATTATGCTATAGCTATGCTATGGCACCCATAGACTCAGATATTTGAACAAGTGAAATGTGGTGATTTGAATATGCTTGGCCCAAAGACTGTTAATATTAGAAGATATAGTCTTGTTAAAGAAGGTCTGGCCTTGATGGAGAAAGTGTGTCACTTTCAAACCATCCTCCCAGCAGTCTGGAAGACAGTAGTCTTTTGTCTGCATTTGGATCAAGATGTAGAACTTTTGGCTCCTCCATCCCCTTGTTGATCTGGATGCTACCATGCTCCCATTTTTGGATAATGTACTGAACCTCTGAATTAAACAATTAAATATTGTTTTTATGAAAGTTGCTTTGGTCATATTATCTTTTTACAGCAATGTAGGGTCAACATCCTTGGTCTTCAGGGAAATTTAAATCTAAACTACTTTGAGATTCCATCTTACACTTGTCAGAAATGTCTAAGCTCACTAGTTATAGTTCATGCTGATGGGTATGTGTTGCAAGGGAACACTTCTCCATTGCTACTTATTATGCAAACTTGTACTGCCATTATGGAAATCCGTAAGATGGTTCTTAGAAACTTGGGAACAGATCTACCTCAAGATTCAGTTATACTACTCTTAGATATATACCCAAAGAATGCTGTATTCTACCACAAAAACAGTTGCTCAAACATGTTCATTCCTTCTCTTCTCATAGTAGAAGGAAACTGTCCATCAAAGAGAACAATAAGTTTTATATGTTACATTTACCCAATTGTATCACTCAGCTGTTTAAAAAAAAAGGCAACATAAAATTGCAGGCAAATGGATGTAAGTAGACAAATCATTCTGATTGATGTAACCCAGAAGACATAGAAAGATAAATATGGTATATATTCATTTATATGTAGATATTAGACATTAGGTAAATGATAATACATTTATAAACTCTATACTCAGAAATATGAGGTAGCAAGTATAGTGTGGGACTGTAGCACATGCAGACGTTGGTTCTGTTGGGCTGAGTTGTGGGTCCCGCATGTCTGCCACCCCAGGCAGCTAGAGCCTCAGCTCAGGGGGCAAAGCACGGGAAGTTGACTGAGATCATTCCATGCATGCTGGGCAGATGTTGGGCTGTGAGAAGCCACAGGACCCCTCCCTGGGTATGGGGAGAACACAGTCTGAGACCCCGTGTGGGCCAAGCTCTTGAGTTGAAGATCTTCAGGCCAGGTGGCTGCCAGAGATGGACTGGTCTCATCCTTGGTCTCCTAGGTTCCACTCTGCAGCTGAAAGGATCAAGGGGGAGAAGATGAGTTCTGGTGGCACAACATAGTGTAAAGACTTGTGGGTAAGGTGGCTGGGAACACAGAAGGTTCCTTTTGGCAGGAAGTTAGGCATGGCTGTGGCTAAAGTGGCTCATTAAAGACCTTCTCCAGGGTTCCTCACGGCATGACCCCAATGACACAAGAAAGTCCTTGGATTTCCAAAACAGCTTTATTGGCATGATAGATGATGGTTGAATCTGGATGTGCACCCCCATGAAACTCAGGGCAAACCTGAGTTAAATAGGGAGGGAGAGAAGGGGGAGGGGCTGGGGAAGAATGCTTAACTGGCTCCACCCTATGGTCTTCAGGCATCTCATTAGTATATAAATTTCTCTAGGGCCTGAGGCTTGTAATCACACCCTCTACCTGTGCTCTATGGCTGGGGCTGCATTGCTCTGAACAAGACTGAACAGTATAGGTCAATGGAGTTCCACCCCACATGTTAGGAGCCTGGATTCTGGAAGCATGGTGAAAGAGATGCCCATCCCTTATAGGAAATGGACACCTATTAGTTCTCCAGACTTTCCAGCCAACACTTCTACCAAAACCAGCCATCCTATCATGGTCCTACAGAGATTCTTGTTCGAAGTGACTCACTTGGCTGGGTCATGGCTGGCTCAGCTAGCTCACTTGAGTTGGTGGGCCTCCATAGCTGAAATGCAGAGAGGTTAAGGTCAGCAGGAGATTAGGTGGCGGCTTAGTAGTTGAAGACCTCCTCCACAATTTCCCAAGGTGGGCCCCAAAGATGAGAGGTAGTCCATGGTTTTAAAAGGCATATTGTCATGGCAGAAAGTGGATGAAGCTATACTCCATGTTCTTAGGGAGGGCCTGGGGTTAAATACCTTTTGCAAGTAGGAGGAGGGTCTGGGAAGGAATGCTTAATTAGTTACACCCTCTGGCCTTTAGGTATCTCATTAATATGGAGATGTCTTGAGGCTCTGTGGCCTGTAGTCACTCTTTCTACCTGTGCTATGTGACTGAAGGCCTCAAACCTCTCTTTGGGAGGGGCTGTCAAGGGCTGTCTTATGTGCCTGAAAGACACAGATTAATGTAGGTTTTTCGGGCTTCCTCTCAGGAGCCTGGCGTCTGGGTGTGGCGAAATGCATGTCTCCTTGCAGGAAAACCGGCTCGGTCTCCCACCATCTCTAGCCAGTGCTTGACCAGAAACCATGCTGTCTCTCACAGCCCACCACCCCACAGTAAAGATCTATTGGTGACACATGCATTGCCAAAGAAGGGTGGAATAGAATAGAATTTATGGGTAGATTGCATGTATGTGCAGATAAGAACTGGAGGACCAGATGTGGAGAGTAAATGAAGATAGGGTAGAGGGAGTTTAGAATAGACAGTTAGCAGCAATTTAAGAGCATTTGAAGGGTCATATGAGAAACTGATGAAGTTGACTTCCTAAAATATATGAATGTGATTCTAACAAAGTCACTTAATAATAGAGATTATAGGGTCTGAAATGCCCATCTCTTGTTACCAAATGAGGCTTTTAATATGGACTCTCTCGTACTAAATTTAGGTGTTAACCAAGGAAGTCCCATGTAAATCCAAAACAACTCAGGCTGACAATGAATTTCTCTGTGAAATAAACAAACAGCTCCCTTGCCAAAGTCAATGTCAATACTAGTCACTGAGCATGAAGAAGTTCAGTGGATGCCTACATGGAGACTTGTTGGGAACCGACTTCTAGTAGAAAGAAGCTATCATCTTTGCAGCCATCTTGAGCCATATACCCTGACAAGAGACTTGCTTTCAACAACCTACAACAGCTGAGCACACTTTGATAAATATCTTGTTTATCCCACATATCTTGTTTTGCTGTTTAGTGCCCCCAGATGTAAGGTACATGTGGTATCCACACGTACAAGGCACATGGCAAAGCATATAAATACCCGGACTTCCCCTCAATAGAGGAGACTTGAGACTTGATCGGAACCTCAGTCTTGTCTCCATTCTTTGCGTCTCTTCCCCTTCATTCTCATTAGACCCTGACCCGAGGACCAGAGCAGCAGCTCCGGTGGGACACAGTGGCCCCCAAGCTGGGCAGTGTGGGCTTCAATAGAGACTTTAACCTAAGTTCTACTGTCTTGTGGCTCCCTGTTCTGGAGGGCGTTTCACGAAGATCTCCAGCCTGGCCGTGTGCGGGGGTCCAGGTCAAGGGGATAGAGTGCGAGTAGGGAAGGGTAATTGCCTTCACTGACTCCTCTGCTGCCTCTGCCTATGTCTTTGATGTTGCTACCCAGTTACTCCCAGGTGCTACAATTGTCTCTCTGTGCTGTGCTGGTCTGAGCTGGGCCAGTGAGAAGCCAGTTAGCTAGCAAGGAGGGGAGGGTACTGAAGGTGCTTTGGAAGAACAGATCTCTTCCCAAGTGTTACAGCTTTTGTGACAGAAACTCATGGCCAATGGGATGATTCTTACACACCTTTTCTTCTCCCAAATAGAGTTCTTATATACAGTTTTGGGGTGGGCTGGGGTCTAACAGCAGATAACCCCTATTGGCTTAGTCTGAGAGCTTGGAGATACCCTCTACGTATGGGAGAGTCTGAGGCACTGTTCCTATGTGACTGATGGCCATAGACCTCTCTGTGGGAGGGGCTGTGGAGGACTGAGGCTAAGTGAAAGAAACAAGGGCCCCAGGAGCAAGGCCGAACACCTACCATCCCATTAGGGTCCAGGGTTTGAGGCCTGTGCTTGACCAGGTACTCAGCTGCCTCTCACAGCCCACTACCCCACACTGTCTTGGTTATTGAAAGATACTCTGTAGGCTACCAAAAGGAAAACATAAACAACAACCCAACCTCAAATTTTCAATCTTTAATGCCTTAAAGTAATGTTAGTGCTATGGTTGCAGAAAATTTTGGGAGTAGCCAACAAATCTCTGATTTCTCTAAACATACAAAATATGGCTTGGGTGACCAAGGACCAGAGTCTATATTTCCCAGAAACCTAAGGTTATACCAAAGACTTCCAGTACAAACAAACAAACAAACTTCCAATATATAGATTTGGTTATACTTATAAATCTGTGCCTTATTCTGTCATCATTATAAAAGCTTCTTCCATCAGCAGATGAGAATAGATGCAGTGACATGTAGCCCAACTCTTACTCAGAATTCAGGTCCTTGGAACACACAACTCTATGTGGGTATCTCCATCAAATTCCTCCCATGCAGCTCTAGCATCTCAGAGGAATAGAGACAGTAAGCGTATAAGTGCCAGAAGGGATAGATAGAAGAGATCAGGAGAACAAGTCAATCAGAGTGAATTATGAAAGGTACATATGAACTCACAGAGACTGAAGAACCAAGCACACACCTTTGCCAAGTCCTCAGGATATACATTACAGCTTTTAGCTTAGACATTTTATGAAATTTCTTAGTGTGAGAATCAGTAGATTTCTGATTCTTGTACCTGATCTTAGGATTGTTTTTTTTCTGATGGATTCCCTTATTCAACTTCAGTATAATGGCCTTTGCTTTATCTTATTTCATTTATAATTTTTTGTTACTACCTTTGAGAAACCTATTCTATCCTAATGAGAAACAGATAGGGAATGGATGATAATGGAAACAGAGGTGTGAGGAATTGAGAGAAGAGGGAGGAGAAAATATAATCAGGATATACTGTCATTAAAGGAAAACATTTCCAAAAGACAACTCTAGTTCTTGCCACTGTCTGCTATCTATATAGTTCAGTTGTTATTGTGATTGTTTAACTTTTATAAAACCATGTGTTGAGTCTATCATAAAAAACAAACAAATAAACATAAACAAACAAGAAAACAAACATGTGTTGAGGTATTAAGATGTTTTCTTTTAAGTCTCTCATTCAGGAAAAGGAGAAAGCAGAAGCAAAGTTCAAGGTCATCCTCAATACATAGTGAGGTCTAGTCCTACCTGAGAAACAAGACTCTTGTCTCTAAATTTTTTCTTTGACATTTCTATTTTGGTATTTTAAAATTTTGTTAATATAAATATGGTTTGCTGAAAATAGCAAGCCATTTCATTTTCTAAGAGCATTATTTTGAACTATCAGAGACATAGTTGATCAGGGCTCTTTGTCAGAGCACATATTTTTATATGGATGACCATAGTGAATTCCTGTCTCTTTCTTCAATACTAAAAATGAAATAACAATAAGTAAATACTCACATTCAGGATGATTTCAGATTTTTAAAATTATTTTTACTTATATGTAATATATGTAATTTTAGTTACATAGAGAATAATATACTTTCTTGTACCTTTTTCAAACACTCTTACTGTTATTTTTTATTCTTTTTCTGTGTTTATTTCTTTTCTTCTTTCCTAATTAAGAATTTTGCCTTTATTTACCTTTAATCACTTGTACCTTGCTATCTAACAATTTGTTCCTCTGATTCATTAATATTTAAATCTCTGGAGGTAGAGACTTGTTAATCACACCCTCTACCTGTGTCCTACATGACTGAAGGTAACAGGTTAAATGGAGTTACCTCATCCAAGGTCCAACACTATGCTATAGTCTTTTTTTTATTTCCTGCTTTCTGCAGTTATTCCAGCTTATATGCTCATATCTGAAGACTTAACCTCAAATCTACAGGAGCGAACATGCAGTGTTTTTACTTTTAGGTACATATATTGTTTAATGTAATTTCCCCTCTAGGCTGACAATGATCTCACCAATAAACATAAACTTTCTAAGAAAAAAATAAACTAACACCAAGACCAAGTAGTTGCTTTTTGAGTTGTTGGTCAGAGTTGTCCAGTTGACTCCCCAAGCATTTTAAGCTATTTGTCTTCCACTGTGTGGCTTCCCAGATAAAGGAGGTAGTTTTCTACCATTGAACTTGCTGTACATATATTGGTTTCATCACAGTTAAAGATCTCAATCAGAAGGATTAGCTTTTATGGTACCAGAAGATGCCATGTGAGTTTCCTAGAGAAGGAAGCAACTGAAAGTTCTATCTGATAATGATACCTATGAACTCAAGCAAAGATAAACATGCCATAATATTCCTAAGGTTACAATAGTGGCACAAATATTTGGTAAGTGCCAACAGGCCTCTAATTGGACATACTGCCCACTTAACAAGGGAGAAATAAAGGCTGCTACTCTAAACTTAGTGAAGCACCCAGAGATAGTGACATCATAGATCTTGCTGGAGCACCTATAATCATCACTACACCAAGCATTATACCAGCATAATCTCTAACTATATTTTAAATAGCTGTACTCATGTCTATAGATAAAAGACAGTGATAGGTATTATCTAAATAAAGTTCCCCCTTGTAGCAAGTAGGACCATGTGGGTCTGTAGCTCACGTGTGGGCATGGGTCCCATGTGTCTGTCCCCCAGGTGGCTGGAACTGCAGCTTAAGGAGCAGAAGTGCAGGAATTTGACGGAGTTCACTCCAGGCAGCGCCTGTTGGACACTGAGATATGAGAAGCCACTGAGTTCTACTCTGGGCATGGGGATATATCAGTCTGAGGTTCGGGGGGGGGGGGCAGAGCTCCTGGGTTGGGGTCTCTGGACTTAGGCAGCAGGCAGGAGACTGAAGGTTTTAGCCCTTGGGCATGCAGATGCTGCTGGGAGACTGCAGAAGGACTGAGATGGGGGTGGGGGGGCGCATATGGACTGGACTAGCCTGCAGCTGAGAGGGATGAGGGAGAAAATCTCTGGCAGAGCCCATGAGGTGGATGAAACTCTTGGTCAAGGCAACTCGCTTTGCTGGGTCAGGGCTGGCTTGGCTAGCTTGCTTGAGTTGGTAGGCCTCCATGGCTGGAATGCAGAGAAGTCATCCACTGGAGATTAGGTGGAGGCTCAGTAGTTGAAGACCATCTCCATGGTCCCCCACAGCAGGCCCCAAGTATCAAAGGATGTTCATGGTTTTAAAAGATTCATTGTCATGGTAGGAAGTGGTTGAATCTGTAGCCTGTGTTTTCAAGGCAGACCTGAGGTTAAATATCTTTTGCAAGGAGGAGGATCTGGGAAGGAAAGCTTAATTGGGTATGCCCTCTGGCTTTTAGGTATCTCATTAATATGGAGATCTCTTGAAGCTCTGTAGCCTATAATCATGCCCTCTACCTGTGCTATGTAAAGGAAGGCCAAAAACCTTTCTTTGGGAGGGGCTGTGGATGACTGAAGCTAAGTGAAGGGAACCAGGGCCCAGAAGCAACACCGAACTCCTACCTTCATATTAGGGTCACCAGGGTTCAAAGTAGACTCAACTTGGTACCCCACTGCCTCTCACAGCCCACTGCCGAACAGGAACATAATATAAAACTATATATCATGAAGATGTGGAGAAAAAGTTTCCTTATGGTGCCCAACTGATACATATACAACTCAATTCATGTATGCAAATCTCAGGAAACACAACAGAAGAACAGAAAAAAGATTTTAAGAGTCAGAGAATTAATAATTTACTATGAGGTTTCATATCCTAGAAACATTAGAGAAGCTATACCCATGAAATTTTATCACTATGATTATTTTAGCAATATCTGAACAAGGACAACATAAGCAGACATGTTAACAGCAAAAAGGCAAAATTTATGGGGCCTCAACCCTAGACAAAGTGTCACAACCTATTTTATACTGAGAGTTAGAGAAATAACCTTTCTCAAAGAAGAGCCTCCATAGGGTTTAGTTAATAGGAAGATAACAGTCTTGAAGTCAAACCCATATAAATAACATTACACAGACTGAGAAAGTTGTGTGTGTGTGTGTATTCTCAGATATGAGAACAACATAATTTTTATTATATAACATGATATAATATAAATATGATATATATCATTAATGACAATTACACCTTAATATACAGTATAAAATAACATATATGATACATAATATATATTATTAAAAATATATAGCCCACTAAATGGAAAGAAAGCAAGAAGAGAGTAGTGAAAAAGTTAGAGGGGAAAAAAGTGAGAAATGGTATAATTATATTTTAATTTCAAAAAACCAAAAGAAAAATAAAATGATAAAATTATCATTTGAGTTGTAAAAGAATGAGATTAATATATACTGCCACACCAAGAATCATCTGGCCAATCTTCTTGTGTCTTAAGAGATTGTGTTTTGATGGTCTCTGTATAGATTGGGATATACAGGTTTCTGACCAATGACTTTCAGTTCCTGCTCAACTGGCATGCTGGTAATAAGCTCCAGTTTACCAACTGATGAGGGCTTAATAGGAAAGGGAGAGAAAGTGCCAACTTAACAAGATCAAGGAGCTACCCATGGAGAAAAGAAACACTTTGCTTTTTAAGTCTAATTTAGGTTTTGTATAAAAGGAATTAGAGTTAGGATTTTTTTCTCCCTTCTTTTCAGCTCAAGAATGAAATAACCCCAAGTAGCAACAATTCTTCTTAATTTTTCCTTTTTTATATGAATGGATAAAAATTACTCAATTTGGAAATCAATTACATTTGCTTTATTGATTCTCAGGGAAATAAACTATTTTCTTCTTTCTATACATTGTATAGACTATGCCATAGCCCCCTAGAACAATCATGGGGAAAGCAGTCACAAAAGCATTACTGTTGCTCAATTTTCTGAGCTGTCTGAAAGCTGCTTAGAAGTTCACAGACACAGTAGACTTAAACCAAGAGTTATTTGAATAATGAAAGTAGTCCATCTAATATTTGTAAAAATAAATCATTGTCCAATTATCCATTGCACAGAGAAACTAAAACTTCAGAAAGATTGATATTTATACAATATTAACTATCAAGATTCCATAGATACATGTTCAGCCTTTCCATGTTGCTATAGGTAGAAATGTTAGTCCTCATAGATAGAGAACTTCTACATCAAGCATGTTCAAAGAAGTACATTCATGTTTTATCATTATTCTCTGCAAGACATGAGAGTGTCAGGAAAAATCTCCAAGTCCTCATCAATAAAATATTAATTCCTGTAAATGTGGCATATAACTATAACATAATAGTAACAACAATAACAATAAGATAAATATTAACAAAGTTTAATTATTTTTCTAAGTATTTAACAAGATGAATGCATTAATAACTCACAAAGATGGTATTATTGCTATGCCTACTTGATAGATGTGTAAATGATAAATAAGAAACTTGATAGTTCTTTGGTGTTTGATCATTTTTAAAGAGGATTGAGTCATGGTTGCCATAGGTACTTCACTTCCACAGGTTTCCATAATTTTCTGTGCTATCTTGACACATTCTTTGCAAAAATCTAAAGAGTAGAACCTTTAGAATCAAAGACATAACTTAGTTTGTACATCATTTGCCTCAATGCATAAAGTCACAGATTCTATCACCTGAAACCTCACAGAAACCTGGACTGGTGACACTTACCCAGATCCCAACACTCAGAAAAGAAGAAACAGGAACCCAGGTATTTAAGGTTATCATGACTGCACAGTGTATTCACATTTAACAGAGTTAATTAGATAATTAAGATGTTAAACATATGCGCAGAGCTCTTGTTTTAAAAGGAGTGCTACCTGTTTTCCATGATTTCATGATTATCATGATTCTAATAATTGAAACTGTTTACTCAAATTAATCAATATTAGTGTAATTATTGTATACTCAGAATATTTTCTTTTCATAGACCATGCACAATTATGTTTCTATGCACATGGCCTGAATATATGGAATTGGAGAGTTTTCTCTATCTACAACAGACATTCTACTGTACTGAATAAATTCTGTGTGTTCACATTGAATTCATCTTAGATCACTCCTCTTATCATTATGGCTCGAATCATAATCCTGGTAAAAAATAGATTCAAGAGTCCTCCTGATATCTGCCTTTATAGGCACAGTAATAAGTACACTGGCTGTTTTGCTTTCTTTTGTTGTTTATTTATTTCATTTTGTTTTGTGGGGAATTTATTTTACATGTGAAATATTAATACTACTTTACTAAGAGATAGCTCATGTAGAGTTTGTTCAATTCTCTTTTATTGTAATTGAGTCAACCACATTCTCACTGTACCTAAGCATGTGCTAGATGGCATGCCCTAGGCACAGTATCACTCCCTTAATTTTTGTTAATCATACTTAACTGATCATATATGATTGATGTGAACATAGATAGAAAAGAAATTATGTTAAATCTTATCTAGGGATAGGGAGATGGCTGAAAGCATAAGAGCACTTGTTGTACAAGAGTAAGAACCAAAGTTTTGATATAAGCATATGAAAATCATTGTTATGTGTGCCTATAAGCACTGGGTAGGAACTCATAGACTAGAGGACTGATGGAGTTCATTGATTGCTTAGGCAATCAGCTACACATGCACGCACACTCACAGAATCATTTTAAAAGATTTTATGTGTATGTGTGTGTGTTTTGTATGTATACAAAAGTATGCATTAGAGCAGATGCCTGCAGTGACAGAATAAAATAAAGCATCACACCTGTTTGAACTGAAGTAATAGGTATTTATAAGCCACTGTGTGCACACTAGGTATCAAATTCAGATCTTCTGCAAGACCATACATCTTGTTAACTGCTGTCCCATTGTTCTAGCCAATCTCTCCAAGACAGTGTTATCTAATAATTTGGATAATTGTATAAAACACGAATACATGTAGAAAACCATACTTTCATTCAAATTCCCTATAAAACTAGAGCCACTTATTCTTTAGGTTTGAAATTCCTTTTATTGTGTGTAAGACAAAAACAGATGACTGATTCAGAGCAACAGGACTGACAGAATGCTATTTGACTTTCAACTAGTATGTGTAAGTCTGAATAATACTACACTTCACATTTGATTTCTAAATGTTTTTTTCTGTATTTTATTTATCTTCTATTTTCTCAAAAGAATATGTACATTTGACTTAAGAATATAAGAAGCTAACATCTGGTGAAGCTTATTTCACTGAACAAACTGTATCCTTAATATATATATATATATATATATATATATATATATATATATTATATAAACATGTAGAATATTGTAGCAAATTTTCTTTTAAAAATGGTATACTGTGATAATTTAAAATGATATCAGATCTTATTTCCAGAAAAATAAATCAAACAATTAAAAAAAATCTTAAAAATCTCTATTCAAAATGATGAATACCTCTGAACACCTGGACACTCCCTCTACTAACAAGGTGTTCAGAGGTCTCTATAAATTGACTAAGTTTTAGAAGGTATGCTTTGTGCTTCCCAAAATTTTAGTTTAACTCAGTCATTCTGGATTTCTGATGGGGTTGAAAACTTACAGTCTCATAGCCATTTACCTTGAGAGAAAAGATTTGAGTGGATAGTCGTCAGCTGACATTCATCCTAAAGCCAAGGAAAAAGCCAGGTTCAGAACTAAGTGTTTTAGTTAGGATAGATGACAGAGGTTCTGGTTAGTCAACAAAATGATGGACTGAGTATGAGGACTATCTTGTACCTGATGGGTACAAATTGGCATAATTATGCTCTAATTGTATTTTGAGAGAAAAGTTTCATTTTAACAGGAAGGGTGATATGTAGGAGGAGCTAAGGCGGGAGGAGTACTGAGAGGAAGAGAAGGAGTAAGAAGAGGAGGAGAAGAAGGAGAGGAGAAGCTAGATGATGAGAGAGAGAAAGAGGGGGGGAGACAGTGAGGCAGATGTTCATGTATCTCCACCAGTCAAAGATAGTTGATATATCTAGGTGGGTAGTGGGTTACACCTCTGATTGAGCAATACCAAACTTATAAAGCCTTTGATTAACATTTTTTAAAAAATGTATAAGTGCAAAAAGAAAAGGGTGCATGGGATAGCAGTATTTCTAAGGGGGGGGGAATGGGGAAAGGGGATGGCATCTGAAGTGTAAATAAAATATCCAATAAAAATGGAAAAAATGATGAATACTTGTGGGAAGCAGCTCCGCTCTTACCATTACAAAGTGGCACTTGGCATAGGCATTGCTTGAGAGAAAAGACAACTCCATATATGGAGTTGTATGTGCTGAGAGGTGTGGTTACCTGATCAACCCCACCTCGCATCATTGAGAGTGGCCAATTAGCAGGTCGACTTTGTGGCAGCTGCTGATAGGATCAAGGCAATGCTTATAAGGGGCTGCAGGAGCTGGGGAGAGAAAAAAAAACAAGAGAAGAGAAGAAGAGAGAGAGAAGAAACTCACTGTACAGGGATAGCTGAATAACTGCTTGAAGAAGAACACGGTTGCCGTTGCCTTATTCCGCGGGTCAGACGCAGGTAGCAACAAGTGGTGCCGAAATCCGGGATCCACCGAAACCTCTCGGGATGTGTTCAGAACTTCTTGCGGCTTCAGGACAGTCGACTGGGTAAGTTCCCAGGTAAGTGGGACAAGTTAGGTTCTTGGGTATTGGGAGGAGTTGAAATCGAGAGTTGAAAGTGTAAGTGACAGTTGTAAGTGACAGTTGAAAGTGAACAGTTGAAAGCAACAGTTGAAAGCGACAGTTGACAAGTGACAGTTTGAAAGTGACAGTTGAAAGTGACAGTTGAAAGTGAGAGTTGAAAGCAAGAGTTGAAAGTGAAAGTGAAAGTGAAGTTGAGAGTGAAAGTAGAGGTTACCCCTCTAGTGGGAAAAGTCAGGCTCTCGGAAGAGACTATAAAGTTTCCAGGTAAGTGGGAGAAGGATAAGTTCTCGGTTTAGAGGGACTATAAAGTTCCCAGTTTTAAGACAAGTTAAGCAGAAAAATCGAAAGGAGTAGAGCTTAAGAAGGCTACTTTGGAAAAAGTTCTTATAGGTCATGGATGAGGTTTCAGTTGCGGGGAAGGATCTTAAGATGGCCAAGGAACGAAGAGTCCAAGAATGATTAATGTTAATTGATTTAAATTTTAAAATGGGTGTGATTTTGAGTTGGTATTAGTTATATTTTTCCTCTGGACAAAAGGTCAAGGTTTCCTCTGGACAAAAGGTCAATGTATAGGTTTTTTCTGGTTACTGGCTTAAGGAAGGCTAATTTGGGAAAAAAAGGTTTTTCTATGAGTTTTTTGATGAGGTCATTAAGGTAGTAGTTCTATCTTCCAGAATTATATGGATCAGATAGGACAGAGGTAGGCCTCCAGAAGACTAGATTCCAGAGAATCAAACAAAATAATTATCTTGATAAGAGATGGTGCCCCAATTCCCTGAAACTTGGGACTGAGGTGGTTAATATTAGACTGTCTTTCTAGGGAAAAGTAATGGTTTTATTGGAACAGGAAAGAAGAGGTAAAATTGATTACACAGCTATAATCTATTGGTAGAAATCAGTATAATTGTTACTAAGCTGATGCAATTCAAGGATTTCATTGGTATAATTTCTTCTATTGAAAATGTGTGGGTACAAGGCTTGCATGGGCCTGCTTAACACCTGGCCAATATTTAGATTGGAAAGCTTATTTCATAGAATATTCAGCTGAATATGTGGCTCAAAATCAGGCAGCCAGACAGCAACAATGGGATCAGGACATGCTTTTAGGACAAGGTAGATGGACCATCTTGAATATCAGAGAGAAAAAGGGTTTTGAAAAGCAGTTGTTCTCTCTCTGGGTTGTGTCAGCAAAAAAGAATGAAAAGGCTGTTTCAGAGCCCTCCTAGGAACAAGAGAAAATACAGGAGACGTCTTGAGTTTCTCTCTTCCACAGGAGAAATCCTTAGTTCTGCTTTCTTCGTTTATTGTCTTATCCTTGGTGCACCAATGCCCGTGTGTCAATTATTGTTTGAATGATTGGTGGTCTATGTTTTATGGTGTTCTATGTTTCAGGTTCAAAAGAAAAGATCTTTAAAACTGCTTGATCTAGCCTTTGATCTAGTTTACCTGGTTTGAAAGGCAATCTTAATATGCACAGCAGAGGTTGATAAGTTACCCTACACCTGTAGCTAAGAGTGGAGCTGAGCTGGGAAAAAAACCTTTCCAGGAACTGATTGTCAGCATAAACTGCTTTTAAAAGGCCCAGCAGCTTTTTGGTTTCTATGATAAAGAAGAATTGTCTTAGAAAAATCTCAGTGACAAGGTGCTTTTCTCTTGAAATTACAGGTAGAAAGACAAGAAAATTTTGTTTGGTCTAAATATGAAAATTTGTAGGGAAATAGAAGGACCTTTATCTAATGCAGGGCTAGCCGCTGCTGTGATGCAAATGACTCGTGGTACAGGTGCAGCAAATAATAATGCATGCTTTAAGTGTGGGCAACCAGGACACCTGAAGCGTCAATGCCCACAGCTGCAGGGTAATCAGGATCAAAGAAGCCAAACTCCAGGTTTATACCTGAAGTGCAAAAAGGGAAATCATTTGGAGGCACCATCAGCTATGACCCTGTTTAGGACACGCAGGGATTTTGGTATTACTGCCGCCATCGTGACACCTATTGCAGTGTCAGCTACTGCTGCTACTGCAGCAGCCCGATGCGGCTACAGCCCTGGATACACAGAGGCAGATTAATTCTCAATTGAGAGCCGGCATTATGCTGGTGAATCAAAGAGTGATTTAGTCCAGGAGCAAGTAGACATGCTCATGGAATTAGCTCAGTTGGGCTGTCAGTGGAAGTATACAGGTCTTTGTGTGACATCTGTAAGATATGAAAATAAAGTCAAGCAGCTCATTTGTCTAGAAATTTGTCTCAGTATTTCACAGGAAATTGGATGAAGATTTCGATGGCTTGATGCAGAAGCTGAGGCTAGCCATAGTGCATGTGAATTCCACCCATGTTGACCTGTCTGTTGCTGAGGGCCTGGCCTCCTGTATCCGATCTGCAATGAACCACCTAAAAGAATGGGTGGGAATTGTAGCCTTTAGCTTTTGCCTTGTTCTTGTCAGTTGCCTAGCACTATGGTCCATTCTGAAGATGCGTATGCAACAGTGCAACGCTAATGCCAGGATTGTTCAAGCATTTACTGCTCTTGAAGGAAGCCAGTCCCCACAAATCTGGCTAAGCTATTTGAAGTGCTCTGAGTTGTAACATGCAGCAGGATGTAGGGCATAGCACCGCAGAGGGTGCTGTACGTCCTCGGACATATGTCTGACTGCATACAGGTTTTGCCATAGTTTCTGTCCCCTGGAAAACAGCATCGGGTTGGGTCGCCCATGGTAACCATACTGTAGACGGCAGGTGGTGAAAATGGGGTTGACAATCTCCCTTCAAATACAGGGGGTCAGACCTCTATGTCCTTCTGCTCGCATAAAGCAAAAAAGGAGGAGCTGTGGGAAGCGGCTCCACTCTCACTATTACAAAGTGGCACTTGGCATAGGCATTGCTTGAGAGAAAAGACAACTCCATATATGGAGTTGTATGTGCTGAGAGGTGTGGTTACCCGATCACCCCACCTCGCATCATTGAGAGTGGCCAATTAGCAGTGACTTCGTGGCAGCTGCTGATAGGATCAAGGCAATACTTATAAGGGGCTGCAGGAGCTGGGGAGAGAAAAAAAAACATGAGAAGAGAAGGGAGGAAGAGAGAGGGAAGAAACTCATTGTACAGGGATAGCTGAATAAACTGCTTGAAGAAGAACACGGTTGCCATTGCCTTATTCCAAGGGTCGGACATGGGTAGCGACGAATACTTAAAGAGATTTGTTTCTGTTAAATTAAATTTAGTTTTACTTTTACAATCTATAATTGAAAAATAGTCACCTCATTATGGACATGGGTGAAGTTGAAAATATGGTTACCATATGCTTATGCTAGTGTCTTGACTGACCCAAATAAGTCAAGACACTACTATAACAACTGTGGCTGTAGAATTTAATTTAAAAGTAAATTTAAAGTAAGCTTTTATTACAGTAATTATCATCACCTTTAAAAAAATCTTTCTTGTGTTTCTTTCTTTATTAGAATAATGACAATAATTTGTGTTCTTTCTAAATAATGCAAAGATAATTTTATAGTTCTTTCTTGATCCTGAACAGAAAAAGGTACATCATGTCAAATAATATTCCAACACATTGCCATACACACACCGATCAAGAAAATTCAAACTTCTTTACAAAAGCCACATTGATGTATTACAACTTAAGAAACAAATGGTGGAATAAAAGAATTTATAAGTATGAGGAATGTCTTTTGCTCATTCATGCATTCAAACATTAAATGGAAATCTAGAATGGGAATAATAAACTCACTGGATATTTTCCCCTTCTTGTTGGTTACACTGATTAGAAAGTTGCAGATCTTCAAAACTGTTAGACTAAAAAAAGTAAATGTTTATTTACATGAAACCATCACACATCTTTCCCCCAGTGACACATATGCACAGCCATGCACCACATATACACCTCCACACTAATACCAATGCCTCCCAGCATATATACATACATACAAATATGTATACATAATTACATTTAAATATATTTCACATCATAAAGAAATTTAAAA
Organism: Arvicanthis niloticus; assembly: GCF_011762505.2. NCBI lineage: Eukaryota > Metazoa > Chordata > Mammalia > Rodentia > Muridae > Arvicanthis > Arvicanthis niloticus. The sequence goes on from NC_047659.1 coordinate 72,501,445, forward strand.
TAGGAATCACTAAGTATGAGAAAACATTTAAAATATAAGTAGCAGCAAAGGACATATTTAAAGTATTTAAGGATAAATCATAAAATTTAGAATACTTGGTTAAGTCAATAGTTTTTCTTGAGTTAAAATATTAAAGAGTTGAAGTTGATGTATTTTTGCTTTCTAAAAGCTGACCTTAAAATCTTGTCTCTTTATTTTAAGATATCTGTAACAAAATTAACAACTTCTTTAAAACTCACAATGGTGCCACATACCTTGCATTCATCTAATTTTGTATTGAAAATGTAAAAGGTCTATGAAACATACATTGTTATTTCAGAGATCTTGTAAATTTTCCATTGCACAGATGACATTTGTCAGCAATTCTGAAACAGGGAAAATACTCTCTTACAAAAAAATGTTAACAAGCTTTTATACTATTTTAATTTCATACATGTATTAAGGTCAGTTCTAAGGAGGAGGGGGGATGGGATAGTGGGTGCTAGGAAGGGGAAATGGGAAAAGGGGATGACATCTGTATCGTAAATAAATAAAATAGCTAATAAAAAATTTAAAAAAATAACAAGGGGAATTAATCCCCCAAAAACAAACAAACAAAAAACAAAAAAGTTAGCAAGCTTTTTCATGTTTCTTGATATTTTTAAATGATAATATTTAATATTTAATGTATAAGATGTCTTTTATTCATATTGACAAAACATGGATGTTTCATTAAAGTTAATAAAATACTTCCAAATTTATAAACACACATCCTAGGTTAACATTTAAAAGGTAAAACTATACTATGCTTTAGGTTATAAAAGCTTATTAGCCTGCTGAAAGCCTTGATCTCTGAGTGAATCTCTTGCATGCTCGTGCTTAATTTCAGAACATCTGAGAGAAAAGAGAGGAGGAAGAATTCCTTGGTGGTATTTTATGCTATAAATAAGTTTAACATGTAGTCAGCCTGAAACAAGAGATCACCATGTTCACAAAGTATTATTGAAAATATTAATTTCAAGTCACAGGCCAAAGATACATATTTATAATCAGAATAGCATCATTAAACTTAATGGTGTATATCATAGAATGCACCAGACTAGATAATTAGAACCAACTCTTTTAAGTGTAGGGGTTACCTTGCCCAGCTCTTATACAACAGAATATTTTTTAATTTTAAGGGCAGTTTGTATTTTAGTAATGGCAGGGGATTAATGCAACTTACAATAGGGATTTTTAATCATTTAAATAAAAATTCATTTTTTTCTGAAGACAATGCAGATATAAATATAAATTCAGTTTTATGTTATAGAATGATTAGGGCATGATACAGATATGGAATAGACATAAAATGTACATGCCTTCTAAAAATGTACATTATTACATAATAATTAAAATAGTTTCAAAGACTTATTTCAATATATGTGTATATATACATATACATATATATATATATGTATATGTATATATACACATATAGTGTGTGTGTGTGTGTGTGTGTGTGTGTGTGTGTGTGTGTTTTGCCTCCATGGATAATAGATATCTGGGCACCAAATGTGTACAGTGAGGTGGAGACTGGTAATGACTGTGGATCCCTTGAATCTGAAATCACATGACCATGTGCATGCTGGGAAGTAAACCTCTGTAAGATGAAAAAGCTGAGCAGTTTCTTTAGTCTCACTATAACACTGCAATTTGACAAAGTAATTGAATTTGAGAAAATAAACAGGACAAATCAAATCAACTTAACTTTTATTATTATTATTAATTATTTTATTTATTTACATTCCTGCTGTTGCTCCCCTCCTATTTCCCTCTCCAACAGTTCTCATCCCATTTACCATCCTCCTTGCCTCTGAGTGGTGCTCCCCACACACACTGGGCATCCTCCTTTCTTGGTGTCTCAAGTCTTTTCAGGATTAGGTGCATCTTATTCCACTGAGGCCAGACCAGGCAGACTTCTGTATATATATGCTGGGAGGCACAGGGGTAGGAGGTATTGGAACAACCCATGTATGGTTCATGACTCAGTCTCTGAGAGCTTCCAGGAGTCTCTGTGAGTTGAGACTGCTGATCTTCCTATGGGGTTGCACTCCACTTCAGCTTCTTCAAATCCCCTAATTCCTCCATAAGGGTCCCTGACTTTAGTCAAATGGTTGGGTGTAAGTATCTGCATCTGTCTCAATCAGCTGTGGGAAAAGCCTCTCAGAAGACTGCCAAGCTAGACTCCTGTCTGTAAGCACATCATAGCATCAGTAATAATGTCAGGCCTTGAAGCCACTCATCTCCCATGAAATAGATCCCAAGTTGTGCCTGTCTTGAACCACCTTTTCTTCTGTGTCTTATCCATTTTGTCCCTGCAGTTCCTTTAGACAGAAATAATACTGGGTCAGAAAATGTGACTGTCCGTTGGGTTACCCATCCTTCCACTTGAGGTCCTGTCTATCTACTGGAGGTGGATTCTTCAAGTACCCTCTCTCAACTGCTGGGCATTTTGGCTAAGATCACTCTCATTGAGTTCTGAGAGTCTCTCACATCCCTGGTCTCTGGTACTTTCTAAAGGGTTCCCTCCAAAGTCTGATCACAAACAGAAAAAAATACAGAGTGTGTGTGTGTAAGCATATGTATATGTATGTATATGTGCATATATGTGTTTATATGTGTATATGTATATATATATATATGTGTGTGTGACATATATATAAAAGAACATATACAGGATACATAGATACATAATTGTGTACCAAGGTCTATTAATGCCACAATCATCATCATATATTTATAAATATGTATGTACATATAAATGACTATATGTACAGAGATTACATATATCCTTCCATATGTGTACTTATTTTTTTACTTGCAAATATACTAAAATATACACATGCATTTTAATTGATTATCATGATTGCACATTTCTCTGGTACATTCAACTAATATTAAAAAATTTATTTTCCACAATAAAGAAATCTTTTAGAGATAAACAACAGACCCCTGCTTAAGCATATTCCAAAAATGAAGTACAGGGGAAAATGTATGGTTTGTGCATAAATGAAAAAATCACATTCAAAAGAGCTGATATGGAACATCCTGATTAAAGTTCATAACCATCTGTTCTCTAGGCTGTAATTAGACAATTAGATATGACTGTACTTACTGAACCTTAATGATACTCCAATGCCTGAGATAGCTTTAATACATATGGCTGAGTAATCCCTGTGTTAGAATTTATCACTTTGTAATATGAGTAACTGATTTTACTCATGCTTTGATTATAGAAATTATTGCTAATTACAAAAATCTTACTAGTAGCAATTGAGCTAATTTATTAAAAAATATATAACCTAAATATTGCAGCCTAGTAAATGATCTTAAATCATTTTGTTGCACCTTTTAAAAATATGATTGTATGTGATGTCCGTATAAATGCTCATACAGGGCAGAAAAAGGAGTCAGATCTTTCTGGGGCCAGAATTGTAGGTGTTTTGTGTTGACCCTATATCTAGAGTATATAATATAGGAAAATGTACCTGCATTTTCTAAGACTAAAATATTTTATGATATATATATATATATATATATAATTATATATATATAATTCTAATATTCTAATATATATTATATATAATATATATACAATTCTAATATATATATTTATCAAAATGAAAACTTTCTGGGAATCTTAGATACGTACTTTGACATAATTGTGTGTATGTGTGCATATGTGTGTGTGTATTTTTATTTGTGTATGTGTATTTTGATATATATAACTATATGTGTGTCTTCATTTGCTCATTATGTCTTCTGCATTATATATTAAAGCATGTACTCTCAGTCAAACGGGTACACATCATTCCTGGTTAATCTTGCTAAATACCTTTTCCAAGAGGTCCCTCATGTATGCCTCTGAATATTAGAATTAAAGGAGACTGTCAGGCCAGTCTTGTATCTCCTGTACTCCAATTTCTCCTTCATAATTGGGAGCATCATCCTTTCTAGCACAGTGTTTTTTGTCTCTCTCTCTCTCTCTTTTTTTAACTTTGTCTGTTGGCTATATGGCATTAGAATCTAAAGTGCTCTGTGGGAAAGCTGAGCTTCTAATTCACTGATGTTGGGGTTTTGTGTCTCTTGTTCAAATAATATATTCTTAGCCCGAAACAATTCTTAAGTTTTAAATTTAGTTCAGTACTGAGCAGTACAATGGGTCTATCATTATCCTCTTAGGTCACGGCCAAGAAGACATAAACTGTCTCTTTTTCTATCATGTCTGTGTATTTATGGTGTCTATTATCTCTAGTGTTACTGTGTTTAAATTTTTCCCAGATAAGTTTATTGATGAATTGGAGCTTAATGTTACATACTATCAGCATGTTGGAGCTAATCTGTGATTTTCTATCTAGTAACACTTTTTATAAATTAGATACACATTATATATGTGTGTGTGTGTGTGTGTGTGTGTGTGTGTGTGTGTGTGTGTGTTTAAAATTGTATGGATTAGATGTATTTCAGTTTTGTAAGACCACCATTGACAACCCAGACAAGTATTGTCAAAAAAAACTATATATTTTGAAATATTATTGGTGAGTGATGAGATGATGCAACTATCAAGGATGTTGGCTTTTCTTCCAGAGGACCCTGCTAGACTAAAACTAGCTATCTCTCAGTGGACTTTAAGAACCGAATAGTTGTTTGGTGCATGAACATTGATGTCTTAACTGATATTAGGCATGACTATACCTCAGAATCCAGAAGTAAACTATGATGTTAGGAAAGAAGGGCTTTTCCAGCAGGATATATGAACATGCTAGTGAGAATTAGGGCAAATACACAAAAAAGCAAAAGCTTATTTCTTCATATCCTTTATGTAAACTGTCATGAGAATGGGTAGCCCAGATTTAAGGTGGGTATAACTACCCAAAATGACCCAACTAACTAATTTTTTTATAGATGTGCCCAACTACTTGGATTTTTAATTAATTACAGATGTAGTCAATTTGACCACCAAGAATACCCAGCACAAATCTATCTGGTGTCAACTTGACAGAAAACTGTATCTCCTTAAGGCTTAATTTCGAATGAAACACATAGATTCTAATTTTGTCTAGCATAATAGTATTATTACATATACAATCACATTTTATATGTAGAAGAGATGTCTTTAAAAGCTCATTCCTCTAAAATCTCCTCATTCTTCTAAAATCTCAAAGGTAAAAGTAATAACCATTGATATTCTTTTAATTAATATTACTTTACATGACAAACAAAGAAACAAATGTTGCTACAAATACATTTTAAACAAATTATGACAGAAACATGTCAATTACAATTCCTTTTTCTGAATTGGTCACTTGGCCTTAGATAGTATTTATAATGACCTTCCTCTACTATCTACCCCTCAGTTCCTCCACGTTCACCAAGCACCTCACCTGATCTTGGCTCTTTTCCTGGAGGAGGAGTGTTCCATATTTTCATTCCTACTGAGTTTGTGCCCTTTGTCATTCTTTCTGGATTAGGTTGTTGTGGTTTCCCATTGACTTTGATCACTGGATATGATTGCAAAAAAATATTGTCTGTCATCAATTTTTCCTTCGTAATCTGGAACATTACCCTTTCTACTGCGGGGGGCTGGGAGAAACTGATGATCCTCGGGCATGACTTCTCTGTTGCGTTGAGTTGTAGTTCCAGTGTGTCTTCTGCCCAGGGCAGGCCCGGGAATTTTGACTGGTCCCCTTCCACACAGCACCAGGCAAGCTCTGGGCTATGAGAAGCAGCGGGGCCTACATGCTAAGAGAAACAAGAGGGGACAGAGAGAGTCCCTAACTGCGCCCTGTGGAATTGGTTACTCGCTTGGCTGGAAGGCTGCTACTTGTTTAAAGATGTAGTCTCCTGACAGCAAGCCCCAATGACATGAGGTAGTCCGGTTCCAAGAGCTTTATTTACATTGTGGATGATAGATGTCTAGATGTACGCCCCTCTTAAGTCAGGGTGAGCCTGAATTAAATAGGGATGGAGAAGAAAGGAGGGTCTGGGGGAAATATGTAATTGGCTTCTGGCCTTTGGGTAACTCATTAATATGGAGCTCTCTCAAGGGCTGAGGCCTGTAGTCATGCCCTCTACCTGTGCTCTTTGGGAGGAGCTGTATTGTCTATATGACTAAATGGTGTAGGTTAACGGAGATCTTCACCTCATGTCAGGAGCCTGGATTCTGGGAACACTGCAGAATAGATGCTCTTCCCTCACAGGCAATGGACACCTGTTGGGTCTCTGAGCTAATTCCAGCCAACACTTCTATCAAATCTCAAGCTATCCTATCACAGTCCCACACTCTACCACTCTCTTCTTAGCTTTCTGGCCTTATGGCATTAGAAGTTCTAAATGAGCAGAGGGAAGGAAGTCTGAGCTTCTAGTCCAATGGAATGTTGGTTGATTATTTCTCATGGCATGCATTCTTCTTTTTGTGAAACCAATGTTTCTATGACAGGAGAAATTGAAGTCATGGGAACAGAAATCAAAATTTATTCTAGTCTTTTACTACTGGTTTTAATGTATAAAATTTCTCTATTTCACTACTTCATTTCTGACCCTATGAATTCTGGATATAGGAGAAATGGAGTCATACATTGAATGCAGATTAAAATAATTTACCACCTTCTGGAAAACTGTGCCTTAGCCCTCTAGGCTACTGCACCCTAATTGGCACTGTGTCTTCAAAAGCCCTTCCATATGGTAAGACTAGTGAATTTCATTATTATGGACACATTGCCATACTTCTCTGAATTGATTCCTTGCTCAGAAGCAGTGCTTTGTAGAATACCATGACAATGGATAAAGAATTCTGTAAATATGTAAGTGGAAATTTTGCAAAAAAAGCGCAGTAAAGGCACATATGTTACCAGAAAAACTATCTATTTCCCTAAGGACAAAGCTTTGTCCTTTCCATGGAGGAGTAAGTCCAAAGTAGACAACCTGCACAGAGGGTCTCTTGCTGACCTTACCAAGAATGATGCCATATCTGGGGCTCAAAGGCAGTCTCTGATGTTGGTAGACCTGGCACCCAGCAGTAACTGTAGCCAGGTCAGATTTGTTGAGTGGAATTCCAGTTTGTCCAGCACATATTCAGCACCCCTGTCACCATGGCCACTTTAGTTCATGGGTTCACTGGACAATGACAGAAATGGTTGGTAAAAGAGACTGTCTGTCAACAGAATGAGGCATCTTATCTACTTGATTACTGAACTCATTCTTAGCTGAACTCACCTTTTGATGAGCGTTTGCATGGGACACAGTCATCTTTACATTCTTTGACCATTTGGTGAGATCTATCCACATACTTCATCACCAGATGACTTTTTCACCAATTTCCCAATCACGATCTTTTCAAGTCCCTGACAATTCTTCATATCCATTAGCAATAGCCCATTAATCAATGAGCAATACCATACCTGGCGATTTCTTATTTCAAATGAAATGATCACCATGAGTACTTCACAATTTTTCTCCAGTATGAAGATATAATTTTTTTCTTTACTTTCCTGGTATCTTTCAGGGTTATACTAGAAAAATGTTTGTAGTGCTACAGCTGTCCACTTCTGTGTGCTGCCTGCATAATATAAGGAACCATCATTAAAACAGAAATCAGTCATATCTTCTTCAGTCAACTGATCATAGGGAATACCAGTGAGACTGTAGGTACACATTAGACAGCAGACAACATTGAAACAGGAGTACAAATCATAAGCATTTGGGCAACTTCTTCATTTAAAATTTGTGCTTTCTGGAATGTAACCATTTTATAATAGATTGCTTTTATGCATATCCAACTTTATTATTTTGTGGGTCACATAACATGCACCACAAGGTAAATTGGTAGCCCATTGCCAAACATTCAATTTCTAAAAAGCTAAGAGCTCTTTTTCAAAGGAAGAATAATTGTCTCCAGATGATGGCAGAGCCTTTCTTCAAAATCTCTCTGAGATTAATCTATAGTAGACTGCTAAAAATCTCACACAGCATCCTTATCTGCTATTGACACCTTAAGTACCAGAAGGTCTGCTACATCATATAGCCCAAGTTGTAAAGCAGCCTGTATTTGTGGAAGAGCCATTTTCCTATTCCGGACCATAATCAAGGTAAATGGCTTTCTGAGTCACTTGGTATATTGGGCTATAGTAACACATTCACATGAAGAATTTGTTGTGCCATAGTCCAAATAGGCCCAATAAGCTTTAAGCTTCTTTCTTGGTGTGGGAGGGTCCGGATGAAATAACTTATCCTTCATCTTAGAAGGCATATATCACCATGCCCCACAGCACTGGACCTCTAAATATTTCATTGAGTTAGGAGGTTGTTGAATTTTGATTGGATTTACTTCCCATCCACATTTACACATATGTGTTACCACCAAGTCTATAGTAGTCACCATCTCTTGCTCACTTGGTCCAATCAGCATAATGTTATTGATAGAGTGGAGCAATAATTTATGGATGATACAGTCAATGGAATACCCAAAGCAATATGCACTATGCATGACTATTGAGGAAACTGGATATAAATTGTAAAGGTACAGTGCTAAACCTGCCAGTATAAAGCAAATTGCTTCTGGTAATTTTTATAGACAGGTACAGAAAAATATGCATTTGATAGATCAATAGCTTCAAACCATGTATCAGAAATATGTTAATCTGTTCAAGTAAGAACAATACAAATATAACAGCAGGTACAAATAGACTCAATACATGAATAGGGTTCTGAATGTGAACTAGCATTCTCTATGATCCATCTGTCTTCTGCAGCAGACAAATAGGAGAGTTAAAGGAAGATGTGGTAAGAATCACCCCTCCTGAATCTTTTATGCTCTTGATGGTGACATTAACTTTTTCAATTCTCTCCGGCATGTGATTTTTTAATGTAAATTACTTTCTCTAGTAGACACTACACCAATGGATTCGATTTGGTTTTTTCAAACATGATAAACCTCATTCCACATTTCAGCAGCCAAGGTAGGAATTCCCTATATGTCTTCCCCAGTTATATTCTAGAACTGGGGAAATAACAACAGGGTGACTTCAATAACATGTTGGATATACTCTGAGTAACTCTGAATGCATCAATTTAATTTTATGAGGTTATAATATGAAGCTAAAACTGTTCCTCAGGGAGAACCTAGTAAGGAGCTGATAAAACCTTGAAAACATGGGCATGCTTGGCTTATCTCGGGGACAACAAAAAGAATAATAGAAGGAAAGATATTAGTGGTTTAAATAGAGAAAATATGGAGTCATTGTGACCAAGTTTCATACTTCATCAATTTATAAGGATACATTAACACAATAGGCAAAGCATGGCACCCTCTGAATGAGATGGATGGGACTCAGTGTCAATGACAACATGCGATAAAAGAGTTCACTACTTCTTTGGGAGAGGAATACATAGCGATGTTTGGAAAGGTTAGCTTTTATTGTTTCTTATTGTCAAGTGTATCATATTACATAAAACACTTTTAAATTAAAAATGTGTCAAAATACAAACTGGTCCTAGAACTCTAAAACAATAAATTACCTTCAGTTAAAGAAGCCAAAGTTGATAAGATAAGGCACCTCATAGTTCCTGAGTGTAGCAAGTTTACAGGCTGAGCATATTAAGCAAATTAAAATGGGATTTTATAGTATAGACTGTGCATTAGATACAGGCAATTGCATTCAAATTGTTTAAACTCTGTGCCTATTTTTAAACAGTAGTAGATCAAATACAAAACATTTTATACTTTAAATGTTACATATTTCACACTATGGTCTTAGAAGACTTAGGCATAAAGAAATAATATGAAGGGGCAAATTTTTTATTATAATATATTTCTCATCTTAAAAATGAAGATAAATCGGTATGTTGTTTCATCAAAGAATGCATACAAAATAAGTAGTAAATCTGTCACTGTCTCCCTTTCTGCTTCTATCTGTGTTTCCTTTCTCTTTGTTTCTCTCTGTGTGTGTGTGTGTATGTGTGTGTGTGTGTATGTGTGTATGTATATGTGTGTATGTTTGTCTTTACTCTTTACTTTTTTATATATAGAGTGAATATTGGTATCAACAACCATCATTTTTAATAGCTATATAATAGGGATCTTTAACTCCATTCCATTCAGTAACTTCAATAACTTACATTAATTAATTTTTAGTTATTCACTTTCTATTCTGCTCACAGCCCCCTACATGTCAAACCTTCCCATAACACTTCCCTCATCTCTCTGCACCCTTCTCTTCTGAGGAGGTGGGGGACCCGGGAGATCTCCCCACCCCAGTGCTTCATCTCTGTGAGGCTAGATGTTTCCTCTACCACTGAGGACAGACAATGCTGCCCAGCTACAAGAACATATCCTACATATGGACAACAGCTTTTGAGATACTCCTGCTCCAATTGTTCTGGACTCACATAAAGACTAAGCTGCACATCTGCTACATATATTTGGGGAGGTCTAGGTCCAGACCATGTTGTTCTTTGGTTGGTGGTTCAGTGTCTGAGAGCCTCAAGGTTCAATGTTAGTTGATTCTGTTGATATTCTTATAAAGTTCCTATTCCCTTAGTGGCTGCAATCCTTCCCTTTATTCTTCCATAAGAGTCCCCATGCTCCATCCAGTGTTTGGCTGTAGGTGTCTCTATCTATCTGAGTGGTTGGTGATTGGAGCCTCTCAGAGGACAGCCATTCTAGACTTCTTCCTACAAGCCTAACAGAGTATCAATAATAGTGTCAAGGACTGGTGCTTGTTCATGGGATGGGTCTCCACAGATCCAAGGAGGCTAAACAGGAAGGAAAGTACAAGCAAGAATGGTTGAGTTTCACTTGGAAGGGGTAATGTAATGCTAGTGGAAATAGATGGAGGGAAAAAACTGGGTGAAAGAGGGAGTTGGGAGGAGAGTGGATGGTTCATGGTCTGGTGTGGAGAGAGGAAAAGGGGATTCTCTGGTCAGGTGGCCATGAGAATGAATGGTAATCTCCAACTGACAGGTGGGAGGACTTTGAAGACATCCCCAAAAAGAGGCAGAAACCTGCAATAGGAAGGTGCATTTGGGTGGGAGTGTCCTTCACAGTGACTCCCAGCATTGGGGATATGGAGGCAAGGGAGACTGCCTTCTGTGGCCAAGCAGGAACCCCAGTAAAGAGATAGGACACCAACCAACACACAAAGTTTTGAACCCAAACTTATACTGTCTACAAGAAATTTTGGGAATGACAAATAAATAACTGATCCAACTCAATAACTTTCTTGTTGGAAACAGTTACATGTCTGAATCAATATATAGACCTTATATATGAGAATTGAAATTATTGAGCACCAAAGTTGAAATGTTGTCTTTGAAATCTAAGAAGTCATTTTTAGGATAATGATTATTCTCTGTGGAAAAACATAGCAAATAAATGACATAAATTCATAGGAGATAAAGAAGAGAAAGGTAGTCAACATTATGTCAGACACTGTTAGCTTTGTTGTCTAAATATGTGATCACTATATTTTTTATGTGAAGATGTAATTATATTATAATCTCAAAAAATAAAATATTTTTGGGTATATGGCTAGGAGTAGTATAACTGTATCTTCAGGTGGAACTACTTCCAATTTTCTGAGGAACTGTCAGATTGATTTCCAGAATGATTGTACCAGTTTGCATTCCCACTAGCAATAGAGGAGTGTTCCTCTTCCTCTACATCGTTGCCACGCTGGTCTCTTGAGTTTTTAGTCTTAGCCATTCTAATTGGTGTAAGGAGGAACCTCAGGTTTATTTGTCTAAAAGAAAGGCAGAGACAAAATGGAGCAAAGATTGAAGGAAAGGCCATCCAGTGAGTGGTCCAATTTGGGACCCATCCTATGCATGGGCACCAAGCACTGACACTATTACTGATGCTGTGTTGTACTTGAAGACAGGAGTTTAGCATGGCTGTCCTCTGAGAGGTTCTACCAGCAGCTGACTGAGACTAATGAAGATACTTATAGCCAGCCACTGGGCTGAGGTCATGGACCCCATGGAAGAGTTTAAGGGAAGGATTAAAGGAGCTGAAGGGGGTGGCAACACCATAAGAAGACCAACAGTATCAACCAACACAAACACTTGGGGAGCTCCTATAGACTAAGCCACCACACAAATATCATATATGGATTGGTCTGTGGCCCCAGGCACATATATAACAGAGGACTGCTTTGTCTAGCCTCAGTGGGAGAGGATGTACCTAATCCTATAGAGACTTCATGCCCCAGGTAAAAGGTGGGGGGTTGGGTTAAGTGAGGTGGGGGATATGTAAAGGGGGGTGAGTGGGGTGGTTGGAAAAGCACCCTCACAGAGGGAATGAAGAGGAGGATGGGGCAGGGAAGGGGCCAACACTTAGATTTTAAAAATATAAATAAATAAATAAATAAAATAATTTTAAAAAGTTTTTTTTTTTTTTAATGCTAGTTTTTCTGCTGTAGTGAAGGTGGTTGTTGCTTCCCAGTCCCACTGTGGTGACCTGGCAATAGGCAAAATGGAAGACTCTCAGGTACATTTAGCCATCTTAATTTTTGATACCATGTTATCATCTGTATATTCTATTGATACTTCCTGTGATAAGTTTTCATTATTTCATTCAGGTTTCATTATTTTTTCTTTTTTTCTTATGAGTTGTTATGAGACAATGTACACAACAAAATGTATCCATTTGTACCATTAAATACTTTCATAGTCAACAATTTAATTCTGATACATCTATGTAAAAACTTCAACACTTGTTTACTTTTAATTTATTAGCATACTCAATATATGTAATACATTTCCAAATATATCTAGTATGTTAAACCATTATACCTTTCTAATCATTTCTAATCTTTTTATTTCTGTTATAATTCTGGGATTCATTTTGGATACTAAGATGTTTACCCTGATAATATCCAGCAGCTATTGACCTAAGCACTTGCCACAGATTTTTTTCCTCACACATCTTACTAGTTTGGCTTTTCCTGTCATAAAATGAAGTATAACATGTGAAATTATTCTATATAGCATCCATATGCATATACAAATAAACACACACAAGTGCACATGCACACACATGCATACAAACAAACACAGGATTACATGCGTACACACATATTCACAAATGCACACACAAACACACACAAATGCAAGCATATGAAAGTACACACATGCACAGTTCCTTTAATATCTAAGATCAAAGGGCTTTTTGCTTTATGGCAGTTAATTCATCTGAATTTCTTTTCTCAATCCTCTCTGGTTAGTTCTGGTGAGTTTTTACATTTCAATCATTTTTCTGTTCAGAATCAATCTCTTTTTAAATTTTTCTTTACTGCCTCTTTGTTTATGTCATTTCTTTATTAGATTTTTCTCAATTTTCATTCTAATCTTTAATATGATTTTATTATTTATTTAAAATCCCATCATCTAGGTTGAAGTTGTTTTGTCTAATAAGTCAAAATTTATGGCACATCATAGAGAATTTTCTGATAACATTTTAGACTTTATTTGGATTGGAATTTCTCTTTCCTTTCATAGCATACAATTTAATGTTTATGTGGATGCATATGATAAGTTGATTTATTTGCACATCATGTTTCTCTTCTCTCCCCAGGGTTTGAACAGTCATTCTTCTAGTGTTTTCTTTATTTGTAACCTTTCTAAAATTTATGTTTCTTACAGTGTAGAGTTTCTGTGGTTTCTATCTGCACCTTAATTGTATGTAACAATCACTCAAATTAAATATTCTGCAAATGTTTAATGGGAGAATTCACAGATCTAGTTTATGGTGGTACTGTCACATGTACACAGGGGTACATTCCATAACCAGGTATTATCTCTAGCTCTGTATTAGCCTTTGCTTCATTGTAGGACCTAAAGGAAAACAGTTGAGTTAAGGTACTTTCTGGTCATACTAGACATATAGATTTTCAGTACTACATATAAAAATTCCAAGTTCTATTCCAATACCATCTCACTTCCTAAATATATTTTTATTGCTTTTATCACATTGGTTTCATAGACGCAGGTAGTGCCTGTTTTAAAAATTGCTACTTGCTATTTGCAAAACACTCCCAAGAGATAAAAGTTTTTATCTAGTAGAAGGAACTCAGCCTCATGTCAAATAATTTCTATTTTCAGTAAATAAGAAGATCTCTAAGATGCTGAATCATAATGGGTGGTGTGTATAATAGTACTTGAAGAATTCAAAACACATTTTTGTTCCCGAATGTTGCAAGTTTCCCAGTTTTCACATCACCATGGTTGTATTACTGTTTTTCAAGGGGAAACAATAAGAAGGACAGCTGCTAAGAATATCTCAAATAGTAATAAAAGTCTTTGATGTTAGATGAGTTTTTACTATCTGCAAGTGGCAGTCCATTAAGACTATACACTCAGTGATAACATGTCTCTACCTCAAAATGTCTTTCTTAACTCTTAAGTTGTAGTTAATTGGCCTTTACTCTTTTTGAAAATATACCTATGTTGTGAACTGTCCCTTTGTAAATGCACTTTTGAATATGTTGAAACTACTCCTGTGTTAGAGGAGTTGGCACATTTACATAAACCTAGCACTTCAAAGGAAGTTGTGCATATGGTATGGAGAAAGGAAGTATAGGCAAGCATTATTCTCTGTAGTTTGAGGAAGGACTTTTTATACTGTGTAGCATTATCAATACTGTCCTCAAGGACTTATGAATCTGTAAGAACACAACAATGTTCCCACTGCAATATCCAAATTGTCTAATATGATGCTATAAAGAGAATGTAAAGGTTATTTAATAAATTAATGAAACAAAGTCAATGCTATATTTCTTTTTCAGAAATTAATTACTTACTTGCTGTCTAAGCTAGACTGTTTTCATTGAATATTTGCAGATTTCCCCAATACTATATCAGAGACAATACTTTGATTATAGATCATATGGATAACTTCTTTGCACTAAGAATGATTTCAGCTGGTCAAGAACCTCAATTTTGACACTGTATTCAGAAAAGCTTCCTAAATGTCTTTACTGTTTTCCTTTAGAATTTAAAATATCTTAAAGTATGTTTATTAGAATTCTTAAAAGCCAATTAAATGTTCTCCTGTGGGTTCCTGTAGAAACTTGCTATGTAGCTCAAAAAGAATTCCGGTTGAAGAAGAATTTAATGAAAAACAAAATCAGTGGGTTTCCAAGCAGCTTGAAACTGACATACATGCTCTGCATGTGTTGGGTCATGGCAGAAGTAGTACTTGCAGGAGGCAAGGGGAGAGAAGACTGGATTTCATTCTAAGCTTTCATTACTTTCTCCATTCCTGACAGGTATCAATCAGAGGAACAGGGTGGGTAAAAGAACAAGAAACCAATCCAGGAGCTGGTGGGCTTTTGTTTGTGTGTAGTTGTTATTTAGCTACACACCAAGTTCTCTTAATAGGGATCACTCTAGAGATACATTGACATTCTAATACACTTTTAAATTCCCCAAAGCAATTTCTTAGATGGAGAAACTGTTCAACTTATTATTTTCTTTATTGTTTGTTTGTATTACTGTTTCTTTACAGATGAGATGTTATTGTATATTTCTAAATTTCTTAAAGTTTACTATGTTCTGCAGGCTGAATTTAGAAATTCAATGGACTTTCTGCCTTTGGTCCTGTAGTTCTAGAATTGCACTCCCCTAACCAACCACTCCCAAGTGCTGTCTAAAATACCTATGCTACACATATATTATTACATTAATGTTTATAATCTTGCTTAGAAAAGTTTAGATATTTGTTTTTTAGACTTAATTTTATATGTATATATAATTATATATACATATGATTATCTATAATTTATGTTTTTATGAATCATTTTATATATATGTATAAGTATAGATATATACAATTATATATGTACACACTTATTTGTATGTACATTGTGGAGAGCTATTGGTGCCACTTAAGGTTATTGGCAAGACTTTGACATTGGGCTAGGACAAGATAGTAGGCTCAAGATCTTAATCATCTTGATAAGTCCCTGAATACAATGGGACTTTTGTTTATGCCTTGTACTTTGTTTATACCTTGTTTGTTCCTTGACTACATTGTTTATACTGCAGAACTGGCCATATTCTTTGCATATACTTAGAATGATACAAAAGTAGACTGGAAGAAATTAAACCTTCTTCAGCACTTGCTGGAGGCATGTTATAATGTCTTTTTTTTTTTTTTTCTTCAATACTCGCTCCCTCCACCAAGACACTGCTAACTGACTGAGCTGGCTTGGTCATGTATATGTGTATGTATATGTACATGTATGCATACATACATGTATGTGTGTGTGTGTGTGTGTGTGTGTGTGTGTGTGGTTTGCTTGCAATCATGTATATTTAAAGATGCATGCCTGAAGGTTATAAGTAAGCATCAGATACCCTGGAACTGGCATTACAGGTATTTGTGAGGTTCTATGTGAATGATGCTGTAGAACTGGCCATGGGTCTTATACAAAAACAAAAACTAATCTTATATTTATTTGTTTGTTTGTTTGTTTTGTTTTGTTTTGTGTTTTGAGAGAGGATTTCTATGTATAGCCCTGGCTCTTCTGGAACTCACTCTGTAGACCAGGCTGGCCTCAAACTTAGAAATCCACCTGCCTCTGCCTCCCAAGTGTTGGGATTAAAGGTGTGCGCCACGATTGCCCAGCAAAAGGGATCTTAAATATTTAGCCATAGTCTAATTATATATTCCTTAATTATCAGTCCTCATAGTCTCTTATATAAATATTAACTAATTAAAAGTCTTTGTCTTAGTTATTATTTATTGTAAGAAAAAACTTATCTGATGAGAGTTGAGAGATGTCCTGATCTATAGGTATAGAAATGTGTCATTAGGTGTCACTATAATTATATGTCTATTTAGCAGACTAGTATATTGTAGTTAACTTTTTTCTTTTATTCTGATATTACAGTCTTGAGTTTTCCGTTTCTTAATATTTGAAAGCATCTGTATTTTTTTGCCTACTTCATAGTTATTTACTGTTGATTACTTAATGAATGATCATGTAATATTTTCAAAGAGAAGATATTATTTATATAAAATGGACTCTACCTTTTGACGTCACTCTTAGGTTACCTATAATGCTGAAATATTACAGTCATGCATGGTGAAGGATTCTGGGCACTTAGTAGAAACAAACAAACAAAAAAACTTCCTCACATCTTCACTTAAAAAATTTTCTGGCAAAATATTCATGAAAAATAAATTATTTTAAGTCAAGGTCTAAATATATTAACAAGCCCAGTGCTACTTAACTGTTTTCATGATATAATGATTGATAGCAAATACAATTGTGAATTACAAATTACTTTTTAAAGCACACACACATATGTTATTGCATATATAAACATAATTTGATAAATTATAGACAATTTTATAAGCCTCCCATTAAACAAAGACTTTGTAAATTATAGCAATTATGATTATTTAAATCTTTGAATTAAAAAATATTTATATAAAACTAATTAACTCAAACAACCTCTGCTTTTTATTATAATGCTTTTATTTATTTAAAATATTACCAGGAATGATGGTTTTTCATTATTCAATAGAAGGAACATTAACAAATTGATTTAGTATTGTATGCTCCTTTTCAGAAATGAATATTATTCTATGTGTATGAATAGTTCAAAGAATGTGCTAACAAAACAAGCCAGCACAAACCATATTCTTTTAATAGCTTTGTACTCTATAGTTTCTTAAATTTGAAGACTTATTCAAAGAAGTACAGGAAGAAATTGACATAAGACCAGTCAACCCTTAGTTTGGTAAAGAAAAATTCAGAGAATTCTACAGAATCAATAAATGCTACCTCAGAAATCTGACCTCAGGTTTGACCTTGACTACTTTAACATAATTTTCATTGCTCAAGAATATGGAAGTTGTTGATATTGCAAATAATTTGCATTACTAATACAAATGTGATTTTTCTCTTGAGAGACATTTGCAGCCTTTGTGAAAAACAATCACTTAATGCAACACAATAGTTTTAGGCACTGAAATATCAGAAAGACCTCCTGGAAAACTAAGGAGTGTCTCAAGAGAGGCGAGTTTTAGCCACAACATATTTATTGAAACAGACCTAAAGACCTTTTCAATTATGTGTTTTAAAGTGACGTTCTAAAATGTTTCCTGTTAAGTTTAGTTTAGTCCCATCTTGAGAAATAATCTAATCGACACAGGGAAATTATTGCAGTAGATAACAACACCTGCTGACCAGCTTAGGTTGCTGCAACTAATGAGAGCTATTTTGGAACCTGCCTGACATCCTGCCAATTTGAAAGTGTATTTCACTTCAAATATACTGTTAAATTAGTGTAAGAGGGGACTGAAGCACAACTAATCATGACAGGCTGCCAGACCCCATCACTGTGAGTTTGACAATAGTCCTGTAAGGGGACTGTTTCTAGTCCCATGATACAAAAAGTAACTATCTTCCAAGAGACACGCTACAGAAGACTCTTTATACTTTGAAATGATAAGTTTATTTTTTAACTAAAATATAATTTGTGAAAACTAAATGGTAGAATATTTCCCAGAAACTATTCTTTTTATATCATATTCTTATTTATCAACCTGCAATATGTTGATATTTTTCTTATGAATAAAAAACATTGCTTTGGAGATTTTGAGATGGCTCAACAGGTATATATGCTTGACACAAAGCATGAGGTCCTGACTTCTGTTTTTCAATGACCATTCGCATACTTGGGTGGGCCATAATGGAAGAAGTTAAGGGAAAGGGTTAAAATTTTGCATATCCCTGGTGATCATTGAAAAAAATCAATATATCTGAGTAAATGAGCTTCAAGTTTTATGAGAGAACATTTCTCAAAACATCCAGTTGAGAAATGATTGATCAACAAACCTGATGTCAACATCTGTCCACCAGAGAAATGTATACACATACATGTGCACATGTAAGCATACACCCATAACAACCCACATACAAATTTAATTTTTCCCAGAGGTAAGGAAATGCTGGTTGATGTTTTTATTGTGCACTTGTTTTTAAAATCACATATGTAATAAAAGAAAATATATAAAGACTTTAAATTTTTTTGCCTACAGAAAAAGTAGGAGATAATTCCTATATTAGAGATTATGATGAGCCAATAAAAATGTTATAGAAATGTGGTAAAAACAAAAAAAAAATATTTTCACATACCAGAAATGTATTATATAAATTTATCAGCATATCATATAAAAATATACCCAATCTGAATTAATGAGATAGAACACAACAAAAATTTAAAGAACATGCCAGAAAAAAAGACAAAGGAGTGAAGACAAGGAAACTAAAATTAATAAATTATAGACATTACAATAAAGGACTCTTTCTTATAGAATAGGAAAAATGAGCTATGTACATAGTCAATAAATATAGCAATCCACAAGTATAAAAGATTTTAAAATACCCTCTTTCACATATTGAAGGAAAAGCTTGAAGGCAGAAAATAAGGGTGAAATATTAAAGCCTTGAGAAAAGCAAGAGACATTATTTTTAATAAAGAAATAATAAGATTTAAAACTGATACTTGAACAGCAAAAATGACAGATGACAATATAGTAACAAGTTTAAATTGTCCAAAATAATTAAACTAAAGTTTTTATAATTATTTAAAGAAAAAAATATAATCTTGAAATATAGAAGTAATAAAAAGGAGAAACAAAGGTACATTCAGATAAACTAAGTAAATTAGTTGTTAGCAGTCATGCAGTAAAAGACAGAAAAAAATGTCAAATGGTATGAGATGGAAAGAAAGAAACAAGGAGCAATATAAAATATTAATTTATAGGCATACAGAAGCTGGAGACAACCCAGATATCCCAAAACAGAAGAATGGATACAGAAAATGAGGTTCATACACCAAATGGAATACTGCTCAGCTATTAAGAACAAGGATATCCTGAGTTTTGCAGACAAATGGATAGAACTTGAAAATATCATCCTGAGTGATGTGACTCAGACCCAAAAGGACATGCATGGTATGTACTCACTAGTAAGTGGATATTGGCAAAAAAAAAAAAAAAAAAAAAAAAAAAAAAAAAAAAAAAAAAAAAAAAAAAAAGAAGAAGAAGTACAGAATACCCCGGATAAAATACACAAATATCAAAAATATTACCAAGCTGAGGGGACACCTCAATCTCACTTAAGAGGGAGAAGAAAGCAATTATAGAAAGAGAGAGGAAGTGAGAGAGGGAGGGAGGAGAGGGTGAGACCTGGAAGGAAAAGGAGACAGGGAGGGGAAGAGGGAAACAGCATCAAGTACTGGGTGAGGAAAACAGGACTGAAGCCTTGAGGGCCAGCAGAACAAATGGAAACAGGCAAACTTGCAAGGTAGGAGGTGGGGGAGGGGGTCTTCCAGAATTGGAATTGCAAGCTGGAATAACCACTCTGGAAATCAGTCTGGCAGTTCCTTAGAAAATTTGACATATTATTACCTGAAGAACCAGCTATACCACTTCTGGGTATATACCCAGAAGATTCTCCAACATATAACAAGAACAAATACTCCACTATGTTTATAGCAGCCTTACATATAATAGCCAGAAGATGAAAAGTACCCAGATGTCCTTCAGCAGAGGAATGGATACAGAAAATGTGGTACATTTACACGACGGATTACTACTCAGCTATTAAAAACAATGAATTCATGAAATTCTTAGGCAAATGGATTGAACTAGAAAATATCATCCTGAATCAGGCAACCCAATCACAAAAGAACACACATGGTATGCACTTATTGATAAGTGGATATTACCTCAAATACTGGGAATACCAAACATACAATTCACAGACCACATGTTGTTCAAGAAGAAGGAAGACCAAAGTGTTGGTGCTTCGGTCCTTTTTAGAAAGGGGAACAAAACATTCACGGGGGCAAATAGGGACACAAAGGGTGGAGCACAGATTGAAGGAAAGGCCATCTGAAGACTGCCCTACTTGGTGATCCATCCCATAAACAGTCACCAAATGCAGTCACTATTGTAGATGCCAATAAGTGAATGCTGAAAGGAGCCTGATATAGTTGTCTCCTGAGAGGCTCTGCCAGAGCATGACAAATATATAGGTGAACTCTTGCAGCCAACCATTAGATGAGCACATGTTCCCCAATGGGGTCCCCAGTGGAGGAGTTAGAGAAAGGACTGAAGGAGCTGAATGGATTTGCAACCCCATAGGAAGAACAATAATATCAATCAACCAGACCCCACCCCCAACCCCAGAGCTCCTAGGGACTAAACCACCAACCAAGGAGTACATATAGAGGGACCTACGGCTCCAGCTACATATTTGCAGCTTGTAGAGGATGGCCTTTTCAGGCATCAATGGGAGGAGTGACCCTTGGTTCTATGAAGGCTCGATGCCCCAGTGTATGGGAATTCAAGGGTGAGGAGGCAGGAGTAAGTGGGTAGGTGGGGGAAAACCCTCATAGAAGTAGGGGAATATGGATGGGAAAGGAGGTTTAGCAGGGGAAACAGGAAAGAGGATAACATTTGTAATATAAAGAAAATATCCAATGAAAAAAGAAAAAAGAAACCACAAATGAACCCAAGACATTCTTTAACTAATAAATTTATAAAACTATGTTATAATGACTTGAAAAGGGTATTTTTCATGAAGATAGTATTCTTTAAAACACAATATCAAAGAAGTAGCCATCATCATAAATATACCTTTAAAGTTTGTCCATTGAAATTAACATTATTTTTTGTCTAATATCCACTTATTAGTGAGTACATACCACTCATGTCCTTTTGGGTCTAAGGTACCTCACTCAGGATGTTGTTTGCTAGTTCTATCCATTTGTTAGCAAAACTCAGGATGTCCTTGTTCTTAATAGCTGAGTAGTATTTTATTCTGTAAATGAACCACATTTTCTGTACCCATTCTTCTGTCATAGGACATCTGGGTTGTTTCCAGCTTCTGGTGATCACAAATAAAACTGCTATGAACACAGTGGAACACGTGCCCCTGTGTCATGGTGGGGCATCTTTTGAATATATTTCCAAGAGTGGTATTGTTGTGTCTTCAGGTAGATCTATTTCCAATTTTCTGAAGAACCTCCAGATTGATTTGCAGAGTGGTTGTACCAGTTTCCAATCCCACCAGCAATGGAGGAGTATTCCTCTTTCTCTACATCCTTGACAACAAGGGGTATCACCTGAGGTTTTGATCTTAGCCATTCTGGTTGGTATAAGGTAAAATTTCAAGGTCATTTTGATTTGCATTTCTCTGATTATTAAGAACTTTGAACATTTCTTTAGGTGTTTCTCAACCATTCAAGATTCCTTTTGGTTTAGTTCTATACCCCATTGTTTTGATTGGGTTGTTTGGTTGTTTGCTGGTCAGCCTCTTGAGTTATTTTGGATATTAGCCCTCTATCAGATGTGGGGTTAGTGAAAACATTTTTCCCAATCTGTAGGTTGCAGATATGTCTTATTGCCTATGTCCTTTGCTTTACAGAAGCTTTCCAGTTTCATGAGGTCCCATTTATCAATTCTTGATCTTAGAGCATGAGCCATTAGAGATTTGTTTATGAAACTTTCCCCTGTGCCAATGACTTCAAGGCTCTTTCCCACTTTCCTTTTTATTAGATTCAGTGTATCTGGTTTTATGTTGATGTCTTTGATCCACTTGGACTTGAGCTTTGTGCAAGGTGACAAATATGGGTCTATCTTCATTTTTCTACATACAGTCAGTCAGTTATACCAGTACATTTGGTGAAGACGTTTTCTTATTTTCACTGAATATTTTTAGCGTCTTTGTCAAAGACTAAGTAACTTTAACAAATGCGTGGTTTTATTTCTTCATCTTGAATTCTATTCCATTGATTAATGTTTATTGTTTGTAGAGAGGAAGGCTACTAATTTATTTGAGTTATTTTTTTATCCTGCAAGCCACACAACTCAAAAAGGTCAACAAGCTGAAGTACCCAAGTGAAGACTCCTCAATCCCACCTGGAAGGGAGGAGAAAGCAATCACACGTGGGGAGGGAGGGAGGGAGGGACTTGGGAGGAAAAATGGAGTGTGAGTGGTGAGTGAGGAGAACCTGATCTGCTATTAGGTAAGAGAAAAAGACCGAAACCTGAGGGCCAGCAGGAAGAATGGAAACAGACAACCTAGGGAGGTGGGAGGTTGGGGAGACCCTCCAGAGTGCCTCAGAGATCTGGAAAGTGAAAGACTCTCAGGACTCAAAGGGAGGGACCTTAGATGAAATGTGTGACAGTAGGGAGAGGGAACTTATCGAGCCCACCTCCAAGAGGAAGACGGGGCATCAACTGAAGGAGGGGGTTGCTATCCCACAGTCAAAACTCTGAGGCATATTTGTTCCTGTCTGAAAGAACTACAGGGATGAAAACAAAGAGGGGCCTGAGGAAAAGGAGGTCCACTGACAGGCCCAAAGTGGAATCCAGCTCAAGGGGAAATCCAAAGGTCTGACACTATTACTGAGGGTATGGAGTGCTCATTAAAAGAGACCTATCATGACTGCCCTCTAGAAGACCCAACAAGCAGCTGAAAGAGTCAGATGCAAACATTTGCACTCAACCAGTGAACAGAAGCTGCTGACCCCTGTGGTTGAATTAGAGAAAGACTGGAAGAAGCCAAAGAGAAAGACAACGCTATAGGAGGACTAGTAGTCTCAATTTACCTTGACTTCTGAAATCTCTCAAACACTGGACCACCAACCAGGCAGCATACACCAGCTGAAATGAGACAACCAACACATATGCATCAGAGGACTGCCAGGTCTGGGTTCATTCAGAGACGATGCAATTAACCCTCAAAAGACTGGAGGTCCCAGGGAGTTTAGAGGTCTAGTTGGGTGGGTGGTGGGTGGTAGTGACATCCTCGTGGAGACTCGGGGGTGAGAAGGAGGTATGGAATGTGGAACAGTAAGAGGGTGGATGGGGGGTGAGGAGGTTAATAAAATCTTACGTATAAAATAAATAAATAAATAAATAAATAAATAAATAAATGACAAAAAAGAAAAGAACTTCATAACTGTATCTGTAGAGGAAAAATATCAATAAAAATAGATTTTTAAAACACAAGTAAGCTATGAACCTGCTTGACATATGTGAAAATGGTGTTATGCACATATGAACACAGATTCCAGATTTTCTAACACTGATATTTTACTTTAGCTTTTATAGAGAACAGAGAGGAAGACAAAGGTCATCCAGAGACTGCCTCACCTAAGGATCCATCCCATCTGCAGACACCCAACCCAGACTACTTCTGAGGCCAAGAAAAGATTACTGACAGGGGCATGGTTTAGCTGTCCTCTGAGAGACTCTGTCAGAGCCTGACTAATGAAGATGTGGATGCACACAGCCAGACATTGGAATGAGCTCATGGCCCCCTATAGAGGAGTTAGGGCAAAAACTGAAGGAGATGGAAGGGTTTGCACCCCTATAGGAAGAACAGCAATATCAACCTACCAGACTCTCAAAGCTTCAAGAGAGTAAACCACCAACCACAGAGTACACACAGAAGGACCATAGCTCCAGCTGCATACATAGCCGAGGACTGACTTATCTGGCATCAATAGGAGGGTAACCCCTTGTTCCTGTGGAGGCTAGCTGACCCAGCATAGGGGAATGCTAGAGTGCTGAGGCAGGAGTCAGTGGGCTGGTGGGGGAGCACCCTCTTAGAGACTGGAAGTGGGGGGAAGGGATAGGGTGTTTGTGGAGGGAAAACTGTGAATGGGATAACATTTGTAATGTAAATAATAAATAAAAATATAGAAAAATAAAACAAAAGTAATTTGAGGCTAGTATGGAACTATTAAGTATATGTTCATTATTTCTACTTATTTTAGTATAATTTTATAAGAATTTTATTGACTATCTCTTAATTTTCCTAACAAAGATTTTTAAAAAATAGAATCATTGTAACATTGGAAAGTATTATTGAAAATAAAGCCAAATACATAATTAAGCACGACCAACTGCTAAGTTTTGCCACACAGTTAGTTAACCTTAGTTAACTATTATATAATATGTTATTTATTCCTGAAAACCAATGCACATGATCCTGGTTAAAAAACTGGACTCTGGTGGTGAATTTGTTTAAGTTAGAAATGAGCTGAAAAATCAGTTGTGTGTTATCATGGTAGGCATCTTCATTGCTTCTGGTTCATTCCATTAATACTGTTTTAAATGTAGTTTTTAAAAAATGTATTTGGAAAATAACTAGAATTGCCTATTTTCAAGGAATTTTCCTGATTAATTTTAGAAGAACTATTTCATTTCAGAGGCTCGGGACATACCTGGTTTTGGAAATAGAGAAGAATGGCAAACTGATTCTTCAAATAGATTCCCTAATACCATTCAAAATTGTTCAGAAAAAAAAAGAGGAGAGGGTAGTTATGAAGCACAATAAGACCAGAAATCAACAACAGTAAGCCAAATAGCAAGTGCAAAAGAATGTCCCTGAGGATGTCACTATGGAAACAAGGGAAGCTCAAGTTAGCAATACCAGAGAAAGAAGGAAGCGGAGCCAGAATCAAATTAAACCAAAGTCTTGGGTCTGCAGATGAAGCGGTATTTATAACTCCTTACAATGCATGTTTGTATTTCATATTTCTTTTCTCATGATGGTGTTTGACTCTGTAAACATCCATGACCAGAAGGATCAGGCATTCTAACTCAGCAGCACTACTTCATCATAACAAAACTTATTTCAAGCTACATTAGGCTTCTCTAGCTGGGCTAAAGATGATGGCACCATAATATTTGTTTCTAAAAAAAAAAAAAAAAAAAATAGGAAAAACAGCTTTTGTTCACTAGCCAGTGAGCTGAAACTGCTGTATCTGAAAATCTTTAGTGAACTTCAGAGTTATAAATTAAATCCTGATCTTCTGAATAATAAATTAATCTGTAGTTTTCTTTTTTCCTTCTGAGGAAAGAAAAACAACTCAAATAATTTTGAAATCTCTGATGATATGCCTACACTTTCAGAAGTGTTTCAGAAAAGAGTGGCCTTCCAACTACACTACAAAGGAACATAGATTCTTATTGCTCATTTGTCAGGCCATGCTGAATTTATTTGTAAGTCTTGCTAGTCATCAAGTTTGTACATTCTACAGACTAAAGAACGCATTGTGAGTCTCAGTTCTAGGCATTAAGGTTTGTTGCCACATACAAGACACAAGAGGATTAAACATTTCTTAGTTGTCATCTGTGAGTTCCCTAATTAAGATTGTAGGCATACTATAATACATTACATATAGATAGATAGATAGATAGATAGATAGATAGATAGATAGATATAGATAGATAGATAGAGAGAGAGAGTTTTTATGTTTCCTCCTAATTAGAATGATTTTTTTCACAGTCATTTACATCAATTGCTCACATCTTCTTGTTTTCCATATTATGAGTTAATTATAGCTTTCTACCCACTCTGGTAGGATAGATAAAGATATGTTTGCAATTATTCAACTACAAGTTGTTGATTGGTGTTTTGAAATGCTTGAGTTATTCTGTGAACTTCAAATTATCAAAAATACAATGTATCAGAGGGACAACAATTATTTCTGCTCCATTATTCCTGGGGTAATAGGAAAAAATGTCCTGGTTATAAGCATGTAACAAAGCCTTTGCTTTCCAGCTACCTTGTAATCCCTATGGCATAGTGCTTTCTCCAATAAGATAATACACACTGTGATGCACTTACTTGAGGTCTGAACTTGAAATATTGTAAATGAGTTAAATAATCTGACAAATATAACATTTACTAGAATGTCCTTTATTAATTTTTCTGATAACTCTGTTAAAAAGCATAGAACTTTTTAAAATTAGTGACTAATGTGTAAGGAGCCAGCACCTGAGTTGGTTGCCCTGGGTACTATAAGAAAGCAGGCTTAGTAAGCCATGAGAAGCAAGCAGGACTCATCCATGCCTCTGTGTCAGACCCTGAATCCAGGTTTCTGCCCTGCTTGAGATTATGACCTGACTTCCATTATGATCACTGATGTAGAAGTGTGAGCCAAATAAACTCTTTCCTCCCTAACAGACTTTTAGTCATGATGCTTTATCATAGCAATGGGAACCATAATTAAATCAGTGTGTTTGTTATAATTTTATCTTGAAAATTTGTTAAGTTTTTCAAATTATAATTTAATCACAGCAATATTCCTTTTACTATCCCCCAACACACACACACACACACGTGTGTGTGTGTGACATGTGTACATGTGTGTGTGTGTGTGTGTGTTCATAATACATAAATGTAATCCTCTCAGTCTATTTATTCCTCACTTGTATGTATGTTTTTTAGACTGGTCAATTGTCATTGGATAACCAAAATGTGTGTAATCTTCCTGGAAGAGGATAATTTCTTCTGCTCTCACCATTCCTTAGTTGCATGTAGTTCTTTGGGGTTGAAACACTGTGAGTTTTTCTCCATCCATATTTTCATTTTAATTGGTGTCATCTTTATTCAGCTCAAGTTTGAGCAGACATGCAGGTGAAACTTCATTATGTAGATCCTCTAGTAGACACAATCTCACAACAACTTTCTTTTCTTTGGCTCTTAACATGTATTCCTGCTCCCAACACAAAAGAACACACATGGTATTTACTCACTGATATGCGGATATTAGCCCAAAAGCTTGAAATAGCCAAGATTCAACTAACAGACCACGTGAAGCTCATGAAGAAGGAAGACCAAGTGTGGATGCCTCGGTCCTACTTGAAAGAAGTGACAGAATGCTCAAAGGAGCAAATATGGAGACAAAGTATGGGACAGGAAGTCAAGGAGAGGCTGTCTGGAGACCACTTTACCTTGGTATCTGTCCCATGTGCAGTCACCAAAGATAGACGCCGATATGGATGTCAGGAAGTGCATGCTGACAGGAGCCTATGTAGCTGTCTCCTCTGAGGTCTGCCAGAGCCTGACATATCCAGAGGCAGATGCTCACAGCTACCCATTGATCTGATCAAGGGTTCCAAATAGAGAAGTTAAAGCACTGAAGGAGCTGAAAGGGTTGGTGGCCTCAAAAGGAGAGCAACAGTGCCAACCAACCAGAGCTCCCCAGGGTCTAAACCACCAGCCTGGGAGCACAAAGGGAGGCACCCATGTCTTCAGCTGTATGCTTAGGGGAGGATGACCTTGTCAGGCATGGGTGGGAGAGGAGATTCTTGGTCCCATGAAGGCTGAACACCGAGCGGGGAGGAATTCGAGGGTGGGGAGGGAGAGGGGAGTGGGAGGTAGGTGGGGGCACACCCTTGTGGAGGCAGAAGGGGGGATGGGATAGGGGGTTCCAGGGTGGCGGGGGGAATGGGGTGAGGGGATAAAATCTGAAATGTAAACATAATATCCAATAAAAAATGAGAGAAAAAATAAAAATAAATAAATTCTGAGCTTTGGATATTGGAGTACTGTTGTAAATGTATGGTTGGGACCTATCTCCCAAACTCTGCATTTTTTCCAGTTGTAGTTTGTGTAATGACTTTCATCTGTTGCAAATGTATATTTCCTTGGTGAGGGATTGTGAGCCAGTTGTCATAGAGATGAGAGGAAAAGGAGGAAAGAAGTGGTTTCTCATCCCTCAAGTTTGTTGTTCTTTTTAATACCTCATTTTAGCTGTTATTGATGCTCTTTTCGATGGTTTTGTTTTGCCATTTCATTGGTACATTTTTTGTTTTGCCATTTAGACACAAGTTAGAATTATGGGAGAAGAGGAAGCTCAATTGAGAAAATGCCTCCATTTGATTTCTACAGGCAAGTCTGTAGGACATTTTCTTGATTAATCATTAACATGGGAGAGCCCAGCACACTGTTAAGGGCATGAACCCTGTACAAGTCATCTTGACTATTATAAGAAAACTCTCTGAGTAAGCTGTAGAAATCAAACACTAATCAGTGTTCCTCCAAGCTTTTGGCTCCAGTTTCTGCCTCCAGGACACTGTTCTCCTTCCCTTCCTTACTTCAGTGATGGACCATTCCTGGAATTATAGGATGGAATAAGCTATTTCTTTCCCAATTTTGTTCTATCAAAGCCTTAAAATTTTTACTGAGAAAATTAATGTAGCTTCTAGTCTTAACTTTCTGTATCTTCCACTGGATGAAAGCTAAAGTTATCCTTGCCTTTGAAGTTTCATATTATAACAAGAGTTTAACAATGTTAAAATTTTAAATATACATCCAAAAGTAAAGTCAGCTATACTCAGGTGTGTACCAGTTTATTCCACAAATAAACACCTAGTTGTATCTTTCTGAATCAAGTTATATATCAGGATTACATTTTGACAATTTATAAAAGCCTCCAGTTTATAATCTCCACAAACACTTAAATTTTAACATGTCTAACTTTTAAAACTACAAATTATTTTGAACTGATTACTACTGAGTGTACAAAGGGATGAATTTTATTATGATATTTTCACACTCACACACATCTTACACATAAACAGAATATGTACGTTGCTCATAACAATTTCCTCTTGTCATACCTTCCACTCTAACACTTCCTTTATTTTTTAATGAATAGTATTATTTTTACTTCTTATATGTGAGGGCCTGTGTATGGCCACATATGTGTGTAGTATTATTTTTACTTCTTATATGTGAGGGCCTGTGTATGGCCACATATGTGTGTATTTATATGTATATGCATAAATGTGTGGATATTGGAGAAAAGATGATTTTGGCATTTCTTATTGAAATATATATATATATATATATATATATATCAATGCACATGTGATTAAAACACTTGAGGTGTTTCTTAAATACATATATGCATACACTTAAAATATTTTATTAGTATGTAAATAAAGTATCTCATATTGGCATTCTCATATATATATACTATATAATCTATAATATATAATTAACATATTTAATATAATCTTTATATATGTAATATATATTGATATTATATATTGTAATATATTTAATATAATTAATTACATTAGAATGAATAGCTACACTTGCATCTTGTATAGCAATATTTACACTAAAAATTTTACAGGTCTTTAGAAGAGAGTATGATATTTTTAATATAGTCAATCTACATTGACTGAATTTGTGCATTCAAAATCTGAGTACATAGAGAATTGAAAATACTATTTAACTTAGGGCATAATAGTGTGATATATATATATTATACTAATATATATATTTATATATATTAGTATATATAACATAAACTACAATCCTTTATTCATTCTTCTGTTGGTGAGCATGTAAATCAACTTCACTTGAATAGTGTCACAATAAATGTGGGTTTACTTTTAATTCTATAATACGTTGCCTTTGAGCTATAATAATACAGCTGTATCATATGATATTTATATTTGTAGCTGCTTAAAAAGCTTCAACAATGATTTTCATCAATGCTTTAAAATTTCAAGCAAGTTTTCAAGTGTTTGTCTTTATTGCATCTTTACCAGCATCTGTTGTTTGTTTCTTGATGCTCACCATTCTGACAAAGACAAGCTAAAATATCAATACAGATTTGATTTCAATGCACATGTTATTATAACATGAGATATTTCTAAAATATTCTGCTACAGACTAAATACTTCACCTATATGTTTCTGACTAAAGTTACGTTTCACTATTATCCCCCAATTTGGGTAATATTGCCAGCCTTCAATACACTCAGATTTTGAATGCACAAATTGAGTCAGTAGTAGATTGAATATATGCACAAAAGTGTACTCTATTCCTACCATACCTAAAATATTTATAATAAAATTGATAAACAAGATACTAACGAAAACATTTAATAGTGTAACCTTCAGGAGGCATATGCAATACATGTGCAAGAGTTACATCATTTTTTTATAGAGTGATTGAGGATTCTTGCAGTTTGGTATGTATTAGCATCTGAAGACCAATTACCATTTGCTGAAAGTTAGCAACTCTACGTGGTAGCTTTTTCAATCTTTCTTCTCCACACTTATTACATTGGAAGCTTTTACTGTGTTTTAATACTCTATCTTCCCTATGTTTTAATTTGTTTTTCTTCTCACCATGCACACTTTAATTCTTAACTATTTAAATATTTTATATGAAATTTTCATTTATTTCATCTTTATAAGTTATATGTTATTATGATGCAGATCCATTTCTCAGTGTCCTGACAAGAGCTGACAATGTCCTTGTCAGCTAATTGTAAACTCTGAGCATGTTCCGTTATATTCAATTTCTATTTAAATGAATCTTCATTGTCTTTGATTGTAAGTGTAAGTTTGATGTTTATTGCATGTTTCTCTAAATACTAGGATTTGTGAATGACATGCTTTAAGATGTCTGAAATATATTCTCAAGAGGGGATATCTATTTTGTTTTGATAGACAGATTAAATTATTGCATGCAAATTCACTTGATAGTCTCAAACTTGGCTTCATTGCATTTTAGATATTTTATTCCAGTATTATCATTATTTTCATGTGGAATATTTACTTGAATTTTTGGGGGAGTTCAGAAAATGTTAACCCAAACTACTTTGAAATGAATGATATGGAAGTGCTTTAGAAGCATGAAAGTTACTCTGATATTCCTCCAGTATTCTGTGTGAGATGCATTCATAAATAAATGCTCAGATTTATGATTACTAAAAGTAGGACATGAGGCCTTCATTTGCAGGTGTCAAAATGAAATCAATTTGAAAGGAATGTTCTGATGTTTCTCAGCAACACCTGATTCTGGACAAATCAGACAAGAGAGGTTTTCTGAATTGCTGAACTCGGTCAGTTTTGATTGGGTTATATTTTTTTTCCAGTCACACTCATACATAGATGTATTTCTTAATGGGACCTAAGCATAGAGGTAAACATTTTACATGATTTTGAAAATTATCCTTTCAGAATTGCATCATGCCATACAAAAAATTATCATGTATTGTTTACCACTGTAGAGGTGATAAAACCTAAAAGAATGAAGCCAATTAAAAAGGCAGACTAAAGTCTCATGTAATAGCCAACTTTATTCAGAGCATCAGACAATTTACTACACTTTGATGGTTAAAGATAGTAACATGAGTCTAGTGTACAATCACAAGGGTAAACAAGCAGCATGCAACAAAAGCATGTCTTATTTTCCATAGAGGTATATAAAAAATAAAAGTAGCCAGTTGTAATGAATAATGTAACTTAAACCCACAAGATCTTTCCACTAATGACCATCTAAGGGTCATTAAAATCTTAATCTAAGAATGATTTCATCGTTTAGAAGAAAATGAAGTCACACTCTTATTTTCTTAGAGTTTTCTCACAAACACAAAAATTCTTTTTAT
Organism: Arvicanthis niloticus; assembly: GCF_011762505.2. Lineage (NCBI taxonomy): Eukaryota > Metazoa > Chordata > Mammalia > Rodentia > Muridae > Arvicanthis > Arvicanthis niloticus. The sequence continues at coordinate 72,533,701 of NC_047659.1, forward strand.
AACTCTATTTTTGGATCATATTTCAGTATCTCCTCCACTACTTTTTAAGTGCGGGATGTCCAGAGTGGCTTTGATTTGACATATTGCCATTTGATGCATGAGTATCCTTTAAGCAGGTGAATTATAAACATGATGTAATATAAAGACAGTTGAAAGCCTTATATATAATACTCTGTCATCAATAAGAAGGATTCAGAATATGCCCAGCACTATTGATCATAAAAATGAGAGAATAGCTTGGAAAGAGACCCATATAATTAGTATTTCTGCTATTATGTAGAACATAAGTCCATATTTGTCTTTTTAATAAGAACACAAATGTTATGGTATCCTATGCAATTAAGAAGTGATTACACTTCCAAGGGAGAAGGAAATGCAGTCCCTTATGCTGCTCATTGAATGAGTATATAGAGAACTACATTACAGTCATAAGTACTGAGTCATTATTAAAAATAACAGGAGCTGGATTCATCCAATCTGCATGGTGAACTAAAGAGAACAAGGAACATAAGACAAATACATATGCTTAGTGGCCACTGATAAAAATGTCAAAGCAGTTATCATAACCAGAAAGAGATTTTCAAGGGACATAAGGTTTTGAATTTTTCAAAGAATAACTTCTTTCTTTGTTGTATATGACATTAAATTGTCCTTAAGTGGGCAGACTTGACTTCTGATGATAGATGATCAATATTTCCTTTAGTTCTTTAAATGATAAATTGCCATTTTCTGGTGATTTTCACTGTCTTCTTGTCTTCCACTATTGTCCTTGATGTCCTGGTGCTGTGGAGCTGAAGGGAAAACAGTGATATTTTAGTGGATCCTTAATCAGTGAACAAAGTAGGACCAATTACAACCTCCCAATTTTATTCTGGAGAAGGAAAAAAAGTCAAATCAGTCAAGTCAGTTTGCTTATTTATTTTTCAATATAACAAGAGACATTAGAATGTACACAAGCATGAGTCTATTTCTGGGAATAGCCTTACAACATAGCCATAATCTGAAACAATGATTAAAAGATTATGAATAAAGCATAAAGATGAATCCAAACAAGAAGTACCACATGTTGGGTTGAGGGAAAAGGACTAATATATTGATGAATATCTGGACTGAGAATCCCTTACATGAACCATCAATACAATAAGTATCTGCCTGTGGAATGAGGGAAAGTTAGTCAAATTTTGTAAACAAAAATTAGTTCATATAAAAAAATCCCATAGTGTACCAACTGGATAATGATTCCCCACCTTATATAGTGGCTTGCAAATACAATTTAAAAATCCATAGAGTTCTACAATGCCCTTCTAAGATAATCATTAGTTAAGGTTAATATAGTACAGCAAGGACCAAATACATATAGTTATTGACATTGGATCATATGTTGATTTACTAAGGGACCAAGAAGAATAAGGGGAACCATTAATATTTTAGGCCTTTAGGATGTAAATAAGTCTATCCCAGAGATTTATCTGGATGTGTGCAATAATGCTTGGAAAAGACAATTTAAAGTGGAAAGAAACTAAAGGCAGTGAAGGATCCACAGAATACCCAAATAGTCCTTTAGTCTGGATTCAAATAGATGTATTCATTTTTATCCTGGAGATCATCTGCAAAGACTATCCATTGTATTTTCTTCTACAATTTTTAAATAGATTGGTTTATATTTTGATTTTGCTAAAAGTGCACTTTAAATGCCAAGCATGTGTCATGAGATCAGAAGAAATTGGTAAATAAATTTTCTTCCTCTGGTGTTCTCTAGCTTGACTAGATTGTAAATACTTATCAGAAAAGTAGACAGAATTTAAGACTATTATTTATTCTCAAATTCTTCACCCCATGCTTTAGACTCATTTTCAAACACTGGAAAATACATATTTAAATACATACATGTTTTCCAGTATGAAAGATCAAGTTTTAGGTGCAGTTTTACTTTTAATTTTGCCTGCATGGAAAAAAAATATTTTTTGCCCCTTTAACAATTTCAATATTTGATCATCCACGTTGTATCCATTTGAAGAACTAGCCATCTCTTTCTCATAATTAATATCCATTTATATTCCTTAGGCATTTTTATAGCAGTCTTAATAATGCCTAAGTGGCCCAAAATTGAATGGAGACTTCTTAACCTTGTTTGTATGCCTTTCCAATTATCTTTTAGACTCTCTCCTATGTTTCTTCATCTAAAGTTTCTTAATGAAAACAGGTATTATAATCATAAACAACTTGCAAATAATTTAATACTTGCGATGTTAATCTTACTTCCATACTCTTAGTTCCATTTAAAAAAAAAAGATGCACTAACTTGACATAAGGCAAACTTGTGTCTTGTCAATTACTCTCACTCATCTTTAGATAGAGTTTCTACTCTCTTCTATCATAGCCAACTATAGGTTCTTGTTTCAGTGGCCACTTTTTGACCACTCTAAAGGTATTGGAATCTGGGAGAATGGAGTCAATAACTGTGACAGAATAGACCAAAAGTCTCATGCAATAGCCTACTTTATGTAGAGCATTAGAAAACTTTTACTCTTAGGGTTATTAGGAGTCATATCAGTAAAGCATACAATAAAAAGAGCAAACCTCACATGGCAGCCAAGAGGCACATGGTGGACAAGCTACATGTGGTAGACAAGCCACATGCAGCAACAGAATATTATTCCATAGGAGCATATACACAAATAACAATAGCCAGTTGTAAAAACTAATCTAAAATAAACTCACTTTAAACTGCTGAACCTGAGAGAGGCACAAAAGAAGAGTCCAAGAACAATGAACTGCAAGTTCCATGTTTCTTGTCTTGTTTTCTTTGAGTTTTCTCATAAGTACTCAATTTTCTCTAGCACTGTAACACATGTGAACTAAACATAGGGATTCATGTATGAAAATACTCTTGTCACCAAGCCATGTCCCCAGCCCATACCTTGATTAAACAAATATGTTCTTTTCCCTCTTTCCAGTATAATTTGTTTTTAAGAGTGCTGGCCATAACTTTCATGGTTGTCAACACTGGCCAAAATCTTTCTTACTCTTTATAAATCAAAATATCCTTGGGGGCATGATTTATTATGGTTCATATGATCTCTCTTACATTTTTAGGACTGCATGTGCAGTCTCTAAGCAGTAATGATATCTACAGTATATGATGTCTACTGTGTTGGTGGAGCATTACCTTGTCATGTGAGTAGAGAGCCCTTTTATGTAGGCCTAACCATAGTCACATTTCTGTTTTAATGTTGATGGTGTTCCTCACAATAGCTATTTCAATGAGTTTTGTATTCTTTCTTTCAGGTAAATAACTACATTTGTTCTACTTCATTGTAGCAGGAAACAAAAATCCTGCACCACCTGCTCACTGTGTAAGTGTTGCTGTGAAATATACTTATTCTCTGTGGTTCATTTGAACTTTCCCTCAAGGCTTTAACATGATATTTTAAAACTAAATTTTTTTTTTTGCTAAAAAAAAAGGAATATGAAAAACCCAATTTTTATTCAGTAGAAACATCTCCTTGTTTTCTCGCTTATTTTTTGTTGAGTACATTGTGACAAACTGAAATGTAGTACTAAATGTAATTTGCAGTTTCTAATTTTCTAAGATGTTTGGGTATGAAATATAAGTATTTGAAAATTAAAACTTGCATTTATTTTTTTAAACTTTATAATTAAATACAGTTTATTTGCATTATTTCTGCCCATTTCTATTTACCAACTCTTCTCATATTCCTGACAACTTTCTTAAATTCATAATCTTGACTCCTATGACTATCTGTGCTACAACTATATACATTTAAATACAAATATAAATTATAATATGCAATGCATACCCATATGTGTGAATGTGTTTGAAATCATATATATTGTAAGAATATAATACACAGTTGTTTATTCACACACATGAGAGAAAAGTGTGTGTGTGTGTGCGTGTGTGTGTGTGTATGTGTGTGTGTGTGTGTGTGTGTAAACCTGCTGAGCACACATTTTTCCTATTCTTGTGTATAATTAGTTCTGACCAGTTTGAATCTGTTAACCTATAAGGCAGCCTGTCTCTTGACAAACTTTGCATCTTTACTTCAGAAGCCATTTATTGCCTGTAAATCTGCATCTAGGAGTTTTTCTGAAGAATGCTCATGAAACTGACATGTCAACTGGTATAGTCATTGTGGAGGTCTTGTTTAAACAACCACATTGTTAAGATTTCATGTGTGCAACATTCTTGTCTTATCTAGAAGACAGTATCTATCTAGATATCTGATTCTTACAATTTTCTTTCCCAGTCTTCTAAAAAATTTTCAGAGCCTGAGCTAAACACTCTATGGTTATGTTTTTCCTTCATAAGTAAACTACCTGGGAGGGGCACTCTGCTTTCTTTTGATCTGCCTACAGATTGTTCAGTCTCCTATTTTTTCCAAATTTTGTGAGTTATTAGCTATGCTGTATGTTATTGCTTTGGTGATTGATTCAGTTTTCTGAATCAAGAGACATTTAGGCTCTTAAAAGTAATAAATAACTGCAATAAAACTTCATTTGTTCACCAAGTGAGTCTATGGTGATATTCTTATTTGGGTCTGTCAATCTTTCACATTATGTGAATAGACATTTGTTCTTTTCTTCCCCAAAACAAAATTATATTCTGTTCTCCAAATTACATAATTTCTCCAGTCTCCATTTTTGTATTTTTCTTATATTAGTTAGTATTAACTTTCATCTAAAATATTCTCAGTTGTAAATTACTATAAATGTGTAATGTATGCATATATATATATATATATATATATATATATATATATATATATATGGCTAGGGCCTGCTAGCCCATTAGAGGAAGATGGGGTGGAACACAGAGTTGGAGAAAGGCTAAACACTGAATGATCTGTGACCTTATCTTACTCTTTGTGCTTTATTAAGCCCTGGTTCCTTTTTCTTTAACTCTCTGTGGTTTAGTAAGCACTAAATTTTTACTTTATAACTTTTTGTGCTTTGTTAACTGATGGAATCTTGATTGTTTCTTGCTCTTCTGTACTTTAATAGGTGCTGGAAATGTAACTCTTTCTACTTAAATATACGCTGGTCGCTTAATTTGTAACTCTCTTATTATTCATTCTTTAGTGTGTGTTGGTTTCTTATTTTTTTGTGTGTGCTTAAATAAGCACTGACTCCTTACTCTGGAACTCTCTCATTATTTGTTCCTTAAGTAAGTGCTGCTTTCTTTCCTCTCTGGCTCACAAGACCTTTCACTAGCCTGGTGAGAGGTTTCAAAATCATTAACTCTTTGTAAGCAAGAGAGAAAATGATAGGGAAGAAAGAAGTCACTCACACAGACAATACACACACCAGATGAAACAGAAGTGGCTACACCACCTTTACTGTTTTAAGCCTACTATAGATATTAGACAAAAAGTTCTTTATGAAAGAAAGAAATACATCATAGATAAAATGTTTATATAAAGGAGGAGTGAGAGAAGGACATCAAGAAAAAATCAAGCAACATTAAGTTATATAAACTTAATATATATCTAAAACAATAGTATTAAATAACCTTAATTTTTCTTTTAAAAATTTTTTTATTGGATTTCTTATTTAATTACAATACAGATGTCATCCCATTTCTTCATTTCCCCTTCCTAGATACCCCTATCCCATCCCCCTTCCTTCTATATGCTTTATACCATTTTAATTACATGCATGTATTAAGGTCAGTTCTAGGTTGAGGGTCAAGCAATGCAATAGATGTAAATATCCAAGGAACAAGCAAGAAAATGGTCAAAATGGAACAAATGGTCAAAGAAAAAGTAAAGCATTAGACACAATTACATGAACATTCCCATGATTACTGTTTTTAAGGGCTTATAAGGATGACCAAAATATCTGAGTTTACTTTTCTGTCCTAGCCAAAGGTCATTTTTATGTCTGAAGACCATTTCCTTCTTCTAGCATAAAATCCAGATTCCCTTCTGAAATTATTTCTTTGTTCTAGTCTAGATTTCTGCCTGAGATTATTTCTTTGTTCTAGTCTAAGATTTAGATTCATAGCTGAAATTACTTCTTTGTCTAGCTTAATGTCAGATACCTGCCTGAAGCCTACTTCCTTGTCCAAGGCCATTGTCATATTCCTGCCAAGCAGCCCAATTCCTTGTCCTTGGCCCATGTCAGATTCTTGCTAAGCAGCCCCAAAGGCTCTCAGCCTCTTCCCCTTTTTATTTCATTAACAAGACTGAGCCTGTCTTACATCATTCTGACAATAATGCCTTCCTTACCTGTCATGGAACATGCATTATCAAAAGCAATGCACTTATGGCTTAGGTTGGTAAGGCTCTGTGCAGAATCTTATCCATCCTTGGCTTGCCAGCCTGTTAATTTAATAACTCTGTCTAGGGGTCCATTTTCAGTTTCAAGCCATGTACTGGGCTGCCAATATGTTGATGTGGTTAAAGAAAAGCTTTAACATAATGGGCAGAAATAAAAGTATTCCCAGGACAAAAAGGGCTAGCATGATGAAGCTATATATGCCATTTTTGAAGCTTGACCAAAATAAAAATACTGACCCCCAGCCATGGGTAATTTTATATGCAGTATCTACCACATCAACACTCAGCAGAGCAGCATTCTTGAAATTCATAAGTTCCCTATATTTTGTTAAGACCTCCTGAGAGGTGTTAGAATTATGACAAATACACTGAAAGTGTCATTAAACTCCTTCCTAATTATAATGACTACCACTGTAAATTTTAGAAATAACATGAATCTAAACTAAATGGAGAGAAACTTGAAGCAATCCCACTAAAATCAGGGCCTAGACAAGGCTGCCCATTCTTTCCCTATCTATTTAAAATAGTACTCGAATTCCTAACTAGAGCAATTAGACAACAAAACGAGATTAAAAAGATAAAAATTGGAAAGGAAGACGCCAAAATATCACTATTTGCAGATGCTATGATAGTATATTTAAGTGACGACAAAACTTCTACCAGAGAATTCTTAGCCCTTATTTAAAAAAAAAAAAAAAAAAAAAAAAACAAACAAACAAAAAAAAACTTCAATGAAGTGGCTGGATATAAAATTAACTCAAACAAATCAGTGGCCTTCTTCTACTTAAAGGATAAGCAGGCTGAGAAAGAAATCAGGGAAACTACACCTTTCACAATAGTCACAGATAATATCAGATACCTCAGTGTGAATCTAACCAAGCAAGCAAAAGAGCTGTATGACAAGAACTTCAAGTCCCTGAAGAAAGAAATCAGAGAAGAGCTCAGAAGATGGAAAGATTTCCAATGCTTATGGATTGGCAGGATTAATATAGTAAAACTAGCCATCATCACAAGAGCAATCTACAGATTTAAAGCAATTCCCATCAAAATTCCAACTCAACTCTTCATAAAGATAGAAAAAGTAATTCTCAAATTTATTTGGAATAACAAAACCCACAAGATAATGAAAACTATTCTCAACAATCAAAGAACATCTGGGGAAAATCATCATGCCTGACCTCAAGCTGTACTACAGAGCAGTACTCGGGAGAACTGCATGGTGTTAGCACAGAGATGGACAAGAAGATCAATGGAATAGAATCAAAGACCAGAAGTGAACCTATGTACCTAACTATAGTCATTTAATCTTTGACAAAAGAGCTAAAGAGACATTTTCCACATACAGTGGAAAAAAAGACAGCATTTTCAACAGATGGTGCTGGTTGAACAGGAGGTCCGCAAGTAGGAAAATGCAAATTGATTCATTCTTATCTCCTTATAAAAAAATTAAGTCCAAGTGGATCAAGGACCTCCATATAAAACCAAACACACTGAAACTAATAGAAGAGAAAGTGGAGAAGAGCCTCAAACACATGGGCACAGGTGAAAAATTCCTGAACAGGATACTAATGGCTTATGCTCTATGATCAAGAATTGACAAATGGGACCTCATAAAATTGCAAAGCTTCTCTAAGGCAAGGGGCACTGCTAATAGGACAAAATGACCACCAATAGATTGGGAAGAGATCTTTACCAATCCTACATCTGAAAGATGGCTAATATCCGAACTTTACAAAGAACTTAAAAAATTAGACTCCAGACAATCAAATAACCCTTTCAAAAATGGGGTACTGAGCTCAAAAAAAATTTTCAACTGAGGAATATTGAGTGGCCATGAAGTACCTAAAAGAAAATTTCAACATCTTTAGTCATAAGGGAAATGCAAATCAAAACAACCCTGAGATTCTATCTCATACCAGTCAGAATGGCTAAGATTAAAAACTCAGATGACAGCAGATTATGGCAAGGATGTGGAGAAAGAGGAATATTCCTCCATTGTTGGTGGGATTTCAAGCTGGTACAAACACTCTGGAAATCAGTCTGTCTGTTTCTCAGAAAACTGGACATAATATTACCTGTGGATCCAGCAATAGCACTTGTGGGCACATACCCAAAAGACACTCCAACATATAACAATGACATATGCTTTACTATGTTCATAGCAACTTTATTTATAATAGCCAGAAGCTGGAAAAAACCCAGATGTCCTTCAACAGAGGAATGGATACAGAAAATGTGGTACATTTACAGAATGGAATATTACTCAGCTATTAAAAACAATGAATTTGAGAAATTCTTAGGTAAATGGATGGAACTAGAAAATATCCTGATTGAGGTAACCCAATCACAAAAGAATACACATGATATGCACTCACTGAAAAGTGGATATTAGCCCAAAGTCACACAATACTCAAGGCATAACTCACAGACCACATGAAGCCCACAGGGGTGGGGGGAATGACCAAAATGTTGGTGCGTTGGTCCTTATTAGAAGAAGTAACAAAATACTCACAGGAGTGAATATGAGACAATTTGTGGGGCAGAAACTGAAGGGAGAGACCATCCAGAGACTGTACCACCTAGAGATCCCACCCAGATGCAATCACCATATGCAAACAATGTTGTGGATGTCTGGAAATACATGATTACAGGGTTCCCAGTGGAGAAGCTAGAGAGATGAGTGAAGGAGTTGTAGGGGCTTGAGGCCCTATAAAGAGAGCGAAGATACCAACCAACCAGAGCTCCTGGGGTCTAAACAGCTAGCCTGAGAACACACATAGAAGAGCCCATGTCTCTAGCTGTATTTGTAGAGGAGGATGGACTTGATGGGCATCATTGGAAGAGGAAGGCCTTGGTCCCTTGAAGGCTGAATGCCCCAGTGAGGGGGAATTCGGAGGAGGAGAGGTAGGAATAGGTGGATAGATGGGGGCACACCCTCATAAAAATAGGAGGCAGGAGGATGAGTTAAGGAGTTTCTGAGATTGGAAAATAGAGAAAGGGGATAACATCTGAAATGTAAATAAAGTACCCAATAATTAAAAAAAAAGAAAAGAAAAAACCAACCAACCAACAAACAAAAAACAGATTTGGAACTGGCTACAGCAATCAAACATTTGAGACATTTTTAGCAGCAATTTAACATTACCCATATTACTGGGATTCCTTATAATTGTTAAGGACAAGAGACTGTGGAACAGGCCCATGGAACTTTAAAATAATATCTTCATAAAATAAAAAAAAAGGGGGGGGAGATATAATACCCCTGTATACCACAAATTTATTTAAATCATGTTCTTTTTATTTTAATTATTTTTTAAAAAATTTGGAAGCCAAGGAACTTTCTGCTGATTGTCTATGGTGCTCTACAACTAGGCATACTTATGCATAGGTGAAAGGGAAGGATCTACTTGCTGGCATAAGGCATGATCCCAATCAGATATTAAATACAGGGAAGAGGGCATGTTTGTGTTTTCTCTGCAGGATGCTGAGGGATCATGGTGACTGCCAGTGCAATGGGTGAGACATGCTGATGCCAGGACAAAGAATGATGCTGACCTGTGAGCTTGCTGAGTGCCCTGACAATGGTGACTGGGAGACTGTATTGGACATAAGTTCCCGACCCACAATTGATTACCTTTACCTCTGATGGGACAAGCTGCCTTGCCTCAAGTTCTTAGACTTATGGAACAGAGAATCAAAAAGAGAAGTTATAATGCCTTCTTAAATATGACTAGTTATTCAGACTCAATCATGGACTGCTCTAGAAATCAGTCCAATACTGGAAATAACAGTCTTCATTTGGAAGTCTGTTTCTGGACATTTTCAGAGACATATATGGAAATTATCTGCAGTTCTCTATGATGTAAATTAGCAAGAAATAAAGTTGGGGCAAGATCTGGATTTCAAGCAGGTGTTAGCACATGTGTTAAGGCTCTTTTAATTCCCAAGTTAAAAATAATTTTGTTTCTTCTACAGATTTAATGTAAGTGGCATTGATTGTACACCTTCTAATTGTGTTTGTGTTTTGAAATCCAGCATGTCAGTTATAGAGGTCTATCAACCAGATTTTTTTTTTAGTGCCTTGAGTATCACAGAACCTCGGTATTCTAAAAATAGCTTGCAAGGACTGGAAGAATGAGTCAGGCTTTAAGGAGAAGCAAGAGGGTAGTGGACTTGAGCTTTGTACAAGGAGATAAGAATGGATCAATTTGCAATCTTCTACACTTTGACCTCCAGTTGAAACAGCACCATTTGTTGTGAATGCTGTCCTTTTTCCACTGGATAGTTTTAGCTACTTTTTCAAAGATCAAGTGTTCATAATTGTGCTGGTTCATTTCTGGGTGTCTAATTCTATTCTATTGATCTACCTGACTGTCTCTGCACCAATACTGTGCAGTTTTGTTTTGTTTTTTAAATCACTATTGCTCTGTAGTACAGCTAGAAGTCAGGGATGGTGATTGCCTCAGATGTTCTTTGATTGTTAAGAATAGTTTTTGCTATCCTGGATTTTTGGTTATTCCTAACATATTTGCAAATAGCTCTTTCTAATTCTATGAAGAATTGAGTTGGAGTTGATGGAGATTGAATTGATCTGTAGATTGCTTTTTGCAAGATGGCCATTTTTACTATATTAATCCTGCCAATGAGTGAGCATGGGTGATCTTTCCATTTTCTCAGATTTTCTTTGTTTTCTTTCTTCAGAGACTTGAAGTTCTTGTCATATATTTATTTCACATGCTTGGTTAGAGTCACACCAACTATTGACTTTTATCATCTGCTTCTTTTTTTTTAATCTTGAGATAATTTATTTGTACACTATGGAGACCACAATAACCAAATTCACAGTATTCCTCAAGGTCTCTTGCTGGTCCAACAATTCTACTTTATACCCTAGTTTCAGAAACTGTATGAAACACACAGTGAGATTTCCTTCCTAGGCAGCAATTAACTTAATCTAGTATACCTCCTAAGAGTAGTCTTTGGTACCCCTTCTCATTGCATGGTGGAGCTGTGACTGTTTGTCTTATGTTGATAACCACAGTTGTAAGAAGATATGTGCAGGAACTTTTCCAGTAATTTTCATTTCATGGCTCTCCTTCCTATCTTTCAGGTCTTAAGTGCTTTCTTCTCAGTCTTCCATGAAGTCCAATGTACTGTGTATTTTAGAGTGATGATATATATTGGGCATCCACAGTTTATTACTTGGTTACTTATATATGACATTTTGACCAGTTACAAGTGTCTTCATTAATTATATCCAGTGTGCACGAAGCTTCTCTGACTTAATTTGAGAGGCACACAAATCTATATATCTATACATAAATATTTAAAAGGTGGTTTGTCAGGATAACCTTTTATTGAAATATCGGTGGGTTCTTCCACAAAGCATATAATTTCTGTAGTCACAAATTTTTGATTGTATTTAAAGTTTCAGGTATTAGAACTCTCCTGTGTATAAGACCTCATAGTCAATTATACAGCTATTGATTACATATATAACTGTCATTGTAATGGTGGTACATCTTGTCTAAGAGGTCAGTACTGCAGCATTACATATCTAATCCTTGAGGAGATCATTGTGGCATTTTGTTACCCTGAACCTAGGTAAACTATCAGGCAGCAAAAGAGTTTGCTCCTCAGTTGTGATTGATTTATCCACATCTTCCATCCAAAGTAACAGCTACAACAACCAGGTCTCATTTTCTAGTTATGGTGGGAAATCAAGGACAATGTCTCTTACCTGTGTTATTCTTGGTTGCTTTGGGGGAGGGGTCTTAATGACTAATAACTCAAATCATGTGCTGACATTGAGATTTTTCATTTAATAATTTTATCTTCTTAAAATACCTTTCTTCATGCAAGAACACTTTGATTCAATTTTTTTTTTAGGTCTAACTTTTGACTAGTTTATAACCTAGTGGGTTTCCATAAGCCTTATTTATATACCATTAGTTTTGGTTACCTAACTTCTCTACCTTTGTTTTCTCCATATCACTTTTCTCACTTAAACTTTGAATGACAAAAATCTAGTATTACTCCCAAATGAGTTGAACTGAAAATACTCTACCAAGAATGTAGAATACTGCATATTATCTCTTATGCTCAGATGGTAGCTTCAGTGTATGATTAAGTAGAAATACATTTGGGTAGAAGCAAGGTTGTTAGAAATGGGTCTATAAGTTTAGCATGAAGGGTGCTTAAAACAAGTTAAATAGGAAGGTTAACAGAATACATAATATGTGAAAAGGAAATGGGGTAGCTACAGGAAAAGAGAGAAGTGATGACATTTATATCTGAATGGTATGTGCAAACTGTGTGCAATTATTTCTTTAATAATATATTAACATAGCAAAGGTTAAACAAAAAAGAGAATTCTACTTGCATTCTCAAATTTGAGCATATATATAAAATGGTTAAAACCAATGTTAAGACTATTTAAGTTGTTGTAAGTAACATATCCCAGACAATCCTATAAAATAGTGTCCATATAGATAGAAAAACTAAATGTATACAAATCTTACCTATAAATGTGCCAGAAATCTTTGCAGTTTGCTACCTCTTTGTATTTTTTTTCATCTTGCTTCCTTGTAAACTCTTCTGTTGCTCTAGGAGTGTTTTCAGAATTAAGCCCTATCTTGAATACAAAGACATATCTGTAGCATTAAAAACATGACCTCAAAGCAAAATTTTAATAAATTCTTTCAAAATGAAAAATATTTTTCACTTAAATGTAATTTAAATTTCAAATTTCTTTTCTAATCTTATCTGAATTTCAAACTTGATTAATGGTTTTGGTATTAAGAGAAATTTTCAGAAGTAGTTTAATATGTGAGCATGTTTGCTGTTTTAGAGGCAATCGGTCCTTTACATGTGAGAAAACTTTCTATGCGATGGAAAGCAGTTCTACAGTGTTGCTTAATATTCATTACTATACGGAAGAGAAGCTTGGGGAGAATCCTTTTGGAGACCAAACATCTTATTAAGAGCTTATACATTTCAATATAAAAATAGAGGTCAATGAGTATCTTTATAATTCATTTATCTGTCTGGCTGTCTATCTATTATTTAAATGTTTATATATTACTTAGGGCAAACTGATCTAGGTACCAAACTTGTGATTAGAAAGGCAGTTAGCTATGGCATAGTACTGAAACTCTAGACTTCTTTGACTTCAAATTTTAGTAGTATCCATTTGTAGTCAATGTATTACATTCATTCCTACGAACCTTCCTCATTCTCTTTCTCCCTTCTCTACAACTCTATCACTCTTTTACTACCTCTATCTTTCCCTCTTAACTTCCTTTCATTTTCTTCATTTTTTCATTAATTATTTTCTTTCTTTTTTCTTTTTCTAGAAAAAGGGTTGGTTCAGACTCTCCTATTTGCTAGATAAGTGCGCTAACATTGTCCTATATCCCTACCCCTTATTTTGTGGCTGCAGTTGTTGTAAACCTTTGTTGCATAGGATACAAAACCCAGGCCTTTGTATATATGAGGTAAACATTCTACCACAAACCTACAATCCAAATGACTTATATTTGTAAAGCTCCTCAATGATTAAGAATAATGACAGAAAATAAGAAATTCTATATACTATTCAAGCATATGCTCTTCTAGAGAGATGTTAACATATTGTGGTTTTGGTGCTAAATGCAGCTTTATTTAGTTAAAAATGAGACTTTTCTGGAACGTGTTCTGTCTTGCAAATAACTTAATACAAGAGTTATATAACTCTCATTTAAAAAGGATAATGACTTTACTTTGAATCAGCTTTTATTGCCTCCAATATAATTTAGGAAAGTGTAACAAACAATCTCAATTACAAAAAGGTTAACAAAAAAACAGCAGCTGTATTTTATGGTATTTTTCTCAAAACCCAACAACTGTTTCCTCAAAAGGAAAATATGCTTCAGAGTCTGACTCAGTAGTGAGGCAGCTCTCTGAAATTTTGACCTTAGTATACAATGGCAATCAACCTCCTAGACCTTTGCTCTTCATGTACCTAAATGAAAGTAAGTTTGGCTGCTACTCTTTAAATGCTCTCTCTCTCTCTCTCTCTCTCTCTCTCTCTCTCTCTCTCTCTCTCTCTCTCCTTTCTCTCTCTCTCTTTCTGTGTGTGTGTATACACATGTAATTGTTGGAGTGCATGTATTTCTAAAACCAACTCAACCATTTTGTTTTCAATTAAATGTACCATAGTAAAGTGATACATTTTCCCCTAATAGTCAAGGACACTTTATCAATGCTTTTCAATAATTTTTTTAAAATTATATTTAATGTTTTACAGTCCAGTCATTACATCCTTCCTGTTCTGTCCTCCTGTAGTTCCTCATCCCATTCCTCCTCCCTGTCTCCAAGAGGATGTCCCTACCCCCTACCCACCCCTCAACTCTACCAGGCCTTCCCACTCCCTGGGGTTTCAAGTCTCTCCAGGGTTAGGCACTCTCTATCTGAGGCCAGACCAGGGAGTCCTCTGCTGTATATATGTCAGGAGCCTCAGAAAAGCTAGTGTGTGCTGCCTAGTTGGTGGCTCAGTGTCTGAAAGATCTTAAAGGTCTAGGTTTGTTGAAACTTCTGGTCTTCCTATGGAATAACCTTCCTCTTCAGATTCTTCTAGCCTTCCCCTAATTCAACCAAGGCAGTCCCTGACTTTAGTCCTTTAGTTAGGAGTATCTGCCTCTGTCTCAGTCAGCTGCTTGTTGGGCCTCTCAGAGGACAGCCATGCTAGGCACCTGTCTGTAAGCATACCACAGCATCAGTAATAATGTCAGGCCTTAGAGCCTCCCTTTGAGATGGATCCCAATTTGGGCCAATCAGTGGACCCCTTTTCCCTCAGTCTCCTCTCTATTTTTGTTCCTGTAGTTCTTTCAGACAGGAAGAATTCTGGGTCAGAGTTTTTGACTGTGGAATGGGGACCCCATCCCTCTACATGATACCCTGTCTTTCTATTAGAGGTGGACTCTACAAATTCCTTCTCTTCAATGTAGGGCATTTCATTTAAGATCCCTCCCTTTGAGTCCTGGGAGTCTCTCATCTCCAAGGTCTCAGGTATATTCTGGAGGGTTGACTTACCTCCGACCCCGCCCCTCTCCAAGCTGCTTAATTCCATTCATTCTGCTGGCCCTCAGGGCTTCTCTGCTCTTCCCATCCCCAATACCTGACCAAGTTCCCCTTTTCCCCTCGACTCTCCTATCCCACTCAGGTCCCTTGCTGTCTCTGCCTCCAGTGATAGCTTTCTTCTCACTTTCAAGTGGGATCAAAGCATCCTCACTTGGACCCTTCAGCTTATTAACCTTCCTGAGTTCTGTGGATGATATTCTAGGTATTCTTTATTTTTTAGCTAATGTCCACTTAGTGACTATACCATGCATATTTTTTTCTGACTGAGTTACCTCACTCAGTATGATATTGTCTAGTTTCATCTATTTGCCCACGAAACTCAGGATGTCCTTGTTCTTAATAGCTGAATAGTATTTCATTGTATAAATGAACCACATTTTTTATGCATTCTTCTGTCGTGCTACATCTGAGTTGTATCCAGTTTCTGGTTCTCACAGGTAAGGCTGCTATTAACATAGTGGAGCACTTGTCCCTGTGTTATGTTGAGGCATCTTTTGGGTATAGGGCCCAAGAGTGTTATAGCTATAGCTGGATCTTCAGGTAGATCTAGTTCCAATTTTCTGAGGAACCTCCAGATTGATTCCAGAGTAGTTATACCAGTTTTCAATCCCACCAACAATAGAGGAATATTCCTTTTTCTCCACATCCTTGCCAACATATGCTGTCACCTGAGATTTTGATCCTAGCCATAGAAGTTTTTTTTGATATATTCATCTATATATTGTATATATTGTATGTATATATACATATATATTATATATATGTATAAGTATATATTGTATAGATACTGGGTTAACCTCAATGTGTCCATAGCTGTGATTTCTCATTCTATATTATTCATTATTAAATTATGTTATATTTTAAATATTTTTAACATTGAGAAACTTTAAAAATTGCTTTCATTTTGAGGTCTACTTATCAGATATGTAGAAAGTAATATGAAAAGAAAAAACTGTTTATTATAGTTATTTATAAATAACCTAAGTACTTGCAATCAATGTATGTGCATAACAATCAACCAGTATAAATTTTCTAAAATAAAATCTAATTATAATTCTAATGCAAATAAGGCTCTGAATGAGAACCTGACAGAAACAGACAATCTACATATAGGTGTTCCTTTCTCAACATTTTATTTCCTTAAAAGAATAAAACTTACAAGTAAATAGCTTTAAAAATGATCAAGTGTTAAAAACTCATCAGGATTTGGTGTGAATTTCAAAACAGAGAAAAAAAAACCTTACTAATCAGGATAAAATAAGAACTTTGAAATATGAGGCATCCTTAAACACATGATGGACTCACTGGTGAAAAAGGACATAAAACGTCCTGAGAGCACTCATTACTCTATCATCTTAATTAACATAGTCTTAAGAATAATTGAAGAGATTTTTGTCAAATGTTGGAAATTATTTGGGGGTAGATATAGGTCCTATTTTGTTAGAAAGTTTAGGCACTGAGTTATATTTTATATTATAGAAAATATTACATTTTAATTAATTAATCACATTTTAAATTTTATAGGTTTTGAGAATTTTATAATATATCTTGTTATATTATTTTTGTTTCCCAAACCAATCTCAAATCAATTAGTTGGCTAAGAAAAATGCCGACTTATACACACACACACACACACACACACACACACACACACACACACACATTGATTCCTGTTTGGTAGGCATGGGCTGTAGCAAAGGTATCCTGTTTACTACTCAGTGCTCTATAATATTTCAGGGTCTGCAAGTTAGTCAATTGTGGGTATCTATGTTAATTACTGGCTACAGAAAGAAGAAACTTCTCAATGAAAGTTTAATGGTATAATAACCTAAAGATATAGAATATACCAACAAGTCATTAAAGTCATTTTATTGTTCTGTATCTTTAAAAAAAAAATGATAGCAATTGGCTTTCACCAGGTCCCATAACATATTTAATTTCAATGTTGAGACTACAGTTATTGGCATCAGATATGGGTTCTATTTCAAGTATCTGGCCTTAAATATGATGATTAAAAATATATGCAATGCTTCACAAATATGCTTATTATAGTTTCAAAGATGTTATGCTAATTTTCTGTATTATTGTGGTTTTAAGTCCTATAGTATGTCTACAAATCTCCAAGTAATTTTAGCAAATTATTGCATAAAATACTAGACATTCGATTTCTATCAAACTGTATCAGACTCCTTGTATCCTCTACTGTGTGCTAACTCTGAGTTTATTCCAAACTTTGATAACAATTTTCTTTTAATGCCATTTTTCATTCCAGTCAGTAGCACACTTGGATATTTCACACTAGTTAATCATGCTATGCATCTGCTGACTAGATATTTGGATCCATATCAAGTTCACTAATGGCTCCATAGATGAGAATGGTATTACTCATATTTGGAGTTAATCATTTCTAACTTGCTGAGTTAAACACATGGGCTGGTCCATAGTTTCTGTTACATATATAGCAGAGGAGTGCCTTGTTTGGATTCAGTGGGAGGGAATGTGCTTGGTCCTGTGGAAGATTTTTGTCCCAAGAAAGGGAATGCCAGAGAAATGAGGTGGGAGTGTATGGGTGGGTAGAGAAGCACCCTCATAGAGGAAGGAAGACAACATTTGGAATGTGAATAAATAAAATAATTAAAAAGAAAATTACAAAAATAAAATTTTAGCTATTATTTTTATAGTGCTTTCTTCACATTTATTCTGGTGGAATTTTCCATTCTTCTGTCTATTTAAATTTTCTAGAGATTTAAAACCTTATAAATCCAAACTACTATCTTGTAGCATAGGTTTTCTTCATATTTAGACATATTTGATGGCTTATCAGTACCTTGCATATTCAAAAATTAGTTTTATAATTTCCAGTTGTATCTCTTAAGACATTTTGTTTTCTGAATTTACAAACTTTTATTCTTTATTCAAATATTCTGGCTATCTGTTCAAATTTTTATTTTAGTTATTGCTCTTTCCAGGTTCAACTATTTAATTTTTTATGTAAGTATTAGAACTTTAATTATTTTTCCAGTTTTTCTAACTTGTGGAAAAATAACTTGTCTGACCTCTCAGTCCCATTAAATTCACTTCATTTTATACACCCTCTTCTTTCCCCTTAGGTGGATGGGCTGTAGAGATTTTTCTCATTAAGAGTAAAAAAAAAATTTTTTAAATCAACACTTAGAATTCCTGTTCTTTCCAAGTCTTTTAAAATGAAGGAATGTTGAATTTTGTCAAATGCTTTCTCAGAATCTAGTGAGATGATCATGTGTTTTTTTTCTTTGAGTTTATTTATGTAGTGGATTACATTGATGGATTTTCGAATATGGAACCATCCCTGCACTCCTAGGATAAAGCCTACTTGATCATGATAGATGATTGCTTTGATATGTTCTTGGATTCAGTTTGCAAGAATTTTATTGAATATTTTTGCATCAATATTCATAAGTGAGATTGGTCTATAGTCCTCTTTCTTTGTTGGGTCTTGACCCGACCTGCAGGTCCTAGGTTATTCGTGAGGGACGAGGAGGATTACAACCTGAAAGAACGGGCGAGAGAGAGAATGGACTCAAGGAAGCAAATGCTTGTCAAGAGTCATATATTTGGGCACAAAGTGCTTATTTATAATACATTTTTCAAAGGGAGGGGTAAGAGGGATCCAAGTGATGGGAAAGTACAGAATCTTCTTGACCTGTGCCCTGAAACAATGGCGGTCTAACTGCTTACTTCAAAAGATACGGTACACTGCTTTACATCTAAAAATCTATTTGTAACTATTAAGCAGAACCTTGTGGTTTCTAGGGAGATGAAGCTGCAGGGGACATTGTGCAGGTGGGGAGATGTAGGGGGTGAGGGTAAGAGGCGAGGGTCCTGGCTTCTGACAGGGTCTTTCTGAGATTTAGGTATGAGCATAATTGTAGCTTTATAGAACAAATTGGGTAGTGTTCCTTCTGTTTCTATTCTGTGGAATAGTTTGAAGAGAATTGGTATTAGCTCTTCCTTGAAGGTCTGATAGAATTCTGCACTAAAACAATCTGGTCCTGGACTTTTTTTTGGTGGGGAGACTTTTAATGACTGCTTCTCTTTCTTTAGAGATTACGGAACTGTTTAGATGTTTTATCTGCTCCTCATTTAACTTTAGTACCAGGTATCCATCTAGAAAATTGTCCATTTCATCCAAATTATCCAATTTTGTTGAATATAGGCCTTTGTAGTAGGATCTGATGATATTTTTAATTTCCTCAGTTTCTGTTGTTATGTCTAACTTTTCAGTTGTAATTTTATTGATTTGGATACTGTCTCTGTGCCCTTTGGTTAGTCTGGCTAAGGGTTTATCTATGTTGTTGATTTTCTCAAAGAACCAGCTCCTGGTTTTGTTTATATTTTGTATAGATTTTTCTGTATCTACTTGGTTGATTTCAACTCTGAGTTTGATTATTTCCTGCCATCTACTCCTCTTGGGTATATTTGCTTCTTTTTGTTCTAAGGCTTTCAGATGTGCTGTCAATTTGTTAGTGTATGCTCTCTCCACTTTCTTTTTTGTAGGCACATAGAGCTATGAGTTTTCCTCTTAGTACTGTTTTCATGGAGTTCCACAAGTTTTGGTATGATGTGTCCTCATTTTCATTAAATTCTAAAAAGTCTTTAATTTCTTTCTTTACTTCTTTCTTGAAGAACTCATCCTTGAGTAGAGCATTGTTCAGTTTCCAAGTGTATATGAGATTTTCATTTTTTTTTTCATTATTAAAGACCAGCCTTAGTCCATGGTGGTCTGATATGGTACAAGGGATTATTTCAATCTTTTTGTATCTGTTGAGGCCTGTTTTGTGACTAATTATATGGTCTACTTTGCAGAAGGAACCATGAGGTGCTGAGAAAAAGGTATAGGCCCATACCTAAACATAGTAAAAGGCAATATATAGCAAGCCAGTAGCCAACATCAAACTAAATGGAGAGAAACTTGAAGCAATCCTACTAAGATAAGTGACTAAACAAGGCTTCCCACTCTCATCCTACCTATTCAATATAGTACTGGAAGTCCTAGCTAGAGCAATTAGACAACAAAAGGAAGTCAAAGGGATACAAATAGGAAAGAAAAAAGTCAAAATTTCACTATGTGCAGATGATATGATACTACACTTAAGTGACCCTAAAACTTTCACCAGAGAACTCCTAAACCTGATAAACAACTTCAGCAAAGTGCCTGAATATAAAATCAACTCAAATAAATCAGTAGCCTTCCTCTACTCAAAGGATAAACAGGCTGAGAAAGAAATTAGGGAAATGACACCCTTCACAATAGTTACAAATAATATAACATATTTTGGAGTGAATCTAACCAAGCAAGTGAAAGATCTGTATGACAAGAACTTCAAGTCTCTGAAAAAAGAAATTGAAGAAGATCTCAGAAGATGGAAAGATATCCCATGCTCCTGGATTGGAAGGATTAACTTAGTAAAAAATGGCCATCTTGCCAAAATCAATCTACAGATTCAATGCAATCTCCATCAAAATTCCAAGTCAATTCTTCATAGAGATAGAAAGAGCAATTTGTAAATTCATTTGGAATAACAAAAAACCTAGGAGAGTGAGAACCATTCTGAACATTAAAAGAAACTCCGGGGGAATCACCATCCCTGATCTCAAACTGTACTACAGAGCAGTAGTGGTAAAAACTGCATGGTATTGATACAGAGACAGGCAGGAAGATCAAGATCAGTGGAATAGAATTGAAGATTCAGAAATGAACCCACACACTTATGGTCATTGATCTTTCACAAAGGAGCTAAAACCATCCAGTGGAAAAAGCACAGCATTTTCAACAAATGGTGCTGGCTCAACTGGAGGTCAGAATGTAGAAGAATGCAAATTAATACATTCTTATCCCCCTGTACAAAGCTCAAGTCCAAGTTGATAAAGGACCTTCACATAAAACCAAATACACTGAAACTAACAGAAGAAAAGGTGGAGAAGACCCTAAAATACCTAGACACAGGGGAAATGTTTCTGAACAGAACACCAATGACTTATGCTCTAAGACCAACAATCAACAAATGGGATTGCAAAGATTCTGGAAGACAAAGGACACTGTCAGTAGGACAAAATGGCAACCAACAGATTGGGAAAAGATCATTACCAATCCTACATCCGATAGAGGGCTAATATCCAATATATACAAAGAACTCAAGAAATTAGACCCCAGACAACCAAATAACCCTATTAAAAATGGGGTAGAGAGCTAAACAAAGAATTCTCAACAGAGGAAATTCAAATGGCCAAAAAGCACCTTAAGAAATGTTCAACATCCTTAATCATCAGGGAAATGCAAATAAAAATAACCCTTAGATACCACCTCACACCACTCAGAATGGCTAAGATCAAAAATTCAAGTGATGGTAGATGCTGGCGAGAATGTGGAGAAAGAGGAACACTCCTCCATTGTTGGTGGGATTGCAGGCTGGTATAACCACTCTGGAAATCAGTCTTGCAGTTCCTCAGAAAATTGGACATAGCACTACCTGAGGATCCAGTTATACCTCTCCTGGGCATTTACCCAGAAGATGCTCCAACATATAACAAGCACATATGCTCCACTATGTTCATGGCAGCCTTATTTATAATAGCCAGAAGCCAAAAAGTACCCAGGTGTCCTTCAACAGAGGAATGGATACAAAAAAGGTGGTACATTTACTCAATGGAATATTACTCAGCTATTAAAAATAATGAATTTGAGAAATTCTTAGGTAAATGGATGGAAGTAGAAAATATTATCCTGAGTGAGGTAACACAATCACAAAAGAACCCACATGGTATTTACTCACTGATGAGCAGATATTAACCCAAAAGCTTAAAATAGCCAAGATTCAACTAACAGACCACATGAAGTTCATGAAGAAGGAAGACCAAGTATGAATGCATTGGTCCTACTTAGAAGGAGTAACAAAATACTCAATGGAGCAAATATGAAGAAAAGTGTGAGACAGAAACTCAAGCAGGGGCTGTCTGGAGACCATTCTACTAGGGTATCCATCCCAGGTGCATTCACCAAAGGTAGATGCTGATATGGATATCAGGAAGTGCATGATGACATGAGTCTTATATAGCTATCCCCTCAGAGGTCTACCAGAGTCTGACATATCCAGAGGCAGATGCTCACAGCTAACTGTTGATCTGATCAAGAGTTCCCAAAGAAGAATTAGAAGACTGAAGGAGCTAAAAGGGTTGGTGGCACCAATAGGAGAGCAACAATACCAACCAACCAGAGCTCCCCAGGATCTAAACCACCAGCATGGGAGCACATAGGGAGGGAACTATGACTACAGCTATATATATAGGGGAGGATGGCCTTGTAGGACATAGGTGGGAGAAGAGATCCTTGGTCCCATGAAGGCTGAACACCAATCGGGGAGGAATTTGAGGGTGGGGAGGTAGGAGTTGGGGCGCAGGTGGGGGGCACACCCTCATAGAAGCAGGAGGAAGGGGGTGGGTTAAGGGGTTTCAGGGTGGAAGGAGGAATGGGGTAAAGGGATAAAATCCGAAATGTAAATATAATGTAAATAAAATAAAATTTAAAAAAATCAATGCCTAAACTTCTGTTATTTCATTTCAAGAACAGTATTATCTTTAGCAATTTCTATTTTTTATGTGTGTGTGTATGTTAGAATTCATGATCCTTCTAACTTCTGTTAGAAGGTTTCAGATTAATTTAAAATTTTTTACATGTCAGAGGCATAAACAAAAATTTCACATAAGACCCCTTTTTGAAAGTTCCATTTCAGAAACTTATGCCTTTATTTTTCTCACATTATTGATCATTATTTTTTTTCTTTTGGTTTATACAGATACATTGTGTAGGAAAGTCTTTGCCCATTAATTATATATAATTTGTTCATTATATAAATGACAGCCTAAGAAGGCTAAGGTAATTAGTTTCATTAAACAACTTTATGGACACAAATTCTCATATATTTGATTAACAATTTTTTTCTGCATATGCCTATTATGAATTTTCTGAGTGAAATTAGCATTATACTATATTGACAAAATTCACTGTACATCCCTACTTATTCTTTCTTTTTTCTTGGATATCTTATTAATTTACATTTAAGATGTCATCCCCTTATCCCTTTTCCTCTCCCTAGAACCACCCTATCTCATCCCCCCCCCACCTTTTTGCTTTAAAAAAATTTTAATTACATGTAAGTATACATCAGTCTTGATTCCAGGACCAGTGAGTATATCAACATGGTACTCCCACACCTAAACCTCAGAGAATATTGCAGAAGAGTAGTTGGAATAACTGGAATGAGTGTAAGAACAGAGGAATAGAAAGTTTGTTGTAATTTTGAGCCTGCTAGTAATGTCAAAAGCTATGTACTTAAGGGTGTGAGGATGATGTGGAGTATTCTCAAAGAGTATTCTTTGAGATAGGGTGAGGAGAGGAGGTGTGGGATATGGGACAGTCAGAGGGTGAACCAGAAGGGGGACTAAAGTCTAGACTGAGTGTGTGTGTGTGTGTGTGTGTGTGTGTGTGTGTGTGTGTTTAGAAAAAGCTTTTGTACTGTAAATGCTTGTTACTTCAGTGAAGGCAGATGCTGGAGGAGTGAGGTATGAATGGAGGATTGGGGAGAATACCCTCTTAGAGGCAAAGGTAAGAGGAATGGGATGGGGGACTTGCACAGAAGAGACTGTGAAGGGGGACAACATTTGAAATGTAAATAAATAAAATAATCAATTAAAAAGAAAAGCAGCCAAATACAAATAATGTTTACTGCAAGGAACATTACACTTTCTAGGCATTGTAAATTGGATCATCATTGTAGATAAAATGATTATACTGTTTAATTTCATTTATGTCATTGTTGTTGAGACCACAATAGTTACTTTTTCCCATGGAATATCAGCTGACAATTAATGTTTGCAGATTATAATGTATATTTGCTTCAGACGAACCATACTTGTTTTTATCTTGTCATGATTCTAAACTCCCTAATTAGACTATATGATAGCATCTCAGCTTGTTTTTTAAAGACATTTGTTGATGGGGAGCCACTATGCAAGTCCAACCTGACAGATGACACTAGGTCAGATGACTGGAACCAAAATAGTGACAGAATGATGAGGCAAGGCCAAACCTGCTAAAACAATTACCTGCATTTCCACAGCTGGTTAAACACTGCAAAAGGAAAGCCATGCTTTGCCAAAGAGTGTACAGAAAGAAGACACAATATGACACTTCCCATTATCATGTAGGGTTAGGTCTGCAAATAACAATTACTGTTACTATGAATTAATTATACTGCCAATGTAGTTATTTGACAATACATTGAAAAATAATTTAGAGTGTAGCATCTAAGTAAGGAAAATAAATGTGATTCTAGGTGAAATAAGGTAAAATACCACTAGAGCATTACATTCATAGCGATTAACAGTATTTGGATGGTACTTAATTCAAAAACCAAATATTCAACATGAACTATGTGTCAGTTCTGCTCACTGATTTTATTTTTGGGATTTTATCACAATTGTCTTGATCATGAAAGTTCTGTCAGGATGCCAAACTACTGTAATAGTGTTCTTGTTAGAAACTAACACCATCCGAAGCATGGATCAAAGCTGTAGGCAGAAATATAATATTAGTAAAGACTAAATGTTTTCTTTATTTTAGCCTTGGAACACTATTTATATATTTCAAATTAAGTGATGCATTTATAGAAGCATGTACACACCAGTTTATACACACACACACACACACACACACACACACACACACACACACACTGCCTTAGTCCCTGCTCCAAAATTCAAGTGTTTTCATGGTAATGCTATTAAGAAAAGTATATTTTAAATGTTGAAAAGACCCAAAATTTCTACTTTTATGTATGAAAGTAAAGTTTCTAAATGTGGAATTATACAACTCTGAGCAACTTTCACAATCTGAGGACACAACACTCAACAGCGAGGAGGCTCGTTACTGTCTGCTTTATTAAGGAATCTATAGCCCCTGAAAACTTGAAATAGTTTTGTCTGTTATAAATTACATACAAACCTTGTTTTTTAAAAGTAATCCAGTTGTTGAATGATAATATATAAGATTATATGTGTATGTAAATATGCATATATATACACATATATACATATACATGTATGTGTATATATATGTATATGTAGATACACACACATACACACACACACACACACACACACACACACACAAACACTTGTATATATAATGGGCAGATAAGATAGAGGAAGAGAAAATGATTCAGACAAAATAGCCAGAGATCCAACAACCTCTCACCACCCCACTGATCTTCTGGATATTATTTGCTTATAATTGGCTCCTAAGTTTTTATTTGTACCTTTAAAGAACCACAACATTTGTTCACATGTCTGAGGATACAAGGAAAAGTAAATATTTCATTTTCTTAGAAATGGCTTTGCTGCAAGCATCCTCATCTGTATTGGTCAGGATCTGGCAGAGACTCTCAGGAGACATCTGTCTTGGCATCAGCAATAATGTCTGGGTTTGATGTCTGCATGTGGGATGGATTCCCAGGATGCTCACAGCCAACCATCGAACTGAGCACAGGGACTCCAATGGAAGAGTTAGGGGAAGGACTTAAGGAGCTGAAGGGGCCTTATCTGGCATCAATGGGATAGGATTCCCTTGGTCTTATGAAGGCTTGATGTCCCAGTGTGGAGGAATGCTAGGGCAGTGAGGCAAGAATGGGTGGGGGGTGGGGATCACTCTTATAGAAGCAGGGTAAAGGGGAAGGGGATAGGGAGTTTGCAGAGGGGAAACTGGGAAAGTGAATAACACTTGAAATGTAAATAAATAAAATATATCATTAAATAAAATAAGTGTGCCTCTGGTAATATTTAAGCTAGAAACTCATGTGGACACTGTTCTTTAAGAATTAAATAAATACCTTTAAAAGAAAAAAGAAAAAGAAATGGCTTTGCAATTGCTGGGTGCTGCTGCTTCTTCTCTAGCACCTATGGGTATCTTTGAGCTCCTGAGAGCATTCTCCTATCTCCATTATCTGATGTCTATTGAATAACGTTCCCATAAATAACAATTCTTTAATTAATGGTCAGTGTCATTTTCTTTATTCCTTTCTTTTTTGTCAGAGTTATTCTGTAATTTTGCACACACTCCATTCCCCCCTTTATGTAACTCAGTGGGGAGACTAGGGTCCTGTTGCTAGTTTACTCTCATATGGCTTTGGTCTCTATTATAGACAAGGATGCTAGTCTTGTACTAGTAACTCCATCTGCATCTTATATCAGAAGACTTTTTCCTTCTTTATTCAGAAGCACAGGACACACATGGGCAACTTCACACATTTATGCAACCTGCTTGAAGATCACATGTCTTGAGTCTGTCTTCCTGCCTTTCCCAACAGGTAGGCAATACAGACTCCCATCACTAACTCTATGATGTATTTTTTCTCATTTTTCCATTTGCCAAGCAGTGATTTCAAATTTTTCAAAAGCTTGTATTCACTATTGTTTTTATTATTTTGTTGCACTTTCATATTCAGTTCTCAAGACTGTGTTTACAAAGCAAGGGCTTATAAATTTATATTGAATTATATAACTTGAGCTTATTTTTAACTAACTATTTGACAGAGTATTATTGTTAATCATCATAACCACTTCAATTTAGTGTGCTTAGTAATGCTAATTTTTGGTGTATTTCTTCAGAAAAAATATCAAAATGATTATGTGTGCATGATCTATGAATAAATAATAATCTAGTAAGTGATATAGAAATGTCTACCAATATTTAGATATCTTCTTTGTTGTTTGTTTGTTTGTTTCAATTCTAGGTGTCTAACATTGAGACTCTTTTTAAGTGGCAAGCACTGTATTACAAAGCCAAGCTTCAGATCTCAAATAGCCTATTTGTTAGCTACTTTTATCCTTTGGGGATTTCATACCACAAATAACTATGAATTTCAAGGGAGTTTTTTTATCTGAATATTTTGTTCAATAATGTAGCACCTGGATGTAGTGTAGAAAGCATGAAATCAAGCTACAGTTTATCTGACAGAAATTCTTTTTCTTCTTTGCTTTCTGTCATATAGAAAGTTGTCAAGACTCTTAGGTGTAATTTTCTTGTCTGTAAAACATTAGAGTAAACAATATAATGTTTGTAAACTAACTCACATGCCTTTGACACTTTCCGGTAACTTCCCAATTTTCTGATTCCTATTATTGGCTATTTTTGTAATCTATTACTGTGTCTAAAAAACTCTTTTTAAAGTTTATGTGTAAAATATAGTCATCCTGTATTAAAACAGATAAGAAGGGTTTGTGGAATATTATTCCATCTATGAGAAATCCATGAAATTACCTTTTTGTGATGCTGCCTTTCACAGATTAAATCTCCTGGTCTTCGCTTAGGTTGGTTTAAAGCAGTTAATGTTTCCACACACAAGGAACCAGATGATTAGCTGTCTCAAGAGAATAGTCAAATTGCCTATATATCTGGCTCAGTAACTTTAGATGCACACTAAGATTTTCCACTTCAGATAATTTTTTTCTTAACAAATGTGTCTTAAAGGACCCAGGATATATACATTGTCTTCTTTTATTTCATTATGAATAACATCTTTAAGTAGAAAAATAAAAGCATTGGTGTAAAAAATCTGATGGCGATTTGTGTGTTTGCTGTAGAGTGAACGTATGTCTGCTCTGGAATCCTTGTTTTGATTCTCTGACACTGTGGACTGAGAGCATCAATTGGCAACATTTGAAATGGTGTCTTCAATATATGTTATGAGACAAAACTAAAGGTGCTGAAGCAAAAGTTTTATTGAGTTGTTCAGCTAAAACTTCAAAAAGAAATGTTTTAAAAATAAAATTTCTCAATGGAATATTTAACCTAAATTGTTTAGGATTTTTTGGATGCTTAACAATGTTCCCACAAAAGCATAGAGCAGAGAGAAGGGAGGATCAGAATTCCTCTATTTTGTCCAGTTAAATTGAAAGTAGAACTCTGCCTTACTCAGATTTGTATATGTCCATTTCTATTTGAAGTTCAGAAATTTTTCCTTGATAGTACAATTTTATTTGCTAAATTCACAAAGGACATGCCCTCAGGATGATAGAAAGAATAGTAATTGTGCTTTCTGTGTGGCTGCTGACAGGCCATGGATGTGGTACTTGACAATGACTAGAAAAACACAACAAAAACTTAAAAACAAAAACAAAACAATAGAAAAAACGCATATAATGGTTATCCTGCCTTAATTAAAAAATAAAAGAACAAAACAACAATAACAAAACCACCTGAAACAGGCAAGAAAACTGTCACTGAGAGCAGTTGCGCTTTTCTGGTCCCTCACCTGGGCAGCAAAATAGAGCTGATGCTGGTGGTAGTGGCACAGGTGAACCAGTCCCAAGGTCATAAGAGCAGGAGATCTGTCCCCACCCTTTGCCTGGACAAAGAGAAAGAACTGGGTCTGAGTGCAGAAGAGCTGGGAGACTGATCAGCTAAGCTTCCAAGGAGGCCCAGATTTAGTGCTATGAGTTGGGCTACCCCACTAAGCATCACATCCATTAACTTCTGCAGTGCATGAAGGGACTGTCCTACAGACCCAAACCTGGAAGATCTCTGTGACACAGGGTAACTAAAAGATATTTAAGAGGAATCCCTGTGAAGGATCCAGCACTGAGAGTGTAACTGAAGCCAGGGCCCTCGAACCAGAACAATGACTCATTTAGGTCACTTGTCCTAAATCAGCTTATTTGGGCAAAATTTTATTCTGTGTGACACACTGCAGCTTCGATGAAGATGTTTTTATTTTATTTTTTGTTTTCTTTCCTTTTTTTTTGCTGGGAGGAAGTTGCAAGGATGGAGGGCAGATATGAAGGTACAAGGAGATCAGTGGAATTCGGTTGCATGATGTGAAATTCACAAAGAATCAATACATAGCTTTTTTATACCTTAAATATTGATTTATAAAAATACTACACATTCAAATCTGAAAGTAAAAATGAATATTATTCATTCGACTTGAAATATAAGCCCAGGAAAAGCTGCTACAGAAAGTATCTGCAAAGCATTCTTCTGTATTTTTACTTAAGCCTGACTCTGTAATGAATTGTATTTGAAAGGAAGAACAATATTATAAATGTCCACCCACTCACCTCAAAAGACAGAGAATGAAACTCATTTATCTCAATTTCTAGCATGAGAAATTTGAGGGAGAAGTTATAAACTGGTAGGATTTTTATTTATCTGATTTGAATAATAAAAGTAAAATATTATGTTAGGTGTGCATACAAAAAAAGATAACTAGCTTTCCATAAGCAACACATATTTTGGCATAATTACATGATTTTAAGACAAGGTTCAAGTAAACAACACTTGGGCTAGGATGATGTTTCATGGGGCAGAAACACCACAGAAGCACGAGATCCTGATTTTAACTCTCCATGACTATACAAAAAGCCAAAAATTGCCACCTGTGTCTGTAATCTCAGTACTGTAAAAATTGAACAGAACATGGCCGCCATTTCTTACTTTAGCTGGATAGCAGCTCAGCTCTAGATTCACTAATGTGGGGTGTGGACTATAATCTGTGGGATTCTATTAACTCCATTTCTGGAAGTAAATGTTCTTTCCTAAATTACTCAGGTAATTTCCTTGTCACTGAGTGATGCATATAAGGAAAATAAGTAGTTACAGTTCACAATTTTTAGCAAGGATGCAGTATTTTAGCAGTTTATCAGGGGTAAGCCAGAATATGACAAATTCATTTCTTTCTTTCATCTTTCCAGTACATGTTTCTGCACATCTTAGCCAAAAAGACTAATTCGGACAAGGTAGACATTCCTACCCCATAATGATATCTCATCTCTCTAATCTCAGCATTTATAAACTGAGACATCATGATTGCATTTAGTGCCAATATAGGCTATGTAATGATTTTCAAACAACTAGAATCATAGAGGAATAATCTTTTTCAGAAGGGAAAATTTTAAAAATCAAAAACAGAAATGTAGATATTTGTCTAGAAGTCAGAATTTAGTCTATTAAGGACAAACAAGAACTTTTTCCAGTTTGAAACACCATGTCATTGACTTATCCTTGTGCTTATAGCAGAAAAAATAGGGTCTACACATTGAACATTGTCTGTCATTCAAATGACTAGCTGCTATGCTTAGATTTGTACAGGAATGCTGGCAATCCTACCTCAGTTCTAAATGTTTGTGGCCATGTGCCATCTATCCAGCTGCCATTGTCTTTTTATTGTATAGTATATCACTAATCACCCAAATAATGTAAAACTTGTTGACTGCTTTTTGAGATATCTGTGAGGTTTTGCTGCACAAAAAATCCAACTCTCAATCTCCATAATGCTAGGATCAAAGTCATATGTCACCATGCCCCTCCATAAATGTTTTGCCTATTTTCTATCTACAGCACAATTCTAATACAAGATTCATTTAAGAAATATAGTTTATTAAATAAGAACCTTTTTTGAGCTCCAAGTATTATGTTTATATTATGAAATTCATTTATCTATAAGCATAAATTAGCAAGCAAATATATATTAGAATGATTTATTCATATTTATTTATCAGTTGTTCTTGATTCTCTGCATGAACACCATTACCAAAGAGTATCTTTGGTTATACTTTTCTAGTCTGTAGCACTTAAGTTTTACACTTGGTGAATCTGATACTAAATAACTTATTGAGCTGAATATGGATGAAGCATCAGTCAGGATGGAGAGATTATATTATACTAACAGCCACGGTTTATGTCTGACTTAAATGAAGCTTATTTGTGCTCACATCATATAGACCTCTTAATGACTTTGGCAATGTACTTTAGGAACTTGCTCTAGCAAATTGTTGAGTGCAAAAGAATGAAACAGTGACTGTGAAGGAAAGAGATATGGCAAGTAGATACTGCTCTAAAAACTCTTATCTAAGTATAGTACATGCCATTCTTGTCCATTTCCCAGTAGTTGGACCAGGCTTGGACTCTGTGTGAGGTCAAAATGTTAAGACTGTATCTTAGGTGTGCAGGGAGGTAGGAGTGGGTGGGTGGTTGAGGGCACATCATCATAGAAGCAGGATGAAGGGGGATGAGATAGAGGGTTTCTGGGTGGGGGCTAATGGGGAAGGGGAATAACATCTGAAATGTAAATAAAATAGCCAATAAGAAATTAATTTTTTAAAAAGACTGTATCTCTGTATCATAGACTGAGGAAATACTGGAACTATTTTTTGCATAGTGATAAAATTTAGCCAAAAAAAGTAGTCAAAATAGACATAGAAATCAGGAAAGCAGACATCATATGCAAAATAATTTCATTTATTACGTCTGTGTCAAAAATTTTATTCTTTATTTTTAAATATTTTTATGTACTGTCTCTGTATGTTGCTTACGTATGCCTCAAACTAAGAACCCTTGTGTGTCAGCTTCTGAAGTAAGATGTGTATTTGAAATGTCAACACAAGTTTGGCAATAGCTTCTAACTTACATTATTGCTTTTTATTTTGTTTTATTAGACTCAATTTAAATCTACAATACAGATTGCTTCTGTGTTCTGAAGGACACATCACTGTCTTCTACAAATTGTTTCAATACAAAATAACATGATAATTTTATTTCTACTACTGAAAGTTAGTACAAAATAGTAATTATATTCCTCCTATAATATATAGAAAATGTGGAAATTTGTGTAGTCATATATATACACATAAATAAAAATATTTCTTTAAAATTTAAAATAACTCAGTTAACTGGCCATCTCTTTTCATCAAATAAAGTTTCTAGGACCTGGCCTTTGTTATATCCTTAGAGTTGTTGGCCAAAACAGCCCCATTGAAATCCCTAAGACCCAGGCTATTACAAGGAGAGTAAGTTGCTCTCTGCAAACAGAAAGTCCCCATTGCTGAAGAGAATGTTCTCTGTGTTAGTTGGCTTTCATTCACCCCAGTCCCTAGCTTCTGAGTCTTCATTGGTAAATTGGAATCACTGATATTTTGTTTTAAAACAAGACTCACAGCCATTATAGAGAAAGAATGAATGACCTTGGAACATATATCTCTAAATGGGATGACAACATCAAAAGACTTCAATCAGAAATAAAGGAACCCAGCAGAAGTGGAGATGGTAAGACTGCAAAGGTCACATGGGATGGAGGACACCAGAAGAACAAGATCCTATAACTCAACTGAGTAAGGTTCATGACTCCCAGAGGCTGAAGCAGAAAAGATAGAGTCTGCATGGTAGCTTTCAGTAGAGTATGTTTTGGAGCTTACTGAGAATGTGAACAAATGTGTCTCTGATATTTGGGTCTTCTCTTGGGTCTCTTTTCTTCTGATGGTCTGTCTTGACCAACCTTACTATAATTTCTTTTAACTTTTATATTCTGTTTTGTTATATTTAATTATTACCACTTAGAAACTTTCTCTGATGAGACACAGAACAATTGGATCAAGATGAAAAAGGAGGTGGGAAGTAAGTGGAAGAAGTAGAAAGAAGAAAAACTATAATTAAGATATATTGTATAAGAAAAGAATTATTGATTGATTGATTGATTGATTTACATCCCAAATGCTGCTTCCCCTCAGGTTCCCTCTCTCACTGAGTCCCTCTTCTAGTCCCTCTCCCCTTCTCACCTAAGAGGGTGGGACCTCCCCCTGGATATCCCTCCACTCTGGCACATCCTCTCCCACTCTGGCCACACAAGGCAGCCATAATGACTAAGCTGTTTGTCTGCTACATGTGTGCCAGGGGCCACGTTCCAGCCTGTGTATATTTTTTGGTAGCTTTCTGAGAGCTACCAGGGATCCAGTTTAGTTGACATTGCTGGTCTTCCTAAGGGGTTCCCTTCTCCTTTGGGGCATTCAATGCTTCCCCCAATTCTCCCTGATATTCATCCAAAGTTTGGTTGCATCAGTTTTAATCCTCTACTGGACAAAGCAACTCAAAGGACAGTTATGCTAGGCACCTTTCTGCAAACACAAAGAATCATTTTTTTTCTTTACAGAAAAGTCAAAAATTAAGTAAGAAAAATAACTAAGGTCACTGAGTTAAGCTTGAAATTATCATTTTCTCTTATTTCAGTGAAATTAATGTCAAATATTTTATATTGTTCTAAAGTCTCCTTAGTTCTGTCTATTTCTTGTCTATTTATACTTTGTTTATATTTCAAGTCATTTTGCTTTGTTAACACCTAAACACTTGCTATTTGTTCTATCTATTATGTATTTTTCCTGTTTTAGACATATTTATGGGCATTTATACTATGATGACATGCACATCTTACATTATAATTTAATGATGATAAAAACATTTTTATTATTCTTATTTCATTTCCATACTGATTTTATTATCATATTTTCATGAATCAATATTATTGTTTGGTATTCTTATTCCTCTTATAACAACCATCATTCCTAATAATCTGTCTCCTTTCCTAAATGGCAGTCTCAATTCCAAACTATTTATTGAAACTGTACTATATATAAGTGATAATATGTTGTGTTTGTTACCACTTTTTATTTCACTTAAATTGATTTTCTGCCCTTTCCTACAGAACTCTTCTATTTCCATAACCCCTCTACATTTGTAAATGATGATACTTAATATTACATTATTGTAGTATTCTTTATATGTGAATAAAGTTAATCTGTGACTTCATCAAATTTGTTAAACTAGTTGTATGTTGAAATGTATGTAGGATAATTTTGTATCTCAACTACTGTGTTATACACTAAGCATACATGATTTTCTTTCAGATATGTTTTAGAAACAATCTTCATAATGATTTCTCTAGAACCTGTACAGATTATTAGACACCAGTAGTGAAAAAGTGTATCCCTCGCTGCCATGCTTGTAGTGAAATTTTAAGCCAGCAAAATCGCTGTTCTAGAAAAGGACCACATTCAAGACCTTCTAGGTTTGTGAGTTCCTGCTGGAATGCAGACATTACAAAGATATTGAATCCCTCTGGCTTCAACATATAAACATACCCTTGGCACACCCCTTCAGTTTCTCTGGCTGGAACACAGACATGCTCTTGCACTCAACTTTAATCCCAAACAAAGGCATCTACTTGAGGGGCAGACAAAATGGTAAATCAGAGACAGAGAATATAATAAGTCAGAGATAGAATACACCCAACTCTAATGAGAATAGGAAAGAGAACCAACTTGAGAGACCAGTGCAGAGTGAGTCAAAAGTACATACAGGGCAATCAGCTGAATTCAATGAAATCAAGTTGAATCAGTTCAGTCAATGTAGTTCTTGCAGTGCAGTTCAGTTCAGTTGAGCTCCTTGGTGAGTTCCATTCATTTTGTACAGTCTGTATAGGTCAGCAGAGGCAGTTGAAACCAGATAATAAAAAGAAGCACAAGATTAGAACACAATGTCAGAGTTAGTTTGAAGCCAAGTAAAGCAATTCAGTGAGAAGTTGAAAGAAGCCAGACTGCATCAGTCATTTTAGAGAGGAGTTTTTGCCAAAACAGCTGAGTTGAATCAGTCAGTGAGAGTTCAGAAAGAACTAGAAAGTGTGAGTGTATTCTGCAGTAAGTCTCAAAGAAGACAATTAATCTGGTGAATAAAATCTATAATGTTCAGTAGCATCTTTGTTTTCTTCATGAAAGACATTATATTTGTTATAGGATAAATCTTACTGTAATTTTAATTTGTAGTTTCTAGATCAATACAGACATTAAATATTATTTTTTCAGCCATTTTTATTTATTTTTTTCTGTAACAATAGATTGCTACTATCAGTTCATCAAATTCATTTGCCAGTTCTTGCAATTCTAGAAAATTCTTGACTATGCTTTCAGTTGTTTACCTTGTGTTTTCTTCTAGCATTATCAGTATTTCAGGTCTTTCAAATAGGTCTTTGATGAATTTAACTAATTAATGAGAATTTCATTCTCCTATATGGGGACATTCAGCTTTTCACGCAATAGAGCTGTTGGTGCAGAGTCTTCATTTTATTAACTGTTTGCCCTTGACATGCTCTGGAATATTAAGGGTGACTAGCTATGTAGATAAGGGAGATAAATTTTTTTTGGGGGGGGATATAAATTTTGAAAAAAGACTGAGTTCCAGGCATTTTAAATATTTTATATTTCACGGAAAAGAGAAATGTAGATCACAGATAAGATTATCCCATAGTTATTGAATTGATGTTGCTTGAGACCCCCAAATAAGACCTTTGGGGGCAGGAGTAAAGGCACAGAGTCAACAACACAGACTATGGGAGTCAGGCAATTGGCAAAAGCAGACTTGTTTATTGCAGGAATTGTGCAAAACTTTATATCCCGCTCCCAGCATCTCATTGTCTCTCAAGTAGCCAGATGTGGATCTGTGTTTTTCTCATTGGCTTGCTTCATTGTCTCATCCAGAGTTAGTTGTCTCTAACCATGCCTGCAGATTCGAGGTTGACTCAGGTAGGAAGTAGCCAGCATTGTGGCTAGGCCTAGATAGCTATGTTTTCCTCCTAAATCTTCACCCTTTTGTATTTATTTTTGATAACCTAGTGAAAGTCAGAGTTCTTTGCTCCAGCCATATCAGGGGGCCTCCAGTATAGTAGACAGTGTCTATCTTAGGTTGACCTACCAAGCAGGTTCTTACTACTGTCCCTCAAAGAACAGCCACCCCAGAGGACATATCAAAGTGTAAGGAAGGAGTCTAAACAGAGGCCTCATGAATTTCTGTGAGCCAAGCACTAATCGCCTCTCTGGAACGGCCTTGATCTGGATGCTCAAGAGCCATGTGAGTACTTGGAGGAACATGTGTGTTAGATTGAGGTATCTTGTGCTTAGTGGGGGACTTCTGTGGGTTTTTAGGCCACAGTCATATGTCTACAGGGTGTCTCTAGTCAAGGCGGGGCAGTTCTTGGTTCAGTTTCCTGGATGGTCAGTCCCTATGAGGAAATGACAAGTGGACTGAAAATAAAAAACAATGTTCCTTTCTATCTCGACAAACAACACAAAGGAATAAAAGGGAGGCCTACATGCTTACCTTTCACAGGGACAAAACATATGGACATGAATAGGAGAACTTACTGGAAAACACACTGAAGGGGGTACTCGACCATGCCACAGTAAGGGTAAAAGGTCTCACTTGGAGGAATTTAAGATGATAACTACAATTAAAAATATAAACCCAGAACCAAGTGAGCTCAATGTCCATGCATACACAAGTAGAGAGCCCCACATTGGGTTCCAAATGTCACTTGCCACCCCAACCAAGACCTTTGGAGGCAGGGGTAAGAAAGTGCAGAGTCAATGTCACAGGCTCCAGGAGTCAGGCAAGTAGCAAAAGTAGATCCGTTTTATGGCACAAACTGGGCAAATCTTTATACTTCCCTCCAAGTATTTCATTGGTTCTCAAGTAGCCAGATGTGGAGTTGTCTCTTTCTCATTGGCTCACTCCATTGCCTGATCCTGAGTCAGCAGTTTCTAGCCATGCCAGCAGATTCTAGGTTGGCTCTGGGAGGAAGTATCAGCATTATATGCGCCAGCACTGCAGCTGGGCCTACTAATTGATACTAATATCTAAAGACTATCCTATATCATTCATTGAATATAATTTGCTAATGAGTCCTTAACTTGGGAATGAGAGGAAAAAAAGTATCAAATCAGAGGGCACAACAGTATAGTTGGCAAAATGTCAATGAAACACTGATTTTGAAGAGGAAAAAGACTTGGGTTTGTAATTACACATGACTATGTAATGATGGAATTAAGAAGGACACACATCCTGAAATAAAATCCTTCTGTGTTCCAGAATGTGGATCAGTAAATAGAAGAGTAATTGTTTACTATTTATAAGGTTCATCTTTGAAAGAAAGGAGGGGTAGGGAGGGAGGAGGAAGGGGGTGGAGTGAAGAGGGACAGGAGGGGAGAGGAAGGGCAGGAGAGAGGGAGGGCAGGACAAAGGAACAGCAAAGAAACAAAGAAAGAAACCTACCTTTAGACTTATCAAAGCTAATCCAAGTATCTGACCTCTCGAACCATGACATGGTACTTTCAGTATTTTAAGCTAAGTCTGTCGTATTAAACAACAGCGAGATAAACAGACATTATATGCACTATGTAGACAGAGTAAAACCAGAAGAAAAAAGTTCCCATTATGTTTAAGAAACTTTTGCTCTTGATAATTCTAATCTTAGCCCAAAAGGTGTACTCAAAGAATCAGGAGCCATGCTATCTGCTCTTGAAGAAAAAAGTTTACAAACTGGTGTGATTGTTCCAATGGGGAAACACAACCATATGGCAGAGATGTTAGAAGAATAAAATCATGCCAACAGGATAATCAACTATTATTTACATGGCCAGCAACCCTGGAGAACTGGCAAGCAAGGAACATCTCTGCAGCAGCTGTTACCATGGCCCGAAAGCCTACAAAAGAGACTGAAAAGGAAACAAAACAAACCAGAAATGGAACCCCTATGAGATAGTGAATTTGTAAAATTGTGATTTTAGCATGGTGTAATCAAACAGTGCAGAGCCGTCTTGGCAGCTTTGACCATAAGCACAACTCAATGAAAGGTTTGTTATAATGGCCAAATTGAGTCAAAACCACCATGTCCTTACCTATAATCAATCTTTTGTCTTTATAGCTATTCTCTTAAAATTGTCTGGAATTACTCAGGAAACAACATTCTTACTTCTTTTTGCCCTTCCTTCCTTCTTTCCTACTTCCCTCCCTTTCTTCCTTTGTTCTTTTCTTTCTTTCAGTTTCACTTCCTCTTCTTTTGTAACCTATCCCTTTCTTTATTTAAAAAATGTACAAATCACATAAACATATGAGTTTTATAAACACATGTAAACAGGTAAATTATATAGTAGTTTATGATACATACATAGAAAATTAACACTTTATATAGCCATAATATTAATGTGGGTTTACAAGAGAAATTATTATTTTTTGTATGTGCACATGTGTATGTTTCAGTGTGTCAGTATATACCAACATACTTTAACTTACTAGTTACAGTATTAATGAAACCTGAAATTTCCAAGGTTTTGTATTTAGTTAGGTAAATGTCTAGAGAACAATTAAGGTGTGAGCTTAAGAACCTGAGATCAAAGACATCTGATGGTCTGTTCACTCTAAAAGCTAGCAAGCTCAGAATGACAAAAGAGTTAGTGTTTCCATTGTTGGAAAAAGGGAAGAAGCATGCATTGTATCATATAGTCAGGAAAAAAATTACTCCTGAGAAAAGATTTTTGATCCTGTCCTTACCTTCATTGGGCAGGGAAATCCACCAATAATCTTGTTCTGAAACACTGAAATATATCCCAAATCATGTTTAACCTAGTATCAAGGCATCTCTTAGTTGGGTCAAATTAGCATACAAAAAATCAATCTATTACAAAAACACTTTTGGTCATTATTTATATTTTTAAACATTATAAATTAAACAGTTTAAAAGAATAAAACTCACCAGAAGAATTCAATATATCAGCAAACTCCATCATTTAAAAGTATGAATATATAGAGAGAGCTGCCTGTAAAGGTCAGCTTCCTTTTGATCTTCCCTTTGTATCATTCTAAGTCCCAAACTAAAATCTATCTATTTATGTGAACAGATTTCAGAGCAACTGGGCAATTATGGCTGGACAGCAGCCAGCCAAAGTGCACATGCCTAATATTGATATTCTGGAGACTGAGATGTGATCAAAACATTTGAAGGCAGCCTAGGCTTCAATGTTAGATCCTGATTCAAATCAACAAACATATCAATTTTTTAAAATAATGTAAGCCACCTAATAAATAAACATTTATTAACATAGATAAATGTATTTTTAAATTTATTTGACTTAAAATTTCATTTTACTCTAACCTTGCTGATGAGGTTATACAGGTATATCCAGGTATATAAATGATAATTTTAAGAGTCAAATCATAAACTCTTTTTATACATATTTTGGAGGACTCTGATAATTATCTTTATAAACATTTTTTATACTTTTAAAAACAGAATTGGGAAAATTATTAGTAGACCAACCTGATCACATATGTCCTAAAAGAGGCTATTCCCTTTATATTTTTAGACAAATTTTGGTAATACACCTTCTTTCTTTTTTTTTTTTTTTTTTTTTTTCAGTTTGTATCCAATCACTGTCTCCTACTTGGTCCTCCCTCACACAGTCCTTCCCTTCATACTCCCTCTCCTTTTCTGAGAGAGTAGAGGACCACCAGGTATTCCCCAACCCTGGCACATCAAGTCTTTGTGGTGCTAGATGCATCCTCTCCCATTGAGGACAGACAAGGCTGGCCAGCTACAAGAACGCATTTCACAGGCAAGCAAGAGCCTTAAGGATAGCTCTTGCTCTGGTTGATCAGGGCCCAGATGAAGACCAAACTTTATATTTGCTACATATATGCATGAGAAGGGGAAGCTACATGCAGCCTGTGTATGCTTTTTGGCTGGTGTTTCAGTCTCTGTGAGGCCCCAAGGGTCCAGATTAGTTGACTCTTTTGGTTTTCCTTTGAAGTTCTTATCCCCTTCAGAGCCCTTAATCCTTTCATCAACTGTCCCATAAGAGTTCCCAAGCTCCAACCAATGTTTGGCCATGGGTCACTGCATCTATCTGAGTCAGATGTTGTGTGGAGCCTCTAAGAAGACAGTTATGGTGGGCTACTGTCACCAGCATATCAGTGCATCATTAGTAGTATCAGGGATTGGTGCTTGCCCGTGGGTTGGGTCTCTACATGGGCTGGTTATTGCTTAGCTATTCCCACAATCTCTGTTCATCCCCCATCTCTTCATTTCAATTAGACAGGATTAATTTTGGGTCAGTTGGTGTCCCTATTGCTCCACTGGGCTTCCTACATGAGGTGGTCTCTTCAAATTTCATATCTCCACTGCTGAGAGTTTCAGTTAAAGCCACTTCCATTGACTCTTGGGAGCCTTTCCTGTTCTTGGTCTCTGTCATGTCCTCAAGATGTCCCCCACTCCCCATTACAGCCAGTTGCAGATTTCCATTCATTCTCATGGCCAGCTGGCCTTCTCTAATGTTTCTTCTCACATCTGATCCTGAAACTTTTTATTCCCCTCCTATCCCCTCTCTCATCCAATTCCCTCACTCTATCTGCCTCCTGTGACTATTTTATTCTTGCTTCTAAGTAATATTCAAGCACCCTAGCTTGGGCCTTCCTTCTTGTTTAGCATTGTTAGGTTTGTGGAGTGTAGCATGTTTATCCTGTACTTTATGGCTAATATCCAATTATAAGTGAGTACATACCATTCATGTCCTTTTGGGTCTGCATTACTTCACTCAGGATGATATTCTCAAGTTCCACCCATTTGCCTAAATTTCATGATGTCTTGTTTTTTTTTTAATAGCTGAAAAGTATTCCATAGTATTTTATTCATCCTTTTCTTTATCCATTCTTCAATTGAGGGATAGCTACGTTGTATCTTGTTTCTGGCTATTATAAATAAATAAGCCATAAACATAGCTGAGCAAGTTGTCCCTGTGGTATAGTAGGGTATCTTTTGGGTATATGACCAGGAATGGTCTAATTGGATCTTGAGGTATAACTATTCCCAGTTTTCTGGGAAACTGACAAATTGATTTCCAAAGTGGTTGTACAAGTTTGCACTCCCACCAGCAATGAAGGAGTGTTTCCCTTGAACCATACAAATTTTTAAGAATTCTCTTCTATGTGTAAATAGAAGCATCTTTAACACTGTGTGTATCCTGTGATGTTTTCATGATGGTAGCATTTGAGTTATGTTGTAAAATCCAATCATTTAGAAAATAAAGCATAAATGGTCAAAACTTCATCAAAAATGGGCAATAAATATAAGGACAAATATAAAAACTTGGAACAAAAAAAAGCAAACAAAATTAGATTTAAAAAGGCTGTTTCTTCCCAGTAAAAAGAAAGAAATAAAAAATTAAAAAGACTTTTATCATGAAGGGTTGTTGAATTTTGTCAAATGCTTTTTCAGCATGCAATGAGATGATCACGTTGGCTTATTTTTCATACAGATTATTTATATGGTGGACTATGTTGACTGACTCTTGTATGTTGGACCATCCATTTATATCTGGCCTTATGCCTACTTGATCATACAGGAAGATCTTTTGGATGTCTTCTTAGACTTGGTTTGTAAGTATTCTATTGAGAACTTTCATATCTTTGTTCATAAGGAAAACTATTGGTCTGTAATTCTCTTTTTTGTTGAATATATGTAGGGTTTATATATCAGTGTGACTCTGGCCTCATAAAATTAATTTGGAAATGTTCTTACCATTTATATTTTATGATGTAATTTGAGAGTATTAGGAAATTAATCTACCACATACCCAGCTATGCTACTCTTGGGAAGATATGCAAAACACTCTCAATCTACCATAAGAAAACATGCTCAACTATGTTTCTTGAGATTTTACTCATAGTAATGAGAAACTGGAGACAAACTGGATGGCTCTCAAATGAAGAATGAATAAAGAAAATCTGGTATATTTACACAAATTAGTATTCTGCTGTTAGAAAATAAATGGCATCATGAAATTTTTAAATTTGCCTGCAAAAAGGTCAAATTAAAAAAAAAATCCTGAGTTGAGTGTGTCAGCACATATGCAGAAACACAAACGTGATATATGCTCAATTATATAAAGCTATTAGCTTTTACGTAAAGAATAATCATGCTACAATCTACATAACAAGGCAGTCTCTAAGGGGACACATGAATATCTGGGGAAAGGTGAAATAGACTGATTTTGTGAGTGGAATGAGGACAGAAGAGATCTGGTGAGGGAGGACAAGATGGAAAAATAGAGTTTATAGAGTGATAACTGAAATTTTTATGTCTTTATAAGGCACTGTTGAAACCTAATGCAGTGAAAACTTGGAACCTATCACAATAATATTAGCAGAATACTCCTAGTAATGAAGAATGAGAAGCCTGAAATGGCCATCTTCTGAAGCTAGGCTAAGCTTCCACTGTAGTGACTCAGATACCAACTCAGACACAAATTTAACCCACTACCTGCCCTGTCTAAAGTGTGTGTGTGTGCGTGTGCGTGTGCGTGTGCGTGTGTGTGTGTGTTTGAGTGTGTGTGTGTTTGGTGGCTCAGAGGTTATATGAGTGGTCAACCAATGACTGGTCTAACTTGAGGCATAAGCCATAATAGGAATCCCATTCCAAACACTGCCTGCCTGCCCAGGAACAAGAAGCTGGATGGCAAAGAGACCTAGGACAGAACCATACATTATTAACCAAACATACAAATAATAAAAAAGTAAAACAAACAAAACAAAAACAAACACAAAACAAAAATGAAAACAAAAAAGACAACAAAATGATTCTTAATGATATTCTGTTATACTTACAGGTTGCTGCCTATAATGAGCACAGATACAGACACCCACAG
Organism: Arvicanthis niloticus; assembly: GCF_011762505.2. Classification (NCBI taxonomy): domain Eukaryota; kingdom Metazoa; phylum Chordata; class Mammalia; order Rodentia; family Muridae; genus Arvicanthis; species Arvicanthis niloticus. The sequence goes on from NC_047659.1 coordinate 72,576,510, forward strand.
TCAAACATTAGGTGGAGCTCAGGAAACCCAGCAGTAAGAGAAGAATTATAGAAGTCAGAGGAATCTAGGCTACCAGGAGAATATAGAATCAACTAAGCAAGGTTCACAGGGGCTCACAATCTTGGAGCTTATGTGCTGTAGTTGTTTTGCTTGAGTTTTTTGTGGGACTCCTAAAAGTGGGAGTCTTTGGCTTTTTTACCTGTTCTTGGGGCCCCTTTCCTTGGTTGCCTCCTTCACTCTTGATATGAGGAACTGTTCCAGTTTGCATCTTGTTATGCCATGTTCTGTTGATATACTCAAGAGGCCTGCTCCTTTTTGAAAGCAAACTGAGGAGTAGTGGATCTGGGGAGAGAAGGGGTGTCTGGGGAATTGGGAGGAGTAAAATTAGTAATGACTGTGCTTGAGATGTATTGTATGAAAAATAATCAATAAAAAGAAAAAGCAGGTAATATAATGATATCATTAGAACTGTGTGTGGGTGTTTGTGTATTACTCTACTCTCACAGTATAAAAGCTAAAAAAGACTGTATATATAAATGTATTTTTAAACTTTAAACATAGAAGAATACAAAATTATGTTAAATATTTTTTTTCCTAAAAACTAGAATCTAGAAGAAATTGGTAAAGGAGAAGAATATGACCAAAATGGATTTAAATTTAAATTTTTTTAAATAATAAAAAATATAATAAAAATCCAAATGAAAAATAATCACAACCCTTTTTATCATGTAGTTCAAAACCTTGTACCTGCCCTAATCAAATAATGAAGAAAAATTAAAGGATTTGTTGTGGTATGAGATGATATTTACATTTTATCACCTGAATATCTTCAGAACAATGTTCTAGATTCTCATCTCTATGCATCCTATTTGAAATACCATGCTTTATTTTAATTTTTTCCACTAAAAAAATCTTGTTCAAGAATAATTAAATACACTCTTGTAAGGTTGCATTTTAATGGTCTTTGTGCCAAGAATTTTAAATATGAAAAATACTTTGCTATCATTAATGCCTTTTGTGACACTAATGGAACCCATGAAATGCATTTTCATTTAGTCATATATCTATCCTAAAATCTGATTACTGTTACCACTTTGCTTTCTTAATCTCAAATGTAGAAGGCATTTTATTCTAAGAAAATGTGTATTATGAATCAGAACACAGTGTTAGACACTCACCTCATGTTTTCATTCATCATAATATGATTTTTCAGATGTCTACCATTAGTGTATTATTTCATGAAATAATTTCCAATAAGAAACACAATATATCTTCCCTTAGGAAAATAACTACACTAGTTTTAAGATAGTACTTTTTTTTTCTTTTTTGACTAAGGTCTCTCCCATTGAGTCCTGAGGGTCTACTCTCAAGACTCTGGTACGTTCCAAGTGGACCCATTCTAAGCAATACTGGGGAGAAGGAACTCAAAAAGTCCAACTCTAGCAGATAGACAAGGCCTCAAGTGGAGGGACAGGATCACCAATTCATAGTCAAAATTTCTATCCCAGAACTGTTCCTGTCTAAAAGAACTGCAGGGACATAAATGGAAAAGAAACTGAGGGAAGGGTGGTTCAATGACCAGTCTAACTTGGGATCCAGCTCATGGGGGTGGGAGCACCAAGGCCTGGTATTATTACTGATATTATGATGTGCTTACAGACTCGAACCTGGCTTGGCTGTCCTCTGAGAGGCCTTACCAGCAACTAACTTGCACACAATGATTAGACTGAAGTTGGGGACCCCTATGGTTGAATTGGGTAAAGGATTTAAAAAAAAAAAAAACTGAAAGGTATAGCGACCCCGGGAGAAGACCAGTTGTCTCAATTAACCCAGAACCCAGGAGCTCTGAGAGACAGAGCTACCAACCGTAAGCATACATAGGCCATTCTAAGGCCCCTGGCACAAATGCAGCAGAGGTCTGCCTGCTCTGGCCTCAGTAGGAAAAGATGTACTTAATCCTAAAGAGACTTGAAGCCCTAAAGAAGGGGGAAATCTAGTGAGGTAGACCTTATTTTCTGAGGCAAGGGGATAAGGAACTGTTGGTGAGGGGCAAGCCAGTGGAAGAAATGCCTGGCATATACATATATAAAATAATTTTTTAAAAAAAGAATACCACTTTTTAAAACTTTCTATTGGATATTATATTTATTTACAATACAGATGTCATTCCCTTTCCCCTCCCTAGAACCCCCTATCACATCCCCCCTCCTCCTTTATGCTTTTATACCATTTTAATTACATGCATGTATTAAGGTCAGTTCTAGGTTGAGGGTCTAGCAATACAATAGTTAAGGAACAAGCAAGACAATAAAAACAAATAGTCAAAGAAAAAGCAAGGAATTAAACCAAATTAACTGAACACTCCTATGATCATTGTTTCTAAGGGCTTATCAGGATGACCAAAGTATTTGAGCCTGCATCCCTTCCTAGCCCAAGGTCATATTCATGTCTGAAGACCACTTCCTTGTTCTAGCCTAATATTTAGACTCCTGCCTGAGATTAGTTCTTTGTTCTAGCCTAAGATTTAGATTCCTGCCTGAAATTACTTCTTTTTTTGTAGCCTAATGTTAGATTCCTGCCTGAAGCCTACTTTCTTGTCCTTGGTCAATGTCAAATTCTTGCCAATTAGCCCAGTTTCTTATCCTTGGCTCATGTCAGATTCTTGCCAAGCAGTCTCAAAGTCTCTCCACCTCTCCTTCTTTTTCATTAACAAGAGTGAGCCTGTCTTAGGTCATTCTGACAAGAGTGCCTTCCTTACCCATCATGGAATATGCATTATCCAAAGTAATGAACTTATGTCTTAGGTTGGTAAGGCTCTATGCAGAATCTTACCCATCTTTGGCTTGCCAGCCTGTGAATTTAATAACTCTGTCTGGGGATCCATTTTCTGCTTCAAGCCATGTACTTTCGCTACCAACACCTGCTTGGACATTCTGCAAGACTCCCAAAATAATACCAGATCTGGAAACTCAATATAAAAACATATAAGCCTGTGGGGACATTTACATGCAAACAGTAACACATGATTTTCTCAAAGCTTTGAAATCTTTTGTGTTCAGTTTATCATGTCATTGAAGGATTAGATATATATTCTGGCATTGATCTTCATATAGAAGAAGCTTCATAGAGAAGCCTTGGGTTGCTTCTCTATGTCTTTCCAGAAATTTTGAGTCAGAGATGAAATTTCTCTGAAAGTATAATCATTGCTATTGCTTCAGTACAATGTCTTAAATCTATGTATGCCATGAGACAGTGTTTCATGTGTTACTGACCCATAGAAGTAAATACAACTTTAGGATACCCAAAAATCTTACCTACAATGTAACTGAACAAACCCTGGATGGTAATTTAAGTCATTTCTTAATATTACATTGAATCCAAACACTTCACTCTGAATCTCTGACATGTGACCAGCTATATGGCATCATGTTGGAACAGAATAGCTGTAGAGTGACTTGCAAATTCAACCTACTAAGCATCATGTTTTTTTCTCACTTTATGAAAAATAAAAACGGTAAATTTATTTACATTTAAAGCATGTTCCCCTCACAAAATACCTCCCCCATCACTCCTCTTCTTTTCCTTTGAGAAGGTTCCCCGCCCCCCGTATTCCCTACACTGATGCATCAAGTGTGCATGGTTATACAAATCCTCTTCCACTGATGCCAGACAAAAGAGCCTTGAAGCCTAAGGTGCCAGGGCCTCTTTCAGGTCCTGTATGTTCTTTGGTTGGTAGCTCACACTGAGAGCTCCCAGGAGCTCATGATAGTTGACTGTGTTTGTAATCCTGTGGAGTTTCCATCTCCTTCAGGGTTGTCTATCTTTACCCAACTCTCCTATAAAAGTTCCAGTTATCTGTCTAATGTTTGACTGTAGGTATCTGCATGTTTCAGTCAGCTGCTGGGTAGAGCCTCTCAAGGGACAGGTCTGCTATGCTGTCTGCAAGCATAACAGAGAATCAATAGAGTCAAGAATTGGTGTTTGCCCATGGCATGGGTCTCAAATTTGGCCCTCCATTGGATGGCTATGCCTTCATTCTCTGTTCCATCTTTGTCCCTGCATTTCATTTAGAATTGAAAAATTTTGTGTTAAAAGTTTTATGGGAGGCTTGGTGTCCTTATCCCTCCACTGGTGGTAATGCCCGACTACAGAAAGTGGCTTCTTCTGATTCATTGTGCTCACTGTTAGGCATCTCATCTAAGGTCATCTGCATTGATTCCTGGGATCCTCTGGCACCCTAGGTCTTGGGACTTCCTGGATATTCTCACAATTCCCCATACCTAGCAGCTATAAATTTCCATTAATTGTCCTGGCCTTCTGGCCCTCTCTCCAGTCTTTTCTCATACCTGATTCTGACCCCACCATTCCCACCATACCTCCTCCCGCCCAGATCCCTCCTTCCCTCTGTCTCCTATAATTAATTTATACCTTTACTAAGTGAGATTCAAGCATCCTGACTTAAGCCTTCCTCCCGGATTAACTTCTTGATGTCTGTGGGAATGTATCATGGGTATTCTGTACTTTATTGCTAATATCCCCTTAGAAGTACACATATGCCATGCATGTCCTTTGGGTCTGGGTTACCTCATTTAGGATAATATTTTCTAGTTTCATCCATTTGCTTGAATAATTCATGATATCCTCATTTATAATAGCTGAATAGTATTCCATTGTGTAAATGAACCACCTTTTCTGTATCCATTATTCAGTTGAAGGACATCTGGGTTCATTCCAGTTTCTGATTATTATGAATATAGCTGCTATAAGCATAGTGGAACACATCTTCTTGTGGTATGAGGGCAATTTTTTTGGGTATATGCCCTGGAATGATATAGAGCAAATTAAATTTCAAAAGACATTGTGAATACCAGAATAGATAAACAATGGTTAAGACAGATAAAAGAATGCAATTTTGGCTACAATAATGATTTTACAAGAATTAAAAATGAAATGTTTAATAATAATTAAAAAGAAATACTGTTAGTGTTTCAATTCAGTGAGTAATAAGATGACCAGAAAGGCATTACATGCCACTGATAGCATCCCTTTATTCAGGAGCTGTTTGTTTTCCTTTATGGGGGATTGCATTATTAATATGGAGACAAATGACAGGTATGATAATAATGATAAAATGACAATGATTATAAATTTAGAAAAATTGATATACAACAAAGGCCTATAAGTTTTAGGTGTGGAGACAGAGAATCACTGAGCATGAAAATGCATGTAGAAAAAAAACTAACAAAGATAACAAAAGAAGGATCCAGATCCTCATCTGATTATTTAAACACATTAATTTCAGTGTTCAAATAAATAAAAGGATAGATTTTGAATAATTAGAAGCATGTTGTACAAATACTATTATATAGGACAATGATAAAAGAATAAAGAATAAACCAATATTCAATATTCATCCAAACAACATAAACAACTATAAGAATACATATTATCCCCCAAAAATATGAAAAATGTTTTATCCAAAAAACTGGTTTAATACTAAAGGTCTATTCTTTTTAAACTGAACAAAAGACATTATGCAGCACACAAATATTACTGCATATTAATTTACACAAATTGGGAATTTAATTTCTGAATATGAATAAAAGTCATTAATAGCCAAAATGTTTGGCAAACACACATCAAATATAAACAAAATTCTTTATTTTCAAACTTTACCATGAATCTCTGGAAATGGAGCTAGTCTGATACCTGAAAAAAAAAGTTGGACATACAATTCACTAGAACATATCAAGACATGAAGAAATCAATCAAGATATATGGCAAGTACTTTAAATAATTTTAGATAGATAGGAAAATATAATCTATTTTAAAGATATGGTAATATAAAATGCATAGTAAAGAAAGTGTACTTGTATTAGATATGGTGATTCATAGAAATGGAGAGTTCAGAAAGGGCCATGCATACAGATGTCAATGATATCTTTGATTGGCAGATCAAGATGGTCATAGTTGACCAACTTCTATTTCTCCTTTTCTAGGCTTGGATCAAGATGAATATGAGTATCATCGAATGTTCAAACACTGTATTGTGCCAGAACTTTCCTCAGAACCATAGCAGAAGATTAAGCTATTCCATATATATAAGTATATAGAGTAACTTAAGACAGATAGTGGACCTAAATAGAAATGATTATAGAGCATAGGTAGGTTTGAGAACATAAAATAATAATATTAATATAATATAAATATATAAATAAATATAATATAAATAGTAATTTGGAAATCATCAAAGTAAAACTCTATTTAATATGTAATGAATAAAATATCACAAGCAAAACATCACATGCATCAGGCCACTAAAAAAAAGCTAATCAAAAATGCAAAAATCCAGGTTTATTACAAATTCATAAAAAGTCATATGCATAAAGGATATGAAAAGGATACAAATCCACAAAGAAAAATAATGAAAAGATTACAAGGATTTGAAAGTATATGCATTTTTAGTTGTTTCAAGTTTTCTGTCATCCAGGCTGTGATAGTTATTAAATCTTCAAAGAAGAATAACATCATAAATGAAAGATGAAACATGGCCAGGACTAAATTCAGACAAGAATAGTGATTAAGCATTCATTAAATGTTAGAACTTTCATTAATAAGTGAAAAAATATACAATGTAATAGCAGCTTTGGTTCAAATATGACCAATTTTTAAAAAGTGAATGTATAAATGTAATACACAAAATAATTTGCTTAGTGTAAGAAGATTATCCACAGTCACATTTTGAAAATAATTATAGGTAAAAATTTAATATGAGTCAAAGTTCATGAAAATATTCGGTAATCATGAATTGTTCACCTATATGATGAAAATTAAGGACACTTGATCTTAAAGTTTTGTGATTTATGCAAAAGATCTATTTGTACATTGATCACATAATTATATATGGAAACAATAACATTTTTAAAGTTGGTAACTTTAAATAGAATTGTGGTTTTTAGATTGATAAATTTATTGCACTGATTTAAATAAAGAAATAATGATAGTAAATTAAATAGTAAAATATAATAATTTTGTTATTTGTATAACATTTATTATAAGAAAGGTGTAGGAGTATTAGTTTATCTCTAAAAAATGATCCATTTCATGGGGGTAGGAGGAGCACCAATCCCTGACACTATTACTGATGTTATGAGGTGCTTACAGACAGGAGCTTGGCATGGCTGTCCTAGGAAAAGCCCTATCATCAACTGACTAAGACTGTTGCAGATACTTGCAACCAACCATTAGACTATAATTGGGACTCTTATGGTTGTACTAGGGGAAGGATTGCAGAAACTGAATAGGAGAGTGACACCATGGGAAGACCAGCAGACTCAGCTAACCCAGATCCTAGGGAGCTCTCAGAAACTGAGCAACCAACCAGGAGCATACCAAGTTGCTCCAAGGTTCCTGGCACATATATAACAGAGGTCTAACTGGTCTGGCCTCAGTAGGAGAAGATGAGTTTAATCCTTCAGCTACTTGAGGCTGCAGGAAATCATGAGGTCTGGTGGGGGTCACCCTCTTGAAGGCAAGGGGGAGGAGAAATGGAATGAGGAACTAAAAATTTTAAAATAAAAAAATTGTCAGTATTATCAAATATTCCAAAAGTTATTCAGAAATGGTATATTTAAAAATCAATGCTAAACATATACTTGTGTATCTGAAATGTGGTGATATACAAAGCTTATAAGAAACTAAAACTTTCAGTACAATAAATATATTTACTGCAATACAATTGCCAATAGATTTAAATAGATGTATTCTGAAGAGGAAATTTACAAATGAATAAGACACACAAACAACACACAGAGAGAGAAATCTTTATCATCACTAATCATCAAGTGATTGTCAATGAAAAAAATTGTGACATATCGGCTCAGCCCATCAAGACTGGTTATTATCTCAAAAGCTAATGATAGCAAGTTTTGAAAAAAAAAAAAAAGGTGTTGAGAATCATCTAATATCTCAAAGTGAAAACTATCTCATACTAAGTGGGATTGCAAATTATAACATACAGTTTTTTCACTTAACCTAGTTTCTCATGTAGCCTAGGCTGACCTCAAACTTCTTATAGAGATGGGCATGACATTGAATTGCTATTTTTTTTTTTGTCTTCATGTCCGAAGTCTTCGAATTATAGGCATTTGAGACTAGAGCCAGCATTACATATATTTTAGAAAACACTAGGGCATTTTTGTTTTTCCAGAAAATTAAATCATAATCCTCATGTGATCATGAACTTCTCAAATAGAGTCAAAGGCAATGAAATCAAGTTGCCCTCCCACATCCCTTTACAGTGTTGTTATGAGTAGGCAATGGAAACATTCTGTGTATCTCATCTTTGCAAGATTATAAATAGAAATCAAATCACTTCCATTTGTGAAAGCATAGATAAGTCTATACTTATTATATTGAATAAGATAAGTGAGGCACAGAAATAGAAGAATTGCTAAATTATACACATAAGAACAGTATTGGATTTGATGATGTCATTGGTTGTCGGGTGGCAGAACTAAGAAAAGGGATGAAAGAAATAAAGAATGGCAATGTGAAAAAAGTTACAGTAACCTAAGTGTAAGACGTTCAAATGTTAGTGAACGTCTTTTTGACTGTAGATTATAATGATGTATTGTACATTTCAAAAAGATAGAAATCAGCATTAAACATAGATGTTGAAATGTCTTCAAAATATGCTATGGAGTTCTTTAAATGTATGCCCAGATATTGAATAACTGGATCACATGATAATTCTATCCATAATTTTTGTGAAAACTCCAAACAGATTTCCACAATGGCTACATGATTTTGTAATTTTACCCCAATTCATTGAGGGTGTTTCTTCATTCCCACAACTCTAGCTGCAATTCTATTTACTATGTTAAAGAAATAGAACCAAACTAGATGCATATGGAAAGATAAATAGATAATGAGAATGTACAAGATGATATGCTGTTGAGCTTTAAATAAAAATGAAACCCCAAAATTTGAAGGATGATGAATGATTCTGGAGCTTTAAAACTGAGGTTACCCAAACTCAAAAATAAAATAAAATGTAAAATAATAGAGGCAGTATGTTCACCCTCATATATATAACCACCCCATAATGCATACTTGTACATATTAAAAATGGTGTACTTATAGGAATAGTATAAAATTTAGGTGACCAGGAGTGATTAATATTAGGTGATGAAGAAGGACAGAAAGCTGGCTAAGAACACACAACATAAAAGAAGATAGTAATACAGAACTAACTACTTTTTTCTAGTTTCAACTCTTTTGTCGTTTTTCGTGGTGAATAAACACATAGATATAAAAGCAGTGGGAGTTGGACAAGGCTATATCCTCTCAAATTTCGCCCTAGTGATTTTTGTCCCCCAGAAATGCCACATCTCCTAAAAGCACCACAAATAGGAAAACAAGTGCTCAAAATTTTTAGCCTATATGAGGCATATCCCATTCAGACAGCCACACTGCCCAATTGCTTCTCAGTTTCTCAGAGGTCAACAGCATTGACCTCTATAGTTGCAACAAAATTTTTCTGTAAAAAAATGGCTATTAAATAAGATAATATTAGGGTGTGGGGAATTAATAAAATTAAGACTACCAAAGTCATAATGGCATAACTGGAATTTTTTGTTGTTGCTATGATATTATAAAGGGTAAGATGATGGCTCAGCTCATTCTGCATTCTGCCTTTATTAAAACAGTGCACTGGCAACAAATCCCACCATTGGTTTTAGAAATAAGGGTGCAAATATCAATGTAGTAACATCAAGCAATTAAGTTCCTAGCATCATTATAGATGATTTTAAGCCAACAAAAATTCTACATGAATTTGGAAGGTATCTAATGATTCTTAGACCCACATTCTACAACTACTATACTACAGTGCATTGCATTCAGAACTTGCCATAAAGGTACAATATGCTATGAGATTTGACAGGAAAAGGAGCTCCTATTTTCCAATTTGATAATTAGCATTGATTATATAAAGCACTGTCCATTCAAGGAGCAACAGAAAAACATCAATGTCCTCCTCTGTAGTTATTTCTAAATTCTTTATTTATTTTCTCTGTAATTTGCATAGCTGTTAAAGACGTACTATTAATCCAATTTTACAGCTTCATAATTGGGCTATTTCATAGAGGAAATAGAAACCTTTTATTCTGATGACGAGCATTTTAACTTAAAAATACTTTTGTATAAAATGTTAATTTCTGTTCTGAGAAATTGTTGCTTTGGTGCCATTTCCAATTAAAAACATAGTAGTTGTTCTAAAGCTCATTTTCACACACCGATCAAAATCAATGACAGTAAAATTTACCATTTGGCATTTCAATCAAATCAGCAACTGTGCTTCCACTGAAATCAGTTTTTTCTAAGCACGTTTAGTGAAGTGACAAGTAGCTAGGTTCTTTTCTAGAATTTTAACTGGAGCTCACATTTAACAATAGTATTCAAATACACTGTAAACACCAAAGAAAATAGTTTTTTAAAAAAATGTTTTCTATAACTTTAAAGTAACTGATTTCCCTATTCTATCCTTTAACTTCGCCTTCTCCAATATAATATATCCTTCATTAATCTCAGTGTTTAATATTCCATATCCATGTTACATTATTAGGTTGGTTTGTTTCTTGTGGTACTTGCTCTAACTTGAAGATTAAATTTTGCATAAATGTAATATATCCAAAAATAATAAATGTCCCCAGTAACCACTTTGTTATTCTTTCAGAATTCTCTTTTTTGGAAAAACTTTTCCACTGTATTTTATTTATTCTTTGAAAACATTTTGCACTCATATAATAGATTTTTTTCATCTCCCCATCACTTCCACCCTCTAGATCCCCCCATTTTTTCTGAATAATAATAATTATTCAGAATAATAATAATTATTCTGAATAATAATAATAATTATTATTATTATTATTATTCTCTTCTGAATAATAATAAATAAATCTTCTTCTGAACATCATTTTCTCTCTTGTAGTTGTGACTTCTTTAAAATTGTTCAATATTTTAAACTTAAGGGCGTAAATCAGAGTCTCTATCTGGAAAGTGGTAATGTAAGGTGATATAAGACTCCTAATTTTAACATGAGCCCTTTTTGTCCTGTGCTATATTCTGTGATATAATGTACATTAAACAGTCAAAAACTCTCTCCTAAAGCAGAAGAAACTTCAGCATTATGCAGATATTTAAGATATTGTGTTATAGCCAGAGAGATGAAATTGGGGCTCAGACAGCAGCCTGATAAGGCTGTCTCCTTAGAGGTCCCCCAGAGTCTGACATACCCAGAGGCAGATACTCACAGCTAACCATTAATCTGATCAAAGGTTCCCAATGGAGAAGTTAGAGAGTAAACTGAAGGAGCCTAAAGGGTTGGTGGCCTCATGAGGAGAGCAACAATACCAACCAGCCAGAGCTCCCCAGGGTCTAAACCACCAGCCTAGGAGCACATAAGGAGAGACACATGACTCCAGCTGTATATGTAGGGGAGGATGGCCTTGTTGGGCATAGGTGGGAGACTGGGAGACGAGGTCAATGGTACCTTGGAGGCTGAGCACTGAGTGGGGGGGGGGATCTGAGGGGGGTAGGTGGGTAAACACCCTCATGGATGCAGGAGGAGGGGGGATGGGATAAGGGGTTCCTGGGTGGTGGGGGGAAGGCAGTAAGGGGATAAAATTTGAAATGTAAATATTATATCCAATAAAAGAGGGGAAAAAATAGAAAAGCGGTTAGAACCCACATCCTTAGTAAAATGTCAGCCCTCTTAAAAAAAAACTATCTTGATAATAAAATTTGTTTTGAGAATTGTATATTGCAGAATGATCAGCCTTGGTGTATCTGCTCAACAAGCAAGCTGGGCAGACCTGTTCAAACCTCTGAGGTCCGGGAATTCCATCTGGAGGCAGTGAAGACACAGAATCAGAGGCTTATCAATTTGCTCTTCCCCCAACTCCTCTTCTAATATCTCAACGCCCATAATCAGCTTGAAGAAGCTAATGAAGAGTCAGCGGCCCTATTCTCTGGGCTTGGGGACTAAGGTGGTAAATGTTGGGCTGTCTTTCTAGGGAAAAGTAGTGGTTTTGTGGGAATAGAGAGGATTAGCTAGGGTTTATTGCATAGCCATAACCTATTAGTAGAAATCTGTAGTATTAGTATCAAGATGAAGATATAAATTCTTAAATGGCACCAATTTACTTTGATTACAAATTTTAAGGTTTTCATTGGTACGAGCTTCTTATTGATATAAGAGTGAGATAAATATTGTTACTCTCATAGGCATTGTACCAGTATAACACATTTAAGAATACAAGGCTTAGACCCAGTCCTTCTTTAACTTTTTTAACTGATTTGAGATGGTCAACCAGTGAGTTAAGGGACAATAGCAAATTCATGGGTTGGAGTTTATTGTTAGGGTGTTTTCTATGTTTTATTTAGAAATAGCTGAGTGGAGTTAACAAGCAACAGTCCAGATTACCTTACATGGATAGTTGGTTTTCAAAACATCAGAAATCCACAGAATTGACATGACAAACATTTCTGTATTAATGTTCATTTTGATTCGAGACCTGTCTGCTCCTGACAGCTTCCTATATTGAATTCTAAGAAGAAATTGAGCATCTTTGGAGTTACTCCAGTTATGGTAAGACAGCCACTAGACAGGAATTGCCTCTTTCCTTCTACAGACAAATTACTGTTGAGAAAAGGACACACTTGCAGAATAGTCGACTTATTATATCTACCTAGACAGTGTAATCAGCCCTTAATAATTCTGCAGCACTAAGGTCTGTCAGATGATCCTGGGCCAGAAGGTGGAAGAACAGATGCTCCAAAGTTTTGTAGTAGAGGGAGTGTCCAGGTGTTCAGAGGTCTCTATAAATTGGCTAAGTTTTAGAAGCTATGCTTTGTGCTTCCCACAATTATAGTTAACTCAGTCATTCTGGATTTCTGATGGGGTTGAAAACTTATAGCCTCATAGCCAATCCTGCTATTTACCTTGAGAGAAAAGATTTGAGTGGATGGTTTTCATTCATCCTAAAGCCAGGTTCAGAACTAAATGTTTTAGTTCGGATAGATGACAGAGGTTCTGGTTAGTCAACAAAATGATGGACTGGGTATTAGGACTACCTTGTACCTCACAGGTACAAATTGGCATAATTATGCTCTAATTGTATTTTGAGAGAAAAGTTTTATTTTAACAGGAAGGGTGATGTGTAGGAGGAGCTAAGGTGAGAGGAGTACTGAGAGGAAGAGAAGGAGTAAGAAGAGGAGGAGAAGAAGGAGAGGAGAAGCTTGGTGATGAAAGAGAGAAAGAGGGGGGAGACAGGGAGGCAGATGTTCATGTATCTCCACCAGTCAAAGATAGTTGATATATCTAGGTTGGGTAGTGGGTTACACCTCTGATTGAGCAATACCAAACTTATAAAGCCTATGATTAACATTTTTTAAAAATGTATAAATGCAAAAAGGAAAAGGGGGCATGGAATAGGGGTTTTCTAAAGGGGGGGATGAGGAAAGGGGATGGCATCTGAAGTGTAAATAAAATATCTAATAAAAATGGGGAAAAAAAAGAAATTGTTGCTCATAGTACTTGTTTTTGCAGTGGACCCTGATTAATTTCCTAAAGCACACATGATTACTTGAAGTTATATGTAATTCCAGCGGACTATTATAATAATAATTCAGACTTAGAGAAAAATAAAATATCAGGTAATAAAAAATATTATATTGATTATATTAACACAGACCCAGAAAGACAAACAATAAATGGTTTCTACCTCCAAATCTTCCTAACTCAATGTATAACCTGGACTTTCCCTCAAAAACAAACAAACCAACAAACACACAATCAAAAAAACGAACATAAAATGAGGAAAGTTAAAAGGGGTAGGGAAAGAACTTTAAAGAGGGGAATAACAAAATACATGCAATATGAAACTGTCCATGAGAAGAATGGGGCAAAGTTCATAACTGAAAAAGGACAGGGAAGAGAGATAAATAATACAAAGTATGCTTAAAATAGCCATTACAATAACTTTATTTTATATTTGAAACATAAAGTATAGTATATATACATGTAAGATCATGTAGAATGAATAAGTTTTATTTTGGAATATATATATGTGTATATACATATATATATATATATGTATATACAAAGGAATATGTAAATATGTAAATATGTAAATATATATATATAAAGGAATATGGAAATTGATGCAAATATGTTAAAATCCCAAAATTTAAAAATAGTATTAAAATACATATACGATTTATATAGTGAAACTATGTTACTTGGGATGACAATTTCTTAGCAAAGGTATCATAGATAAATTAAGTACCAATGCCCTAGTTACAGACATTAAAAAAAAAAAAAACTCATTTAAAATGTCCAGATGATACAAATGCATCTCACAGCTTTGTAGCACATTTTTATTTTTCTTGGTTGCTTTCCAGAAGTGGAAGGTGAATAAATCTAGCTGAAAATAACATGCATTTGATACAGGACTAGGAGGACATAATCAGTATCTGACTTGAAATTTTCTTTCATGAAGACTAGTAGAGATATTACTAAAAAGTGATGTGTTACCTGCCAAGAAAGAAAAACATTCAATACTCCAAACCATTAGTAATGCCTATGAACCACTACAAAGACCAAAATAGCAAAATATCACTAAAGGTGTAATATTGACATTTATACATTTGTGGTCACCAACAAATGTGTAATTGCACATAGGACCCTACTCAACCTCAGAAAAATTATGTTGAGTTCTGTGAACACAATATATAACCTGTAACTACTGGGAATATGGCTCTTGGAGAACAAGATGTTACTGTCACTTTCCCTAAACTCTTATAATTCCTAACTGCAGTCTGAATGCTTGTTCTTATACCCACATAATTTCTCATCTCTCACCAAGGAAACTAGTATTTTAGCTGATGGAGGTCATTATAGAGAGTCATAACTAGTCAATATGCAAAGAACTGTTCTATCTACAACAGAATCCAAATACTCAAATCTCAGAACATCTCATGAGAGCAAGAGAAATTAAGTGCAATAGATCCAGGAAGTCTGCTGCAAGACTGTGTATCTAAATAGGATCAGGAAGCACACCCATGAATTGTCAATAATATGGCTGCCTAAACAAGCCTAAGTAATTTTAACAGTAGTTGCGTTCTAGTGTGGATTAGGGAAATCTTATAGTATCCTTCATTTACATGAAGAGCTACAGAACGTAATGACTACTAGGAGAGAGAATACATTTCCCATCAATGAGGATGATAATAATCAGCTCTAAAAGCATATACATACAAGGAACACTAAATGGACTCAACAAGTTGACTTTATATTTAATTGAAAAATTACACACACACACACACACACACTGTGCGTGTAAAAAAAAAAAAAAAAAAAAAAAAAAAAAAAAAAAAAAAAAAAAAAAAGAAGCCATGAATTTGAGAAGGACCTGGAGAGATACATAGGAGGGGTTGAAGAGAGGAGATATAGGGTGACATGATTTAATTGTATTTTAATTAATGAAAATATATTTTAGATGATAAAGCCAAATGAGGCACCTGTTTTTGATGAGTTTCACATTAACAAAACAATCTATAAACCTCTAAGTACTAGATAAAGTTGAGCTTGTGTACATAAACATCTCTCTGGTGATGGCTGTCAGATACTGCCTGAAATGATTCATTTCTTCCAACTTACCTAACAAGAGTATATAAGCTAGAGATAAGAAATGGGATTTCTGAAGCAGGATTAATACATTCAGCACAAAAGACTTATCTCCCTGATTTTATTCTCACGTTGTCAACAATTACTTTAAATATTACTGCTTGAATGAGACACTAGACTTTTTTAGCCACTCCGTCACCACATGGACAAACAGTAAGAACAGATTATAGATTAATGTAGTGGGCAATTTACATGCATTTCTAATGAGTGGAGACTGCCTTCTTTCCATTGGTTGGCACTCCCACAGACAGCAGTCTGCTAATGATGGCTAATTAAATTTGTGTAATCCTGCCATTTTATTGGAAGTGACATTTTATCTGCATTTCTCATGTGGCTTCTTGGTGGTTCAGTGTTATAAGAAATACTTTCTCTCAGCCAACATGATGTTTGTCATTTTTCTCGAATGGCAGTTCCCTCTGTTGGTAAAAAAACAAAGCAAACAAACAAACAAACAAAACCAAATGTATCCTACCCCTATATATCTTTGACACTCAGCATATAAAATCAAGGATAGCAAAATGATATCTGATTAATCAAACAGGCTAATATTCAAAATCCATTTTCAAAAATCAAATAATAGAACTGGATTGTTTTCAAGGTGGAAGAATGACTTAAGTATCATCACTTAGGATTGTACCTATTCTTTAAACAGAGGAAAGTAGATGAATTTTAAAGTATTATATTCTTATTCTTAATATAATATGAATCACATTCATTATAAAGTAATAAGGATAAAATTCTAGATATGCTATCTCTGATAGACATTATTTTATATTTTAATCAGTAAGTAAAATATCAATACTGAATACAATTCATATATAATAAACATTTACTTTAAAATTTTGCAAAATTAGTTTTTAAAATTAGTTTAAAATGATGATATATAACCAGGCATGATATAACAATATGGAGACAGAAGCAGAATGACCTCTGTGTGGCATACAGAGTATTCCCAACCAACCAGGGCTATAGAGTGAGAAAGAGTATTCAACCCAAAAGTTATAAAATAAAGATATATTATGTGATGATTTTGTTTGTGCTTTTTATTTAATTATATTTTGATAAGTTCTGTTTTTATTTACAGAAGAAGAAATTATATTTCTCATTGTTCATTTTGGGAATGTGTCTTCAATTGTCCCATCAAATCATGTCTATTTTTTTATTGGATATTTTATTTACATTTTCGATGCCATCCCCTTTCCCCATGCCCCCCCCCCCCAGAAAACCGCTATACCATGCCCCCTTTTCCTTTTTGCATTTATACACTTTTTAAAAATGTTAATCAAAGGCTTTATAAGTTTGGTAATGCTCCATCAGAAGTGTAACCCAATACCCCACCTAGATATATCAACTATCTTTGACTAGTGGAGACACTCTCTATTTCATTACCTAGCTTCTCCTCTCCTTCTTCTCCTCCTCTCCTTACTGCTTCTTTTCCTCTCAGTACTCCTCCCACCTTGGCTCCTCCTACATATCACCCTTCCTGTTAAAATAAAACTTTTCTCTCAAAATACAATTAGAGTATAATTATGCCAATTTGTACCAGTGAGGTACACCATCATTTGTTGACAGAACCTCTGTCATCTCTCCTAACTAAAACACTTAGTTCTGAACCTGGCTTTTTTTTTTTTTTTTTTTTTTTTTTTTTTGCATTAGAATGAATGTCAGCTGAAAACCATCCACTCAAATCTTTTCTCTCAAGGTAAATAGCCAGGATTGGCTATGAGGCTATAAGTTTTCAACCCTGTCAGAAATTCAGAATGACTGAGTTAACTAAAATTGTGGGAAGCACAAAGCATAGCTTCTAAGACTTAGCCAATTTATAGAGACCTCTGAACACCTGGACACTCCCTAAACTACAAAACGTTGAAGCATCTGATCTTCAGCCTTCTGGCCCAGGGTCATCTGACAGACCTTAGTGCTGCAGAATTATTAAGGGCTGATTACTCTGTCTAAACATTTCATTTTATTTAGATGTATATTTGAATATATATTTCCATGTCCAGTATGCACACTCTGTTTCTTACTAAATGTCCTAACTACATCAGAACCCCCAGCTGACTTTATCACAGATGAAGCCCATTCAGAAACTCGTTTGCTTACTTGGTTAGGAAATATCTCTTTGTCTAAAAAGTGGTCCCTATTAAAATACTAGGCAGTGTTTTTCACATCTCACATATATTTATGCAATTTGTCTGTTAAACGCCTTCTAATTAGAGATATAACTTTAATCTCATCTTAAATTAAAAAAAAAAAAACAAATAAAATGGGTCTGTTCTAATTCTCCAGTTGTCTAGAATGAAGCAACCTCTTTGTACTCCAGTCACACATGCACAAACATTTATTACTGCTTTTCATCTGTTTAATAAAATGCCTGTGTTTTAGTTGAAAGATAAAATAAGTAGTAGCATAACATTAGTGTAGACATGGAAGTTCCAAATTATTATGTATTTAGCCTAACCCTATTGGTTTTGTTAAACCTTGGAAAGCTTAAATATACCCCCTCCCAGAAAGTACTTTGCTGTGTCATGTTTCCTACTCTGTTTGTGTCTGACAAGATAATTGAAGCATAATAAAACTCTTTTAATATAAGAAATCAATGACAGATAAAAATATGAAAAAATAATCTCAAATGTCAATGAGAATAGCAGATGATTTATAGTCATATAAGGAAAATACCTATACCAAATCTGTGTTGACATCTTGTTCAGTTGAGCACCATTCATCAGAAAAGCTTTTCTAGGATAATTTTGAGCATGAGATTTTCTTGTAAAGATGAAGGACCTCAACATAAAACTAGATACACTGAAGCTAATAGAAGAGAAAGTGGGAAAGAGCCTTGAACTCACAGGCACAGGGAAATTTCCTAAACAGAAATCCAATGGCTAATGCTCTAAGATCAAGAATTGGAAAATTGGACCTCATGAAATTTGAAAACTGCTGTAAGGCAAAGAATATAGGACATTGGTAAAAAAAAATAATAATTGGTAAAAAAAACACCTTCACTATCTCTGCATCTGATAGGGGGCTAATATCCAAAAATATAAACAACTCAAGAAGCTAACATTAAAACACCAAACAACCCAATTAAAAAATGGGGTATAGAACTAAAAAGAGAATTCACAACAGAGGAATCTCGAGTGGCTGAGAAGCACTTAAGGAAATCTTCAAAGCCCTTAGTGATGAAGAAAATCTAAATCAAAATGACCCTGAGATCCCACCTTACACAATTCAGAATCTCAGGTGACAGAACATCTTGGCAAGGATGTGGAGGAAGAACACTCCTCTATTGCTGGTGGAATTGCAAACTAGTAAATCCACTCTGAAAATTTCCACAGAAAATTTTAAATAAATCTAGCTATGCCACTCTTGGGCATATTCCCAAAAGATGCCCCACCATGCTACAGGGGCAACTGTTCCACTATGTTCATAGCAGCCTTGTTTGTGATAGTCTGAAGCTAGAAACAACCCAGATTTCCTACAACAGAAGAATGGATACAGAAAGTGTGGTTCATTTCCACAGTGGAATACTACTCAGCTATAAAGAACAATGACAACATGTATTTTGCAGGCAAATGGATGGAACAAGAAAATATCATCATGAGTGAGGTAACTCAGAACCAAAGGACAAGCATTGTATGTACCCACTAATAAGTGGAGGTTAACCAAAAAAGTACAGAATACCCAGGATACATTGTATAGAAATAAAAAAAAAAAAAGTTAAGCCATAGAGTCCAAGAGAGGATGCCCCGATCCCACTTGAAATGGAGAAGAAAGCAATCACAGGACGGGGTAGAGAGGGAAGGACCTGGATGGCACAGGGAGTAGGAAGGAAAAAGGGGAAAACAATCAGGTATTGGGTAGAGGGATCAAGACTGAACCTCTGAGGGCCAGTAGAAAGAATGGAAACAGTCAACCTGGGGCGGGGGAGGAGTGGGGAGTACCTCCAAACTGTACCAGAGACCTGGGAGGTGAGAGATTCTCAGGACTCAAAGTGAGCCAGAAGAAAAGGTCCAGTGCAGGCCCAAAGTGAGATCCAAATCAAGGGGAGGCCTTACAGCCTATAAATATTACTGAGGCTATGAAGTGCTCACAAAAAGGGACCTCACAAAAAGGGACCAATCATGATTGTCCTCCAAAAGACCCAACAAGCAGCTGAAATAGTCTGATGCAGAAACTGCAGACCCCTGTGGTTGAATTAGGAAAAATGTGGAAGAAGCTGAGGAGAAGGATCACCAGTCTCAACCTGGACCCCAGAGACCTCTCAGACATTGGACCACCAACCAGGCAGTATACACCAACTGATATGAGCCCCCCAACACATATACATCAGAGGACTGTTGTACTGGGTTCAGTCAGAGAAGATGCACTTCACCCTCAAGAGACTGGGTGCCCCAGGTAGTGGGGAGGTCTGGTGGAGTGGGTGTTGGAAGAGGTGGAGATATCTTTGTGGAGATTGGGAGAAGAGGTAAGAGATGTGAAGATTCAGAGGGTGGACAAGGAGGGGGATAAAATCTGGAGTGTAAAAAAAAATAAATAAAATTAAAAAAAATAATGGACAAGAGATGAAGAAGCAGCCATGTGAGTGGGTGTGTGTGTGTGTGTGTGTGTGTGTGTGTGTGTGTGTGTGTGTATGTGTGTGTGTGTTTTCAGCATCCAAGTTTCTCTTTTATCCAAAGAAAATCTAATTGAGGTACTACTGGAGAGAAATGAAGATATATCAGGAATATGTATTTGATTGGCACTAAGTTAAGGTTTATCCTCATTTAAAATGATTTAGTTTCAGTGTCCAAAAATTGGGTTTGTGCCTCCCCAAGTACAGGCAATGCTCCAAGTAGATAATGATCTTACATAACACACACACACACACACACACACACAAACGCATACAAACACACACACACAGTTGTGTATTAATGATCTGATAAATACAATATTTCATGTGTCAATATAGTCCTATAAAAATATTTTTTAACCAAGTGATTAGTTTTGTTGCTTTTCTTCATTAAATTAGCTCATTCGTATTGTGGTACCTTCAAGAAATATGGACATTATGCATCTACAAGTGCATAATATTTATCCCTATAGTAGTATATAGTATATAGTATAGTCATAGTATATAGTAGTGTCAACCTATTTATCCCTCAAGAGGAAATCTGCCATCCTGAAAATTACATCTCTAGATCTCTACATAAGACTAACAGTCTGCTCTTCTCAAAGTGCCTGACAGTCCAGCACGACTCTTAAAATACATAATGAAAGCAAAGTTTCGTACTTTTGTTTCTGTTTTGTTTTATTTTACTCTTGAACTACTGTTTCATTCTCTTGCCATAGTGAATTATAATTGTCTTACTTCCCAGATAACTTTTTAAACTTTATTTTTAATAATTTAAACAAATTTATGTTTACCTATCAATATTGATTTTTATAAATATTATTTTTATCTTAATGTTTATTTACTTGTTTTAAAACTATAATTCAAAAATTGATTATACATTTTATTATCTGGAATTGACCCCAAAATGTCATTTTCTCCATATGTAGTTACTTCAAAACAATATTATTTTGTAGAATGACTTAGCAAATTATGAAAGCCTCTATGTAAAAGTGATTACTGAAACATATCAAATGGGTCATTCAGTAGAGATGAGTAAAGACTGCTAATGAACAATCATATCAATGATTTTTTAAAAAAAAAATTTATGATTTTACTAGGAAAAACATTCCACAACTCTACAGAGGAATTCTCTCTAGCACTAAGTTGAAAATTAAACAAACAGACAAAACCACTCCCTCCAATTTTATAAATGAATGCCTGAATTTTATTAAAAGGCCATAAAATTGTCTCCAGCTCTACATAGAATTTTCACTGATATCCAAGAAGCATAAGCCTTGATTATTTTCAGAAATGAAATTGTAAAGGGAGGGAGACACTTGAGCAAAATCACTTCAAAATTCTTATAGGCAATTTTACAATAAGTACTCAAAGTGTAGTCACATTTACGAATAAAATTTGAAAGCAAATTATTTCAATCAAAGCTTATTAATATTGTATTTGAATTTAGTAGTCCACAACATTGAGTTTATTCCTCCATTCATTTTTAGTGTTTCTGATTGCTAAATTAGTCCTGTAAACAACATTATAAAAAGCTAATCTAGTGGAATATTAACAATATATGATAGAGGAGTGAATATCAATGACCAATTCATGATGTTAATCAAGTATTTTAATGTCTTTTCAGTAGATATGCTTAGAAAATCACATGATATCACAATAAGCATAAATAATGGAACTGGGGTTCTCCATAAACATTTTCGCCAATTCATTGACATCCTTTGTTCCCATTCAAAATTCTCTCACACCATTGAAGAAAACATTAGTTACAAATAAATAGCATGTCTTCTAGACTTCTATCAAGGTGCAACTTCAGATAAGGGTATAAATAGTTTTATCTCGAAAAATATATTAACGGCCTTCTGCTAGATCTTATTTCAGATAAATTCCTATTACTTGTAGGCATTTTCTGATTTCTGTTAGGATGGCTTTTAGAAACATGATTATCTTTTTTTTCAAGTGACAGATTCATCTGTCAAGCAGTATCCCCAGCGACATATATATATATATATCCTTCAAAATAGATCAGAAGTAAAGTAACATGGAATGCCCTTTTCTCAAACTGATTCCATTTCCTGACTCACCTACTTCCCTTTGATTGTATGGCTTATAAGAAACCTTATAAGGGTAAAGAATTGACCTTACACATTTTGACATTCCTTAAGAACCTTATTATTTTCTTATTCCATATATTTTGCCATTGTATTGAATACACTGAAAATGCACCAATACATATACATGTCAACTAAACCATACCAATTTTTCCTAAATATAAATCACATTATGACTTATATATTCATGTGATCCATTAAAAATACTCAATTTCATTTGCACTGATACATACACAGACACACCACTAAAGAAGACACACATATAAAACTTGTGGCTTACATATGCCTTAAAAATGATAAGCGTATCTTAATTATCAGAGGAGTGGAAATGAAAACAATATGATGAAATATATACTTGCAAGAATTGTGAAAATTAAAAATGTTTGCAGCATCTAACTCAGGTGAAGCTGTGGGACCAGAGAACGCTCACTCTATGCTGCTGATAATGCAAATATAAGAGTCCTGATGTTTTCTAACAGTTCCATGTACCATTTTTTAAAATGTGAGGTTTTTGTTTGTTTGTTTTTCAGTGAAAGATTACTAAATTTTATTACTGTTTAAGCAATTGACTTTTGCCTTTACATGCAAAATGGAAATGTAACCAGTAAAACATAATTTATAACTAGTATAGGAACATTTTAGATAAAAGAACATGGAAGCCTAAACAGTTATTCTTCATCATCAGTTGCGTAGATACTAACAAAATGCAATTCAGATGGAACTTTAAAAGAGGGGCAAGATAATATTGAATATTGTTGGCACAATTCAATAGATTGAAACGTTATTATTTTTTTTTTTTTACAAAATTCTGAATCCCAAAAGTTTTATAAGGATCTTTTATTTTTGCATAAGGTGAAGTAGGCTTGGATGTTTGTTTTGTCTGTACTTGAAACTACATAGTCCATGGTTACAAAAGCAGCAGTTGGAAATTGAATTCTCAATTTTAGGCTATTAGGAAACACAAAGGGATGTAGAATGAAGGATGGATGCTTGCCTGGTACTAAGCTGCAGAATACCCCTTGCACTAGAGATGAAATGATTCCATTCAATTCCAGTGCTGAATGAAGTGAGAATGGAACCAATAGAATAGCAAATGAAAACAGCTGTGTTTTACTGCATCACAGACAGTTGGGACATTCAGCTGCTGATTTGTAATGAAAATGGAAATTGTAAGTGACAGGCTGATGGTCCCTTATAAAGCAAATATTTGGAAGCTGCAGAGGTTCCCGTGCTTCACGAAAGGCAGCCATCTGATCCACCTTTTCTTTTATGCACAGTTACTGAGTTTTCATCCCACTATGGAGATGCAACATTTCAACATGCAAAGGAGTACATTCCACTGGGATCAGATTAAAACAGTGTCTCACACAATCCAAAGTGAACATAGAGATTTTCTAAATTGTAATCCAAAAGCAGTAATTACTAAAATCATCCTCAGTTCTAACATTTATAAGTGACCCCTTAGAAGACAGAGCCCTATTACTTGTTAGTGCCTACAATAAGAGGTCCTCAAAGTAACCTGCCAAAAAACTTCATTTCTCAAAGGGTGATCCAGAAACCTGCCCTTTCCTTTCTTCTCTTTTGATCTTACCTTATGTTTTCACTGTTTAGCCACTGCATCTTAAGGCCTTGTGACTCACTGACAACACATGGATGTAGATGGCAAGGATGAAAGATTTATACTTTAGTTGAATGAGCAATCAAAAACGAATAAGCTTCATACCAGCAGAAGTAACAACATTGTCTGCATTTCTGGGGTGTTATCAATATCTCAGAATAACTTTGGCACATAAATGTGCTTGGGTTCTGAAGACATAGTTTTATTTCAATCTAGTAACAGTAGTGTCCATTTGCTGTAACCCTCTTATTCTTCAGTACAGTGGCAATTTGGCTCACAGGTTGGTCAAATACATATTACCTTGCACAGTAAATGCCAACCATTTTCTCTAACATTCAGACTTGCAGCTGAATCTGGACACATCGTCCACATTTTTATTACCCTCTATGATATTTTTTTACAGAAGCTTATTTATTTCTTACAATGTTAAGACAAGTAAAATGATTTTTGTAACACCCACAACAGCATGTACACATACTTAACATGCTGTAAATAAAGTATAATTTATTTATATTGTCAACTTGGCATTGCGAGTCTTTCTAGTAGATATAAGTTCATCTTCTTTTAAAATTTATTTATCTCTCATACATTAAATCCGAATCATAGTTTCTCTTCCCTTTACTCCTTCCATTCCCCCACCACCCCAGATTCACTCACTCCTGCTGTTTCTATTCAGAAAAGAGTAATCCTATCAAGAATATCAACCAAACCAGGCATAAAAGTTTCAATAGCACTACGAATGAATCCTCATTTTATGGTAGAAAAAGGCAGTTCATTAGGAGGAATGCTTAGTGCAGCTCAAAGTGTCAAAAACACCCCCTCGCTCCCACTATTAGTGTTCCCACTATTAGGATTGTATAGGTTAGAACACCAATCTATAGAATTATAATATATTTGTAGGGGACTTAGCACAGACCCACATAGTGTCTGTGATTGTCACTTCAGCTTTTGTGATCCGTGATCCGCTATATGCCCTGCTTAGTTGATTTTGTGGGCCATACTCCCATAGTGTCCTAGACCTCTCTAGCTCCTACAATCCTTCCTTTCCCTCTTCTTCAGGGATCCTCAAGCAAGTTCTTCCTAATGTTTGGCCTTATGTCTCTGCACCTGATCACATCAGCTACTGAATGAAGCCTATCCGATGGTGACTAGGCTAGGAACTGATCTTTGGATATAGAGAAATATCATTAGGAATAATTCCATTGGCATTTTTATTAGTTGTGTTTGGTTCTATCTTAGGTCTCTGCGCCATCCAGCCTTTGGTTTTATGTCATCCAGGCAGTGTCAGGAAGAGGCTTCTTTCATGCCATGGGCCTCAAATTGGACCAGTTATTGATTGTCCACTTCTCCAAGTTCTCTGCCACCTTTATCACCAGCATATCTTGCAGGGAGGATAAATTGTAGATCAAAGGTTTTATAGCTGAATTAATGTTCAATCCCAGCATTAGACATCTTGCCTGGTTATAGAAGATGATCGATCCAGGTTGCTTCACCCATTAAAAGGAGTTTTACAGTTTCTAGCTATAATGCATAAAGCTGCAGTAAATACAGTTGGTCAAGTGTCCTAGTGATAGACTTGAACATCCTTTGGTTTTATGCCTAAAAGTGGTGTACCTGGCTTTGTGTCAGATTGAGTCCCAATTTTCTGAGGAACCACCATATTGATTTCCTCAGTGGCTATACAAGATTACATTCCCATCAGCAATGAAGGGCTGTTCTCCTTCCTCCTTGTTAGCATGAGCTAGCATTGATCTTAGCCATGCTGACTGGTATAAGATGGGATCTCAAAGTTGTTTTGATTTTCATTTTTCTGATGGTAAAAAATGATGATCATCTCTTTGTTTCTCAGCCATTTGAGATTCATCTGTTGAGGATTCTTTATTTAGACCTGTATCCCATTTTAATTTGGATTATTTGACTTTGTGATGTTTAGTTTCTTGAATTCTTTGTATTATTTCAATAATGTCCCTTCTCAGATGTAGATCTGTGAAAATCTTTTTATTTTTGGTGGCTACTATTCTGTCCTTTTGATTGTTTCCATTGCCTTAGTTTTTTAGTTTCATTTCTTAATTACTGATCTCAGTTCCTATGCCCCTTTGAGTAAAATTCTCTTACTATGTCTTATTGTTGCGGTAAATCTCTCGCCATGGACTACCAATGGGCGAGAGATTTACCGCAACATCTTATGTTAATAAAAACCTAGACCAATACTGTTATCTACCAAAAATTTTATTTTTTTCAATAAATTTGACTTGCAAGATACTGAAGTATGTCAAACTGGAAAGGAGAATATCAATGAAATGTCTGCATTAGAGTAAACACTATTAAAGATTAACTATGAATATATTATTAAGCAAGATGTAAACATGATGACAATAGTTGGCATTCACATCATAAACAGATTGATGGAAAACTGAATATATTGAGTTCAGGAGGGTAAAGGTAGGTATGGATACTCTGTAATGAACAGAGTATTATAACGCAGTATCGGACACAACATAGGTACCAAATAACCAAAAAAAATGTATAAACCTTTTTGGAAACAAAGCAAAATGTGAGCAGAGGCATAAATCTTTGGAAGTACTGAAGTTTTCTTGGTGATAAGAAATAATACTTTTGACTTTTATTGAGAACTGGTACTGAAGAGAATTTTGGCTAATGTATTTTGGAGTTTTGTATTAAGTCTGCAAAGGAAGGTCAGGAACTCAGATGTCGACATAATTTTAAATCTAAGACACTTTAGCATGACATTTAGCACAAAACACTTTCATTCTTAAACAATAAGAGACAGGGTTAAACCAAGACCTTTTGAAATATAAATGCAATATATCATAATAACTTCACTAAATACAATTTTTTAAACACTTGGCAATTGTAGGCTTTTGCTACTGTCTTTATCGATCCTTTATATTTTAAATATAGTTAAATAATCAAAATCTTCTCTTTCCTCTCTCCCTTTCTTTCTTCTTTCTATCTGTTCTCCCTCCCTTTCTCTCTTCCTCCTTTCTTCCATTCATCTTTCTTTCTTTCTTTTCTTTCTTTCTTTCTCTCTCTCTCTTTCTTTCCTTCTTTATTTTTTCTTTATCTTTTTCTTTTTGGTGATGGTCCAAGTATTTATGTTCTTGACTGGTGTGGAGTTATTTACTAGATCATGGGCAAGTTATGCATGACTACACCTCTGAACACATGAAGGACTTCTAAAACTTCTATACATGACTCCCCTTGTGCCCTAGATAATTTTATACAACCATTGCCGTAAAAGTGTATAATTAGATATGTAAATACAATATTTACTGATAATAAATCCTAACCAACTTTAGTTTAGGTTACAAAATTTTACTAATTATTATGAGAAAAACAAATACAACTATTCTACCAATATATTTGTTTTTTCCTTTTAATAATTAGTACATTTTATAAATGAAATCATATCATTTTTATAATAGACTTATTTGTTTTTCCAATGTTTACTTATTTTGCATATAATTTGATCATATTTTTTCCTTCAGTTCCTTCCAGATCTTCCCACACTTGCCTCTCTACTTAATGTTCTACTTTCATCTCCCCTACTTTCTCATGGACAACATAAAACAAACACTGTTGCAGTTGCCAAAAGACACTTGCTGACAGGAACTTGGAGTGACTGTTCTGTCAGCAACTGACCAAAACAGATGTTGATGCTTGGAGCCAACCATTAGACTGAGATCAGGGAGCCTGGTGGGGAAGCTAGAAGAAGGACTGGAGGAACAGAGGGTTATTGTAACCCCATAGGAAGAAAAACAGCTCTCGGGAACTAGACTACCAACTAAGGAGTGTACAGGGAGGGATTCATGGCTCCAGATACATACATAGTGGAGGATGGCCTTGTCTGACATCAATGGGGGGAGAGGCCCTTGGGCTTGTGGAGGTTTGATGCCCCAGCATAGGGAGATGCTAGAGCAGTGGGACAGGAGAGAGTGGGTGGGTGGATGAGCCCCCTCATAGAGGCAAAGTGGAGGGAGGAGAAGGCAGATTTGGGATGGGGTTTTGTGGAGTGGTAACAAACAATTGGTATATTATTTGAGATGTAAACAAATAGATTGATTAATAAAAAATTAAATAAACTGCCAAGTTTGGAAAAGAAAGTAAAAGACCAAATACTTGTAGTGAAGGCATGTTGTCTACTCATGGTTCTATCTTTCCAGCTTAGTTAATTTGTCTTGATCCAAGGCCTATCATAAGGAGGCAAAATAAATACAATGAAGGTGGTTTTATTAGCTTCCTTGATAAAATGTGTATCAAACTAGTGCATAAAAATGCATATATGTATTATATTTTCCATATTTCATCAATGTGTGCTTGAATATAAATATTGATATTTTTATATCTTAGAATTTTTCTTATGAATAAATGTTTACATTTTCTAAGTTAAATGTTCAACTCCAAATTTCATGGGAAAATTCTGAGAATTCAAATATCTGAATTATGTTGAAGAGAAGTACTTATATTTCTATTTTATAGCTATGTAAAATGTCAAAACATAATGTAAGAAATGTTCAGAGTAGAGCTGAGATTTGATTCATGAAGTAAAAGAACATAGTTGAGAAAATTTTAAAGATTCACTTAATTTTGACTGATACTACATTCTACAATCAGAAAGAACTGTTATTCAATAAAATTCTTCCCTGTCTAAAGATTTCAGTGAATTTTTGGCTTCTAATTATTCATTTCTCAGAAGGAAAATGTTTCGAGTTAAAACAGTGTCAGCACTGCCCATCATTTTGCAGCTGGCATCTCACAGCTGTTTTAACCATGTGTATGTGTATGTAGAAGTGCACACATACACACACATAAACACACACATACACTCACAACTTTAACATAGTTAAACTATGTAATAAAATTTGTAAAGTTAGTCTGATTTAACTTACTCAAGTTTCTCTCCAATGAACAAAACAGTGTTAATTCAAACCATACAATGATTAAAGCACTAAAATTCTTAAAGGCTTAACATAGAAATGATACAGGCTTCATGAGGGGAAGTAGCCCAGATGAAAAATAGACATTATCATCAGCTGACATTCATCCTAAAGCCAGGTTCAGAACTAAATGTTTTAGTTAGGATAGATGAGAAAGATTCTGGTTAGTCAACAAAATGATGGACTGGGTATTAGGACTATCTTGTACCTCACGGGTACAAATTGGCATAATTATGCTCTAATTGTATTTTGAGAGAAAAGTTTCATTTTAAAAGGAAGGGTGATATGTAGGAGGAGTACTGAGAGGAAGAGAAGGAGTAAGAAGAAGAGGAGAAGAAGGAGAGGAGAAGCTAGGTGATGAAAGAGAGAAAGAGGGGGGAGACAGGGAGGCAGATGTTCATGTATCTCCACCAGTCAAAGATAGTTGATATATCTAGGTTTGGTAGTGGGTTACACCTCTGATTGAGCAATACCAAACTTATAAAGCCTTTGATTAACATTTTTTTAAAAATGTGTAAGTGCAAAAAGGAAAAGGGGGCATGGGATAGGGGTTTTCTAAGGGGGGAATAGGGAAAGGGGATGGCATCTGTAGTGTAAATAAAATATCCAATAAAAAATGGGGAAAAAACACTTTGAAAAAAATAAAAATAAAAATAAATTTAAAAAAAGAAAAGAAAAATAGACATTATTAATGAGCAATTAAGCTTTTCGAAGTCATATGCTGCTGGGCAGTGGTGGCACACGCCTTTAATCCCAGCACCTGGGAGACAGAGGCAGGGGAATTTCTAAGTTCGAGGCCAGCCTAGTCTACAGAGTGAGTTCCAGGACAGCCAGAACTACACAGAAAAACCCTGTCTTGAAAAACAAAACAAAAATCATATGTCATGTTATAGCAAAATCACCCTAGTGTGTTTTATTTTCACAATGTCTACTCTTTTTACAATTAGTAAAGAAATAACAACATTAGTATTTTTTTCATTGATCTAGGATGCTCATACTCTGCACATAGTAAATATAGCTGCTTGATCAGACTATTTATGGCAAGCTAATATATACTCATTTTCTTTTGAAAGTGTATTGAATCAGCCAACAGCAGTATTCAATTATACATATATAATAGCATGATTATATATAGAGTAGGAAAACCTTAATACACACCTTAATACTGAAAAAACCACATTAAATACTCATGTTTATTATAGCATATTGCTTTACTGATGACTGGATCATTTTTATCACATCTTTTTGCCTTTAACTGTACTTTTAAAAATATTTTAAAATGTGTAGCACAGGCTGGCCTAACGTTGTGATGTTCCTGCCTCTGCTACCTTCATCATGAAAAAAAAAAAGCATCTTCAATAAAAGATGCTACTCTAACTGACAGTCTGTATATAGAAAAATGAAAATAGATCCATATTTTTCACCTTGCACAGAGTTCAAGTCCAAGTGGATCAAGGACCTCAACATAAAATCAGATACACTGAATCTAATAAAGAAGGGAGAAGGAAAGAGCTTCGAACTCATTGACACTGGGATGTGGACAGAAATTTCCTAAACAAAATTTTAATGACTCAATCTCTAAGAATGATAATTGATAAATGGGACCTCGGGAAACTAAAATCCTCTGTGGGGCAAATGACATAGTCAATAGGACACATCGGCAACCTAAAGATTGGTGAAAAATTCTCAATAACCCCACATCTGATAGAGGACTAATATACAAAATATGTAAAGAACTCAAGAAGTTAACCTCCAAAACCCCAAACAACACATTCAAAAAATGGGAAATAAAACTAAACAGAATTTATGACAGCATAATATTGAATGGAAAAAAAAACCAAAACCAAAAACAATAAAAAAAAAACCATTTAAAAAAATGCTCAAAGTGCTTAGTAATCAGGAAAATGCAAATCAAAATGACCCTGAGATTCCACCTCATACCTATCAGAATAAGATCAGAAACTCAGGTAACAGCACATGTTGGCAAGAATGTAGAAAATGAGGAACACTCCTCCATTGCTGGTGGAATTACAAACTCTAGAAATAAATCTGGAGGTTCCTTGGAAAATTGGGAATAGATTTACCTGAAGACTCAGCTATACCACTTTGGGATATATACCCAAAAGATGCTCTACCAGGCCTCAGGAGCATGTGTTACACTGTGTTCATAATGTCCTTATTTATGATAGCCAGAAGCTGGAAACAGCTCAGATATCCCACAATGATACAGAAAATGTGGTTCATTTATAGAAATGGAATGCTATGAAGCTATTAAGAACAAAGACATCATGAGTGTGCAGGAAAATGGATGGAAAAAAAGTATCATCCTGAATAAGGTAACTCAGAGCCAAAAAGACATGTATAGTATATACTCACAAATACAAAAATGAAGAAGAGACTGAGGAAAAGGAGTTCTAGTGACTGGCCCAATTGGGATCCATCTCAAGGGGAGGTTCCAAGGCCTGACACTATACACTATTACTGATGCTATGGTGTGCTTACAGACAGAAGCCTAGCATGGAGGCCCTCCAAGAGGCCCATCAAGCTGCTGAAAGAGCCAGATGCAGATACTCCCAATTAATGGACTAAAGTCAAGGTCCCCTGTGCTTGGATTAAAGAAAGGCTTGCAGAATTTGAGAGGGAGGGCAACCCCATAGAAAGACCAACAGTCTTAACTAACCTGTATCCCAGAGACACTAAGCCACCAACCAGGCAGCCTGCACCAGCTGATATGAGGCCTTCAACCTATATACAGCAGAGGATTGCCTGGTTTGGCCTCAGTAGGAGTAGAAGAACCTAACCTTCCAGAGACTTGAGGCCCCAGGGAATCAGGAGATCTGGTGGAGTGTGAGGGTGGAGACATCCTCTTGGAGATGGGGGAGTAGGGATGCAATAACGAACAGCTGGAGTGCAGACCTGGAGGGGGATAAAGACTGGAGTATAAAACAAGATTAAAGAATAATAATAAAAATATTTACTCCTATTTAGGTAGAATAAATATTGTAAAGACAACAATTCTCAAATAAATCCACATAGCCAGTGTAAAAAAAAAAAAAAACTAATTTAAATTTCCTAGCCTTCATAGTTCCTGTGTAGTTATCGCTATTCCTCTGACAAGTAATCTAAATAACTGACTTCAGAACACTGAAATATTCAGAAGAGAAAATGAGTAATTTAAGGTTACCGTAATAATAACTGATTTGATGTACATTCTAAAAAATAAAACCATAGACCTATTTATCTAAACATACAGTTGTTAGATTTCATGCAGAGATGACAATAGAATTTGCAATTGCGTTTCTTATGCAACCTATGATATTTAGAAAGCAATATAATGGTAAAATATAAGTTGTTACAAATGTATGATAGAGTAATATGTACCAAAATATCCCAGTTTCTTCATTAATTTGTTATTTGGCATCTGCTTAAGTGTCTATTATTTACTAAGGAGCATACAACATCTAATATGTAGAAATAACCAACAATGTTCATTTTACTTTTCCCGTTTCTTATTCATTTACAAGCCAATCAAATATTAATTTTTCTAATCACAATCATGTATAAATGTAGATGGTAAACAATTATTTCTTACTGATATATCAGTGTTTTAAAAAAATATAAAAGTAAGGGTCAGAGATAGACATATGGCACAGTGTTTAACAATGCTTATTCTAACAGAAGACTACAGTTTGGTGCCCAGTACCTACATCTGGCTGCTTACACTATCTACAACTCCAGCTTCAGGGAATCTTAAACCATCTTCTGGCCTCTGCAGATACAGACATACACCACCATCCCCACTCAGACACACACACCAATGGAGAAATATAAATAAAAAATCCTAAAATTTGAAACTTTCCACAGTAACTTTCAGCCAAAGAAACAACTTGGTATAGATAAATTCTTGAATAATTTTTACCTAATATTTAAGAAATATGAAACAAATGTACATTTTGCAGAAAATCAAGAAATATAAAATATTTTAACAGATCTATAAATATAGATCTTTTCTAATATTAAAATCATGTAAAATATTAGAATAAAGGAAGTCTATTGATCACACTTATCATAGAGATATATTAGCAAAATTAGATATAAATATAATTCTAATTCATGACTGTTAAAGTTTGGTTTCACTGTCTATTGTAATGCTAAGTATGGGTGTGGGGGCGGGGACAAGACCTGGAGTTTGTACATAGTCCTTAGTGACATATGAGACCCTGCTCCCAAGTTGGTTTTGATCGGTAAATAAAGAAGGCAACAGCCAATATCTGGGCAGAGGAAATATTTTTGGTGTTTAGTTTCTCTGGCTGTGGGTCTGACAAAAACCACAGAGGAAAGAAGGTGAGTGGAATACCATGGGTTAGGTGAGTTCAAGAGAACTTGGCCCCGAGGACTGACCATTTATAGTTAAGTGCAGCCCAGATAAAACATAGTGAGTAATAACTCGGGGTTATCAATATGAAAGTAGATTCTAATAGCATTGAGGAGAGGCATGTGCAGAGTTGTGCTGTTTAAGGCTTATTGAAAATACAAAGGTTGTATCTGTCTTTTAACGAGGAACTAAATGGTCAAAAGCAGGGTAAAAATGTTAGGTTGAGCTTAAATAATTTATATAAGACAGAATTAACTCGGTTTTATTTCAGATATAGGTGAATATGAGCTTTTCAAAAGGTATATAGTCATAATTATAAATGCAGAGCAATACTGGAAAACCTAAATCATATGGATGACAAATTTTCTAAAAATAAAACAATAGATCATTTTTTTAGCTTTATAGATAATATTCATTTAAGAACAAGTCAGACCAACATGATAACTCTTGGAGAAAAAATACAAATTTTTTAAAAAAAAATTTAAAACATCAGCCTATTTAAAATATCTTCCCTAAACTTTTCACTCATCAATGAAAATAAACAGCAAATAAATATCATAAGCATCTATGTCATTGAGTGATTACAAATTAATCAATAGGAAATCCTTGCCCCCAGTTATAATGACTAAAATGCAAAATATTTATAAGTCTCATCCATTGCTCATGGGAAGCTCTCTTGCACAAACAAACCCTTTGATAGGGGTCACCCAATTGATAATTTAATATTAAGGTATTATAGCTTTGTAGGTGAGTTTTGTGAGTTTTTATAACCTGCACATATCCTTACCATATAATTTTTGTAATCACATTCATTTCTATCTACACAAATGAAATATATAATACCTACATAAATATATGCCAGTGAGTATTGATTGTAGCTTAGTCCAAAACGGGGAACAAATAATATTTCTATCAGCAAGTAACTGAAAAGAGGAAACTGAGTTTTATTCTTTTCCACTAATGGTAAGGAGATATATGGGGCTGTAGAAAAGTTTGAATAACAGATGCTGAGACCTGAGCTCAATTCCTGGGACTAAAAATGAAAACCATAGAATGAGAAAATGTGAAACAGGAGCACTTATCTCTTGAAAAATTCCACTTGGGTGTAGAGAGCCATTAATGTACAAATAAAGCATATGAAGATGAATAGGGAGAATTAATTGAGTTGATCATAGAGAATGTTACTTTTAAAATATATGTGCTGTTTATATAACGTGTTGGTAGGCAGACACATGCATGTGTAGAACACTTACATTTTATTTTATACTACTTCAGGAGCCCAGCTATGGATAAAGCACGGTTTTTTGTTTTGTTTTGTTTTCTGAAATACAAATCAGCCAAACAAGAGTTTACTTGTAGCTAGACTGAAGATCCTCAGTTCTTGGACAACCATCAGCAGAAATATTACAAATGTCTTGAATATGGGAATTGCTTCATTCACGGAGCTTGGGAGACCAGAAAATGCGGAGTACTGAGAACAGGGGGCAAAATGTGAGGAGGCATATTGAGAGTGATCAGACGTTTTCATTTATTAGAAAAATATTTTTCAATTTAAATAAGGCTCTGTTCAGTGATTGAATGTCCTCTCCAATGAGCATGTGAACTGTTGATGATCATCAGCACTGTAAATCAGTTTGTTTTCTAAATTCCAATGCCTTGTGTGTCTAATACCTACTTTCATTTCCTACTCTTAGTGGAAGAATTGTTGATATTTTTCTACTGTCAGGGAAATATATATAATGGAAACTTAGGAGGAAATTTGTTCTGCCACTACAAACGGGAGAGAATTCTTATAGTGATGAGAAACTGATGTCTCTTCTCAGTCATTTCCTTCTTTCAGCTGTTCTTGTTGCTATCCAATTTAGAAATCACTCAATGAAAAAGGCAGCAGTGGTCCCTCACACCATGTTTGCCACAGCCCCTTTTCTGTGATAGGCTAGTCACTCTCTACTCTGTGACAGCAAACTACAAGAAGAGAAAAACAGCCCACAAAAACAAACAACATGTTTTTGAAAACAAGAAGTGAAACATTTTGAAAGGACATTACTATTGCTTTCCTCATACTAGAAGATTGCCAGTAGTGAGAAAGAATAACTGGAAGTCATTGTTTTCCTATAGGTGTTTTTAAAATGTACTTTTATTGTTTGAGAATTTCGAATACACACATGTATGATTTGATCAATTCCAGTGTCTGTCACCTACCCCTCCTATTTCTCTACTGTTCATCTACCACTTTTCCCTCCGCACTTTAGGTATTCTTTTTTTTTTTTTTTTTTTTATTCGAGACAGGGTTTCTCTTTTAGCCTTGGCTGTCCTGGAACTCAGTCTGTAGACCAGGCTGGCCTTGAACTCAGAAATCTGCCTGCCTCTGCCTCCTAAGTGCTGGGATTAAAAGCGTGTGCCACCACTGCCTGGCAGGTATTCTTTTTTTAATGTTATTTTTAACACTACTTAGTGAAGCATATATGTACCTGATTGTAGGACCATTTATTGAAGCATGAGTAGCCTCTCCTACATTGTATCCCTGAGGAAAACTGTTTCTACCTCTTCTAGTACCCATCAATAGCCAATAGCACCTCAGATAGAGGTGGGACCTATTTATAACCCTCTTCTCATAGATAATAACTGAACAAATGCTTCATATATAGTGATTATTATAATGTTATAAAGAGCATCTGTTAGAATGGTAAAATAATTGTATGAGAAAAGGACAAGTTGTATTATATATTGGTATATTATGTTGTACTATTTAAACTACAAAGATACTAACTAAAGATTGGAGTACCACTACCATGAATCCATTCAGAGTTAATCATATTTCCATCACAACGTGTTTACCATGGCCCCTTTGCTTTGATGGGCTGGGCCCTCTCTACTAACACTGTGACAGCCAACCATGAGAAGAAGAAAAAAAGGCCCATGAGAACAAACATCATATTCTTGAAAACAAAAAGTGTAACATTTTGAAAAGACATTACTATTGTTTCTTTTCATTATATAAAATTGCCAGTAGTGAAAAAAGGATAATTGGAAGTCAGACATGAGAAATTCATCCACCAAGAGAGAAGTAAACTTTCTTAGCAATCCTCTGCTGAATATTTTAAGCATCAGATTGGATGATGTTTTAAAATCTGTTTATTGTCTATCTTTTCATACTTCTTGTTATACTTTTGCATATTATGTCTATAATGAACACACTAATTCAAAAGCCAGAATACAAGCATTGTAGGCAATCAATTTTTAGGCATATTTTTTGTGTGAGGTAGACATTCAAAAATGATCTGTTAAAGTTATAATTTGTGGACGGAGGTATAAGAATGAAGAAAATATGCAATGCTCTTGAAATCAAGAGCTCCAAAATAGAGGTGATACCTCATAAACTGCTGTGAGTGATGAAAGTATTTAGTATGCTTCAAACTGTGGGAAAAAATAAAATAGTGGTAGTCCTTGATTTATAGTGCAAAATATCACAAAGGAGGTTGACTTAACAGTGGCCATGGCATAAGAGTCCCTGATAGTCTACACATAAACAGTAGGGATGGAAGTTCATGCTTACCTTTATATCCAAGAAAATCATTGAAAGAACTAGAAGGATGCATCTGGCAGAACTTTACATTTTATATAAATTAATTTCTACTATTAAGTTTTAATTGAATTAGAAGGAGTTTTGTGTAAGAAATATCCAACAATAAATGCTAGTCTACATAGTTATAGAACCTTAGAAAACAAAACTCATTTTAATCCTACATTGGATATTAAATCAGTGTGATTTATTGATGGGCTTCATGCATATTTAGGAAAATACTTTAAATACTATATCATGTATTCAAGTGCATATAATATATTCTCATATATATGTTTGTTCAGCAGCCTATAATTTAGTCTTTTATTTTTATGGCTGTTGAGAAGCTGCCTAAAGACAGGAACCTAAAGTTCAATTACTATTTTTTTAAGAACAAAAATCACTTTTGTTTTTATAAATCTTAGAGTTGTCCAGATTTTTCTATCCAGCATTTGCATTTTTACTGAATAATTGCACAGTGTTTAGTTTCCTTTGGCTAGTGGAGGCAAAAATTGAAAATTTAAAAGCTGGGACACAGAAGAAGAGCAGTGGTTTTTTTTCTCCAACAAAATATGCACAAATCTAATTTTGCTTTTGCAATTTCTATTTGCCTCTGCCAAAGGCACACTTCTCAGGAATAATGCTGTATATAAATCCCTTTATAATGCTGGTGCTTGAGGTAAGGATGTTCCAGCCAGATAAGTAGCAGGAACTGGCCTTGTCAGATCAATGTGTTATAACAGATTTAGACTGAATTTGTAGTTGTGTTTGAGGGTGGGGGATATAATAAGTGTATTTTAGAGATAAAAAGAACTTTGTGGT
Organism: Arvicanthis niloticus; assembly: GCF_011762505.2. Taxonomy (NCBI): domain Eukaryota; kingdom Metazoa; phylum Chordata; class Mammalia; order Rodentia; family Muridae; genus Arvicanthis; species Arvicanthis niloticus. The sequence goes on from NC_047659.1 coordinate 72,614,322, forward strand.
CCATCCACTCTCAATTTTGCAGAAAAAGAAATTGAAGTTCACAATGGGTGAGTCAATTTCTCAAGGTCACTCTGCTAATTAGTGGCAGGTGTGAAACTTGAATTCAAGCTTTCAGGTTGGGGCAGCTACACTTGTTCAACCTTGTTTGACCCAGCATGCATATGCATCTGACAGCCACACCATTGCATCAATGAGACCCTACTGAGAACATTCAGCTTCTGGCAAGATAGCTTCTTAATTGGAGTTATAAACCTGACTGTAAAGTGAAAATATATCTTCAAGTCTACAGGAGGCCTCTTCAGAGTTTAAGAATATAAGATCAACTCTGGGAAAAGAGCAAAACCAAAGGCATTTTCACTTTTGTCCCCTGAACTAGTTGAAATTCTCTCCAGATTTTGAGCTCTTTGACACTGTAACTTTGGGATTTATCAGAACCAATCATTTCTGCTTTATATATTGCCAAAATTTTTAAAAATTATGGGTACTTGAAACAGTGTTGTATAAGATTACAGTACATGAATTCAGTCTTGAAAGAAATCGTATTTGCCTTCCTGTAATTGATCGTAAATTTTTATCAACGACTCTCATTCTGGATTTTTATTAAAATCTATCCTTGGCTAATTAAATGTCCTGATAATTTAACAAATTATGTTCATTTTGAAGTAGTTTATTCACCAACTACATGTGGTACAAAGATAGGTGCTAAAGAGTGAGTGTGTGGTGTACTGAAATAAGGAGAAAGGACCAAGACCATATAACTTATTGTTTTATTTCATCTTTATTGATGCATCCTTGCTTATTTCTCAGTTCATATCCTCACCTTCCACTACTTACACAAGTATTACTTACATTCCACTAGTGGTTGTAACAAATCTATATTTCTTATTGATGTATGTGGAATAACTCAATACTTGAAAGACTGTATAAACTTATCACCTATTCATACTCTCATGTTTTATGGCCATTCTAAAGTCTTAAATGAGGTCAAGTGTTGGCCCAGCTTTCTTATATTTTCAAATTCTCAAACAGTTTGTGGTTTCTTCACATCACTGCTGGCTTTGTAAAAAGTTGAAGCATCAAAGATCTTTTTAATATTATCATCACATTATTTCACTTGAATATGACTGAGACTCAGGCTAGATACTATTTGGCACCTCCTCAATTCTTTCAAGTTATTTTATAAAATTAAATTGAACTAATATTTAAGGATTTACAACCATATGAAACAAAATAATTTGTAAGTAAGGATCAGGCTCCAAAAATCTAAACTGTTAAAATATGGTCTACTTACTGTATAGGTTCAAAGTATTATTTACTATAAATATTGACTATTTCCATATATGTTATAACTGTTGAGATTATTCTTCTAAAATCCCTCTCAGATCCTCATATGATTCTGTTGAAATTTTTTTTTGATAAACTTTATTTTAGAACTATAGGAAGGGTAATTCAGAGATATCTCACATACAGTCCATTTATAGGTTTTCTTATTAGCATCTTTCTTCTTACAGTTCATCACTCTGAATTAGAAAAATGATCTTGATACTGTTTCTCTAAATCTGATATATTGTCATTGCAGTACTTCTTCAACACTGATTTTAATTCTGAATACTATATTAATTATTAATCACTATATTACTTTAGGTTATTTTTGCCTATGACAATTTCTCAGACATTTCCTAAGAATCGTAAAAATCTTGGAGAGGTACTGTATACAATGTCTATTAATTGAAAACTGACAGCTGCATTTCAGTTAATTAGATGTGGGTGATAAGGCTTTAAGAGAAGGGTTGTAGAGGTTAAGTGCTACTCTAACACATGACAGAAAGATGAAAATGAATTGATGAAGAATTACTTTATCAATTTGTTTTGTATTAGATGATGTTAAAATTGATTCCCTAAATAACACTGTGTATGAGTTTTCTATGCTGTAAATTATTTTCTCCCTTTTTATTCTATATACTTTGAAAGATACCAATTTTTATCACTGATACACATAGGAATGAATCTTGTCCTGACATTTCTTATGAAAACTAGGAGTGGAATATTTTTTCTGCAAAGAAACCTGCAGACACCATATCCAGTGGCTTCCAGTTAAGGGATGGGGCTACCCACCTATCTCAAAAATTTTAACCCAGAATGGTACCTGTCTAAAGAACATAAAGAGACAAAGACTAGAGCAGAGACTGAAGAAAAGACCATCCAGAGACCACTCCACCTAGGGATCAATTCCATATGCAAACATCAAACCCAAACACTATTGCTGATGTCAAGAAGCAATTGCTGACAGGAGCCTGGTATAGCTGCCCCTGAGAGGCTCTGCCAGATCCTGACCCAAAACAGATGAGGATGCTTATAGACAACTATCTGACTAAGCACGGAGACCTCAATGGAAGAGTTAGGGGAAGGACTGAAGGAGCTGAAGGGGATTACAACATCATAGGAAGACTAATAATATCAACTAACCAGACCCTCCAGATCTCACAGGGACTAAACCAACCAAGAGAACACATGGAGAGACCCATGGCTCCAGCTGCATATGTAACAGAGGATTGATTTACCTGGAATCAATGAGAGGGGAGGCCCTTAGTTTTGGGAGGCTTGGTGCTCCAGCTTGTGGTGATGCTAGGGTAATGAGGTGGGAGTGGACGAGGAGATGACCCTCATAGAGGCACACAAGAGATGGGAGAGAATAGGGGGTTTGCAAAGAGAAACATGGGAAGGTGGGCATTTATATGTAAATAAATAAAATAACCAATAATAAAAGAAAAAAGAAAATCACACAGTCCTATCTCCCATTTGCAAATATATGTATATGCATATACTATTTTGCGTGCATATAAGCATGTTTCCACATGTAAAGATGTAAATTCACATGCATGGACATATATGTAGCAGGCAGATCTCTGAGTTTATGGTTAGCCTGGACTACATACCTAGTTCCAAGCCAGCAATAACTGTATGGTGAGAACCTAAGTAAAGATCAACTAACTAACTAGCTAGCTAACTAACTAGCTAACCAACTAACTAACTAACAAACATTCTTGTCTCTTATCTACTGGCAGTATGATTTCCAAGATAAATAATGTGCATTTTTCCATTTTTAAAATGTTGGAGGCCTCATATCAGTTGGCATATGCTGCCTGGTTGGTGGTTCAGTGTCTAAGTAATCTTGGGGATCCAGGTTAATTGAGGCTGTTGGTCTTTCTATAGGGTCGCCCTCCTCCTCAGCTTCTTCCAGCTTTTCTCTAATTCAACTACAGGGGTCAGCAGCTTCTGTCCATCGGTTGGGTTTAAATACCTGCATCTGAGTCTTTCAGCTGCTTGTTGGGCCTTTCAGAGGTCAGTCATGCTAGGCTACTATTTAAAGAAGAGATTATGTGTTAGTCTTGAGAAAAGTTAAAATTAATATTTTTCATTATTTTCAGACAGTTAAAAGGGTCTTATAAAATCCTCCAATGGAACAGAGATGATAACTTCATTAATAAAATTCTGTCTCTGAACACATAAGGAGATGAATTTGATCTCTTGGCACCCATATTTAAAAAGAGTACAGCACTACCACACCTGGAATGTTAGATCTGAGTAGGGAGAATAATTCACCCAACAAGATGACTGACTTTGTCTTTGAAAATAAGAATGAAAGGAATTGAGTAAGACATACAACTTCAACCTCTGGTCTTCACATATATACATATGCATATGCATATACACACACAGAGACAGAGACAGAGAGACAAAGACAGAATGAGAGACAGAAAGAGAAAATCTTTCCCCCAAAACAAGGTCTCTTCAGTACCTATTATATATCAAATATCTCTTGCAGGTCAATCTTTTGTAAATAGAGACACAGTGTTCAGGCATGCCTGTTTACTATCTGCTCCTATTATACCAGATATGTGTCTGTATGTAACTAAAATTTAGAGGAGGTGAAGCAACTTTTGTTTGTCTATATTTGTGTTATATTTTAATAAAGATATCTCTGGTCTGTAACATTCACAAATGTATCTCCTTATCCAACATCCTCCTCACCAAAAATATGAGTCAGAAATATATATTGGGAAATAGGAAAAGACACAGTTCTGCAAGGTCATGGAAAACCTTTTGATAAAGTATTTTCACTGAAAGTTATGCCCAATATAACATGACGTCTCTGATAGAGTTTCCACCTTTATTTTGCTAGGACAACCACAGAAGCTCTCTCTGAACTTTTCACTGACAACTGAGCGTGGACAGCAAAGAAACTGTGAAGTTGGTTGTCCCGACCTCTAAGAATTTTGTCTTTTTTCTCTTTACTCTAATGTACACTCTAAATCTTGCTAGTTGTAGTGTTTTCATGAAAATTGTGACTTTAGATATTTCAATCTAGATGAAGAGGTGTCACCTGGGACTTGCTTGATTTTCTAACATCTCCTGATTTTGAGATACATATAATATTGCAATAAAATTTGTTCATTTTCATGTTGCTCAGATTCATCTTTTAAGAAATAGAGGGATAGATTATGCCATTATTTGACATAACTCTAATCAGAAGTCATTAGATTAGCAACATTAAACAAATACTTGATATGATAAATTTATATATAAAATTTAATCAGTGTAAGACCAATATTGCCAGTTGTCTAGGATGGCTGACACGTGTAATTTCTGTGCTCACAAGGCTGGGGAAAAGCCAGGATGAATTGAATCTGTTGTGATTTTATTCTAATCCTTCATAGTTTATTACCTTTGAACAAAAGGTAAAGTGTCATTTTACATTTTTTGTAATGCAAATAATGGGATGAATTTTTTTATATATCAGCACTCGCTCAATAAGTACATATATCTTTCATTTGAAAATAAATTGTCAAAATTGAATTGCATAATCAAAGTTGAAAAGTGGTTTCTGGAGAAAGACACTGAATCAATTGTGTGAAAGTTGCAGAGAAATTGCCTGATTGGTAGGAGTAGCAATTACAAAAGTTATAGTGATATTGCTTTTACTTTGCCAAAGAATTGACAATCATATCACAGTAGCTAGACATTTGTGAAAATTTACATAAGCTGTCAGATTACATACAGATGAAAACACTACCTCTCTCTTTCCCATATTTTAGTTAGTTATCCATTTATTTATTTGAAGATTGTCTATTTTTATGTAGATATCTATTTGTTTATTTGAATATTATCTTAGTGAGGATATGTATTGCTATGATTAACCATCATGACAACAAAACAAGTTGGGGACAAAAAGATGCTTTGGGCTTATACTTCCATATTACTTTTCATCACCAAAGGAAGTCAGGACAGGAATACAAATAGGGTAGGAAACTGGAGGCAGGAGCTGATATAGAGGCCATGGAGGGCTACTAGCTATTGGCTTCCTTCCCTTTGCTATATCTGAAAGAGGACTAATTTCCAAAATATATAAATAAATTAAGAAACTAAACATCAACGAACCCCCAAAAAATTAAAAATTGTAGTTCTAAAGAGAATTTTCAGCAGAGGAATCTCAAATGGCCAAAAAACATTTGAATAAATGTTCAAAATTCTTAGACACCATGAAAATACAAATAAAAATGACTCTGAAATTCCATCTTACACCTGTTAGAATGACTAAGATCAAAAGCACATGTAAACGTTTATTCTGATGAGGACGTGGACCAAAGGGAACTCCTAAATTACTGGTGTGAGTGCAAACTTGTGTGCCCACTCTGGAAATCGATAAGGTGGTTTCTCTGGTAATTGAGTATTGATATATCACCAGACCCAGCTATACCACTGTTGGGCATATGCCCAAAAGACATTCAAGCCTTACACAAAGACACTTGCTTGACTATGTTCATAGCAGCTTTATTTGTAAGAGCCAGAAGCTGGAAGCAACCTGGATTACCCTCCACTGAAGAATGAATAAAGAAAACAGTGTGTATTTACACAATGGAGTGTTAAATCAGCTGTTAAAAATTATGTTATGAAATTTGAAAACAAGTAGATGGAACTAAAAAATAAATAAATAAACAAAAATCATCCTTAGTGAAGTAACCAGAGAAAGACAGACATAATTGATGGTAAAAAAAAAAAAAAAAAAAAAAAAATGTCATAAGTGAGGCTTTGCCCAGCAACTAACAGAGACAAATACAGAGATTCACAGCCAGACCTTAGGTGAAGTTTGGGGAGTCTCACTGGAGATTTTTAAGAAAGATTATACAAGCCAAAGAGGCCAGGGACACCAGGAGAAAATCCACATAATTAGCAACATTGGCATCATAAGGGCTCACTGAGACTGAAATGACAATCAGGGAGCCTGATTGGGTCTTAACTAGTCCCTTTGCATATATGTTACTGTGTAGCTTGCTGGTATTGTGACAGTTTTAACAGAGGGAACAGGGGCTGTTCCTGGCACCTCTGTGTAGTTTTGGGACCCTTGTCATCATTCTAGGTTTTCCTCATCCATTGTAAATATGTGGGGAAGTGCCTAAACTTAGTACAACTTAATATGGCATGTTTGGTTGATATCCCCCTGAGACACACACACACACACACATTCTCACCATCTGCTTTTAATTCATATAGTAGAACATGCATTATCAAAGTCAAAACTACATTGAAGAGAGAACAGAAAATCACTCTTATAATTAGGTGCTATAATTGAATTAGGAATTCAAATATAAGAAGCTGTTTAAACACATATTTATATAACCATCTAGGTTTATGTACAATAGGGATGCACATTGATAATTTTACAATAAATCAGAATATTAAGCATATATTATTATTTTTTGCATTTGATAAAAAGATTACTGTGAGATATGTTGAAGAAATATTTTTTCAAGTCAAAATATTGTACTGCAAAGAGATGCACTAATTGAAAGTGTCACACTTTTAAAATTGAACTATAAATGTAACTATTTGCTGAAAATTAAAAACTTAGCATACGTATAAAAAGTATGTGTTATCTTAAGAAAATGTCAATGATTCAAGAGACAGTTTTAAAGATTATAAGAATGTAGAATGTTCTTAAAATTTCCTTCTAAATGTTTATGGTCAGAAGCCATATAGGAAAGACTACAGCCTGCAAGTTTTCTGGAGATAGCCCACCATTCTCCATGACTGTGATAGGTGCACTCTGAGATGCAGATTCCTCAAAGACTTGATCCCAAGATCCCAAAATTAAATGGGTATCTTTTGTCGGGAGTCATAGGGTATTTTTTCTTTGAATCTTCAGCTCTTGTGGGAAACATTAACTCTCTAAGTCACATAACTCCATTTAAACTCTATTTATTCACCCACATACAAACATACACAAAGTGATATCTTTCTCTATGGCTTTTCAAACATTTTTAGTGTGACTTATTTCTCTTTTCTCCCTCTATCTCTACGTCACACTACATCTTTGCCCCTTACGTAAACTCTCTATCTCTGGTTAGTATCCTTTCTCCTTTCATAGCACCAGTGTCTAAGATCTTTCATCAAAGCATTTCACGCTTAGTCACTTGATACTCTCTTGATTTCTGTGATTACTTCTGGTTGTATCCTCAAATCAAAAGATCTTAAGCTAGAACAACATACCATATTTGTCTTTCTGTGTCTGTGCTACTTCACTCGGTATATTATCCAGGTCCATATATTTTCCTGTCATTTTAGTGAATTCTTTTTATTTACAGCCAAATAGAATTCCATTCTGTATGTTTTCATTATCTCTTTGTCATATGAAGAAAGTTTAGGTAACAATTTCCTTACTACTGTGCACACAGTGTAAATGAACATGCCCAAGCAAATATATCTTTGTGGGATATTGTATCCTTTGAGTATATTCCAATGGGTAGTAGAGCTGGATCATGTAGCATATTTATTTTTAGCTTTTTGGGACATCCCCAATTTTTGTAATATACAGATTTTTATACTAGACACCATCATTCATAAAGAAATACACAAAATAGTAAATGTAAAAAATTAAGCTGAGAATATTATTTCAAAAACAAAAAATACTATTAATAATTAAACGTTTAACAAAACCAAGTATATTCAAACTATAATTAAACTTTCTTAACCTGGCGTTTTTTATAAAAATTAAAAAACCAAAATATTTTTTTAAATATTTTTTTAAATTTTAATTGAAATTATATTTGATGAGACATCATGAAACTGGAAAGTTTCTGCAAGGCAAAGGACATAGTAAATAAGACAAACTGGGCAACCTACAGGTTTGGAAAAACTTTTCACTAAGCCCACATCTGATAGAGGGCTAATACCTAAAATATATAAAGAACTTAAGAAACTAATCATCAAAAAACCAAACAACCCAATCAAATTTGGGGTATAGAACTAAACCAAGAATTCTCAACAGAGGAATCTCAAATGGCTGAGAAACAACTAAAGAAATGTTCAAAGTCCTCAGTTATTAGAGAAATGCAAATCAAAATGACCTGAGATTCCACCAATCAGAATGTCTAAGATCAAAATTTCAGGTGATAATACATACTGGTGAGGATGTGGAGAAAAAGGAACACTCCTCCATTGCTGGTGGGATGGCAAACTGGTACAACCACTCTGCAAATCAATCTGGATGTTCTGCAGAAAATCAAAAATAGATCTACCTGAAGAACCAGCAATACCAGTCTTCACAATATACCCAATGATGCCCCACCATGCCACAGGGCACCTGTTCCATTATGTTTAGACCCAACATTCTTGTGGTAACCAGAAGCTAAAAACAACCCAGATGGATACAGAAAATGTGGTTTATTTACACAATAAAATAGTACTCAGCTATTAAGAACGAGGACATCCTGAGTTTTGCAGGCAAATGGACAGAACTAGAAAATATCCTGAGTGAGGTAATTCAGACCCAAAAGGACATGCATGGTATGTACTCACTAATAAGTGGATATTAGCCAAGAAAGTACAGAATACCCAAGATACAGTCCAAAGATTTCAAGAAGTTCAATAAACTGAAAGGCTTAAGTGAGGATGCCTCACCCCCACTTGGGAGGGAGAAAAAAGCAATCACAAGGCAACCTTAGAAGACAGGAGGTTAAGGGGATCCTCTAGAATACATCAAAGACCTGAGAAGCAAGAGACCCTCAGGACTCAAAGAGAGGGACCTTAGATGAAATGCCCTACAGTGGGGAGAGGGAATGTGTAGAGCCCATCTCCAGCAGAAAGGCAGAGCATCAAGTGAGTGATGAGGTTGCCTTCCCACAGTCAAAACTCTGACCCATAATTCTTCCCATCTGAAAGAACTGCAGGGATGGAAAAGGAGAGGAGCCGGAGGTAAAGAAGTGGAATCTAGCTCAAAGGGGGGAGGGGAGGGGGCCACAACTGAGGCTATGGAGCGCTCACAAAAAGGGACCTATCATGACTGCCTTCTGAAAGACTCAACAAGCAACTGAAAGACTTAGATACCCACATTTGCACCCAATCAATGGACAGAAGCTGTTGACCCCTATGGTTGAATTAGAGAAAAGTTGGAAGAAGCTGAGTGGGAGCATAACCCTGTAGGATGACTAGCAGTCTCAATTAACCTGAACCCCCAAGAGCTTTCAAACACTGGACCACCAACTAGGCAGCATACACCAGCTGATATGAGGCCCCCAACACATATTCAGTAGAGTACTGCCATGTCTTGGTTCAGTCAGAGAAGATGCATGTAACCCTCAAGAGATTTGAGGGCCCAGGTAGTTTAGAGGTCTGGTGGAGTGGGGGTTTTGTGGTGGGTGGTCGGTGGTGGGCACATCCTCATGAAGACAGGAGGGCAGGGAGGAGGTTTGTGATGTCAAACAGTTGGTGTGTGAACCAGGAGGGGAATAAAATCTGGAGTGTAAAAGCATAAATAAATAAATAAATAAATAAATGACTAAAAAAGAAGTTTTCATATAAAGTACAATTAAATATTTTAATTGCTAATAATTTAAATGGCAAATAGAAACAAATGCATTTATTGAGGACAGAAACTGATAAAAAGTAATTTTCCATCTATGCTTAACTAATATTTAACAGTTATGTTTTAGAAAAAATATACACAAAATACTCCCTTAAAGCCTACAATTGTCAGATTAATTACCTAAATTAACCCTCATGATAATGTCTTTAATTTGTCATTTTATATGCTCATGATTAGAAAATTAAGCTGTGTCTTATATTTACAGAACTGTAGAGGTATAACTTTATTTGATTTGGGGGTTTATTGGGGATATTTAATCAGCTTTATTAACAACAAACCAATACATAAAAAAGTGTGTACACTCACACACAGGTAAAAATATATCCTAATGAGTTTGTGTATTTGGGAGCTATAGCATCACCAAAAATAACAATTTACCAAAGCAGAATAAAGGTAAGCATCATGATTTACGGTGCTTCAGACCTCTTCAGAAAGAGGTCCACATCAGGATGTTTCTCTGGCTTTAGAGGGTAGATAAAAGCTGTAACTCAAGCATGTGCCTCATTCTTCTCAACTTCACAGTTCAAACACAAGAAATCAGCACAGCAGCATATTCTCTGGTAAAGTCAGCAGATGTGACTTGAAGACGAATAGGGAACAGATGTGATGAGCTGGGTAGTTTACTTTTACATAGACAAATGTGGCTATAGCTGTAATAATTGGGAAACGCTTCAGCTGCAGAATTCAATCTGTCTTTTCAGTGCCAGCCTTGTGTTTCATACTGTCTAAGAGTTCTTAGGAAATCAGGGAAAACTTCCAAATCTAAGAACTTAACTGGGATTATAGAATAATAATTGAAATGAGATTAGTAGAAATTGGTGGAAAAGACTGACACTTATTTTACTAAAATAAAATACAATATTTTCAAAATTTACTGTTACAATGAAAGATTTAAAAAAAATAAGAGAAGGCTGGCTTTCTCAAAACTGGAATAAAAACATGCTAGGAAGGCAGAGGTATGTTTACAGTATTGATAGAGAAGTTGTGCTGGCAAACAAAGCATTTTATAGACTTTCAGCCCTGCACCAAAAATACATATTGTACCCTCAGATAGAGTCCCTATTGCCTTGGCTACATCATCATTTTGAGGATGAGTAAAGAGAAAATATGTCACAATTTACTTGGTAAAATCACAATTGATATCACATACTTGGAGAAAAATAATATCGGCTCTGAAATCCAAGTCTTATACCAAACCTCCACAAATACTACCAAATCCACTCCTCATACATATCCTGTATTTTGTCTGAGGTTGTTTTTTTTAAGTATATAGCATATAAATCTAAATATCTTTAAAACATTAATATTTTTGTTATATTCATCAGTTATGTGCATGTGTTGTACGTGTGTGTGTGTGTGTGTGTGTGTGTGTGTGCGTGTGCCTGTGCGTGTGTGTGTGTGCGCGCGTGCGTGTGTGTGTGTGTGTGTGTGTGTGTGTGTGTGTGTGTGCGCGTGACCTGTGTGTATTTATGGATGGATCAATGAGCTACCTCTGTTTGTCAATCAATATTCTGGCAGTCCTCACTTCATTAGTATCCTTGTACTCAAAAATTAATTCAAGTGGTTTTCCTGCGAACAGCTTTCTCTGAACATTGTCAAATGATTAGGAAGAAACTGCAACCTGAAAACTGTCCAGAGACATTCCTGAAATCTGAGATAGTATTTTATGCAAACTTCATTGAATCAAGGTATAATGTGGTAGAAAGGTCTCTTGCTATGTGATATTTCCTTTCTGTTATGAGGACAACTTTGCACTAAATTTTGAAATTCACAAAACAAACAAAGTGGTTTCTGATGAGTCTTAATTTTTCTTCAACCTGTTGTAAGTTTTGTAGGCTCCCATTTGTCTACATATATCATGAAGATTATAGCATGAGTGTATATGAAAGGTATCAAAAATTCCTGTTATATTTATTTAAATTGAATATTAGAAATGAAAACAATCCATAACAGTACACACACTTCGTTTCATGGCCTGATTCTTCTAGCTAGGTGCAGAAATATCCCTAACCTTGAAAATTAGTTTTCTCTACTATGAGATAACAGCTTTATTTTGTAGCAGATGAGAAACAAAAATTTAGAAAAAAAAAATGAAAACGATGTCAAAATACTAACTAGTATACTTTAAAGTCTCAATGATATTAGCATTTCTTTTTTAAACTTTAATTTATTCACGTTTGTGGTCTGTGCATGGGTGTATTGCTGCTAAGTGAGTACTCGTGTCACATGACACATTCAGTAGTATCACATGACACATTCACATCAGATGAGATCCTGAGGGTCCTGGGAACACAACTCAGGCCATCAGACGTGATGACCATTGACTTTATTTTGTTTATTAGGATTATGTATTTCTTGTTTCTATCTTTATTTCTGCCTACTACTTACAGAATTTTGGAAACCTTTTACACATCTACTTAGTGATGCCTAAAACTCAAAGAGCATCATATAATCACAGCTCTGAGAAATTTCTCCTGTGTTTCATAATCTCCTTCTGTCCTCAATTTTTCCTACAAATCAGACATGAGATGCTTAGTATTTAGCTCAAGCCTCCTGTCCTTTAGATTCTTTTTTTTTTTCCTGGGAGATTTCATACAGTAATGAATCATTGCCCTGAAATAATAACTTTAAAAAATTAATTACTCTATATATTTATATATAAATGCTGCCCCTCCAAATTTCTGGTCTTCTCTTAGAGAGTTCTCTCACCCATCCTCCCTCCTTTCATCTCTGAGAGGGTAATCTTTGCCCATGGACATCCCCAGAGGTCAGCCTTTCCTTCAGTCTCTGCTTCATTTCTGTCCCTGCATTTCTTTTACACAGGAACACTTTGGGGTCAGAAATTTTAAAGATGAGTTGATATTCTCATTCCTCTACTGGAAGCTATCTCTGACTGTTGCAGGTGGTCTCTTCAGGTTCCATCTCCCCACTGTTAGGAATTTTGGCTAATGTCATTTACACTGACTCCAGGGAGCTTCCCCCATTCTATATCCCTAGGACTTCCTAGAGATCCTTCCATATCCCTCCCCACTTAGGCAGCTCTATATTTCCCTGCACAAAGGTCAAGTCCAAGTTTTATGTGGATCAAGGACCTCTACATGAAACTGGATACACTGAATCTAACAGAAGAAAAAGTAGGAAAGAGCCTTGAACACATTGGCAAAGGAGAAAATTCCTTGAACTGAACACCAATGGTTCAGGCTCTAAGATCAACAACTGATAAACGGTACCTTTTGAAACTGAAAAGCTCCTGTGAAGCAAAAGATGCTGTCAATAGGACAAAATTACAGCCTACAGATTGGAAAAAGATCTATATTAACCCTCAGTCTGAAAGAGGGCTAATATCCAAAATATATAAAGGACTAAAGAAGTTAGATCCCCAAAAGCAAATAATACAATTAAAAAGAGGGGTACAGAGATAAATAGAATTCTCAAATAAGAAATCTATATTTTATTGGATATTTTATGTATTTACATTTTAAGTATTATTCCCTTTCTCATTTCCCCTCCAAAACCCTCCTCTCCCATCTCCCCTCCCCCTGCTTCTATGTGGATGCTCCACTTCCCACCCACCCACTCCCAGCTCACTGCCCTGACATTTCCCTACACTGGGGAATCCAACATTCACAGGGCCAAGGTCTTCTCCTATTGATGCCAAACAATGCCATCCTCAGCTACATATGCAGCTCGAGTTATGGGTAGCTTTTTCCATGTGTACTCTTTGGTTGGTGGTTTAGTCTCTTGGAGCTCTAGGGGGTCTGGTTGGTTGATATTGTTGTTTTTCCTATGAGGTTGCAAACCCCTTCAGCTCCTTCAGTCCTTTCTCTAACTCCTCCATTGAGGTCCCTGTGCTAAGTCCAAAGGTTGGCTACACGCATCTGCCTCTGTATTTGTCAGACTCTTGTAGAGCCCTTCAGGAGACAGCTATATCAGGCTCCTGTCAGCAAGTACTTCTTGGCATCCGCAATAGAGTCTGGATTTGGTGTCTGTATATGGGATAGATTCCCAGGTGTGGAAGTCTTTGGATGGCTTTTTCTTCAGTCTCTGTTCCATTTCTTATTCATCTTATTTTGGATAGGAACATTTCTGTGTTAAAAATTTTGAGATGAGTGGGTGTCCTCATGTAGAAATCATCCCAAATATGATAATCAGATAATGTATATTGCCAGCCAGTGGTGGTGCATGCTTTAATCCCAGCACTTGGGAGGCAGAGACAGGTGGATTTCTGAGTTTGAGGCCAGCCTGTAAATCTCTTACAGATTTATTGATTTATGTTTATGTATTTGTTTTCCTTTCTTAAAATAGTATTTACTCTCTTTCTCTCTGTGTGTCTCTCTGTCTATGTCTCTCTGTCTATGTCTCTCTGTGTCTCTGTGTCTCTGTGTCTCTGTCTCTGTGTGTGTGTGTGTGTCTGTGTGTGTGTGTGTGTGCGTGTGTGTGCGTGTGTGTGTGTGTGTGTGTGTGTGTGTGTGTGTAGTTTGATGCAACTGAATACAGATGTCAAAGTAAGCATAGAGATTCTGGATTTTCTGAGCGTTGGAGTTAATGGAGGTTGTAAACTGCCTGCTATGAGTGCTAAGCATTAAACTCCAGTCTTCTGAGAGAATATCAGCAGTTCATGTTAGCTGAACCATTGTTCTATCCTCTTGATTTCTGTATGTTGAATCATGACTGCATTCTAGGGATAAAGCTAATTTGACCCTAACAAATAAGAATTTTATGTGAACTGAAATTCTGAGTGCAAGTGTTTTATTGAGAATTGCTGTATCTATAATCATCAGGGAGCTTGGTCTGTACTAGTTCTTTATTATTTTTTATATTTTCCTTATTTGAATTTCAATTTAAAATACCTTTAAATAATGAGTTGGAAAACATTTCTTCCATTTCAATTTCATAGAATACTTTGTGTAGCATTTTTATTAGCTCTTTTAAATCTGTATTGAATACAAGTGTCCTGAATTTTATTGTTTGATTTATTTATAATTTATTGATTTATTGATTGGTTGATGACTTATTTATAAATCATAATAATTATAATCATCAATTAATCATTAATATAAACACCATAATTCAAACTAGATCTGAAAGTCTAAGATTTTTTTATCAATACATATTCTTCATGAATTGTAAAGTATATGTATTTTATATTGTATAAAATTGTAACTAATGATTGAGCAATACTCCATCTTTCCAAATCACCATTTCCTTTCAGTAAAATAGGTTGTTGCATTTAACTGGGCTTCTTACCATTTTCTCCTCTTTAGCATATTAAAATTAGAGTCTGGAGACTTGACCTTTCCTCTGATACTATTATTGTAAAAAATAAAATCATTGGATTTGAGAATAACTTTCTATACTGAACCTGACTACATTATGTATGTTTATTTTCCCCATACCAATAAATGCAGGCAGAGAACATATCTCTGCCTCTATTTACAAGCAACTTTTACCAGCAAATGTAAAGTAGTGATTGCTATTCAGAACAGGAAAAAGGTGCAAAGACTACATTTTCTGTTCTTTATCACAGTAGTCTGTGAAACTGTTTGCTTTGAATCATATACTGTTGTTACTTTCCTCCATGATACAGCAAAACATCCATACTATATTTCAGCAGCACTACCATGGAAAGAATGAAAAATAAAGCCTGATAAACTTGTTGACATGAATGTCTCTCTCTCCTCTCTACTGGAATCATTCCATCTGCTGTTGACTCCAGTGAAATGAAATCTTCAGTTTCAGGATTTACTTATACACTCTTAGCAAAATAGAGCTACAAGGCAAAAATTGCAAACAGCAATGAGATTTACAAACCTCATAGTTACAATGTGAATTTTTCATGGTGGAGAACTCAACAATAATTTTCCTTGCCTTTCCTTATTGGCACAAGATTAAAGGAATTGGGAACTAAGAATTATCCGTACTACACATTAATATATTAGGTATCTCAGTTTGTTAAGATGTCGTTCTTCCTAATTGTATGGACTTGTTACTCTTCTCCTTTTGCAGATTATTAAATGATAATAAAGTCAGTTGGGGAGCTCAGTTTTCAGTGTTTCCTTGACCTTGCTTTACTCAACTTCAAATTAAATGTGTCCAGGTACAAATTAATTCACCCTGTAATCTGTTTACATACATGCACACAAAACTGTGTTGTCATGGTAGTATTAGGAGTGCTATTGAAGTAAATATGTCATTAATTTTGAATATTTTTATTACTATATGTTGTTATAATTAGAGTACTTGTCTGATATAAATCCCCTGGTTTTTAGATCTCTCTTGGTACTCCCACTGATAGACAGGATCAAATAAATTTTCAAAATAGAATAAGTGCCTACTACTCCTGAAACTACCAGTATGATTTCTCAAAACTGGGTAAGAAATAACATCAGCCATATGTCAGTGTTACTTTAGTAACTATTGAAATAATATCAAAGACAAAGACATATAATGGTTTTAGACAAGTGACATTTTCCATCTTTCAGCATGTCTAAGATATACATTATCTGTTTGTTTGTTGTTGGTTTTTTTTGTTTTTTGTTTTTTGTTTTTTGTTTTTTGTTTTTCGAGACAGGCTTTCTCTGTGTAGCCCTGGCTGTCCTGGAACTCACTCTCTCAAAAGTGAGAGAAAAAGTGATTGTTAAAAAAGGGATCTCTGAGATTCCATTTTATACATGTCAAAAATGGCTAAGATAAAATATTCAAGTGACAGCTCTTGCTGGACAGGATGTGGAGCCAGGGATATGCTCTCCCATTGCTGGTGGGAGTGCAAATTTGTACACTTTGGAAATCAATTTGACACTTTCCCTGAAAACTTGGAATAATTCTACTTCAAGACCAAGTTATAGCATTTCTGGGCATATACCCAAAAGATACATCACCATACCACAAGCATACTTGTTCAACTTTACGAATATCAGCTTTGTTCTTAATAGGTAGAAACTATAATCAACCCAGATGTTTCTCAATTGAAGGATGAATAAAAAAATTGTGGTACATTTACACAATGGAATATTACTCAGCTATTAAAAACAAGAATATTATGAAATTTCCAAACAAGTGGATGAAACTAGAAAATATAACCCCGAATGACATAATCCAGACCCAGGAAGACACTCATAAGTGGCTATTACTCATAAAGTACAGGATCACCATTATAAAATTAAAAATTCAAAGAAGCTAAGTGTGCCCTTACCCCAAGCTGCCAACCTGTCTAGGTTGAGCAGCCCCTAGGTTGAGCAGACTGGAACATGCTGTTTACCACTAGAGATCTGAATAACAAAGGACTTGGGAAGCTGCCTGCATTGGAGACCTGCAGTCTGCCACAGGAGTTGAGCTGAATGGACTGCCTGCTGAGCTAGCCTTGACACCTTCTGGACTGCTATCTCCTGGTCCAGCCCCTGGGCTGAACCAAGAAGAGACTCTGGAGGGTGGGGCTTTCCCTTTATATGTGAAAGCCAATTATTAAATTTCAAGCCTTGATCAGAGAACTTTGTCTTGGCTTCATCTCTTCTCACCCTCCGTCCCCTTTTATTCCCAGCCCCCCTTTCAGGTGAACCCACTTGACTTGTGGCCGCAGGCGGCTACAGCTAAGTAACAAGGAAGGCCCTAGGGTGATT
This sequence comes from Arvicanthis niloticus, assembly GCF_011762505.2. Lineage (NCBI taxonomy): Eukaryota > Metazoa > Chordata > Mammalia > Rodentia > Muridae > Arvicanthis > Arvicanthis niloticus. The sequence goes on from NC_047659.1 coordinate 72,631,860, forward strand.
GCTAAAATCTCATTGAGAAAGAGAGATAAATTAGATATTGGGGGTAGATAGAGGAAGGCCATTGTGTGGGAGAGAGCTGGGTATGAGAATAGAAGATATGAAGTAGAGGAAGGATGAGGGAGTGGAAACCAGGAATGAATAATGAAATTAGAGCGGGCAGGATTTTTGAGCTAGGCTAGAAAGTAAGGATAAAAGCAGAATCTATGAGGGTTACCCTAGCTAAGATTCTTAGCAATGGATATAGGGAAACTGAAATGGCCACCTCCTGTAACCAGGCAAGACTTCCAATATAGGGATGGGGACACCAACCTACCCATAAAACCTTTGACCCAAATTTTGTTGTGCCTACAAGATGTTCAGCAAAAATTGAAGGAGTTCAACCAATAACTTTCCCTACTTGAGACCAACATGAGGGAGAGACAAACCATTGTACTATTATTGACATTCTACTATACTTGAAGACAGAAGCCTAGCATACTGTCCTCTGAGAGACTTTATCCAGCAGCTGATGAAAACAGATTCATAATCCTTAGCCAGATATTAGGTATAGCTCAGAAGCTCTTGTGGAAGAATGAGAGGAAGAACTGAAGGAGCCAGAGAAGTCTGAAACAACACAAGAAGACCTACAGAATCAACTAATCTGGGCCCATAGGAAGTCATGGGATGGACCTAGGCCCTTTATACATATGTAACATATAGGCAACTTGGTCTTCATATGGGACCTGTAACAGCTGGAGCACAGGATGTTGATGACTCTGTTTCCTACCTTTAGATCCCTTTCTCCTAACCTGGCGATTTCATCCAACCTCAATAGTAGATGATGCAACTAGTCCTACTGTAATTTGATATGCCAAGGCTGGTTGATATCTGAGGCCTCCCCCTTTCTGAGGAGAAAGAGAGGAGGAGATGGGAGAGGGGAGATGAGAGGGAAGGACTAGGGGAAGGTAAAGCTGCATTTTTGATGAAAAATTAATTAATTAATTAATTAATTATTAAAAAGCTTTTGAAAAATGCAACATCTCTTTGCCATAGAAATCATGGGGAAGCTAAGGTTGGTTGGGGCATAATGTTAGCATTACATATGACAAAATTATAGCCAACATCACAGTAAATGGAAAAAAAGACAAAGTAAGATCAGGAATGGGAAAAGGACCTTCTCTCTTTCCAATCTTATTTAATATAGTAAAATATTAGCTGGAACAATGAAATAAAGGAAAAAAATAGAAGAGATACAAGTAGGAAAAGATATAAATGTGTCGCTATTTGCAGATTAAATGATTCATCATTTAAGACAACAAAGTTTCAGTAGAAAACTCTAAGAGCTGACAAAGAATTTTAGGAAAGGGGAGTGTTACAAAACTGACAAAACACAATACACATCAAATTTACAATGTCATGCAAATTTGAAAGGAACCCAGAAAAAGAATCCAATTCAATATTGCCATAAAAAAGAAACAAAAAAATGAACAAAAACCAGAAATAAATAAAAACAAAAAAAAGCCTTGATCAATAACATAGGAATAGATTTTACATAGGAAGCTAGAGACATCTACAAAAAAACTTAAAGCCACATTGTTTTATGCATTCTTCTGTTGAGTGATATCTAGGTTGTTCCCAGGTTTTGGCTATTATGAATAAAGCTGCTATGAACATAGTTGAGCAAGTGTCATTGTAAGATGTTGCAGCATCTTTTGGGTATATGCCCAGGAGTGCTATAGTTGGATCTTGAGGTAGAACTATTTTCAGCTTTCTAAGAAAATCCCAAATTGTTTTCAAAAGTGGATGTGCAAGTTTGCACTATCACTAGAAATAAAGTGTTCCCCTTGCTCCATATCCTTGCCAACATGTGTTATCTCTTGAGATTTTAATCTTTGCCATATCGATGGGTATAAAATGGAACCTCAGAGTTATTTTGATTTGCATTTCCCTGGTGACTAAGGAATTTGAGTATTTCTGTAAGTGCTTCTCAGCCATTTGAGATTCCTCTGTTGAGAATTTTCTGTTTTGCTCTGTACATCATTTTTAATTGGGATATTTGGGTTGTTGGCTTCTAACATCCTGAGTTCTTTATAAATTCTGGATTTTATCCCTCTCTCAGATGAAGGGTTGGTGAATATCCTTTTCAATCTGTGGGATGCATTTGTCCTATTGACAGTGTTCTTTGCCTTACAGACGCTTTGCAGTTTCATGAGATCCCATTCATCAATATCAATCTTAAGACCTGAGCCCTTGGAACTTGTCACCTGTATCAATGCATTCAAGGGTATTTCCCACTTTCTCTTCTATGAGATTTGGTGTATCTTGTTTTATGTTGAGGTCCTGGATCAACTTGGACTTGAGTTCTGTGCAAGCCGGATAAGTATGGATCTAGATTTATTCTTCTATATGAAGATGTCCTGTTTGTCCAGCACCATTTGTTGAAGATACTTTCAAATGTATGGTATTTCTAGGTGGGTGGGCTTATTTCCAGGTCTTTGAGTCGATTCAATTGATCAACTTATGTGTTCCAGTACCAATACCATGATTTATTTTTTAATAACAATTGCTCTGAAGTTGTGCTTAAGGTCAGAATCGGTGATTACATTGGAAATTCTTTTATTGTTCAGGATTGTTTTGGTGCTCCTGGGTTTTTTATTTTTCCATACAAAGTTGAGAGTTGTAGTTTCAAGAACTATAAAAAATTGTGTTGGAATTTTGATGTGGAATGTGTTGAATCTGTATATTGCTTTTGGTAAGGTGGCCATTTTTCTATGTTAACCCTACTTTTCCATGGGCATGGGAGATCTTTCCATCTTCTGATATCTTCTTCAATTTCCTCCTTCAGAGACTTGAACTTGTCATACATATCTTTAACTTCATTGGTTAGAGTTACACCAAGATATTTTATATTATTCATGGCTATTGTAAAGGGTGTTGTTTTCTTAATTTCTTTCTTGGCCTCTTTTTCATTTGTATAAAAGATAGCTACTAAGTTCTTTGAGTTAATTTTGTATCCAGCCACATTGCATAAGGTTTTTATCACTTATAGGAATTCTCTGGGGAATTTTGGGGGTTGCTTGTATATAATATTATCTGCAAATAATGATAATTTGACTTTTTCTTTTACAATTTATAACTCCTTGGTGCCCTTTAGTTGTATAATTGCTCAAGCTAGAACTTCAAGTACTATATTGAATAAATGAGGAGTGGCCAGTTTTGTCTTGTCCCTTGTTATACGGGAATTGCTTAATGTTTCTCTTCACTTAGTTTGATGTTGGCTATTGGATTTTATATATTATATTTAGTTATGGGCACTATATCCCTGATTTTCTAATATATTTTATATGAAGGAGTGTTTTATATTATTAAAGGCTTTTTCAGTCTCTAATGGATAACCATGACTTTTTCTTTATTTTTTTATATGGTAGATTAATTTGATGGATTTTTAAATACTGAACCATTTCTGGATCCATAGACTAAAGCCTAGTTGATCTTGATGGATGATGTTTTTGATGTGTTCCAGGATTCAGCTTTTAAGTATTTTATTGAATATTTTAGATCAATGTTTATAAAGAGACGGATTTGATGTTCACTTTCTTGATTGAATCTTTGTGTGGTTTAGGTATCAGGGTGACTGTGGCATCATAGAATGAGTTTGGCAGTGTTCCTTCTGTTTCTAATTTGTGGAAGAATTTGAGGAGTTTAGAATTACCTCTTCTTTGAAGGTCTGGTAGAATTTTGCACTAGAACTACCTAGCCCTGGGCTTTCTTATTTAGTTGAGAGACTTTTAATTACTGCTTCTATTTCTTTGGGGGTAATGAACATGTTGAAATATTTACCTGCTCTTGATTTACTTTTGGAAGTGGTATCTGTCTAGAAAACTGTCCATTTAATTTAGGTTTTCCAATTTTATGGAGTACAGGTTTTTGAAGTAAGACATTACTAATGATTCTTAGAATTTCCTCAGTGTTAGTTGTTATGTCTATAATTTCATTACTAATTTCATTTATTTGGATATTGTCTCTCTGTCTCTTGGTTAATTTGGTTAAGGATTTGTCTAACTTATTGATTTCATAGTATAAGCAGCTCTTGGTTTCATTGATTCTTTGTATTGTTTTCTTTGTTTCTAACTGATTGATTTTAGCCCTGATTTTTATTATTTCCTGCATTCTAGTCCTCTTTAGTATGTTTGCTTCTTTTTTCCCTAGAGCTTTCAGGTGTACTTTTAAATTTCTGACATGAGGAGTAAGCAATAAAAAATATTAAGCAATATTTACATATCGATATGTTCTATTAATCACTATAGGTGGTATTCAAACATTTTAAAAACACATTAAAATAAAAACTGTTAAAGACATGTGTTAAAAAATAAGACATACAATATAGTAAAGAAGTAAGATATAGAATTAAGAAAGTTTTATTATCAACTTTCAACCAAAAGTTATCAAAAATGATAAGGAAGGACACTTCATACACATCAAAGGAAAAATCTACCTAGATAAACTCTCAAATCTGAACATCTGTACTTCAAATGCAAGGGCACACACATTCATAAAAGATACTTTACTAAAGTTCAAAAAACACATTGCTCTGCACACAATAATAGTGACTTCAATACCCCATTCTCAGCAATGGAAAGATCATGGAAACAGAAACTAAACAGAGACACAGTGAAACCAAGAGAAGTTATGAACCAAATAGATTTAAAAGATATCTAAAGAACATTTCATTCTAAAACAAAAGAATATACATTCTTCTCAGCACCTCATGGTACCTTCTTCAAAATAGACCATATAATTGGACACAAAACATGCTTCAACGGATACAAGAAGATTAAAATAATCCCATGCATCCTATCAGATCACCACAGACTAAGGCTGATCCTCCATAGCAATAAAATACAATAGAAAGCCCATATACACATGGAAGCTTAACAGCTCTCTATTCAATGATAACTTGGTCAAGGAGAAAATAAAATAAGAAATTAAAGAATTTTTAGACTTTAATAAAAATGAAGGCCCAACATACTCAAGCTTATGGGACACAATAAAAGCAGTGCAAATAGGAAAAGTCATAGTTTTGAGTGCTTTCTTAACAAAACTGGAGAAAGCATACACAAAGAGCTTGACAGCACACTTGAAACTCCATAACAAAAGAAACAAATACACACAAGAGGAGTAGATGGCAGGAAATAATTAAACTCAAGGCTGAAATAAACCAAGTAGAAACAAACAAACAAACAAAACTATACAAAGAATCAACAAAACCAGCAGATGGTTCTTTGAGAAAATCAAGATAGATAAACCCGTAGCCAAACTAATCAGAGGGCACAGAGATAGTATCCAAATTAACAAAATCAGAAAATAAAAGAGAGACATAACAACAGAAACTGAGGAAATTCAAAAATCAGCAGATCCTATTACAAAAGTTTATACCCAACAAAACTGAAAAATCTGGATGAAATGGGCAATTTTCTAAACAGATACCAGGTACCAAAGTTAAATCAGAATCAGATAAATCATCTAAACAGTCCCATACTATTTCTAAAGAATATTAAAATGCTACTTTCTGTGATTTATCATGATTTTCTTTCTTTCAACAAGACTTTATATATGTTGGCTGATATATTGATTTTTATTTTCTTAACAGACTATTAAATACACTTTGGATTTGCCTATATCAGCAGAAATAATTTTAAATAAAGTACTTTTGTTATCTCTGACTAGTCATATATACTTTAAAATGTATTTGAGAGAATTGTTTCCTGTGACATCGGTAATGTTGTATTCTAATCTTATTGCAGTTACATTTCTTCCAAATCACTATCTTCTTTCCATGACCTAGAATACATAGATTAAAATTTGAAGTGTGTCTTGAATTTTCCACACCTAAGTATGAATTCACCCTTGTGTGTTCTTTTAAATCACACATTCCTGTTGGGTGCAGCTTCCCATACTGAACCACTACCTCCCTTGTCTTCTATGTGTGTCTGAATCTTAGTGCATATTATTTTGATTCACTTAAATGCTACACTATTCTTTTCTATTATTTTTCACTTCATTTTCAACATTAAGGTTTATACTTCCATAACTGCAAAACCAAATCATATAATTTTGCAGCAATCTCTTGTCATTGTCTTCCCAATTATAATTATTTGCTTTTATTTCCTGCTGTCTTGGATATGATTAGCCTTGTTACTCATTTCCTAGCTACTGCTTTCAATTTGATTTTCTAGTCTCTGGATTTAATATGACTTTACAATGTAGTTTTCCTACCATTATTTGAATATTTGATATCTATTTATGTTTGTTAAGTTATCATTCATATGCATAACTGTGTGGGCATGTAATGCTATTTCTTCTAGAGAAAATCATTTAGTTTCATTTATGCCCTTTCATATTTATTTACTTATAACTGGTTTTGACTGAAATGATGTTTTGAAGGCTTTACTTGTAGTTCCACAAATTTTTCGCAATGTTTTGAGTGCATTATGCTTGTTAAATTTGTGCAATATATTTCTAGTCAAAGTTTCATTATGAGATTTACAAAGTCTTATTGTTTGTTTCTTTGAGCTGATTCAGCACATAATTTTCAGTGTACTTACTGGACATTAATGCATCAAATACACAAACATGCCTAGATTATAGTTAGTAAAATAGCCTAATTCCATAAATGTTGATGCCAGAAAATGTCATTAGAATCTGGTATCAGAATCTCATCATTAGCTCATGTTTTTATGGACTTCCTGAGAGTTCCTGTAGAATATTTTAGATGTTCTCATCCAATTAATATTTTCAAATTTTATATTTTAAAAGCATAATATAATTGCTTCATTTCCTCCTCTTTTTTTATAAATCTATTCAGCCCTTCCCTCATAGATTCCTTCTTGCTCACTTTCAAATTCATGGGGCTCTGTTTGCATTGACTGAGGCCTCAATCTCACAGATAGAGCTATAGGCAACTAAGGAAATCTGAGAATAGGAGAAATCATTTTACCAGGGAACAGCTCATCATGTGGTTATTCAATACTATCAATATATTATCCCATGTGGCAAAAATACCAGTTTAACTTGATTCTATATAAACACAGCTTTGAGGATAAAGGTGTGTGACTTTTTGCAATGTGCCCTTTCCAATCAGCCTTTCTAAGTCTGAGTTTCTATATGCATCCTATGTGCTAGTTTGTTCATGTATTTGTGCCTGCTGTAGGTAGCCCATGTTGCTAATATGTACCTGAGTATATGTATGCCAGTGTCTACCTGCTTAGCAGACTATGAGCTAGAGAATAATTTTTGTCCTATCTGTTTATGACTTTTTATGATCTCTTTATTCTTCCAAGTTTCCCTTTTTGATTCTTTCCCAGTGTCAGCACGTAGCCTTTACTTGGTACCTTTACTTGGAGACAATAGAGAAGTCATCCTTCCAGAAATCATATAATCAATATGGAGCTTCAGGAAAACAGAGTCACAAACAGGACCTGCTTTCATACCATGGTAATGCTTCTTTAAAGAAGAGAAGAAGGGCTAAAGGAATGTTTCAAAATTATGGTGCACACAAATGGCTCACATCATAATGAGGTACTGAGTATGGTTATGTAGCACTGATACAACAATCCATGTATGCCACTACATACCAGTAATGCCAGCATTGTGGTTATGGAGACAAATGGGTCCTGAATCTTGTTTACTAGCCAGTTCTTGCTGAATCAGCAAGATCCATAGTTAGTGGAAGACACAGTCTCAAAAAATCATGAAAATAGTGATATGAAAAGACATCTGAAGTTTACTTGTAGATTCAGCAAGTACATGGATGTTCACCCAGAGAAAAAGATTAAATGAAATTGTCCATACTTTACACCTCCTTAACTAAAACCACACAAATATGGTTTTATTTATTTAAGGGTGAATTATTACTAAAAGTACTCCAAGACACAGGCATCTCTTATACAAAACCCTAAATTCCCTGGCAGGAAATAAATAAAAAACATATTATAGTTTTCTGGACTCCTCACCTATAAAAATCCACAAATTGTCTAAAGAGAAAAATCAAGACATAGAACCAGTTATATATATGATGCAGTTATTTGGATTATCTGAGAGGAAATTTCAAAAAACAGTAGCCAATATGTTAGAGACTCAATTAAAATAGACTAATGCACAGAGAAGAGGATGATAAAACCTATGGAGACTACCTCCAGTAGATAGGCATGGCTCCTGGTTGAGGGATGGGGCCATCCACCCATCTCAAAGCTTTTTAACCCAGAAAGGTTCCTGTCAAAAGGAAGAACGGGGACAAAAAAATGGAACAGAGACTGAATACACCCACCTGTAGATACATCAGATCTGTAGACACCAAACCCAACACTGTTGCCATGGTCAAGAGGCATTTACCAACAAGAACCAAGAGTAGCAGTTCCTGGGGAGGTTCGGCCAGCAACCGACCAACGCAGATGCTTACCCTTGGAGCCAACCATCAGACTGAACGGTAAGAACCTGGTGGAAAAGTTAGCAGAAGAACAAGAGGAGCAAAGGGTGAATGCAACCCCATTGGAAGAACAACATATGCCGGCCTGACCACCCAGCTCTTCCAGAGACTAAACCAGCAACCCAGGAGTGTATCTAGAGGGATTCATGGCTCCAGATACATATGATACATATGAAGCAGAGGATGGATTTGCCCAACAACAACAGGAGGGAAGAGGTTTGATGCCCCAGAGTAAAGAAATGCTGGAGTGGTGGGAATGGAGAGTGTGGGCAGATGAAGGAGACTCTCATACAGGCAAAAGAGAGGGTAAAGGACAGGTGTGGAATGGGGGTGGCAGAAAAATAACTGGGAAGTGAGATATCATGGAATGAAGGGTTGGTGGAGGGAGTAATCGGGAACTGGAATGTCATTTAAGATGTAAACTAATGGAATGATTATTAATAAAAATAATAATTAAAAAATAATTTAATAAAATAAATAAAAAGAAAACAGCATTCAAGAATGGGGGATGTAAACAGAGATATGAAAATTCAAACTGCTGAAGTTGAGTATGTCTGATTACACAACTTTACTACCAAATTAGTTATGAAAATTTGTTTAATGCTACCTACAAAAAAGGAGCAATATTGATAATGACATTGTTGATATTTTCATACTACAGTTCAGTGGGTAGTGCTGTTTTCCCCTTCTGAAGCATACAAAACTAATTGTTATTAGGAGTACACTGAAATGTATGACCATAATTCAATCTAAATACAGCTGTGGTAACAAATTCCTCCTGATTCATAATGAAGAGACTTATGTGTACTTAGGCTATACACATAGATTATACCCACAATTAGATATCTGACCTGTATTGTGGGAAACATTAAGGAAAGATCACAGATCAGCAATTAGGTTGAAAAAAAAAAAAAAAAACCCAAAACACACTGTCACAACAATTTCCCTGTGATTAAGTTTAGATAAGAATTTCAAACAGGGAGTAACTGGGACACACTGATAGATGGAGAAACCAAGATATTCCATGACAAAACCAATTTTACACAATATCTTTCCACAAAGCCAGCACTACAAAGGATAATAGAGAGAAATCCAATACAAGGAGTGAAATTGTACCCTATAAAGAGCAAGAAAGTAATCTTCCAACAAATCCAAAAGAAGATAGCCACATAAACAATGCCACTGCTAATGACAAAAATAACAGGAAGCAAAAATCTCCTTTCCTTAATATCTCTTAACATCAATGGACTCAATTTCTCAATAAAAAGACATAGACTAACGAACTGGAGACATAAACAGGACCCAGCATTTTGCTGCATACAGGAAACCCACCTCAGTGACAAAGACAGACACTACCTTAGAGTAAAAGGCTGCCAAAAAAAGTTTTCAGCAAATTGTCCTAAGAAACAAGCTGGAGTAGCCATTCTAATATTGAACAAAATCGACTTTCAATTTACAGAAATCAAAAAGGATAAGGAAGAACATTTCATACTCTTCAAAGGAAAAGTCAACAAAGACAAACTCTCAGTTCTAAGGATCTATGTGCCAAATGCAAATGCAAGAGCATCCCTTTTATAAAAAAAAAAACCTTACTAAACATCAAAGCACCTCACCCAATAATAGTGGGAGACTTCAACACCCCACTCTCAGCAATAGACAGATCATGGAAACAGAAACTAAACAGAGATACAGTGAAACTAACAGAAGTTATGTACCAAATATATTTAACAGATATCTATAGAGTATTTCATTCTAAAGAAAAGAATATACCTTTTTTCTCAGTATCTCATGGTTCCTTTTCCAAAATAGACCATATAATCACAAAGCAGGCCTCAACATATACAAAAAAATTGAAATAATCCTGTGCATCCTATCAGATCACCATGGACTGAGGCTGATCTTAAATAACGAAAAAACAATAGAAAGCCCACATTCACATGGAAACTGAACAACACTCTACTCAATGAAAACGTGGTCAAGGAAGAAATAATGAAAGAAATTAGAGACTTTTTAGAAATAATGAAAATGAAGACATATCTTACCAAAACTTATGCGACACAATGAAAGCAGTGATAAGAAGAAAACTCATAGCTCTAAGTGATTACAAAAACAAACTGGAGAGAGCATCCACTAGCAGCTTGACAACACACCTGAAAGCTCTAGAATGAAAAGAAGCAAACAAACCAAAGAAGAGTAAACAGCAGGAAATAATAAAACTCAGGGCTGAAATAAACCAAGTAAAACAAAAAGAACTATACAAAAAATCAATAAAACCAGGGGCAGGTTCTTTGAGAAAATCAAGAAGATAGATAAACCCTTAGCCAGACTAATCAGAGAGCAGAGAGACAGTTTCCAAATTAATAAAATCAGAACTAAAAAGTGTGATATAACAACAGAAACCGAGGAAATTTAAAAATAAAAAATCATCAGATTCTACTACAAAAGCCTATACTCAAGAAAATTGGAAAATCTGGATGAAATGGACAATTTCTAGACAAATACCAGTTACCAAAGTTAAATCACGATCAGATAAAACATCTAAACTGTACCATAACAACCCCCCCCCCCCCCAAAAAAAAAGCAGTCATTAAAAGGCTATCCACCAAAAAAAAAAAGTCCGGGACCAGACAGTTTTAGTGCAGAGTTCAATCAGACATTCAAAGAAGACCTAATACCAATTCTCTTTAAAGTATTTCATAAAATAGAAACATAAAAGACACTACCCAATTCATTCTATGAAGCCACCATTATACTCATACCTACACCACAGAAAGACCCAACAAAGAAAGAGAACTCCAGACCAATCTCCCTTATGAATTTCAATGAAAAAATACTCAATAAAATTCACACAAACCGAATCCAAGAACACAAGAAAACAATCATACTGATCAAGTAGGCTTTATGCAGAGCATAGCAGTGTAGTTTTCTTTTTGTTGGTTCAGGATACATCACATTTTTTTTTTCGAAATAAAATACCATAATTATCATTTCTGATGATTTTTAAACTTCCATGTTTCCTCACAAATCATTTGACAATCTTCCATTAAAAAAAAAAAAAAAAAAAAAAAAAAAAAAAAAAAAAAGCCTGTTTTGGGGACTTAGATTTCATCTACCTTTCTCTTTTGAGAGTTAAACATTTTATATTGCTTCTTACAGAATCTGGTTATTTTACAATCTCACTAAATGTGATAAGAATAAGAGTGGAGGGTGAGACCTGGGTGCCACCCAATTTACATCCTAGCTCTCAGGAGGCAGTGGAAGGCATGCATCTGTTAAATGTAAGTTCAAGTGCAGCCTGGTATACAAAGATTTTTAAAGCCAGTTAGAGCTACATATAATACCAGGTAGCAAAAAACTCAATTAAAAAGAGCTACAATTAGACACGACTCCAGTCTTTTGTCTCTTAGGTTCAAAGGAGCTTTACAAGAAAGGGCTTTAAGGGAGATCATTTTATTACTAATGACAATAGAGTCTATAGTTGTTAAAATTATCTATGTTTTCTATCTGCACAATATATAATATATGAAGTTCATAAAGACATTTTGAAGTAAAATTCTGGCTTCATATGGAAAGAACTAAAACCTCTAATTATGGTTTAGGCAACAGATCAATTAGAAGATGTGTCCTTATTACCCAACAGTCTACAAACACTAGTGCACTATCATTGTGCAAATTGAAACACTCAGAATTATTTTATATAAAATTCCTTTGTATTGCCAACTTACGACGACTCAGAGCTACCCTGTCAACAAATTTCATGCTTTATAAATACTAAACATAACAAGTAGTTATGTTATTCTGTCTAGTCTGGAAACATTCTGTTGTGGATTATACTTATCAAGAAACAGAACCTCTAAATAGAATCCATTTGTCACCCACTGGTGAAATTTTACAGTTGTGCAGATTGAAGAAAATCATCAACTGTTTTCTGTCTGATGGTTGACTGATGAGCACTTATTAATGCAGGCAGTAGAGGAACATCATTTAGGACAATTATTCTACAGTGGCATGACTGATTCAAGAAAATTATACCATGGTATACTGCCCCTAGAAAAATCCTTAACCTACTCTGCTTTGAAGTTTATTTAGAAAGTCTAAATCTCTGCAATGTTATCCTGTCTGAAGAATTACTACCAATTTCTTCATGATTTCAGAGGATCTGTATAGTTTTTTGAGTTGAACTATGAAGCACTTCCATCTCAAGATGAAAACCCTGCATGACCTTTGCTAGGCTGCTAGAACTAAAACACACTACTTTGTATTCAGGTGACACCTCCAGTATATTTACTTTTTTATTAATGGATGAGCTCATTTCCTCATTTCACTGTGATTATTATGAACTTTTTGCACAATCAAATCTTCCAGTGATTGCAATTTGATGAAGCAAAATGTCAGAAATATTAAATCAAGTCACATTGTCACACCTTAGGAAAAAATATATATGCATAAATCCATTTTCCCTCTAGACCCCATATTTGCTAGATTGATAAGTCAAGGCTTCTAGAAAAAAAAATGTTGTTACTGAAATCATGGATGCAGATGAGATCACACACTCTGTGTCTTTTCAAAGCCTTTGCAAAAGCAATTGTCCTCCTCACACCTATGAATATGCAAGCCTAGCTTGAGGATGAGCTATAGCAATTATTCACCAGTTAGAAATCACTACAAATCTGAATAGAATGTCTCATGGTCATGTAGAGGGCGACTAGCCAGGAATCTGATCCCTCTACAATTACTGAGGTCTTGTGGCAATCTGTTCCCTCAGGTGGCATTGTATAAGAAAGTAAATGAAAGATCTAATTAAAAAAAAAAAAGTACAATTCTGCTAGTGCTTTCTGTCAGAATGTCTGTATACAGGTGCTTCTTCTGTTTCTCTTAATTCAATTTGCCTTTATTTTTCCACTGTTATAATAATCACTTGTGTCATCTATAACAAGAAAGTGGAATTATGGATTCTAGTTATTTCCAGAATATTTTTATTTTTAATTAACTTTTCAAATTGAATATCTGAATTCAATTAGAATTTTATATATGGTGGAATAGCATATTTCAATTTATGTATATATTATTTAATTCTTAAATAAAATTAAACAGAAATGTCTCTCTAAATGCTTATCATTTCTTTACTATCTAAACTATTCCAAACTTTATCCCCTAGCTCTTGAAACATGTAGTACTTTACTTTTAGGCAAAGCAGTACTTACCCACTGGGCACTCACACACTAGGATGTTTTGAATTTGTCTAATTGTAAACTACACCATGAGTCCTAATATGACTTTTCCATTGGTGTTTTACTAAAATCAGAAAAAATAATCTACAAAGTTCACAGGATTTTATCCTGATTTCCTCAATAGATGAAACCTTAAATAGTAATTTATTGAGTTTTTTGTTCTATGATAATATTTCATAAATTCTACTGCATCCATCGTTTTTTTGTTGTTACCAAGGAGTTAATACTTGAACATTATGTCTATATCAATTTCACACCTCATCCCCCTGACAACTTCTCCTATGTCTCCCACCTCCCAAAATTATAACATATTCTTACTTGTTATTTTTATTAAATATATACATTTGTGTATTAAAATACATGTAAGCTAATATAAAAAGATTAACATGAACAAAATAATTATTTAGAAAGTGATATATTTCAGAAGTAGAAAAAATGATTTATATGACTCAATGTTTGATACTAATGCTAAAGTGTTTAATAGATTAACATTTAAATATGTCATGCAATAATAATATAAATAATATACTACAAATATATGTATAATTTTTATACTATCTGTGTTTATGTACAGAATCTTTGATTATTGTACTCAGAATGGCAAGAGGAATAACATAAATACAAACCCTTTTATTTCAGATGCTGGGCTGTGGTTCTTGTAATCCCAGATATTGATAAGCTACAAGAGAAGATGAGGAGTTTCTGGTCATCTGTTGTTATGTGGCAAGTTTTGGCCTAGGTGATGTTACATGTGATCCTGTCTCATAGCAACAAAAGAAATAAAACCATAAAATCTCCATCTTCATTCAAATGTATACACTGAAAAATTCAGTTACATGTTAATTCATCCCTTACCTAAAATTTCACTTAACCCAAATCTTTCCTAATTCTGTTATTTACGAAATATTGATTGGACCTTATGGACACTAACTTGATTCCCTATTCAGTTAATCGATTCAGCATTTGATTACTGAAAATCTTGGGATTTACAAGGTTTTCTTTGATAGTAAAAACATTTTTTTCTGTCTCCTGTCTTATTTTCAGGTTTAATATACTTTTAAAGTAATTAAATCTTATTTTTTTCAAACACTGAAATTTGATTACTAACCAAAATGAAATAGTACACATTTTTCTTAAATATTCCCTTAAATAAGTGTATTTTATGAGATTAAAGTAAACATGAAATATATAATAAAATCTGTTTATGGGGTTTTCTTTGTCTCTATAGTTTTCTCAATATGTTTTCTCTATGCTGTGACTAGTGACAATTGCTTCATAATTCTTTTAAGAAATACTTGTACCTACCCTTCTCATAATATATCAACTGTTTTATTATAAACTACTTTATGTCAATATGGCTAGAAAATGATTTCCATTCCATTTTACTCTTGTTATATTTCCAAGAAAATGTGTGAATTTAATGCGTCTTTTGATGCTAAAGAATATCTCCATATTATCTTTCTTCTGTATTTGAAGAGGCCCTTCTATTTTATACACTGAGACACTTATTTCTTAGTTATTTGTTTTGGCATTTGTTTAACAAATATTCTTCTGTTATAGAATTTGACTTTCCTTTATCATGCAGAATAATAGGTGTTATTAGGAAGGTTTTCCTGAATCAACTTCAGTTCATAATGCATTTTCCCTTTATACTGGCCTTCACTGAGGGGGTATTTCATATTTCACTGTAAAAGGCATATTCTTTCAAATGGTGGCAGTAAATATTACTTGATTTGTTCAAAAGAAAGAAATTGGCAAAAGTTAAGCTTTTAAAATATAAAAATTGTCCTCATTTTCATGTCACAGAAAATTAGATGTGAAAATTATAGACACTTAAGATTTTCACTAACTCACAAGAAATACTTAGTGCCCTTTTTCGTCTTACTTTAGTAACCACCATGTTTGCTGAATGCCGATGTCTTGAAATGAAATGTAACTTTTGAATTTTAATGAGACAGGTAATTAAGCCAACTTCAAATGTAACTTTGTATTCCCAAAGTCTTATATTCAGGAGAAAATGTCTTAGTTATACATTAATCAGAATTATTTTTAACCAATTAGCCAAAACATGTTTTCTTCTCTTTGCTTAGTATTTCACAAAACTTCAAGCAATTAGCTTTTAGTTAAGGAGAACACATGTGGAAGTGAATTAACTTGCTGTACTAATGACATGCTTTCTCAGGACCAGAATAAGGGCAAAGATCTGAGAACTGAAGGATGAACAATAAATATTTCCTAATTAGTAGGTACATTCTGCTTGCATAATAATGTCAGTAAAATCTAAACATAATCCACCAACCCATCCTACCACCAACCCACACTTCAAATGCATTAATTTCAGGTTTTTTTCTTTAGCACCCTCAGACCTTCCACCTTTTATTTGTCCTACTTCTTAGTCTTCTATGTCTTCCTTATGTCACTCTTTTTGTTACCCTTTCTCTACCTTCACTTCTTTGAATATATGTCTATTCCAAATGATTTCACAACAACTAAAAATAAATTGTCTATGGCAATTTAATTTGAAAATTGAAATGATATTTAAAGGATATGTGTTTATTTCAGTTATATTACTGTGTTAAAGTACCTAAAATAAAAGTACATACTGAAGAAAGGGTTTATTGTAGATGAATATTTCACATTGCAGGCCATCATTACAGGAGAGTCATAGTGGTGGAGGCTTGACAAATCACATGCACATTACATCCACAGTCAATGTCAAAAAGACTGAATTTATGTACATATAGTACTTAGATTTCTCCTGTATTGTATAGTCTGGACCCAAATCTAGGAATGGGGCACTCCAGTTTCAGGCAGGACTTTCATATCCAAATTTAAATAAAGAATATAATCTCTAATAGATAGGGTCACTGGTCAACCTTATGCAGAAAATTTATAACTTATTCTTGGTTGTTTTCACATTAACAATTAGAGTAACTATTATGGGTGGAGAAAGTCCTTAGTGTCACATGATACAAAAGAATTAATTTATTTAATATTAATGGTAATATGGAAAATGTACTTCAATGTAAATCTAATATAATTCTCTAAATTGACTAATTTTGCTTCAAAATTCAAATTACAAGGAGATATTATATAAAAAGTTAGTCTTCATTCATAGGGCATATTGTTCATAAATATGAGATCATGCTGTCTCAGCTTTTAAACTCTACATTTATACATTGTACTCCAGCAACCTTTAATAAAAATATTTAAAACATGTGAAGTCATTATTATGTCAAGATGTTCAAATTTAATGTTGAATATAAATAATATTTCCCATAAATTCATCAACCCAGAAATAATTGCTTGTTTTAAGACAGAAGTGTTATTAATAGATTAACATTATATTACAGACTCTGTGGTAAAAAATGCTAGAAACATCAGCTTGAAATTCTAGAATAAATAAGAGACTGACTTTTGGAGCTGAGAGGAAACTAGATACAACCTTATTGTGTACACAAAAATAAAAAAATACAGTGCTCTATGCAGATGGTAGAAATTGTAAGAATAAGTTATCTATGCTCTATTTCTTCTATGTTGCAATGAAAAATGAACAGTCCCACTGGAAAGTTTTACTGGGGCACACAGTCTATGAAATATACATTGTTGATGGTGATCACTGAGCACCAAAAATTAGAGGACTAATATTAAAATGGGCATTTAAATATGAGCTCTACAATATAAAGCAACTAAAATTCACTGTATAAATTTTCAAGATAATTGTCATATAAATTATTACTTTATAACTTTGCTGTATGGATTATAGTTTAGTTTACAAAGGAAAATCAAATTGGGAAGCTATATTATAAGACTAAAATTATTAGACAGAATTCTTCTCTTAGAGGAGAAAATCCAAAGCAATACAGTTTCTTAATAATAGCTACTGTATTATAGAATCATAGTGGTCTCAATTATTAGGGGCCAAAGTTGCAATGTAAGAAGTAAGTGAGGAACATGCTAAATCTACTTATATTCACAAGTGCAAAGTTTTATTTCAAACTGAAAGGCAATTTAAAGAGTAATGCTCCTGCTTTTCAAAAGATAACCATTTAGAGCAATGTTAATTATTCTCCTATTGAATGTCATCAATACCAAAATCAGGTTGCTCAAGGACACCAGTGGAGGAAATAGAAACAGTTAAGCAATTAATCTGACTTTCTTCTCATTAAGTTCTTATAATTACATTTTCAGAATTAAATGCATTGATGTGAGGGTCATGCCATTTCACTTCTGATAGTGAAAGTGACTTTCTTTATAGAAGATGTAAACTCTTCTTAGTGAAGATTAACACACTCTGTAAAATTTCACCTGAAATAATTATGAAAATCATTGTCTCTCAAACTGCAAACTTTAATGACTGATGAACTTCTGTATTCTTTGATATAACTAATTGCATTTATACTTATAAGTTTCTAAAATCAACACTCAAGACATTTTTTATGTTAATGGATTAGGATATATCTACAAACATATTCATAAGTCTCAAATAACTGACACAAAACTAGTACAATAATAAGTATGGAAGATAGCTATTTTGACATATTTGCACCCATGTGTACGAAATTAAATTCTGGGTTTCTTTTAATTCTTCCTAAGCATCTTATTATTTTTAACCTTGACAATCATTAAAATAAGATCACAAAACTGTGACTAGTAGTTTATAGATAAGACTTGCTAAAGGACAATTAGAAATCCCTCAGTTTTTTTTTCCATCACACTGAGGTGTCGTTCCTATTGCTATCCAATGGTTCTAAATGAACATGCTTCTAAACATCCTGCCATGCAGACAAGAAGAACATCACCATTATAAAAACAGTTCAAAAATATTTATAGTGTAATATTGAGAACTGCCTCTATAGATGGTAAAACAGGAGTGAATTATTTTCATTGTCTCTGTATCACTCACCTACAGAAGGAATTTCAACATATTGAAAATAATTTCAATGACCAGGGAAGAGCTGTCATTTAAAAACAGTGCTTAATAATAATACTTAGAGGTAATGAAGTTTATCACAAAATTCCTGGAAGGTTGCCAAAAGAGAGACTCTAAGCCTGATAATTGTCTTCCATATCTTTATCAGTCAATCAAAATAACAAGTTTCTATTCTAAGGAAAAAGCTGGTAATTTCACAAGATAATGGTTTTTTCCACATTACAGCACTATTCAAGGAGTGAGAACAAAACACAATGGTAATATAGCAATAAACTATAGAGGAACAATATTAGTAAGTATAATATAAAGAGGGTTATACTCATGCTTACATGGAAATCTTTCACTTGCTGATGTTTGCATTATGCCAGCTGGAATTTCTTCACAAATTGCTGTGTCTTTAACAGATTCGAATAATGATACTGACTGAATGCAAGCAGTTTCATGCAGGACATATAAAGCAGAAATACTCAAACTATACAAACCAAACAGATGGCTGATAGATTAATCTGTAAGTAACACAACATAAGGTTGCTCTATGACAGTGATAGAAGAGAATGCTTGTTGATAGAGATAATCACTAGAAATGTGAAGATGAAAATGCATGTGGAAGAAAAATAGGAAAGCTATCATTAGATTCCCATCATCAAACCATTTGACATATGATATTTATATATACCACCTTTTATAAAAACAACTGAAAGTAAAGGGTTTCAATTCATAAATAGGTAAAAATTGATACACTTGACAATAGTTATACCATTGTCCAAAGTATCTAACAGTTTTAAAAATTAATGGAAAGATCAAGTAGTAATTATAAATCCCATGGAAAAACCTTCATAAGGCAATATTTTTTTATAATTTTAATATGTCACTAATGAACTCCTGTTTTTATTTATTTTCACACTTCATGTAGTGCTAACTGTGTGATTAAAACTAGTTATAATTTAAACAATAGCTCAAATAATTCCTAAGACATTAAAATGATTGCTATGAACTTTTCCTATTGACCCTCTGTATATGCCTATTAACCACAAAATTTATGCTGCCTGTAGCTTGATATTATCATCTGAAGATATTCAGAAAAGGTATACATAATTTCATATACTGCAGTGGTTTGTATGAGAAAGTCCCTAAATTCTCATATCTTTCAATGCTAGATTTCCCCTTTAGTGGGATGTATTAGGAGGTGGTACCTTGTTGGAGTGGTATAATCTTGTAAAGTAGTTATATTACTAGGGTAGGGCTATGAGGTTTCTGGCCCATGCCAGGCTCAATGTTACTTTTATGGCCTGTTTCCCATAGATCCATATGCAAAGCTCATAGCTTCTGATCCAGAACCATGCCTGTCTGCTTGCAACATGATGGTCATGGTCTAATCATCAAAAACTGTGGTCAAGCCCCAACTAAATATTTTCTTTAAAAGTTTACTTTTTGTTTATAGTAATAGAACAGCAACTAAAAAATATATTAAAATAAGTTCATATTGTTTCAAAGGTGACAGATATAATAAGACAATCTTCCAACAATAAAATAAAAGTTACCATGCTCTAACAAGTTGCAGATTGTTTGGTGTTGGTCTGGAGCTACTATGTATACAAAATACTGGCTCAGAAGCTTAAGATATTATAAGCTTTTATATGGAGGTTGGAAACTGAGCAGTAGACTTAAAGGAAAAAATATTTTCTTTTGCAAAACTTATACATTATTTACACAATAATAAGGCTTGGTAGTTAAAATGTGTGCTATGCTCAGATCCCCATGAGCAGATCCTCAACTATGTAAGGTTTCCTCCCAGTTTAAAACTATTGATTAAATAAAGGTATCAACAGCCAATTAGTAAGGAGAATAGAAAGAGGAGAGTTTAAGTTACCTGACTGGTAGTGTCAAGTAGATATTTAAGAGAAGGAAGGAGAGAGGAGGGGAAGGAGAATGAAGGACAGAAGAGGGAAGACAGAATATCTCCATTAGACATGATGGACCAGGAGCACATGCCCAAATAATAGCCCAAATAATATAGAAACTGAGGACAAGCTGATGAAACAGAAATAACTCAGGAAGACGCAAACTGCATGTACTTGGGGAGCACGACTGCAGAAATTAACTAGTCAAGAGGAAATTTAATTAATGTAATTATCAAAGCAGTTTGATGTGAGACATACTAAAATCTGAAAAAGATACTAATGTGGTGCAGAGAAATTTATGTGAAATAGGAGAATCAGGGTTTAAGAAGAGTCTATTAAGTGATGAACTGCAGATGTATCATGGTAGCCTCCTACCTGTTATTGCTCACAGAAAAATATGGTTTGTTCTCCTATTTCTGAGCAAGAGATTAGAAAATCAATTAAATATATTTATTTATTTCCATTAGTTCACTCTTTAAACTTTTGTTAGCATTGGTGTTGTTCCATGATTCTTATACTGACTCGTTCAAACCTAATTTCCCTTGTCATTATTATGTAGGTAACCATTTTCTTATGGTTGATTTGAAGGAACATTCATTTGTGTTGACAGTTTATGCTATTACAAGCTTTCATATGGAAGTTGAAAACTGAGCAGTAGACTTAAAGGAAAAAATATTTTCTTTTGCAAAACTTATACATTATTTATACAATAATAAGACTTGGTAGTTAAAATGTGTGCTATGCTCAGGAGTACAAAGAGCAATGAAATATATTGAAGTGAAATGGACAAGCTGTCATTTGGTAGGCATTTTTATTTCAAGCACGTTTATCCCATGAAGACAGCTCACTAGTCCCAACAGCAGTACTTTGTTGTTATTCTCTTATATAAAATGTTTTAAAAATGAAGTATAATTGTATTACTTCCCCATCATTTTCCCTCTTCTAAGCCATGCTATGCCCAGTTTCCCTTTTAAATTGATGATCTTTTTATTTCTGTTACACACACACACACACACACACACACACACACACACACACCTATAACAGTCAGTATAGAGTTGTTTAAGCACATAAGATTTCAGGGTACTTTTTTCATTCTGTAGTCCCTAAAGTTTTTTATAGACAGTGATGTTTCAGAAAAGATGAGATGAGAAGCTGTGAACTGTGGATAAATCAGAGATCCTAACAGCCACTGTCTAGAGGCAGCAGAACATCTGGTATTCTAAGGCTGATCAAAGAAAGGAAGTGCCTATAGGGTATCAAGCCAAGGCAGGATGGAGTCACATAGGTAATGGAGGTCCTATTATTTGAAAGAACCATTAAGTGGACTTATATATAAAGGTTGTGGATCCAGGTGATATGAAGGCCCCAACATATATAGCAGAGGACTGCCTGGTCTGGCCTCAGTGAGAGAAGATGCATCTAACCTTCCCACGAGACTTGAGTCCCCAGGGATTGGGGAGGTCTGGTAGGGTGGGGGTGGGGGTGTGGGGACATCCTCTTGGAGACAGGAAATGAGGTATGGGATGAGCAACAGTCAGCGGGCAGACTGAGAAGGGACTCATGATTGGACTGTAGAAAAAGATTAACAATAATAATAAAAAGAACAGTGTAGATTCAGATGAGAGTGGGTGTTAGAAATATCTCAGAAGAATTGGGGTAGGACAAAACATGACCAGGATATATAGCACAAAAATATCTTTTCTGCATTTCCTTTAGAAAAGAACACTTTTGGGATAAAAAAAGTTGAAGATGGGTGATTAGCCCCATTCCCTAACTGGGAGCCATATCTACCTATTGGAGGTAGTCACTTCAGATTCCGTCTCCCCACTGTTAGGCATTTTGGCTAATGTTATCCCCATTTAGTCCTTGGAGCCTCTCATATTCCAGGTCTCTAGGACCTTCTAGAGGTTCCCCTGTCCCCCACCCCACAGTGCTGAAGATTTCTATCCATTCTCCTGACCCTCTGGACTTCTCTCCTGTTTCCTCCCATACCTGATCCTGCCCCTACCATTTACCCTCCCTCTCACTTCTCCCACTCAGGTCTCTCCCTCACTCTGCCTACCCTGTGAGTAGTGCTGATCCTTGGGCCTTCCATCTTCTTAAGCTTCACATGATCTGTAGGTTGTATAATGGGTATTCTGAACTTTTTGGCTTAATATCTACTTATCCATGAGTACATACCATGCATGTATGTTTGGGTCTGGGTTATCTCACTTGGGATGATATTTTCTTTTCTTTTAATCATATTAAACATTTCTATTGGATATTTTCTTTATCTACATTTTAAATGTTATCCACGTTCTCAGTTTCCCTCCAGAAACCCCCTATTACATCTCCCCTCCCTCTGTTTCTATGAGGGTGCTCCCCCACTCACTCACCCACTTCTGCCTCCCTGCCATCACATTCTCCTACACTGGGGCATCAAGCTTTCAGAGGACCAAGGGCCTCTCCACTTATTGATGCACAACAAGGCCATTCTCTGCTACATTTGCAGCTGGAGCCATGGGTCTTTCCATGTGTACTCCTTGGTTGGTGGTTTAGTCCCTGGGAGCTCTGGGGGTTTTGGTTGGTTGATATTGTTGTTCTTCCTATGGGGTTGCAAACCCCATCAGTTCCTTCAGTTCATTTTTGAACTCCTCCATTGGGGACCCCAGTGTTCAGTCTAATGTTTGGAGAAATGGCTCAGAGGTTAAGAGCACTGACTACTCTTTCAGAGGTTCTGAGTTCAATACCCAGCAACCACCCATGGCTCACAAGCATCTGTAACAGGCTATTATGCCCCCTCCTGGCATGTCTGAAATTACAGGATATTTTCTAGTTCTATCTGTTTGCCTGCCAAATCTGATCTCCTCTATTGCACTGTATAAATGAACCACATTTTTTTTTATCCATTCTTTGGTTGACGGACATCTGAGTTGTTTTCAGCTTTTGGCTGTTACAAATAGTTGTTATAAAATGGAGCAGAGAGTGAAGTAAAGGCCATCCAGTGACCAGTCCAATTTGAAATTCATCCCATGCTCAGCCACCAAATGCTGACACTATTACTGATGTGATGTTGTGCTTGCTGACAGGAGTCTAGCATGGTGTTCTCTGAGAGGCTCGACCAGCAGCTGACTGAGACAGATGCAAAAACTTACAGTCAACCATTGGACTGAGGTCTGGGACCCTTAAGAAAGAGTTAGAGGAAGAACAGAATGATCTGAAGGGGATTGAAACCCCATAAGAACAATAGTCTCAACTAACCCAGACCTCTGGGAGCTCCCAGAGATTAAGCCACCAACCAAGGGGCACACATGGGTTGGTCCATGGTCCCTGCACATATGTAACAGAGGACTACCTCATCTGGCCTCAATGGAAGAGGATGTACCTAATCCTGTTAGAACCTTGATGCACCAGAGAATAGGGATGATGTCAGGGATGAGGTGGGGGTGGGAGTTGTGGGTAGTACCCTCTCGGAAGCAAATGGGAGGGGGAATGTGGTGCAACTAGGGGAGGGGGGACCAGAAAGGTGGACCAACATTTTGAATGTTTTAAACAAAATTATATATATATATATATATATATATATATATATATATATATATACTGTAAAAGGAGAAAAACATCAAATAATCTACTCTTGGGGATCTATTATATATAATGATTTCTTTAAAATATATTATATTTATTCATTGAGACTGTCATATATGCATACAACATATTACAATCATTATCACGTTCATATTGCAATGTTTACTCCTTGTCTTCAGTACAACTCACATGCCTCATATTCCCCTCCCAGTTTCATGTGCTCACATAACAAACAAAACATTAAATTACAGTGCATAGTCATAAATGGCACCTGATCAGGTATCAAAACAACTGTTCTTTTATGCTTACACATCCAATCATGACTAAATATCACAAAGCACAGCTCTTCCCAATTTACTGCATTTGATATAAAGAGTGGATTCAACCATTGTGTACATCTGATATAGAGGGTGAACTCAACCATCATCTACTCACTTGTCCCTGGCCATACAGCACACTACATTTATGAAGTGTATGCTTCACGTTAAATAAGCAGTGATATCTAAAAATGTATTTCTTAAATTTTAATCTCTACCTTTTGAAATGTTTAAGTCAGAAACTTACGAATCTCTTTGCCTTAAGTATTTACTTATGAATAAAAATTAGTTCATGTGCTTATACAAAGAACCAATAAGTTGCATGAATTTTCTAGTAAACAATTTATCCAGTTTTGCAATGCTTTTACATCTTTCTTCATTCTTATACTTTACCATAACAAACAGAAAACTAAATAAATGCAATGTGCCTAATAATATGTGTTCTAAATTATGTTTAAAAGCCTAGGATAATTTCTCAGTTCTGTCTAAAGAAAGTATAAAATCTGCAGCTGAATGCTTACAATGTCAAGGACAAAGTAAGAATATATGAATCTGTTTTAAAATTTGGTTGTTTTACTTAATTTTTAATTTTTTATTGGTTATTTTATTTATTTACATCTCAAATGTTATCCTGTTTTCAGTCTCCCCTCTGAAAACGCCCTATTCCACTCCTAATCCCCCTGCTTCTATAAGGGTGCTCCCCCAGCCAATCACCTACTCCAGCCTCTTTGTCCTAGCATTCAACTATGCTGGGGTATCAAGCCTTCACAGGGCCAAGGGCCTCTCCTCCCATTGATGCCAGATAAGGCCATCCTTTGCTACATAGGCAGCTGGAGCCATGGTTCCCTCCATGTGTACTCTTTGGTTGGTGGTTTAGTCCCTGGAAGCTCTGGGAGGGGGGTTCTGGCTGGTTGATATTATTGTTCTTCCTATGGGGTTGCAAACCCCTTTAGCTCCTTCAGTCCTCCTCCTCACCCCTCCATTAGGGTTCTTCATTTCATCTAACTGCCTAAAATACTGTCAAAGTATAAACAGTCTGTGCAGACGTTTTAAACCCATAAGTATTATCATTTTGCTAATACAAACTCATAAACTCTTTCACCTCCAAAGGTTTGTGAAATTTAGTTAAGAATAGTGTGTGATGAAAAGGATAGGGTTAACAAAACAGGAAAAATAGCATCTGTGTTTCATATGAAAGTAAGAATCTTACTGCAAATGGCAACTTTAAACAAATTCAATTTGTATTGTTGCCAGAATAATTATTAAATTTTGCAATGAACATCTAAAAATTTTGCTTAGCACTGTGTTTAAAGAAAAGTAAGTAAATGACTGCTGGACATACTTTTCTCCTCAGAGTTATGTAAATGTCATTGAATAGCTATGCTAAATAAACTGTCTGAAAAAATAGTAAAGAGAGATAATGAGGAGAATGCTAGTATATCAGACCCATGGGTTGAAACAAATTAGGTATTGTTTATATGACTGCTGAAAAAAAAGATATTTATAAGCTTTTTTCCTTATTACTTGATACCCATACATACCTCATAAAACAAATGTTTAGTGTTTTCTGATAAGTAACACTCTCATAAACACAAAGATTCTGCCTCTATAATTGTCAGTAGCTATTGGTCCCCCTTGTAAAATGATAATATACGTGAAAAGTTAAGACAATGAAAGCTGCATTGCCTAATTTTAAACAAATTTGTTTTGACCTTGACTTCCTAAGTCTGTAGAACTTTAAGAAAAGAAAGTTACTTCAGATAAAAACAGAATATTCCATTCTCTATCTACCCTCCATCAGACTTCAAAATACCTTGCATCCTGAAAATACCCTTTTAGGTTTTATATAAAAGGAAGACGAATTGCACAGCTATACCCTCATTAAAATTGTATATTAAGAATTGTAATCCACAACCTGATAATGATAAAGTTTTACAGTTTGTTTGCTTGCTTGTTTGTTTTATTCACTTTATATTTGAAAGCTGCCACCTACCAGTTCCCCCCTCAAAAATTGGCCCTCATCCCCCTCATTCTCTTCTTATAGCATGATGTCTCCCCTCCAGGTATGCCGCCATCCTGGCACATTATATCTCTGCACAGCTAGGCACATTTTCTCCCACTGAGGCCAGACAAGGCAGCCACATTAGGGTAACATATTCCACAGGCAGGCAATAGCTATAGGGGCAGCCCTTGCTCCAGTTGTTGGGGTATTTGCTTGGAGATGGAGCTGCCTGTATACTACATATGTAAGGAATCCCTTGGTCCAGTCACTGTATGATTTTTTTTTTTTTTTTTTTTTTTGTGGTGGTGGTGGTGGTGGTTCAGTCTCTGAGAATCACAAGGTCCCAGGTCAGTTGACTCTGTTTGGTCTTTCTGTAGAGTTCTTATCCCCTTTTGGATCCTCAATCCTTCCCCCAACTTTTACATAAGTTTTCTGGAGTTTGGTCCAATATATGGCTCTGAGTATCTGTTTCAGTCATCTGTTGGTTGGAGCCTCACAGAGGACAGTTATGTTAGGCTTCTGTCAGCAAACATAATGAAGTATCATTAATAGTGTCATAGACTGGTTCTTGCCCATGGAATAGGTCTGAAGTTGGTCAGTTATTGGTTGGCTGCTTCTTCAGTCTCTGTTTCATCTTTATCACTGCATTTCTTGTGGACAGTGCAAATTTTCGGTCAAAATTGTGTGGGTGGTGGTGTTGTCCTTATCATTCCACTGAGGAGTCCTTTTAGTTATAGGAGGAGGACTCTTCAGGTTCCATCTCCTCATTGCTATGGGTCTCGACTAAAGTCAACCACTAGACTTCTGGGATCCTCCAAATCTCAGGTCTTCAACAATTCCTCTACATGCTCCCATCCCACTTTCCCCACCAACTTCCGGATTCTATTCATTCTCCTGCCCTTTCTGGCCCTCTCTCATGTCTTTTACCACACATGAATACCCTCATTCCCCTCCCCATCCCTTCTTCCACCCTGGTCACTCACTTCATCTGCCTCATGTGCCTATTGTAATCCCCCTTCCAAGTGATATTTAAGCATCCTTCTTGGGACTTTCTTCTTGTTTGGCTTCATTGGGTCTGTGGAGTGTAGTGTGCATATCCTGTATTTTATGGTTAATAACCACTTATAAATGAGTACATACTATGCATGCCCTTTGGAGTCTAGGATGCTACCTCAGGATGATATCTTCTACTTCCATCTACTTAACTGCAAAAATCACAATGTCCTTGTTTTTAATAGCTGACTAGTATTTTATTATAGAAATGCACTACATTTTCTGTATCCACTCCTTTATTGAGAGGCATATGGGGTGGGTTCCAGTTTTGGGCTATTATGAATAAATCTTCTATGAACATAATAGAACACCTGTCCTTGTAGTATGATGGAGTAACTTTTGAGTATATGCCCAGGAGTATAGCTAGATCTTTGGGTAGAACTATGTGGGTCTAATTTTCTCAGAAACCACCAGATTTATTGTCTGAGTGGCTGTAGAAGTTTGGACTTTCAACAGCAGTTGAGTTGTGTTCCCCTTGCTCCATATCCTCAATACCATGTATTGTTGATTAAGTTTTTAATCTTAGCCATTCTCATGGGTGTAAGATAAAATTTTAGGGTCATTTTGATTTGCATTTCCCTGATGAATAAGGATGATAAACATTTCTTTAAGTGTTACTCGCCCATTCCAGATTCCTCTGTTTAAAATTCTGTTTAGCTCCTTACCCATTTTTGGGTTATTTGGTTTGTTGGTGTCTAACATCTTGAGATTTATATATTTTGGATATTAGCCCTCTGCTGAAAGTAGGGCTATTTTCCACTCCCTCTACTATTAAATTTAGTGTTCCCAGTTTTATGTTGAAGTCTTTGATACACTTGGACTTGAGTTTGGCAGGTTGAAAATATGGATCTATTTTCATTCTTTTACATGCAGACATCTAGTTAGATCAGTGCCATTTACTGAAGCTGCTTTCATTTTCCATTGCATTATTTTTGCTTCTTTGTCAAAAACAAGTATGTGTATATATTTGCGCTTATTTCTGAGTCTTTAATTCTATTACATGGATCGACCTGTCTGTTTTTATACCAATACCCTGTAGATTTGAATTCCAGAAGTCTTTGATTGCTTTCTTTATTTTTTCTTTAACCCAGTGGTCATTGAGTATAGATTTATTCAGTTTCTAAGACACTGTAGGTTTTCTGTTGTTTCTGTTGTTGAAGTCTTGCTATAATGCATGGTGATCTAATAAGACGCATGGTGTTATTTCAAATGAAGCTTGCTTTGTGACTGATTATATTGTCAGTTTTTGAGAAGGCTCCATTTTGTATTTGGGTGAAACGTTTTGTAGCTACCTTTTAGGTCTATTTGGTTTATAACATCTGTTCTTTTAATTATGTCTCTATTTAGTTTGCATTTCAATGGCCTGTACATTGGTGAGAGTTGGTTGTTGAACTCTCCCACTAACACTGTGGACTTAAATGTGTGATTTAAGTTCTAGTAATGTTTCTTTTTCTAATATTGGTATCATTGAATTTGGAGCATAGATGTTCAGAATTGAGACTTGGTTTCTCTGTATACTTATGGCTGTACAGAAGTTCAGTAGACCAAGCTGCCTTGAATGCACAGAAATCTACCTGTCTCTGAATTCCAAGTGGTGAACTTAAAAGCCTGTGCCACCAGTGCCTAGCTTTCTTGTTTTGGAGGATTTGTTTTCACTTCTTTGTTAATTACCAGCTGTTCCCCAAATTATATGGCAGGTAAAATTTATATTAATAGAGAAAATATCCATAAAATAAAAATGAAATATTTTCTACTTAGTAAAATATTATAATCTTGGTGAATTTTTAAAAAAATTTTATAGCACATTTGGTTTACCCAATGTCTAAAATTTTGATATTGACAGAATTTGTAATTTATTCTTTCTTGATCTACATTTCAGTTTGTATGTTTTAATCAAGAATACGCTATAAATGTAGATTTTTAGAAGAGCAAAATGCAGAATAGCCTTGCAAAAAGAATTTCAATAAAGCTGAAGTCAAGCAGAGAGAAAGTACTAAATAAGTAAGTAAATAAATAAATAAATAAGTAAATAAAACAAATAATGAAAATATGGATATATTTCTGTTCTGTTTCTCATTTTATATACTCCAGGTATCAAATAACAAGACAAATATAGCACCATGGTAATCAGAAGGAGCTGCTTTCCAGCATAGCTATCACCCAACTGGACTGAAGTAAAAAAGTCAACGATTAGAGGATTGCTGCTTAAGAATATTAACTTGAGTAAAAGAAACTCTACATGTTCCACCCTTTTATGAAATAACACATAAACCACTTAATTCATTCACTATGATTATATGAATTTCTTTCATTCGACCTTCCAAGAGTGTTCATTCAATGAGATTTACTTCTCTTCTATCCATTTAGTAGTATCGTGGCTTTGGGTATGTGTGAGTGTGTGTGTGTGTGTGTGTGTGTGTGTGTGTGTGTGTGTGTGTGACAGAGAGAGAGAGAGAGAGAGAGAGAGAGAGAGTGCTTGTGTACTACAACTTATGTGTGGAAATCACATGACAACACTCTGGAGTCAGGTTTTATATGGGTTATGTTCCAGTTTTATATGGGTTATGGAACTAGGGTCACCTGATGTGTGCATCAATTGCTTTTAGCACTAGAGCCAACTCATTGGTTTCTTAATACCACCAATAAATACACAATACATAGATAAATAGATAATAAATACATAGAGGGGGAAAAAAAGCAATTCTTGATTTTCACTTATCCTGAGCTAAGATTTCATGTAATAAAGATGGTTAACTGTTTGACCAAGTTTCACCAGAATTCTTTCTAAATGCAGGCTTTTCTTTTCCACTTAAGGAACTGTATTAAAATGCTCCTCAATTGCTTTGTGTTCAAGTAATGTCCTGTTCAGAACCTGAAAACCAGTTCTTTGAAAAGTCATCTTCAAAGATCATGGCACCCTGATTTCTAGTCTCTTTAAAATTCTAGGACTAATTCCAGTAGGTGCCAATTAACTAAGAGAGCCTAACCACAAAGAAAAGTATTTGTGGCATTAATAACAAAGTCCTAGTAACAAATTCTAGCATACAATAATTCTCTTTATCAAACAATTTTCTTTCTTTTCTGTAAAAAATTTACTCCAAAAATTAGAAAATAAATAATTAAATCATTTATATCTATTCTTCATAAGTACTCTCAAACCCAATGCTTTGCTCTGTTGTAGTATGATTGAATAATATTTTCACTTTGTCTTCTGCTAATGTCATATTTGATACTTTCATTTATAGACTTTTTGTCTTATTTGATTAACTACTTTGCTTCTCACTTTTTGTAAGTGTAAGTCCCAAAAAGATATTAAAAAGGGACAAGTAGATGTAAAAATGCCACCTTTTATAGGTTTGGTTTAGCCACAAATAATAAGACACCCCCCACCCCATCTATAGCTTTTTAACCACCCAATTCATTCACAAACTTTGAATATATCAGAATATTAAAAGTTGAACATGTATTTAGTCTGTGTACCATATTGTAGAGAAGAATATATAACAATCTATTTACAAGAAAATGTTGATGGACTAGTGGGTGTTACCCTCATATGATAACGACTATTCCTCCTTTCTTAAGAAGTTAGGAAGTAATAAAGTGATTAATTTCTAAAGTTTGATACAAACATGATATTAAGTCCTGAATATTTAGATCTCAACTTTACTTCAGTTGCATATACCTAGATTGTCAAAGGCACCACAGTTATGAAAATAGTTAGAAAATACTTGACTTTGTGAAGTATATTCATAATATAATTAATTCCAAGGTGATACATGACTTACTCAAACGAAAACCAGGAGTCAAGTTGCCACAACCAACTGATAAGGAACAACATTTTAGAATATCTTCAGAAGGACTCTGAAATTAGGAGAATTTTGCAAGTTCTTGAAGTTAATAGGTTATGATTAACTATTTTTATTCCAAATGAAAGAGCTGATGTAAGTTGAGAAAAACTGAATGCAACTCACTTTGTTATTTCCTATAGGAAGGGTAAGAAGATACTTTGTAAAATCTGTGAAAAAAAAAAAAAAACCAGCACTTTTTTACAAAACACATACACACAACAAAGACAACTCTATTTGGGGTTTTAATTTTTTTAAGTAAAGGAGCAGAGTAGCCCTCTCCATAATAAAAGACCTTGCTGTGTGACTTCTAGATCAATAAGAAAAACCAAAACATCCATGGGGAAATAATAAGTATAAATCAATGCAACTATTTTACCTGTAGGTTTTTTCCAAATTCTAATAAGACAAGCACAGAAAGGATGAAAGGCATATACATTGCAGAATTGCTTTCTAACAGGTAAAAGCTCTAAATTACTCAAATGTTCACCAATCATTAGATAAATGAGTAGTTGTAAAAGAGAAAAACATTAAGCAAATATTCAGAATCATATATAAAAATTAATGACAGAAAGTCATATAATTTAAAAGAAAACTGAAATGTCCTAAAGTAATTTGTGTTATGATGATAATTACAGAATTACATTCATATCCATCCATACATTTGTAAGTATATTGAAACTTGCATTAAATGTCATTACTCTTTTGTAAATTGTAGAGATGAAGTTTTATTTGTTTTTGCTTTGTTTTATATCTACTTATTTTATTTCTTCTACTTTCAAACTCCCCTTTTAAAAAAATACTAATATTAATAGCAGAAAAATATATATAAAGAAATAAATACATCATATATTTATTTCCTTATAAGATAACATTTTATTCTACCATAGCGTCAGACATACTAATGGAAGACACATTATTCTGGCCTAGAAATAAAATATTTTATTATTTGTGATGCAACAGATTATGAGGATTTTGAGTTATTATTGCATCACTCGCAAACAGTCTCTCAGGAGTAAAGCAGGGAATGTAGTATAAAGACAGTGCATTTATTTCACAGCATTTTTGAATTAAGAAAGAAAGAAAGAAAGAAAGAAAGAAAGAAAGAAAGAAAGAAAGAAAGAAAAAAAGAGAGCGACGTGATTGTTGAGCCCTCTTGATAATATGCTCAATTATTGCCTCAAAATTTTAAAAAAATGTGATCGTTATACATTTTAAGAAACAAATATCCCATTTTGCTACATATAGAGATGTCCTCTATATTCTAATATTTTGCTATAAAATATCTGTAGAAGTATAGTTTTCCCAAGGATGTCAATGCCTTGCTTGGTTATAAGCATCCTGGGAGTAATTTTCTGGTTTAAGAAAGTTGGAATCCTGAGCTCTCCCACTCTAGCACCAAAAACTTGGAATATTCTAAGGGAAACACTGATCCAAGCTAAAAGTCTGGAAAACAGAAAAACAGACTTCACCAAAATCTGGAAGCATCAGTAGATTGTCTTCTATTGGCAAAACCCATTATCACTAAGTCTAACTCTGTCTTCTTTTAGAACCTCCTCCTCCTCCTTCTCCTTTTCTTCCCCCTGCTCTTCCTCTTCTTCTTCCTCCTCTTCCTCTTCTTTCTTCTCCTGTTTTTCCTAATCTAGGCTACCCATTAGAAGGTACTGTCAAAACTGATGTTAAAACTTTCATTTCACTCACTGTCCCATATACCAATTCTTTCTGAAAACATCCACAACATACTGGTATATTTCAACTGTTCAATGTATTACCTAATCAAGTCAACAATCAATGGAGATATCACAATCTAATGCTTGCTAACTTGATACCCAACTACACATGTTTATGTTGTGCTTAATTCCCATACACTACACAACTCAAACTACATAGACTTTTCCCCAGAATGAGTAAAGATCACTCGATGAATGCTTAGTTTGTGGGATATTTTAGGAATTAAGTGGGAAATAAAGTTGTAGGAATATTTAAAAACTGATACAATCTCAATATTATAGTATTTTATAAAAAATTAAGAAAGGGGAAAAAGATTTCTGGTTAAAGCAAATATATGTTATATATCTCACCACATACATACTCTCAGAAAAATAAAATAAGAAGCAAGCAAAGAAATTAGAATTCTTAGTTTTGAAACTCAACATGTATGTGAACATAGTTAGTATTTATCAGTACTTATACTACCTGACCTATATTCATCCAGCCACAACAACTGCATCAGCAGATTTTGGTTCCTTACCTGGTGGAGTGAATAACTCAAAATTTCTTTCATAAAAAATTAGGTCATTTATCATCTTCCCCTTTGCTGTGTTTTTGTAGATTCCCATTGATGCTAATTACAGTTTTAGTAACACTAAGTCACACCCTAGGGAATCTTTATTCTAGAAACATGGGTATTTTGTCCATAGAAAAGTAGTTTACTTTTCATCAAGTGGTTTGGACCAGTTGTCACTGTTAACACTGTAATTCCTTTCTTAGCAGTTGATTCAATAATTTTTCTTGTCAATAAGATGAAGTACCTGGCATAGCTAACTGAAAAAAAGTTATGTTGCTTGTGAGTTTGAATGCATTTCATCCTGACAGGGAACACCAGGTGGAAGGAGGGGCTCAAAGCTGCAGAAGTAGAAGCATAAAACTATGTGTTCACATCTCTACAGACCTGAAAGAAAAAGATGATCATAGAATGGCCAGGAATAAGCAATTTACTTCACCCACCTAAGAAAGTTTCAACAGCCTCAAAGTATTACCACATAAAAAACAAAAAAGTTAGTGTAGAGATTTCATCAGCATTCAAACCACAAAACCATAGCTCATGCAAAGTAATCAATACTGTGGAGACATCATTTTTCCTATTAACATTATCTACTCCCTAAGTCATCTGCTTGATTCTCTATAGCATAGTGCCAGATATTTTTAAACTCTCGTGAAATATATAAACCTTTTATATTATTTTCCCTCTGACACTTATAAACATTACTTCTTTGGTTATCATGGATATTTCCTTTAAGTCTTCTCTGAGACAAGAATAGATACAAGAGTAATAGTAATGATGATGATTAAGATGATGGTTACATTTTGATAAAAGATATTTTGTTTAAGTTTTGATGACTTACATAAGGTAGAGTCATTTGGAAAGAGAAAACTTCAGTTGAAAAAAATCCTTCTACCTTTATTGAAAATTGTAAAGATCTATCAGGTAACCTTACAAAATCTCAATACTTCTAATTTGAAAGGGGAGAGTAACTCTCTAGACAAACTTGTATTGGTATTGTTGTATTTCTTCATCATTGTAGGCAAAAGCCAGAATAATGTCATAAAGTCAACAGTAATTACAAGACAAATCTACCAGAAGCAAAACTGAACAACATTCAACCTAGGAGAAATTTGGGTTTTACTACTACTACTATGAATTCTCTTTAAAAATATATTAAATGTACATAAATGTTTATGTTTCCAATAATTTCCACATGGAAAATTAAAATATTAATGTTAGGAGCTATTTTAATATTGTTATTAAATTTAATTATTTAATAGATAATACTAATTTACTATTATGGAAGTTTTCAACATTTGTAAATACAAGTTCATACAAAAGAAGGAAGTAATATAATTTATACTTATTACAAGGTGGCTCTTTTCATGTCTCTAAATTGCCTTGAATATTTTATTGTTTTATTCAAGTAAATATTTCATCAAAATATGATATTTTTAATTTTAATTAAGCCTAATCTTTTATGAACAATTAGCTAAATAAAATATACGATACCATAGTTGGTAACTGTTGAGTGTAGAAATAGATGCTATCCATATTGACATATATATATAATATATATATATGAATATATATATATATATTCAATGCTAAGTGTTTTAGAAGTAAGGTAGACAATAAGATTCCAATAGACTGTATTAGGATAGTGGTGTTCTCTTCTATGAAACAGAACATGTCCCTGTATTTCAGGCATTTATAATATCTAAAGTCTTTAAATAAAGCACATCCTAATCAATTAGCAATGATATGTTAGTGACAACCATGATACAACATGAAATTTATGGCACTTCAAGTCCTAGTCACTTTATTCACCCTACATATACTGGCCAAATGCATAGAATTTAAGATATAGATAAGTGCTGATTTCTCCACAGTGTTAGTGTTGTAGTCTTCTGTGACAGTCTACACCTGCTGTAAAGAGAGACATCTTTGATGAGTGTTGTAGCTACATTTATCTGTAGGTTTATGGACAAGATTTAAAATGCAGTAAGGTCGAGCAAATAGTAGTCGTAGATTATTTTCTAAGGCCCATGACATCATTAACCTTGGAATGCTAGCTCTGTTTCCATTACTAGGTATGATTTCCTTCCTGCAGTGAAGGCATCCTTGTATAGCTTTCCAACACTTCATTTGTCTCATACCTTTGTAGTTGTTTGCTTCATTTACAGAGCCATAGGAGAGAACTTCTTCTGGTCTCTCAGCCAATTTTGGTAACTCCTTCATACTCATGCAAATTTTGTGGAGGCCTGGGTGTTTCTACTGGATTTTGTCACCACTGTTTATTTGTATTTGGTATAGTAACATTACTGAGTTGCAGTGCTGGTATCCTCAAAGAACTACTTCTATACAAGTCCACATCCCCTTGTCCTTTTTACCATCTTTTCTCTCCTAATTTTGGACAGTGGACTAGAAAATGGGTCAAAGCATTTGAAAACCCTTATTAAATGCAAGTTTTAAAAAACTAAGCCTGTATATATCACTCTTTCCACATTTGTCTTCACCTCCTCTTTTTACTAACTAATGTTTCTAAAGCACAACCCTCATTCTTCTTATTTAAATTCTTGAACAATTCACATCACATTTCTGAAAATGATATTCAACATTTTTTCATCCAACTAGCCTACTTACTCTATAAGCCATAAAATAACACTAGTCGTTGTATTAATGTGATGTTCTATACGCCTTAAACATTTTCTTTGAGAAATCTCTTCACCAGCCAATGGAGTATTAACTGTTATGCCCTTTGACCATCTCTTTGATAAGATACTTGAATATAGAAATGAAAATATGAACTAAAAACTTAATACATTTTGTTTTGAGAAGTTCAAGATACTTTGAGAATAACTCTTCAATTACCAACTTTTCATTACTTTAAAATGCTAGTTCTCAACTTAAGAGTTGTAACCCCTTTGGAATGAAACAACCCTTTCATAGAGGTGAGACATATCTGCATATCAAATATTTGAATTATGATTTCTAAATTTAGAAAAATTATAGTTTTTAAGTATCAACAAAGTAATTTTTTGTTTGAAGATCACCAGCAAATAAGGAACATATTGAAGGAGGTGCAGCATTAGAACAACTGAGAACAACTGTTTTAAAATAATTAGTATATTACATAATAAATGATATAGTAATCTATGACATATATATATATATATATATGACTATATATATATATATATATATATATGACATAAGTATACTATTATATAGTGGTAATTATTGAGATATCTATCCTCTACTAAAAATATATATGGTATTTAAAGCATTTCACAAAATATGTAATATACATAAATTGATGTTTAAAGTTTACCTACTTAGGTTTGCCAAAGGAGATATTAACAAGCAATATTTTAATTGATTTAACATAATAAGAAAGTGTTTAATTCTAGCATATACTCAATCTCATACATTTGTATTTAAGGTTTTAACCTTGATTTTGAATATTTGTCTCATACTAAAAATAAAATTATATTTATGTCTCCAGATAGTACATTATTTCAGTCTACGAGCCTTGAGCCTCTTTGTAGAACCCTCAGTGGTCTTCTGAACTCAGAAGCAATTCTCTATATGTCTTAGAAATGCTTCTAAAAGAGGCAGGTAGATAGTCAGTCACAGGAGCCACATTCACCATGGAAATAAATTCTAAAGAGCTGTAACCTTCCATCACAAAGAAAGCAAACCTGGGGCATCATTGCTTAAAGCACCCAACTGTGTGATACTCATTTAAGTCACAGTGCCACATAGCAGGAAGGGGGGCTTTTGGAAGAATGAGAACTGATGATGAAAGCTAGTAAGTAGAACTGGGTGAAGGGCACACTTCAGGGTAGGTAAAAACAGCCAGTGCAAAGTATACCTAAAAGGATCTAGAGTTCAAAAACAGTCCTAAACACACAGCAGGTGACAAAACACACAGCAGTTTGAGAAACTATTTTAATGTTTGACATATGCATTTATTATCTAAAAAAATCTAAGTAATAAAATTGAGTTGGTTTGAAATGACATGCGATGGGTTTTATGATTTTTACAGTTCAGAAAATGAAAATCTTAACGTTTTGGATAGAGGATACTATATAATTGTACATAATTGTGAAATTCTTTTTCTAAAAATATAAAAATATAAAAATTGAGAATTTGCCTATGTATAAAAGTTGAATTATAGCCTGAGTATGATTTCAAGTTTCACTACATCCTGAACACACATATAGACACTTAACACAAAGAACTTTATTTGTTTCATAAAAATCTGAAGACAGGAATCAGTAATATTTTTATTGTGTACAAGAATATAGAGTAAAATTTAAAAATGTAAGACTACATTAGTTTTATAAAATTACTGGTTTGCCTGTAGTTCCAAATAAGCTGTGAGCAATATGTGAGTGGTGTTGTTCGAAACAAGCTAATAAAATAAAAAAAAAATTAGAGATTTTTGAAAGGGCTTTAGAGCATACTTTATCAACAAATCATATATAAAACCTCACCCCAATATTATACTTAAAATTTGAAAGAACAACCCTTTTCTATAGCATAGAGATGTTGTAGCATTTTGGGGATAAATGCCTAGGAGTGATATAGCTAACTCTTTAGGTAGAACTAGTTCCATTTTTTTTTCACTTTGTTTATTTTACTTTATTTTTTATTGGATATTTTATTTACATTTCAGATGCCATCCCCTTTCCCCAATTATCTTCCCTAAAAAACCCCTATCCCATGCCCCCTTTTCCTTTTTGCTTTTATACAATTTTTTAAAAAAATGTTAATCAAAGGCTTTATAAGTTTGGTAATACTCAATCAGAAGTGTAACCCAATACCCAACCTAGATATATCAACTATCTTTGACTGGTGGAGACACGTGAACATCTACCTCCATGTCCCCCTTTTCTTTCTCTCTCTTTCTCTCTTGCATTAACTAGCTTCTCTCCTTACTCCTTCTCTTCCTCTCACCTTGGCTCCTCCTACATATCACCCTTCTTGTTAAAATAAAACTTTTCACTCAAAATACAATTAGAGCATAATTATACCAATTTGTACCAGTGAGGTACAATATAGTCCTAATACCCAGTCCATCATTTTGTTGACTAACCAGAACCTCTGTCATCTCTCCTAACTAAAACACTTAGTTCTGAACCTGGCTTTTTTTTCTTGGCTTTAGAATGAATGTCAGCTAAAAACCATCTACTCAGATCTTTTCTCTCAAAGTAAATAGAGAGGATTGGCTATGAGACTATAGGTCTTCAACCCCGTCAGAAATCCAGAATGACTGAGTTAACTGAAATTATGGGAAGCACTAAGCATAGCTTCTAAAACTTAGCCAATTTATAGAGACCACTGAACACCTGAACAGTCCCTATACTACAAAACGTTGGAGCATCTGATCTTCAGCCTTCTGGCCCAGGATCATCTGACAGACCTTAGTGGTGCAGAATTATTAAGGGCTGATTACTCTGTCTAGGCAGATATAATCAGTCGACTATTCTGCAAGTGTGTCTTTTCTGGACAGTAATTTGTCTGTAGATTGAAAGAGGCAATTCTTGCCTAGTGGCTGTCTCACCACAACGGAAGTAACTCCAAAGATTGTTGGGGGCTGACTTTTAGCAGAAAGCGTCTATCAGCTTTGCAACCATCTTGAGCCATGTACCCTGACATGAGATTTGAATTACAATAGCCTTGGTTAATCTTGGTTTAGATACCTTGAGATTAAAGGTGCGTGAGATTAAAGGAGTGTGAGATTAAAGGTGTGTGACTTAAGAGTATGACTTAGAAGTATAGAGATCAGAGTTAGAGATAAGACCTAAGGGCATGATTAAAGGTGTAACTTAGAGGCGTGGCTTAGAAGTGAGACATATAAAAGGCAGAGACAGAACAGATCAGAAATCAGACTATAGAAGACAGAACCAGACATTAGACAGACTATAGAGGGAGAATCAGACAGGAGACACTTAGAGGAAGAGAAACTGAAGAATAAACGGGATTGAATCACACCCTGTCTGGTCTCCATTCTTTGAGTCTGCCCTCACCCTAGCTCTTGCTGAACCCTGACCCGCAGACCTGAGCAGCAGCTTGGGCCAGGATACAGTGGCCGCCCAAACGTGGGTCTGCCCGGGCGTCAACATTTTGCCTGGGCTGCAACATTTATTTTGGCTGCCCCAACGTGGAGCTAGTGTGGACCCCAACACTTATTTTGGCGCCCGAACAGGGACTCGAGCTTGGGCCTCAACATTATTTTGGCGCCCAACGTGGGGCAGCAAGAACAAGAGACCCAGTGACGGACTTTACTGGAAGAAGGATCTGTTGATTATCGCAGGAATCTGCCGCATTGAGAAAGGTAAGGAAATGGGACAAGAAATTAGTCAACCTGAATCCAACTCTCTGTTTTGGTTTGCTTCAAGAAAGGTAATGAAAATGGGACAAGAAATTTGTCAGCCTGAATTCAACTCTCGGTTTTGGTTTTGTTATTTGCTGCTCACATGTGTTAATTTTCTGCTTTTGTTCTTGAATGCTGTCTTTTTTGTTCAAAATAAAAGGAAGCATAAATTAGAATCCAAAATACAACCAAAGGTTGATGACAATTTGTCAGAGCCAGATTGTGCTGACCAAGAGAAAGAGGAAGTCAAATTTTATGACGCTGAAATGCCCCCTCCCTATGCACCTCCACCTCCAAGTACTCCCCCAATGGAGATGGTGGTTATAGATCCCATAAGGGAGTTACAGGAAAAAAATCTGTTCTTAAACAACAAATAGAGTTAGAAAAAAAGTATCAGGACTTAATTAATCAGCTACAAAAATTAAAGACAGGAAAGATGTCTCAAGAGGTAAACTGTGAAAATCCCCTGGCTCCTTGCATTCCTCAACCAGGAATCCAAAGGCAGTCCCTATCACCTAGCTTAAGATTAGCCACAGATCAGCCAGAGGAGAGAAAGGCTGAGGCTTTCCCTGTATCCGAGACTAGAAACAATCAAGGAGTTGCTTGGAGACATCACACAGGTTTTAATTTTCAAATTATTAAGGAATTAAAAAATGCAGTATCTCAATACGGTGCCACTGCTCCTTTTACTCTTGCAATTTTAGACTCTGCCACAGAGGAGTGGCTAACTTCT
The DNA here is from genome assembly GCF_011762505.2 of Arvicanthis niloticus. Taxonomy (NCBI): domain Eukaryota; kingdom Metazoa; phylum Chordata; class Mammalia; order Rodentia; family Muridae; genus Arvicanthis; species Arvicanthis niloticus. Next base: position 72,672,563 of record NC_047659.1, read on the forward strand.
AGTGATTGGAATACGTTAGCGAGAGCAGTTCTTAGTGGTGGAGACTATTTAATTTGGAAATCAGAGTATCATGAGAATTGCAAAGAGACAGCTAGTAGAAACATTCAGGCAACCAATGGTTGGTCCTTTGATGCCTTAGTAGGAGAAGGGCAATTTGCTTCTAGTGATAACCAGATGCAATATGACCCAGGTTTATTTGCTTAAATTCAAAATGCAGCCATGAAGGCTTGGCGTAAACTTCTGGTAAAGGGAGACCCTGGTGCATCTTTACAGTCAGGCAAGGGCCTGATGAGCGATTTCCTGACTTTATTCATCGATTAATGACAACAGCAGTGAGGATTTTTGGTAATGCAGAGGCAGGTGTAGATTATGTGAAACAACTTGCATATGAAAATGCTAATCCTGCCTGCCAAGCGGCCATTAGACCTTATAGGAAAAAGACAGACCTTACGGGGTATATCAGACTCTGTTCTGACATAGGTCCCTCTTACCAACAGGGCTTAGCTATGGCGGCTGCTATGCAAGGAAAATCAGTAAGAGATTTTTTGGCAAGTAAAGACAGAAAGGCATGTTTGAAATGTGGTAAGCCTGGACACTTTGCAAGAGATTGCAAAGTAGAAAATGAGTTAAGCCAGAGACAGCCCAGAAAACAGCCTGGGCTCTGCCCAATTTGCAAACGTGGAAGGCATTGGGCTAGTGATTGTAGGCCTAAACAAGATGCTCAAGGTAATACCCATGATCAGGGAAATGGGAACAGGGGCTAGCTCCAGGCCCCGAACGGACGCAAGCCAAAACAGGCTTATGGAGCAGTCAGTGTCCTACCAGCGAACACCAATCCTTTTCTGAACTTAGTCGAGCAACACCAGGAAGCGCAGGACTAGACCTCAGTTCTGCCACCCACATAGTATTAACCCCAGATATGGGACCTGAGGCTTTACCCACTGAAGTGGCTTTATCAGATTCTCAATCTAACTTGGATCAGGCCATAAAGGCTCATGAGTTACATCACCTTAATTCTAAAACTTTAAAAGGTATATTTAAAATTACCAGAGAACAAGCTAGACAAATTGTCAAACAATGTCAATAATGTGTTAAACTTTTACCAGTTCCTCATTTGGGTGTAAATCCAAAGGGACTGATCCCAAACAGTATCTGGCAAATGGATGTTACTCATTATAATGAATTTGGCAAGCAAAAATATATGTATGTGTAGACAAACTGGAGAAGCAAGCAAGTATGTGATTGCTCATATGCTTGTTACAATCGCTGTATTGGGTGTACCTAAACAGATAAAAACTGACAATGGCCCAGGTTATACAAGCTCCAGTTTCCACCAATTTTGTGAAAGATTGGGAATACTACATAAAATGGGTATTCCATATAATCCACAGGGCCAAGGTATAGTAGAAAGGGCACATCAAACCATTAAATGTCAATTTGAAAAAATTAAAAAGGGGGAATGGTACCCTACCAAGGGATCCCCCAGAAATCCTTCATCATGCACTCTTCATTTTAAATTTTTAAAATTTGGATTCTGAAGGAAAATCTGCTGCAGATAGATTAGGAAAATCTGCTGCAGATAGATTCTGGCATCCTGATACCAAAAAGAATTTTACAACAGTCCTCTGGAAAGACCCATTAACTGGAACCTGGAATGGGCCAGATCCAGTGCTTATCTGGGGAAGAGGTTCTGTTTGCATATATTCCCAAACTGCAGATGTTGCATGTTGGCTGCCAGAGAGACTGATTAAACAAATAGACAACAATAACAAATCCAGAGAGGAGAAACCCCCTGAGAAGCGTATTTTTTCTTCACAGGAAACATGAAGATGCTTCACAATTGCCTTCAAACTGGAACAGATCAATGAGTAAACCTGACCTGAGAAGTTATCAGTGCTGAAGAAGACATCATCACGCATATCTCTAGAGTGGCTCTATTGGACTCTTGATTCCCTGACTTATGATTTAGTGGGGAACTAGATTGTTTTAGATTTAGTGGGAATTTAGATTGTTTAGACCTAGGAGAAAACCTACTACCACAGTTACTATAGTTGTTTTTTGGGTTTGAGATTGACTAGAGCAGAAACAGGGATTTCCTTAGTTTTCTTTAGATCAAAGCTATGATCAGTTTTGTATTTATATAGATTTAGATTCTGATATAAGACATTTATAAACAGAATAGAAGAGGCTTACACATTTTACTCCTCTGATAGAGGGAGTTATATGTTGCCCTTTAAAAAGAGTGTTGCTGTCATACTAACTATCCAGGCATTGTTAAGTCTCTTGTCTTTTGGGTCCATGCGGTTCAACAAACTGACAGCTTTTGTATTAGATGCTATTCAAATGAAACCCACACAGGTCCATTACTACAGGCTGGAAGTAAGGGATTGTAAAACCTCTGTCATCAAGACTAATGAGGTATATCCCCTAATTTACACACTAAGCCAGATAGTCAGTGACGGGTAAGAGAGCATACCAAGACCCTTGCCCCTAAAAGAAGGGAGGCCTCACCATCCTAAGACAGGAGCTCAGCCAATGGCTGTTGAGTATCCAAGGATGGGAAAGGGAAGCTGGTGTCCTTTGCTTCAACCTAGGACAGGCACGGTTTCCGTAAGTTTTCCCAGCCTTCCCTTTTGGAAAAAAAAAAAAATTAAAAAAAGATGCTCAAATTCTTCTTAGAATCCAAGACAGAAAGCTGTCAGGAGCAGACAAGTCTCTAATCAAAATGAACATTAATACAGAAATGTTTGTAATTATCAATTCTGTGGACTTCTGACATTTTGAAAACCAACTATCCATGTAAGATAATGTAGACTGTTGTCTGTTACTTCCTCTCAGCTAATTCTAAATAAAATATAGAAAACACCCTAGCAATAATCTCCCAGCCATGAATTTGCTACAGGCCTTTAACTCACAGGCAAGATATCTCAAATTAGTTAAGAACATTAAAGAAGGACTGGGTCTAAGCCTTGTATTCCTAAATGTATTATACAGGAACAATGCCTATGAGAGTAACAATATTCATCTCACTTTTATATCAATAAGAAGCTTGTAAGAATGGAAACATGCCCTATGCCCATAGCTGGGTGCTGAGAGTTCTGATTCCAGCGATACCCAAACGCCCCGCCCCTGTGGAATAGCACTCCCCTTTCGCCCCTCTCATGGATCTGAGGCCTGGAGCAGACCCCTGCCAGGTGTGCTCCTATGTGGTCACCAGATTCCTCCCGAGACATCCTGAAGGGTCCACTCAACCCAGAGTGGTAGGTAGGAAGACCCACACACTGCTCTACACCCATAGCTTAGTGCTGAGAGCACTCAGATTCCAGCAGATACCCAAACCCCCACCCCTTTGGAATATCACTCTCCTTCCACCCCCTCCCAAATCTGAGGCCTGGTGCAGACCCCTGCTCAGTCTGCTCCTATATGGTCACCGGACTGCTCCCGAGACATCCTGGAAGGTCCACTCAACCCAGAACGGCAGAGGTACCACTGAACCCAGAGTGGCAGAGGAACAACTGAACTCAGAGCAACAGACAGCATATCCCTAGACACCCTAGAGGAGCCACTGCACTCAGAACAGTGGGCACCTTATCCTGAGACATCCTAGAGGAGACACTGCACCCAGAACAGTGGACACCTAGCTGGTCTGATACCTTGGAGACACCATATCCTGAGTCATCATAGAGGTACCACTGTGCTCAGAGCAACTGGAGAAGATCACAGAGGCATCTGGACCCCAAAGAGATCATACACAAGCAAGATAACTGGAAAGGCAGGCTTCAGTCAAAGACAGCAAGTAGCACTAGAGTTAACCAGATGGAGAAAGGCAAGCTCAAGAATGTAAGTAACAGAATCCAAAGTTACATGGCATTATCAGAACCCAGTTCTCCCATCATAGCAAGACCTGAACACCCCATCACACTGGAAAAGCAGGATTCAGAATTAAAAATCACTTCTCATGATGATGATAGAGGACTCTAAGAAGGACATAAATAACACTCTCAAAGAATTTAAGGAGAACACAGGTAGGCAGATAGAAGCCCTTAAAGAGGAAACACAAATATCCTTTAATGAATTGCAAGAAAACACAACCAAACAGGTGAAGGAATTAAACAAAAACATCCAAGACCTAAAAATGGAAGTAGAAACAATAGAAAAATCACAAAGGGAGACTATCCTGGAGATAGAAAACCTAGGAAAAAGATCAGGAGTCATAGACACAAGTATCACCAACAGAATACAAGAGATAGAAGAGAAAATCTCATGTGCAGAAGATACCATGGAAAACATTGACACAACTGTCAAAGAAAATGCAAAATACAAAAAGCTAGTAACCCAAAACATACAAGAAATCCAAGACACAATGAGAATGCCAAACCTAAAAATAATAGGTATAGATGAAGGTGAAGACTCCCAACTTAAAGGGCCAGTAAATATCTTCAACAAAATTATAGAGGAAAACTTTCTAATATTTTGAGAAACTGCCAGATTGATTTCCAAAGTGACTGTAGGAGTTTGCAATCACACAAGCAATGGAGGAGTGTTCCTCTTTCTCCACATCCTTGCCAGCATCTATTGTCACCTGATTTTAACAATTCTGATTGGTGTAAACTGGAATCTCAGGGTCGTTTTGATTTGTGTTTCTCTGAAGACTAAGGATGATAAACATTTCTTTGGGTGATTCTTACCCATTCAAGACTTCTCAATTGAGAATTATTTGTTTATCATTGTAGCTCTTTTTTAAATTGGGTTATTTGATTTTCTGAAGTCTAACTCCTTGAGTTATTTGTATATTTTGGATATTAGCACTCTATCCAATGGAGAGTTAGTAAAGATCTTTTCATAATCTGTAAGTGGCCATTTTGTTTTACTGACAGTGTCCTTTCCATTACAGAAAATTTTCAGTTTCATGAGGTCCTATTTGACAATTGTTGATCTTAGAACCTGAGCCATTGGTATTCTGTTCAGGAAATTTTCCCCTGTGACCACACATTAGAGGCTCTTTCCCACTTTCTCTTCTATTAGTGTATCTGGTTTTATGTGGAGGTCCTTGACCCCCTTGGACCTCAGCTTTGTACAAGCAGATAACAATGAATCAATTTGCATTCTTATACATGCAGACCTCCAGTTATACCAGCATCATTTGTTTAAAAATGCTATCTTTTCTTCCACAGTATGGTTTTTGCTTCTTTGTCAAAGATAAGTGACCATGGGTGTAAGAGGGATTTATTTCTGGGTCTTCAATTCTATTTCATTGTTCTACCTGCCTGTCTCTGTACCAATACCATACAGATTTTTAACACTATTGGTCTGTAGTACAGCTTGAGGTCAGGAATGGTAATTCTCCCAGAAGTCCTTTTATTCTTAAAGACTGTTTTTGCTAATCTGAGTTATGTATTATTGCATTTGAAGTTGAGAATTACTTTTTCCATCTCTGTGAAGAATTGTATTGGAATTTTGATGGAGATTGCATTGAATCTGTTGATTGCTTTTGGTAAAATGACCATTTATACTATGTTAATCCTACCAATCCATGAGCATGGGAGAACTTTCCCTCTTCTGAGGTCTTCTTTGATTTTTTTTCTTCAGCTGTGAAGTTCTTGTCATACAGACCTTTTACCTGCTTGGTTAGAGTTACATCAAGATATTTTATATTAATTGTGACTATTGTAATAGGTGTTGTTTCCTTTCTCAGCCCATTTACCCTTTGTGTAAAGGAAGGACACTGATTTGTTTGAGTTAATTTTATATCCTGCCACTTTGCTGAACTTATTTATCAGGCGTAGGAATTCTCTGGTAAAATTTTTGGAGCCGCCTATATATACTACTACCATATCATTCACAAATAGTGATACCTTGACTTTTTCCTTTGCAATTTTTCTTCCTTTGACCTCCTTTTGTTGTCTAATTACTCTAGGAATTACTTTGAGTACTATATTGAATAAACAGGGAAACAGTGGGCAGCCTTGTCTTGTGCCTGATTTTAGTAGGATTGCTTCAAGTTTCTGTCCATTTATTTTGATGTTGGCTGCTGATCTGCTGTATATTGTTTTTATTATGTTTAGCTATGTGCCTTGAATTACTGGTCTTTACAAGTCATTTAACATGAAGGGGTGTTGTATTTTGTCAAATGCTTTTTCAGCATCTTATGAGAGGATCACATGTTATTTTCTTTAAATTTGTTTATTTAGTGAATTGTGTGGATTGATTTTTTATATTGATCCATCTCCTGCATCCCTGGGATGAAATATATTTGATCTTGGTGAATGATCATTTTGATGTCTTATTAGATTAAGTTTGCAATAATTTTATTGAGTAATTTTGTATTTATATTCATAAGGGGAATTGTTCAGAAGTTCTCTCTTTTTTTGGTCATTTTGTAGTTTAATATCAGTGTAACATGGGCTTCATAGAACCAATTAGGTAGCGTGCTTACTGTTTATATTTTGTGAAATAGTTTGAAAATTTTTGATATTCGATTTTCTTGGAAGTTCTTTAGTTGGGAGACTTAATGACTGTCTCTATTTCCTTAGGGGTTATGAGACTGCTTAGATAGTTTGTCTGATTTTGATTTAACTATGGTTCCTGGTATCTACCTAGAAAATCTTCCATTTTATCTAGATTTTCAAGTTTTGTTGAGTATAGGATTTTGTAGTAGAATATGATGGGTTTTTAAAATTTCCTCAGTTTCTGTTGTTATATCTCCATTTTCTTTTCTGACTTTATTAATTTGAATACTGACTCTGTGGCCTTTAGTTTGGCTAAGGGTTTAATCTATCTTCTTGATTTTTTCAAAAAACTAGCTCTTAGATTGTTGATTCTTTATGTTATTTGCTTTGTTTCTAATTGGTTGATTTCAATCCTGAGTTTGGTTATTTTCTGCTGTCTATTCTTCTCAGGTGTGTTTTCTTCTTTTGTTATAGAGCTTTCAAATGTGCTCTTAAGTGTCTTGTATGGGGGGATTTCTCCAATTTCTTTATGAATGTACTCAGTGCTATAAATTTTACTATTAGCACTGCTTTCATTGGGTCCCAGAAGTTTTGATATGCTGTGCCTTCATTTTCAATAAATTCTAGGAAGTATCCTATATGCAGCAAATTGCTTGGTCCTGTTTATGTATCCAGTCTGGTAGCCTACATCATTTTATTGTGAAATTGAGTCCATTGATATTGAGAAATGTTAAAGATTGATAGTTCCTGTTACTTTCATTGTTAGAACTAGACTTTATGTTTGTATGGTTCTCATCTTTTGTTTATGTTGTGACATGATTAATTTATTGCTATTTATTGGATGTAGTTTCCCTCCTTGTGTTGCAGTTTTCTTCTCTTATACTCTTTTGTTCTGAGTTACATTGTTTCCATTTGGTTTTGTCATGAAATCTATTGGTTTTCCCATCTGTGGTTATTGAGAGATTTGCTGGATATAGTAGCCTGGGCTGGCATTTGTGTTCTCATAGGATCTTTATGACATCTGCCCAAGATCTTCTGGCTTTTAGAGTCTCTGTTGAGAAGTCTGGTGTAATTCTGATAGGCCTGTATTTATATGTTATTTATGTTTTTAGATTCTGGATGGGTTTTTTCAGTTCTTTCACCAGTTTTATTATGTTTTCCTGAATTTCTTTAAGTGAGTTATTTACATCCACTTTAAGTCCTTTATCATCTTCATGAGATAGGATTTTAGGTCAAAGTTTTGTGTTTCAGGTGTGTTAGGGTATCCAGGGATTGCTATTGTGGGAAAACTGAGTTCTGATGTTGCTAAGTGACATTGGTTTCTGTTGCTTGTGTTTTTGCCCTTTCCTCTCACCATCTGGTTATCTCTGGTGTTAACTACCCTTGCTATGACTAGAGCCTGTTCCTTCTGTGATCCTGGTTATGATTGACCTGTTCAGGTCAGGCTGTCTCTGGGTGCGGGAGGGGGTCAAGAATGCCAGATCTTCTCTTTGCAGAGTTGTGGGCTGAAGGAAGGTCTGTCTTAAGCAGAGCAGATAGGTCCTGTGTTTTCTGAGGCCTGTGGTGATCCCAGTTAAGCCAGGCACTCAAGGGGAGGTGTCTCACTTTTGAGCCTGGTTATTATGGACCTCCTGTGAGCCAAGCTCTCTCTGGATATATGTATGTGGGGGAAGGAGGTGGAGCACCCGTTCTATCCCTGGGAGCAGTTTACTGTGTTGTTTCTTAAAAGCAACACAACTGCAAATTACTCAAAATACACTCAGTTAATTCCCTTCCCTGCTCTTTAATTAAAAAAAAAAAAAAAGATTAAGTTAATGAATTCAGTTCTGACTTCCCCCATCAAATTGCCCAGTGCAGATTTTGTGCATAATATTCAATAAAAAGTCATTCAGTGGACAAATGTCCAACTAAGCAATAGTATTTGGAAGATTGAAATAAAAATTAGTTAGCATTACACAATCAATTTGGAAAGTTTCAAGTATTTAATGAGTCACTTATTCTTTATTTCCTGTATTAATTTTATATTAGTTTGCTCATTTTGTAAACTTGCAAACTTGGCTGAGAATCTTAGGCAAGTGATATCTTATTTTTGAATGAGAAATTATAACTATCTAAACTGATCTGCCAGTTTTATTGAGTCATTGAAAAGAATAATGTTATGTAAATGCATGGGCATCATTTAATACAAAGATGGCTGATTGCTTTATAATGACATCTTAGATGCTAAGTTTGTTTCATTTGCATTTTAATTCCAGAAGTAATTATATTTTTTTGGGGATCATGTAGTCAAATTTTTTTATTATAAGATAAATAAATTACTATCATCAATATGATATTGACACTCACCAATAGATTAATGGGTTATTTCTCCTTAGTTATTTTATAAAATTATCAAAATGTAAATATATGTAAAAACACTGAGAAAGTCAATGATATTCTTTGATGAGTAATAGTAATATCCCTTATTTTCAATCCTTTTTCCCAAGCATTTTTATCTTATTACATTTATTTTCTATTCCTAAATATTTTCTGTCTCAAAATATTTCACTACTTTGAAACTTAGTTGAAATACAGTTTCACATAATTTCTTTGTCTTTTTCTTTATGCATTTAAAAATGAAATTAGTTTCTCTATTCACTATGCTGGAGAGTTTGGGTTTCTAAGGATTTAAGAAAGAAGTAACTTAGGTAACAGGAGACAGGACACCAAGAATAAGCAAGGGTCAGTTGCAGTTAAGTGATAGGAAGAAATAAAAATAACTCTTCATTTTGTATCAATTATCAGATCTTAAAATACTAGATTAAATTACAAAGTATCATCTTGAAGACAGAATTTCACACACAATCTAAATTGTCTTTGAGAAGTATCAAGATATAAAAGAAGTCTTTGGGATAGACTAGAAACCCGAAATCCTGGACACCTGTAACAAAGCAATGCATTGTGAAATCATGAGCTCCACCAAGAAAGAATAATGTTCAGATTACCTAGACTCATGACCTCTTTTCAGTTTATCAAACCAAGCCAAGTTGTGTCTTGTAAAACAAGCTCACTTTGTTAAAGTCTGAATTTTGTTTTCACCACCACAGTAAGATTCATTTACAATGTGTGTGTGTGTGTGTGTGTGTAAAAGAGAGAGAGAGAAAGAAAGATTTTCTTTCTTTTTTCCTTCTTCTTCTTCTTCTTCTTCTTCTTCTTCTTCTTCTTCTTCTTCTTCTTCTTCTTCTTCTTCTCCTTCTCCTTCTCCTTCTCCTTCTCCTTCTCCTTCTCCTTCTCCTTCTCCTTCTCCTTCTCCTTCTCCTTCTCCTTCTCCTTCTCCTTCTCCTTCTTTCTCCTTCTTCTTCCTTCTTCTTTTCTTCTTCTTCTTCTTTTCCTGTATGGTGATAGTGTCACACATAACCCAGCCTGGCTTGAAAATCTTAATCCTCCATACTTAGCCTCCTAAGTGTGAGGTTTCAAGTGTGAGGTACATGACAACACACCTAGCAGCTGTATATCTTTAAAAGTAAGATCTCATGAATAAAAAGTATACTTTAGACATTTCTACTGCAATCTTATTTTTAATTTAAATGAATCTTACTGTGGTGGTGAAAACAAAATTCAGACTTTAACAAAGTGAGCTTGTTTTACAAGATATTTCAACAATGTTAGTAGTTCATACAAAGTTCAGAGTTAGAAAGAAATGCTGATAACTTTTGGTTCTTGTTTTCCTTTGTTTGGGTTTTCTTTCACTGTTTTTATCTGCCTGTTTGTGTTTTATGGTTGTTGTTTATTGCATCTTAGTGATTTTGTTGTTGAACTTGCATTTAAACCAAGACTATAAAAATGCTAGTGCAAAAGTAAAGTCAGTTTACATAAAAAAAAAATAAAACATGCAAACAAAGAAAAAAGACAATACTACTTAGAACCAAGCAATCCCTGATGTCAATATTGATGTTGCACTGAGGGAACATACACAAAAGAATGAGATGATCTTAAATGAACATAAAAAGTTAAAGGAAAGAATAGATCATAATAAGAAAAGGAGGCTAGAATATAAACTGCAACATATTTAATATTTATTAAATCCTATTTCAATAATCCTTACTTGATGAACAAGGCCTCTGAAGACCTTTCTAAGATAAATGTTGGACAAACAGCAATTGAAACAGTAAACCAAGAAAACAATTGCACACAGTTGTCAATGTAGGAATACAGTAGGCAAAAGCTCCAGACTTCCAGAATTTTCCTAGAAACTAGCTATATTTATTTGTTGCTATTTTATCCTTTGTTTTTAAAATATTTTTTATATATATTACAATTACATTCCAGTACCCGCTTTGAAGTATTTTATTATGCAGTCCAGTTTTCTACCATCAAAGTCAGGATATCCCTGGCTGAGTCTCCTGAGTGCTAGAATTACAGATTCTGCCTCAGTGTGTGACTTTGACTCTGGTTAATTTTTAATTTTTTCCCAAGTGACAATTAGGTTTAACTAGAGGCATAACATAGTTTTTGCTTCTTGAATGCATTATGGATTGATATCAGAGGATTAATTAACATCTAGGTCACCTTAAGTATTTATTGTTTCTTCATGAATATCCAGTAAAATAATCTCCAGCTGTTTTGATCTATGTATTGACTATGGTTGATGTATTGTTATACGGCAGAACATTAGAACTTACTCTGATACACTGGCACCACTTTATAGACATTTACTGTGTCTTATGACTTATTTTCCAGTAATGACAGCTCAGAATGTTAGAAACTGGCCTTTTGTCTTATAGTACAATACTCTAAGATTTCTCAGCTTCTCATTGCTAAAAGTCATGTGTTTGTATTTGTTTTAAATGAAGAAATTGACCATACAGCTGACACTATACAGCTTCATTTCAGTTGAGGAAAAGAAGTACTGAAGCTATGAGAAACTCTGAAAAATTCCCCAAAAGTAACAATTCATTTCTCTTATGCACAGAAAAATACATGAGATTTTAATTAAGTTGTATTACTTTGGTGATGGAATGCCTGAAGTGTTGCTCTCTACAATCTATATGTAAGCAGCACTCTTCCGTAATTTCTTAAAATAGTGTTTATAGGAAGGTTTTTGATCACCATGAACTACATTTTCAGGATAACCTTGGATCCAGACTAAAGAAAAAAGGAAACTAGGTAAATTGGCTGGATTTGGCAAACATGATGCTTACAGTAGTTTATTGTCTGACATTACCATTCCCAGGCAGTGCGTCTATTTACAATTAGGATATTACAACTGTACATAGACACAAAAATCTTTTCAATTGTTTACCTTAATTTTGTTTGAAATATAGTCTCACATAACCAGCAGTGTAGTACCATTTTACATATGCTAAGAATTTTTTTAAAAAGTGAACAAAAGATCTTCGTGTTTTCTGGTTGTTTTATATTATTTATGGTGTTGCAATTATTTTAGAATTTTTTTCTGTCTGTTTACCAGAAGTAAAGTGATTTTTAAAATATCAGGATTTATGTTTTAATTGGTCTTATATTTAAACTTTTATGTTTTTAAATATGTTGATTTTTTCCCATTTATTAGCCTAAAAAGATCCAAAGTCTTTCCAAAATTATATGGGCTGATTCACACAAAGTAGTGCCTCTATACAACCCCCACATTTAAAAGAAGGCAGGAGCATCATTAGTTTGAGGACAGAGGCAGTTGAAACTCTTTGAAAATCATATTAGGCTGGAAATAGTGATCTAAATAGTAGAAGTGCTCATCTGACATTCAGAAGTAAAGCAAGACATGCATGAATGGTACATATATCATACACATATATAATATTAACAGTAATTAATTAATTTATTTATTGACACTTATAGTACCACAAAGAAAGTATACTGTAGAGATAGGACTATTTACTGGCAACTACATCAACAGCTTCATATGACAATTTTTGCTGTTGTTGTTGTTGTTTTATATTGCTTAAAATTCACCTTGGATCCAGACTAAAGAAAAAATCACCAAGAACAGCAGCAATATTGGAAGGTATCAACCTGAGCTTAGAGTGTTACAGAGGACAGAGCTAAAGAAGTGATGCCATCCCCTTTGAGGAGCCCAGAAGATCATGTGTGGATCCCAGACATTGAAACAAGAAGCTGAAACATTGAAGTTGCCTTGGAGACCCCAAGATGTACCAGAGGCCAGAGCCGTAGCCTATCTACTGAGGAAAGCTGCTAAGAGGGAGTGGAACCAGCCTAGAAGAAAAAAGTTTGTTGCAGTCAACAAAGATGAAAAAAAGAGTGTAGATCTGAAGACTGCTTGACATCAGACATCAAGATACTGAGTTTGCAGTGTGCCTAGCTGTTTCCTGTTTTGCCTTAGGGCTTGCAGTTAAGTGATTGGTTGAATCTCAGTAGAGACTTTGAAATTTGAACTTTTAACACTGTTGGGATTGCAATAGACTATGGGGACTTTAGAAGTTGGAATAAATGTACTTTTTTTTTTATTATGCCATGATTAGGTATAGCCCCCATAGACTTGTGTGTTTGAAAAAGCCTATGAAGGCCAGGTAGTTGAATGTGATGGGTTGTATATGCTTGGCCTAGGAGTGGTAATTGAAAACAATTTTCTGAATATCAGTTATTCCATTTATTTTTAAAATTAGAAAATATAAAATTTAAAAACTATTATTTTGTATGACATATAATTCTTGGTTGGGGTAAGATATTATTCATAAGTATAAATGTCCTGAGAATTAAAATATAACCAGCCCTACCATGAAATAAATTAATGAAAAAATAGAGATTAAAATAGAGATGAATATGTTGGCTGCACATTTGGCACCCAGACAGTCTTGGGATTGATCCAAATCCCTGCCTTTTAAGTAGCGTTGTTTTATATTTATTTGTTGAATAATTTAATGAGTAACATTATTTAATATGGTCTGACCATTTTCTTATTTCATTATATCAAGTTTTTCTTATTTTTATATTAGTATTTTATAGAATTGAATAGTGTATAATTCATTGTACATGTATAAAAGGGATTTTTAAAAATTATTCAATTCTAGTTAAGGAACTGGCAAATATCTACAGCATGTTGCACTGAGGGAACATACACAAAAGAATGAGATGATCTTAAATGAACATAAAAAGTTAAAATAGTGTTTATAGGAAGGTTTTTGATCACCATGAACTACATTTTCAGGATAACCTTGGATCCAGAGATTAATTTGAGGCTACTTTGTGAAATGGATGTACCAAATGAGGCATTCTGTTGTTTTCTAATGATTTACTCATTTTTACTTATATAGTGTGTCTGTAAGTGGGTATTTTCATGAGTGGGTAGGTACTAACAGAAACCAGAAGTAGAAGATTTATTTTCTATACCTGGAGTTGCGAGTCACCCAATATAGGTACTAGGAATGGAACTTTTGTCCTCTGGAAGAGCAACAAGTACACAGTCATTGCTCCAGCATCCTGTCTTTGTTTGTCTTAAAGCCATGAGATTTAGTGTGGATGCTTTTTGCCCTTGTAGGAATAGTCTAGCTGAGGCTAAAGTAAACAAATTTATATTAATTGCATTGACACCGGAAGTCTCAATAAAGCCCAGCAAAAACTTTGTCATATGGTTAAGTCTCCTAAAGAGTGTTTTAAACAAGCATAGCAAACTTAGAAAGAAAAAATATAAAATATATGGTTTGAGCATTAAAGGGATACCAGGAAGTGAAATGGAGCTGAATCCGGTGTTCAAGGATATTAAATTGAATTAAGGGAATACTGGGTGGGGCAAGATCCTACCCAGCTAATTTAGGTTCAGGCATGGTAGTACAAGTCTTTAATCCCAGTAGGCAAATACAAGCAGATGTCTGAGTTAAAGGACAGCCTAGATAGAACAAGTTCTAAGCAAAGAAAAACTTAAATCCAGGCTTGGTGGACCACAGCTTAAGCCCCAGTGCTTAGGAGACAGGCATGCAGATCTCTGAGTTTAACATTAGTCTACAGAGCAAGGTCCATTATAGCCAAGCTTATGCAGTGAAGGAGTAGAAAAACAGAAAGCTAGTGAGAATGTAGTAGAACAGGGGGGCATGTTCTAGCCCCAGAAAGCAGCAGAACTCAGCAGCTTTGGCCAAGTGGCTCTGGATTTATAGTCAAGAAGAGAAAAAGACTATTGGGACAATTGATGCTAGTTAGCTGAAGCTAAGAAATTACTGGTGATTAAAAAAAGACCAGCACCACTGAGTAAAATCTTTTGGAAAGGGTTTTCTGAAATACAAAGAAGCTGTGTGCCAGAGATAGCCAAGGTTGTACTTGGTGATGCAGCTGTATTTGGAAATGTGTAATAGTCACCCAGCTGGTACTTCTTTTGAAGGAATGAAGGGGACATGAAGAGCAGCTAAGGCTTGGTACTGTGAGAGACCATGGAAGGACATTGGTGAAGATGCAGCCTTAGTTGTAGTTGATGGCCCAGGACTGAAGGGGTCATGCAAAGGATTTGAGGCTTGATACCATGAAGAGAGTATATGAAAGGCTATTGGTGAAGCTTGATTGCAGTGGAAGACCAAGAATGTTAGAGATGCCAGTATTATGTGATAATCACCAAGAACAGCAGCAATATTGGAAGGTATCAACCTGAGCTTAGAGTGTTACAGAGGACAGAGCTAAAGAAGTGATGCCATCCCCTTTGAGGAGCCCAGAAGATCATGTGTGGATCCCAGACATTGAAACAAGAAGCTGAAACATTGAAGTTGCCTTGGAGACCCCAAGATGTACCAGAGGCCAGAGCCGTAGCCTATCTACTGAGGAAAGCTGCTAAGAGGGAGTGGAACCAGCCTAGGAGAAAAAAGTTTGTTGCAGTCAACAAAGATGAAAAAAAGAGTGTAGATCTGAAGACTGCTTGACATCAGACATCAAGATACTGAGTTTGCAGTGTGCCTAGCTGTTTCCTGTTTTGCCTTAGGGCTTGCAGTTAAGTGATTGGTTGAATCTCAGTAGAGACTTTGAAATTTGAACTTTTAACACTGTTGGGATTGCAATAGACTATGGGGACTTTAGAAGTTGGAATAAATGTACTTTTTTTTTTTTATTATGCCATGATTAGGTATAGCCCCCATAGACTTGTGTGTTTGAAAAAGCCTATGAAGGCCAGGTAGTGGAATGTGATGGGTTGTATATGCTTGGCCTAGGAGTGGTACTATTTGAAGGCGTAGCCTTGTTGGTGTAGGTGTGACCTTCTTGGCATAGGTGTGTCACAGTGGGAGTGGACGTTAATACCTGAGTCCAAACTATGTGGAAGTGACTAATCTCCTAGTAGCCTTCAGATGGAGTTGTAGACCTCTTAGCTCCTCCTGCACTGTACCTGCCTGGATGCTGCCATGTTCCTGCCTTGATGATAATAGACTGAACCTCTGAACCTGTAATCCAGCCTCAATTAAATGTTGTCCTTATAAGAAAAAAAAATGTCAATGTGTTTGGTACAATGAACATAGGTGAGGATTTCACAAGTGTTATATGTTCTTATTTTTTCTTCTCTTTCTATCCATCCTCTTTTCCTCTCTTCTTCCTCCTTCCCTCCAATGATTTTTCCTTCACTCTTTTATTTTCCTTCCATCTAACTCCTTCCTTTTGAAATTTAGTCATAAAACACTGCATCACATGCACCTCCATATCCAGAAGGGAAGGAATATTAAGACAATGTCAAGTACTTCATAGCAGTCAGGATGGTCTATTACAATATTCAAAGGTATCTGCAGAAACTTGATTTGTAAAATCAAAGTCTTGATGTGGTGATAAAGCTGCCTCAGCATGAAGCCACACGAATACCAGTTCCTGAGACTGGGATCAGAAACCAAACAGAATGAAGAGTAAACTTGAAATAATAGATGGTACTAGGCTAGGTTAGTGCAAACAATGCCATTTATAAAATGTTAGTGGTTACTGTAGGGAACCTGTGCGGTGAGGAACATAATTACAGTGATGAAAGATTATGGCCACAGTCAAAACATAGGTGGTGATCAAACACCTACATGATATTGAAGACAACAAAATCAATTTGTTAGTTATAAGAAAAGAGAATTCAGTCTAAAAATAAAGTTTGGTTTTGTATTCTAATTAAGAGAATAGCATAAGTGAATTGATTTTAATATATAGATGATAAAGAAATAGGTGATAGATAGATAGATAGATAGATAGATAGATAGATAGATAGATAGACAATAGAAGATAGGTACATTGGTAGATAGATAAAGAGATGATAGATGATAGAAGGAAATATATGATAAATCTATATGTATATATACGTATACATACACACATAGATACACAGACACACACAATACACTTTAAGAGACTGAAAAACAGTTGCATAGGTAAAGTACATCATTTCATGTATCAACCTTTATTTTTTAATCATTATTCACCACTATAGGCACAGAACAGATTACAGTTAAATGAGTAGGTTTAACAATATAAATATGTTATTGATATCAGCACCCTGGTAAGTATTCTTATTTGCCAAATTCAGGACAATTTATTGAGAAATTAAATGCCAAATGTAATAAAAGTAGATCCAATAAAAACAATGGCAAACCACAACTACTTGTTGATTTGAAAAATAAAGGCATAAATGAGTTGCAAAAGTATTTTAGTTATTATGTAATTTAAACTAATAATTTAATAAATATTCTCAAAATTATAAAAATCATCATATTAAAATTTAATTAATATAAGAAAAATCAGGACTTGGTCTCAAATAAACAGCTACATATGTACCAACATATGTACATACATACATATGTTGTATGTACCACACAACAAAAACACATTAATTGAATGGAGGAAAATCCCCACTTGAAGACAGAAAAATCCAGTAGACTCTAGGATGTTAGGTGAAATTATTTGATACATGCTTTATGGCAAGGAAACATTCATGATAACATTTGTATAACTTTCTTGCCAAACTTTAATAATATGTATCAAATAACAAAGCAAATTAGGGAAATTTTTTTTGAGTCATATTCTACAACATAATTTTCTTAATACCTTAAAAATAACAGTCACAGAACAGAAAAGTAGAAAGAAAGTCAGACTGAAAGTCAGAAATTGTACAGCAATAAGATTTGATGTCTAGTATGAAAGTAGTTCAAATCATAATAAATAAATAATATGTTGAATTTTGTCATTTTGTAGAAGGGATTATTTATAAAAATATACACTAAATATATTATCAGTAGCTGATAATGACATGGTAATCTTCAAATTAAACAAGATATTGTATTACTTTAATTACATTAGACAAATAATTTCAAATTGAAGGGACTCGGTTCCAAAACAAGGAATTTATGTATAACTCATTCAATCACTTGCCATGAGCCTGAGTTTGGATCCCCAGAGCAAGATGTTTAGGGAAACGAGTATGTTCATGCTAATTAAATGGCTAATTGGTAAAGATGCTTGCCTTGCAAGGCTGACACACAGAATTCAGTCTATGGAACACATATAGAAGTACATAGAAATAATATACACCAGAAAGCTGTCTTCTGACCTTTATATATACACCGTGTCCACATTAATAACAAAATAAACTTCCAATAGAGTTTCAAATTAATTTCCGATTACCAAGCATTCATAATGTCTAACATACTGAAAATATTTTTATCCAATGCTCACATTAAAATGTAGCTTTGGTTGATTATAAAATTGTGGGTTAACAATTTTTGACACCTACTTATTAATCATATCATAGCATATATAGTATGTTCTGTATAATTTTTAAAAACATGCTTCTGCCTTTCCTCGGACCGCGACTGCTCTCCCAGCTTAGCTACAAGATCCACTGCAACCAACTCCCAGCCCAGGAAAGGCAAGAGCTTGCACTCCACAGGTTCCCTTCTGACATTTCTTTTGTTCATCCTGGCTAGGTTTGCCAGGCAGCCAACTGCTGCCTGGCTTCCCTCTTTCTTTGCCCAATATTGCTCTGCATAAGAAAAACATTGACAACTTTATTACCTTAGAACTTGCCAGATGACACAATTATTGGGTGAAGAATCTCCTACCCTAATCTTAGGAGCTAATATACATCAGCGATCTGGTTCTACCTGCCCCAAAACCTCACATGGTTGTTGCATCCTTCTCCTTAAAAAGCCTAGCCTGAAGAGCCTTATCTTTCCTTCCTCCTCTCTCTTCCTCCTGGTACCCAAAGTCCTACCTTTACCCTTTGTTCAACAATTGGCTTCTACCTTCTTTATTAACTAAATCAAGAACCCATTAAGGAACTAGATTTCAGTATCAGCTGCTTGCCCGAAATAGTAGTATAATTTATCCTAAAGGCTCCCCATTTTCTTTAGCCACATGCTTCTTTTCCTGATCCACAGTTAACTCCATTGTGCATATTCTATTTGATTTATTGCATAATGTGTACTATGTGTTTGTTAAGCATCCAAAGTTATACCTACTTATAACTTTAAATGTTATTTATACAGTGCTTTGGGACAAGAGGACTGTATGTAGCATTGTATGGTTTAAAGACAATACATCCTCTTAATGGCTAAGCAATCTCTCTTGGCCTTAAAATGTTTTTATTCGAAGAGATGACATAATATTTTTACCTGTTTAAAAAGGGGTGTTGCCAGCACCTTAGCTACAAGCCATAAATAGGTTTAGAGTACTCAACATGTGTCTGGCCTGACACTGGACATGTTAGCCTATAGCTCCAGCACTTAGGAGGCTAAGGCCAGGATATGTGAAGTTCAGTGTTAGCTTGATTTACATGGTATGACCTTATCTCAAAAGAGTAAAACAAACAAACAAACCAACAACAACAACAACAAACCAAATAAGTAAAAAAAACTATTATAGACTGAGATGTAATTTTAATACAAACTACATATGAGACTTTAAAAACTTAATTTTAAAAAGTATGTCAAATATTGACATTTTGTGTTTAAAAGATTTGTTTTAAGATATATTAGGTTAAATAAAATAGCAGACTTAACTTTCTTTTAAAATACCTTATACAAATTTTCAATTAAATCATTTCCTTAAAATGTATGTTTGTTATATACTGACACTTTAGAAAGCAGTGATATGGATTTTTAACTGTTAATAATCAAATGTAATTTATAAAGTTTTATATCAATTTTATAAAATGAAAACCCACATAAATAAATCTATTTGGTCACAAAATACTAAAAGAGAACCATAGACCATAGTCCTAACATTTAGATTTATTATCATCCATACATATGTGTAAATAATGTTTAAAACATGAATTACTGAGAAGGACAGTTTAGTATAATTACAAAAATTTTAGTTTTAAATTTTAGAATTCTCTCTCTTTCTCTCTCTCTCTCTCTCTCTCTCTCTCTCTCTCTCTCTCTCTCTCTCTCTCTGTGTGTGTGTGTGTGTGTGTGTGTGTAAACATGTCTGTGTCTGAGTTTTAGAACACTATTTCATAAAACTGGTCTCTCCACAATGAGGATTCAAGTGTTCAGTCACAGATCCTCAGGATAATCTGAAGGTTCTTGTACCCACAAAGCCATACAGCCCTCAAAGAACTTAGTAAGTATTATTTGCCTTTATTATACTATGAGTGAGTAAATATCCTATCAATAAAGCAAGCTGACCTTCAAATATCAGTACTTATAATGTAGAGGCAGGAAAATTACTAAAATGTATCTCTATCCTTGACTATATAGCAAAATCCTTTTCCAAGGAAGCTGGGAAAATACTTTTGTCAATAAGACCTTTCTCAGTGAAGCATCAGTTATGCCTATAAATGCAACTTTTCCTTGCTGAACTTCAGAGCTGAATACATAAATATTCTGAAGTATCTTGTGTCACTAATTATTTTTCTGTCTTTTTAAATCTTATCACCAAGGGTAAGTTGTCACCTACTTGCGTTTAGACACATTTAGATACAATATGAGTTGTATGCCAAAGGGACTGAAACACATTAGAAGTCTAATTTTCCTAAGTTTGTGTTACCTTTAGCATTGGTATATTTTACTTACACGAAGCCTCTTAATTTGATTGACGTGTAGTGCAGTAAATTGCCTTTGCTCTTGAATACATTTTCATGATTGTAGCCTCAAGAATTGCACCCCCTGATAAGTGAATATGCTTTGATTTTCAGATGTAAATAGTCATGTAATTAAGGCAACCTTCTGTTATCCATATTTGTCAGTGACAAGAAATAGTGTTTTATTTAGTATTGGAGATTTAAATTTAAAAGACTACATTAAGATGCAGTCCTTTAGTCTGCTCTGGAGTAGCAAAATGTATCCATTACATAGAATTTACTTTTCAGTTTGCTGCAAAATCTTATCCTGTTGAACACATATCTAATTTTAAAGGGTTACTGCCTAAATTACTTACTTTAAAATGTCCATATTGAAGAAACTTAATCAATATACTGACTTGACCTAGAATCACAGGATGCTTGCACTATAAATCTCCTGGAAGAGTGCAAACTGATAAGGGCACTACAGAAAAGTAACTGGTTAGCAGTTTTTGTACAGATATGAAAAGATGTCTTTTGACTTTCACCTTCAGAAAAAGATGATGTCCAAAGAACCAAGTGAACTTAAATCAGTTTCCCAAATAAGAAATTATCAAGGCTTGGAGAGATGAGTCAGTGGGTAAACCCTTACATGGAAAGGTGCAATGCACAATAATCCATGCCCAGACACCTGTAACCTGGATACAGGTATAAGCTTCCTACTACTAAAGTTATATGAAAGGCCAAGATAAGAGAATCCCAGAAATAGGCCAGCCAGAAATATGCAGAGAACAGCAAAGTCCCTGTATAAAACAAGCTGACCATCGAGAACTGACTAACACTCCAGGCTGTCCTCAGATCTCCAGGTGAGTACTATGACATATGTGTACCCTCATTTATACATAAATATCACTCACACCTGCACACACAAAAATATATACATATACATACTACACAAACTCACATAAACATATAGAGACATAATACACATACAATTATACACTCATGCATATAAACATGTACACAGCATATACATGTTATACAATCATTCACACATACACACATACTGAAACATATACACAAGTCACAAACATACATGTCACACACATAGTAAAAATTTCTACCAGTATTCAACAACTTCCATAATGCATTTACTCAAAAGAATAGGTGCTTGTTCTCTCAGTTTTTGACTGTGAGGTCATCCTCAGAATATCTATTCATGACATAAGCCTACCTGTAAATGTGCACATATGTCAATTTTCTCTTCAGCAAAAGACACTATTTGCCGAAGGTTATATACTCTCAAAGAAAATCAAAGATTAAAATATTTGTTGGTAATCATGGGTGATATACAAAATAATAAATTTGAAATATTTGCTTGTGTTAGACCATTTTCTCAATAATACCCTTAGTAGCTTGTCAATTAGTAATCATAACATGACACACATCTGAAATAATTTGTAGTTAGTATAGAGTTATCCAAGCTGGAATATCTTATGTGTACTGGTAAATACTACTATTTCCAAGGAGTGCCTCTTGTACTTACAGAAATTCTTTACAAAATTCCAGCCTCAATGCTTACTAGGGAATATGATCTTTCCTTAAATCACAGAAGTTTGAAACTTTTCATTAGCCTTTTTCATATTATTCTGCATGCTATCATCTTCTAATGTGTATTACATGAGATTTAGTTTAGGATATTGTATCTTACATCAGTTCCTATGTGCTGAGATAGTGATCCCGTGTCACCATATCCAGATTCCATCTTTTCTTAAATTGTTAAAAAATATTGATAGCATATTTTGTTTGTTTTAGGATTTGTGGGTTATTTTAAACAACAACTTGATAAGAAGTTAAACTATAAATATAGCTTATAATATAACAAAATGGTCAATAACATTGAAGTCAAGGGGAATTAAAGTATTTTTACATTTTTAATGCTATACCGATATCATTGGTATGATTCGTTCATGGACAGTGCCAGAAATAATGTGCATGTTGGCTTTTTGTTATGCTTGTGTATTTAGATGCATCTGGACATGTATAAACAATATCTATCTTTTAATTAAATAGTTACAGGGAGAAACATTCTTTATAGCCTTTTAAAATGATAAGATATCTTAGTGTGAAACTTATCTATAATGATAAATTCTGAACCCTGACTGCATTATAAACAATGGAGATAGGCTATATAACATAACTTGTTCATCTACCAAAATGTTTACAATTATTAAACCATAACAACCTTCCTATGTTTGAGTCTCTGAGCCTCTTCAAATACACCATTCTTTGTTTCTATGACTTTGACTACTGTTGATAGCTGTAGTTGAATCATGAAATACTCTCATTTGATTATTTCCTAGTGTACAACATTTACAGATACATTTTAGCAAATGGCAAGATATTATTCTTTCTCCTTCCTTGTATCCTCCTCCTGATTCACCTTCTCTCTCAACTTTTTCTTCTCTTTCTTCTCTTCTACCTCCTTCTTCCAACTTTGCATCTATCTATTTTCTTATTAATTTCATTCTTCTGATTTTGAAATGAATATTTTTTTCACTGAGTTCCTGAGGAAGTAGATGAGATTACCATAGAATATTTGAGTGTGTCACCAAGTGCCTTATAGTGACATATGGTAGGCTAGTCCACCATTTTCACACTGAATAATAGCTATAGGCCTTTTGTGTGAAATTAAATACTATTTAATGCACTTGTGCAATAAATTTTATATTCATGTGTCAATGGACAGAGCATGTTTTCATCAAAATTTATAGAGACTATATTAAGTTTATGCACTTTTGGATGTGATTTTGATTTTTTTTTTATTTTTACTTCTTTGTCTGTTTTATTTTTCTTTTTTAATTAGTTAATTTATTTGTTTAATTTATATCCCAGTATCAGCACCTCCTCCCAAGAGAGAAAATGTATATTGGGTGAATAGAGAGCATTGAGTATCTGGGAAGAAGAAAAGAATATAATTTTAAATATATGAAAAGAATATAATTTTAAATATATATGTACATTATATATTTATATGTATATATATTTAAATATATATGTAAAATAAAAATATAAACATGCTTGAAAAAGTCAATATTTTAAGAGAGAATACATTACTTTTCACTTTCCTAATCACCATTTTCTGTAAATACATGTCAGTTTACTCATGTGTATATAGACAGACATACAACACTTTAGTAATTTATGCAACAGTAAATTTCAATGAACTTTACTAACAGTCTTTAAGACCTGCCTGAGAATATTTAAATAACTTAGATACATAATACTTAGTAGATTATCAGATTGCAATACCATGGTACTCATTTTTTCACTAGCTTCATTTTTTTTTAAGATCAAGTGTGAATAGTAACAGTTAGAATTTGGAAGCATATAAATTAAGAAATATAGTATAGTCTTTAAACAAACTCTAAATGAAGAAGACATACCAGTTTCTCTGGGAACCTTTGTCTGACCTGGAACCAGTTACTGAATTCCAATGACTGCAAAAATTATACTTTTTTAGGTGTAGGAATTGGAATATTTAAAATAGTTCTTTAGCCTTTACTGTAATGCTCAAGTAGACAAATCTCAGTGAATAGTCTCTAGAACAAAGAAAGTAAGAATAAAAAGAAAGAAAGAAAGAAAGAAAGAAAGAAAGAAAGAAAGAAAGAAAAAAAGAGATGAAAGAAGTAGGGAAAGTATACAGAGATATGGAGGAAGGCAGGTCACAAACTAATAACTTAATTTACCAAAGTATTGTTCTTATTACTTCATACAAGATAACAAAATAGCAAAAGTTGAGTAAAAATGCATGCACTTTAAAATATTCTGTCGCAATTATTTTAACAAGGTCAGAGAAATACCACTTTTTAAACCTAATTAAAATGTGCTCTTTACCACATACATATAGGCATTGAAGTATTTTTTCTTAATTAAAAATAAAAGATGTCGTGCTTCAAGTTA
Source organism: Arvicanthis niloticus (assembly GCF_011762505.2). NCBI lineage: Eukaryota > Metazoa > Chordata > Mammalia > Rodentia > Muridae > Arvicanthis > Arvicanthis niloticus. The sequence continues at coordinate 72,696,923 of NC_047659.1, forward strand.
ATTTGGGGGCTTAATCTACATTTGGTATAGGACCTTTGGGATTGCCAAACAGTAGCAGGATATAGTAAGCATTAAAATCAAAAGTAAAAAGAACTTGAACCCAGAGCTCTTTAGTGGAACAAAGAGAATCTAGTACCATTATTCAGCAAAATGGACATTGGATTGATTATACATACAGATAAGGATAGTTCTCAACTCTCATCTGAAAAGCGTTTTCTTCCTGAAAAGAAAAAAGGCTTAGAAAGTTTGTAAGAACCAGAAGCAGTAGATGACTCTAGTTAAACCGTGGTTTTTGGATATAACAGAAGTGGAGGAGAGAGGGGAACATGATCAGATATTGGGTGAGAGAAGAAGACTGAAGCCCTTAGGGCTAACAGAAGGAATGGAAACAGGTAACCTTAGGAAGGAAAAGGTGGGAGGGAGCCTCCAGAATGCACCAGAGACCTGGGAGGTGAGAGACTCACAAGACTCAAAGGGAGAAAGGGTCCTCAGAGAAAATGCCTGACAGGAGAGTGAGGGAACTTATAGAGCCCACATCCAGCAGAAAGACAGGCCATCAAGTGAGTGAGGGGCTTTCCATCCCACAGTCAAAACTTTGACCCATAATTGTTCCTCTCTGAAGAAACTGCAGTGATGGAAATGGATAGTAGCCTGAGAAAAAGAAGGTCTAGCTACAGGCCTAAAGTGGGATCTAGCTCAAGGGGATGGCCCAATGTCTGACACTCTTACTGAGGCTTTGGAGCACTCACAAAAGGACCTATCATGACTGCTCTCAGAAAGACCCAACAAGCAGCTGAAAGAGTTGGATGCAGATATTTGTACCCAACCAATGGACAGAAGCTGCTGATCCCTGTGGTTGAAGTAGGGAAAGGGTGGAAGAATCTGAAAAGGACAGCAACCCTGTAGTAAGACCAGTAGTCTTAATTAAACTGGACTTCAGGGATCTATCAAAAACTGGACCACCAACCAGGCAGCATACACCAGCTGATATGAGGCCCTTAACACATATACAGCAGAGTACTGCCAGGTCTGGGTTCAGTCAGAGAAGATGCACCTAATTCTCAAGAGACTGAAGGCCCCCAGGAGTTTAGAGGTCTAACTGTTTTAGGGGTGGGTGGTGGGAACAGCCTCATGGAGACAGGTGGGTGGGGAGGAAGTATGAGATCTGGAACAGTCAGAGGGTGGGTGGGAGGGGAGAAAATATGGAGTGTAAAAAATACTTAAAAAATCAAATAAAAATTATATCTAGAAAGAGATAAAAAATATACACAGCCTTATCTAACTTGATGCCAAGATGAAATGAATATATTAAAATTGTAAAAGTATGCAGTAAATGTGTTTGCTAGAGATTATACTGTAATCTGCAGAATTAAAAGGAAAAACACTATGCAGGTTGGTTAAAGAAGGGTATTTAACAATTATAAGTAAGGTTCCACTGTTTTTAAGATGTATGAATTAAACACCAAAAATATTAAACAAAATTTGACATAGTGCAAACTGAAATAGCAATGCCTACCTAAAAAACACTAGTGCCTTCATGCCCTAGCAGAAACTAAAATGTGATGCATGTCAAACTTCCCTCTAGTTTCTGGGCAGGGGAATACAAAAGTCTTCCAAAATAGTATGGATCATTCATTGACAGTGTCCTTTATTGTCATTCAGAACGTGAAAGTAAAATCTTATGGCTGAAGTCATCACATTTTTCTAACTGACCTGGAAACCTCCTTCAGGAAGACTGACCTTCATCGTATTGGCTGGCACTATGTAAGCTGGTAATTCTACCAAGATTGGAAGCCTATGGACCATAATAACACCTTCCCCCCAAAAATATCACTAATTATTAACTACTAACATTTCTATCTTGGGAAGTAACCAACAACTACATAACTGGCATACAAGCCAATCAATATGAGCGAATTCATGGCTGGTACTATAAATTTAGCCAACTCTGCCTGGTGATGCTGTGGACCCAGGGAGAAAAACTCTTACCACAAATGTCTAGGATTTATATTGAATCTGTTGATCTGGAATACTGTCCTCCTACTTGCCCAGTAAGCTTTTTACACATTGAGTCATCTTTCCAGATGAGTAATATGACAATTCTTTTTTTCAATGACACGTGGAAAATCTCTGACTACTTCTTAAACAAGCAGTCCAATTCAGAAACAATGCAGCCCAATACATAGAGAACTTCCCCAAGTAACAAAATATTTTCTCCTTGTGTCAGACATTTCACTTTCAAAAATTAAATGCAAACAGCTCCCATAAAAGGAGGTTAGCCATGCTAAGGCTTGTATACATGCATTGATTTGTATTTATTTATTTGGTTGGTTAGTCATTAATCATAGTCACATTTTCATTTCTCACTGAATTCCACAAGTGAGCTATTTCCTTCCACTGTCCCAATTGTAAAAGAAATTCAAGGAGAGACCGAAATAACATCAGAATTTATGGGTTCCAATTCTATTCGGAAAAGCATTTTGTCATTTTCTTTCTAAACACCTTAAAAAGCATTTACATCTTCAATGATAGCCAAGGTCATTGTATCTCTGCAGGCTGTTTGTGATGGGATTTTCACAAGTCTGACAGCATAGAACATAGCACTGAAGCTAACACCTCACTAGCATAATGTGGAGTGTTAATTGGGAAGGATCTAGCTGCCCCTGTGATTTCTGCTCTCTAGGAAATGGTGACAAGATGTCCTATCTTTTCTTCTGAAGGTTGCTAGACAGAACAGAACCAGGGATCCACTAAAATAGAAAAGTGAGAGTATAGGAGGCTGAAAAATATTTCTGATGATTTGGTGACGCTCTGTATCTTCTGAAAATTAGAAAAAATAACCTGAAAACAATTTACTAGCTCCTAAGGTGCTATGACGTCAGAAAAAATCATGAAGAAACACTCTGAAGTTATATTTTTTTAACAGAAAAGTCTAAGATAACAAAGAGAGTGGTACTTTGACCTGTTTAAAATGAAAAACCATGACAATAAAATCAAAGAACTGAATTTACCTTGCAAAGCACTTCTCTGTATTTTCAAAGTAATTAGTTAATTAAACAGAGTGCCAATCATCACTCTAAGGTCATTCTGAATGCTATTTATATACCTCTTAAAACCTGTGAAGGTGTTTATTATTACGACAACATGTTTATTCTGAAAAACAGAATTATAGTGCAAGTAAATTGGTCATCCTTTGTCCCACTGCTACTAGATGGTGATGTAAGACACATTAGAATGATTCATTTGGAGAATAACAACCACACAGATTTCTAAGGCAGGAACAGAAAAGTGATTAATGAAATTTTGCAAAGTTCCTTCCTTTAGGAAAACACACATGAAACTTGAATCAATATAGTTTTAATTAGTATTACAAGTGTGTGTGTGTGTGTGTGTGTGTGTGTGTGTGTGTGTGTGTGTGTGTGTATGGTATGTGTGGATGTGTGATTTTCTGGGCACACATGTGGGTTTGGGTGCATGTAGACATATGTAACTATGCACATATAAGGACATTCATTAATGTTTGCACATGTGTGAAGTCCAATAATTCATGTGATGTGTATTGTCATTTATTGTTCTTTTTCTTATTTCTTCACACACACACACACACACACACACACACACACTAACATTGGCTATGGCTTTATGAGTGTACCTCATTTGTATTCCATCTTGCAAATGACCTGTATTGTATAAGTAATTTCAAGACAACAGAGCATTTTCAGAGTATGTTTATTTGCTTCCTGAGATCCTGACTTCTAAAGTGCCCAGTCAGGAAGACTATCTTTTATTATATCCTATACTGAGGAAAGTCATGTCATCTAGACCAGGGGAGCACAGGAGCTTATCGTTAAGATTCTATAATACGATCTGCAGTAAACAGAATATATGTGTCTATAGAAGAGGCTTCAAAGCAAAACAAGAGAGCAATAAGACACCAAGGAAACTGACTTCTTTTCAGACCTATGAATCTTTCAGCATTTAAAGACAGTAGGGTGTTGGTTAGGTGGGTGGTTTACAAGTGAAGTAGAAGAAGCTACAAATAATATTCAGAAAAGGAACCCGAAGAAATATATACTATGACATTTATGCCTCCAAACATTTTCCAATCCAAACAGATAGTGTGTTAAAAGAGTAAACATTTTCTTCATATGCAGGAAGAATTAATTTGTTTCAATCACAAGTTTTGAAAAATGAAAACAGACATGGACAACATTTTTCTTGCAAGAATCCTATCATTGCTGACTAGTAAAGAGATTGAGAAAATTATTCCTGCCGGTCTTAAATTTTTATAGATGTTTCTAAAATGTTCATTTAGCTCACCTCTGGTAACAGATTGTGCAAAATGATTTATGAATGGAGCTGATTTCCATTCCTCTGATGGGTGCTTTATTTGCTTAATGATCACTGGCAAGTGGCAGAAACCATAAAACTTCAAGTGTCACTAACAAGACTTCTTAGCTCCTACACTGTAAAATATAATGTGTGAAATTTTCTTTAAAGACATAAACTCTTTGATAATAGCTACAGGATAATGGAGCACACTAAGTAAACAAATAGTCTCATTTTTATCTAGGTTGGTATTTTAAAAGTTAGCTGTTTCATATGAAAATTGCGTTGACAGCATGGCAATCAATGTGAATGAGATCCAAGATAAATGATATATTAATAACAGATAATGTACTAATTTTATTCAAGCATAAAATATATTACTGGACAACTAAAACATCACCTTTTACAAAGTTGTGTGGAAAGGTCGGTTCAATAACCAAGTAATCACTGATTCTTTATTCCTTCTAAAAGGGAATGCTATATTATAAAATACATATAGGAGAGTTTATTTAGGTTCTGTTCCATTTATTTTAAGTTCATGTAATGTTTTCAATTTAAGTCTAGAATATTTTAATGTTTTCCAAATAAAAGATTTCTGGTTTCTATGGGTGTTTTGGAGTGTGTGTGTGTCTGTGTGTGTGTGTGTGTGTGTCTGTGTGTGTGTCTGTGTTTAACCTCAAGGATCTGAGTATAATCAGAATCATATTTGGAAAGTTGATATTGAGAAGTTGTGGTCAAATTTAGTTCTTTATAACTGATTCTGGTAGACATAGTGAGAGAAGCTGCTGGTTGGTGTCATTTTTCAGAATGACAAAATATGACGTACTAACAAAGTTGGACATGTGTCTCTTGATGTTTCAGTATTCTGAGAAGTGAGAGTAGTAGGATAGCAGATCATAAAGGTTCTATTACCTCATGAATTTCTATAAACTGAGACCCAGTTAAGAAAGCATGACACACATTTCATTCAGATAAATGTTCAGTAAACTATATATCTCACTCAAAATATCCACCCTTGTCATTTATCAAATGTGCTTGTTTGTCACATTGTTGAATATCTATCTCCTGCAAGAGATTATCATTCTTTTAAATATAAAGTATTTTCTCCCTTAGTTCAATGTTTACTGTTCACAGTGAGTACAAGAGATGAATCATACTAGCTGATATTACCACCCATAGTTTAATGTGTGAATATAATTAGATTTATAGCTGATTTTCTTTGAACTTGTATTTCAGAGAACCAATTTTCTATTAAATTCCTAAGTGCTTTCTACATATAGGAAGGTTTTCAAATATTGAAAACATCTCTTTAATATACTAGTATACTTTAATAATACAATGTTTTGAGCTTATTTTCAACCATAATTATATAATTTAAGTTAGTATTTAGTACTGATTAATTTATTGGGGAAGGATAAGAACAGTGCAGTGTTCTATCAAGTCTTTCCACCCTTTTTACATAATCAGTGGAATAAATATATAAAAGATTGGAAACAACTGAAAAACAAAACACACTGTGAAGAAGCATAAGTGATAGAAGGATTCTGAGTCATTTTAATTTTTATCTGCTATGATATATATGTCATATGTGATTCTCTTTCTTTTCAGTTGCTTGCATGTGCTATTTTTTTCATCTACTCATTAATTGATAAACATTTGGTTCATGCATTAGGTGTTCTATTGCTGTGATCCACAAAAAATTGTTGTGAATGAAAGAGTTCATTTTTTTTATTATTATTTATGGTGGTTATAGTAGAATCTCAAGCAAGAAAGGAACCTGGAACCATTAGCTGATACAGAGGCCATGGAGGGGTGCTGCTTACTGGCTTGTTCTTCATGGTTTGCTCAGCCTGCTCTTTTATAGAAGACAGAAGCAACAGTCAAAAGGTGACATCACCCATATATCATGGGTCCTCTTACATCAATCACAAATTAAGAAAATAATCTATAAGTTTGCCTACAGGCTAAATTATTGGAGGCATTTTCTCAAGTGAGGATCTAACCTTCTAGGTGACCCCAGACTGTATCAAACTTAAAGAAATTCTTTTGGAACAGATTGTATCTTGTAGCTGTGATATAATAGAAATATTTAGGATTATTTTACCAAAAGGTATTTATTGGTTAGCAAGTGAGAACGTCAAATTTTTCATGGAATCTAGGCAAGATGATAGGTATACTAAGAGGGTTAAAACATAAATATGTAAGTTAATTGTACTGTGTATGTTCAGTGTCATCTTGACTGGAATTGAAAACATATAAGAGGTCATTTTCCAGTACTTTTTTTTTTGCATGCAATGACTATGTTTTCTTAACCTTTTATATCCTGTGGTAATATATATATTTATATATATATATATTAATATATTATATATATATATATATATAATATATATATCTGATATATATATATATATCAGATGGCAATCAATTTAGTATTTTTTTTTTTTTTTTTTTTTTTTGGTTTTTCGAGACAGGGTTTCTCTAAGTAGTCCTGGCTGTCCCAGAGCTCACTCTGTAACTCTGTAGACCAGGCTGGTCTCGAACTCAGAAATCCACCTGCCTCTGCCTCCCAAGTGCTGGGATTAAAGGCGTGCGCCACCACTGCCCAGCGGCAATTTAGTATTTCTAATAAATTAATAAATATAAAAATGAAATTGACCTTCCACCTTGTAACATATAGAGATCCATTTCCCTCTGTAGTTCCAGCTCATCCTTATTTCAATTGTGATTATACATAGACACATCTTTCATGCTCAACAATACCCTATTTGTATGACCATATATGCTCATTCTTTGCTTAAATCCACATTGACAACAACTCCTCTAAAACAACACAGGATAAGAAGCACAAGAGGTATTCACCAATATAGTGGAAAAATTTGTAGTGAAACTTACTAAATGATTTCAGCATCTGTATGCTATAGTTGAAGACTCAAGTTAATTTTACTCCATTCTTATTCAAACTGTATATTGTTCTTTATTAGCATGTAGTGTCCTGAAATAATATCAGCATTTTGTATTTTTCCTCCCTATTAAGTTCTTTCAAGTTCTTTTTCAGAGAGTACAGCTGACTTTTGAGTTATTTTTTTCAGTATGGCTAAGATGCAACATTTTGTCAAATACTGATTAATTCAACACTGATATGTTTTCTGAATAAGATATACTTCATGGATACACGATAATTAAACTAAATTTCAAATAATATAGCAGAGTGAGATGACATTGGAAATGTAATGAAGTGACCAATATACTGTACCTCTGTAACTTGCTGGTGGCTACCCTGAGTTTTCCATCTTCCATTGCTACAAACCTTTGTTCAAATTCCTGACCCTCTGTATATCATTCTGTCTCCTCTCATACCTGATACTAACCTCCTTTTTCTCGTCCCTCCTTTTTCTCGTCCCTCCTTTTTCTCGTCCCACTCCTCTCTTCCTCCCAAGTCCCTCCTAAACTCTAATTACCATGAGTATTTGGTTCCTACTTCTAAGAAGGACTGAAGCATCCACACTTTGGTCTTCCTCCTTCTTGAGCTTCATATAATCTATTGTCTTGGGTACTCTGAGCTTTTGGGCTAATATTCACTTATCAGTGAGTAAATACTCTGTGACTGGATTACCTCACTTAGGATTTCTTTTGTGACTGGATTACCTCACTTAGGATGATATTTTCTAGTTCCATCCATTTGCATAAGAATTAGATGGAGTCAGTGATTTTAATAACTGAGTAGTACTCCTTTGTGGAAATGTACCATATTTTCTGTATCCATTTCTTTGTTGAAGGACATCTGTGTTATTTCCAGGTTCTGGCTATTATAAATAAAGCTGCTATGAACATAGTGGAGCATATGTGCTTGTTATATGTTGGATCATATTTTGAGTATATGCCAAGGAGTAGTAAAGGTGAGTCCTCAGGTAGTACCATGTCTAATTTTCTGAGGAACAGCTAGACTGATTTCCAGAGTGGTTGTACCAGCTTGCAATCCCACTAACAATAGAGGAGTGCTCTTCTTTCTCCACATCCTCAGCATCTTCAGTCACTTGAGTTTTTTATTTTAGCCATTCTGACTGGTGTGAGGTGGAATCTCACTGTTGTTTTGATTTGCATTTCCCTGCTGACAAAGGATGTTGAACATTTAATTAAGGCCTTCTCAGCCATTCAAATTTGCTCAGTTGAAAATTCTTTGTTTAGCTTTCTAGCACATTTTTAATAGGGTTATTTGGTTCTCTGGAGTCAATCTTCTTGAGTTCTTTGTATATGTTGGATATTAGTACTCTATCAGATGTAGGATTGGTAAAGATCTTTTTGCAGTGTGTTGGTTGCCCATTTGTCCTATTGACAGTGGCCTTTGCCTTACAGAAGCTTTGCAATTGTATGAGGTCCAATTTGCTGATTGTTGAAGCATAAGTCATTGTCTAGGTAATTGTCTTCTTGTCTTCTGACCTCCTCACAAATACCATTAAATTCTCTTTCACATACACCAAACACTCACACATGCAAACATTCATACATACATACATACATACACATACACACACACAAATAAATAAAGACACAAATGTGATTTGAAATTTTAACTTTAGAAAACTTAGGAAAGTATCCAATTCAGCTTAATTCAGATCTGAGTCAGCTTAATTCTGGCTAGAAAGAAATTATTTTATGTAATGGGATAGAATATTATGAATATATAATATTTCTCAAGAATAAATTTTATTTTTTTATGTCAGTTTATAGAATACAATATGATATTATAATATAAGGTCACATTATTAGATACATAAACTAAGAAAACTACAAATACATTACCTTATGCAATTATCATTTCATTGTTTTGAAAAATTTAAACTAATCTTTTATTAATTATATAAGGTACAATTCATTATTAACTGTCATAATTATGGTAAGTGTCCTACATGATTTCAATTAATAAGGAGTTTAAATGGGGAGAGATTTTCGGTTTCTATAGTGTTTTATATTAGTTTAGTCTAGAACAAGGAAGTAGACTTCAAACATGAAAATGATTTTGGCCTTGGACAGGGAAGTAGGCTTAGATACTTTGGTCATCCTGATAAGCCCTTAGAACAGTGATCATGGCAGTGTCCATGGAATTTTACTTATTGCCTTGCTTGTTCTTTGAATATTTGTGATTATTGTCTTGCTTGTTCCTTGACTATTTGCATCTATTGTATTGTAAGATCCTCAACCTAGAACTGACCTTAATACTTGCATGTAATTGAAATGGTATAAAAACAAAAATGACGAGGGGGGAATGACATTGGGAGTTTCTAGGAAGGGAAAATGTGGAAAGGGGATGACATCTGAAATGTAATAAATAATACATCCAATAAAAACAGAAAAAAAGAAAATAAATGTAAGTATGAGTGCAATGAATTATAAGATGTAAGAGCAAGAAATATGGGAAATTATGAATAAACTAAATAGGCTTCAAAGAAATGTCATTGTCAGTCTGCTGCAAATATTCATCTTAGTGCAATGGGAAGTCATTCACTCAAGTTGTTGAGAAAGAATGATTCATAAAGAACATCAAAATTAACATCTAAAAGGAAGAGGAAGATGATATTGTCTTAAACAAATAAAAACCTAAGGGCAGTTATTACTAATAGACCTGATTACCATCCAAGAAATGTTAAAATTCAGTCTTCAGATACAAAAATACTAATTTCAATAGAAATTTAATTTTACATAATGGATACAAAAATGATATAAACTATGTCATTTACATATTAAATTTGATAACTAATTGTGTAACAAAACATCAATTTAACATTATGTAAAATGATATAATATACTCACAAGCAAAAGAACTAAAATCAGTTTTATAAGGACTGGGACGAATGGATTGGGCTACTCCAGTATAGTTTACTGTTGAACCTGAAACCTGATATTATAACTTTATACTAAATGCAAGTTAGTGGGAGGACGCATAGCAATCCAAGGGAGCCACTAATCTTAAAGTATTATAAATTTTGATGATATTATAAGAGAAATAAAATCATGTGCAATAGTAAATAAAAAAAAAAAAACAAACAGAGAAGGCAGAATGAATGAAATGCATTTTCCCCTTATAGGAAATCAGGAAAAAAAAAAATGGTACAAACAGCTGAAATGTCAGTCATCCAATGAGATTTGCTAGCTGTGGCTTTAAATGTAAAGATTTGAAAGTATACTAATTTAAAGATTAAGGTTAATACAATCAGCAGAGACTTAGGCCATAGGACTAAATTATACATGCATTCTTCATAATTATGAACACAGATAACTTAAATTTATAATAATGTTAAGAATATTATTTCTTAAAGAGACTAGAATATTCTATATGGAAAATAAAGAATTATTGTTAAGAAATAACACACACTCCTTGGGAACTTATCTAATAAAATCCTTTTGTCAGATTTTACATTTCCCATATTAATATACCAATGAATGATAAAGAATAATTCCTGGAATTAATACATTATTATAGCAAGTCAAGGTATAATAATATATAGCTTAGTATAGCTAATTATTATTTTACATATAGCTAATCAAAATTAAAATTTTACAATAATAATACAAAATAATTTAATACTGAACATGAAATACATAAATAAGAATTAAATATTAATGAAATATACATGTAACACACTATAAAACTTTGAATTTATTTTACAAAATAAAATTATTTATATATGACAGGTGATATTCTGTGCTCATTAATTGAAAACCTCATTACAATTGAGGCATTAGTTATTCCAAATATGAACTGCAGATATGAAGCTATTGTTAGATATTGGCAAACTATTCATAATATTCATTAAAGTGGAAAAGGCTCAGAGTAGCTAACACAATAAAAAAAAGAAAAAAATTTGTGTTGTAAGCTAAATGGCACAATTATGTATTTGGATACAATAGAGAGACCCTGATGCTGTTTCTAGTCATAATAATATAAGCAATAAACAAATTAGAAGAAGTTAAATACTAAAAATACAGCTATGTCAAGTGAGTTTATATTTCACACAAAAATGAACTAAACAGAAAATAATCTTTTCAAAACCTCATGTTGCAACATGTAGTTTCCACATTACAGGAAAAAGGGGCATAAAAATAATTGTGCAACATTCATATTATTTAAATATTGCTTATGTGTGAAAATATGGAAGATAAACCTATAAATCTTAAAATATTTCAAACCATAACAAAATACCTACACAAACTATCTCCTATATGGAAGACAGAGGAAACCTGTATAATTTGTCGCTTGCCAATTAATTTTAATAATAACAACAAAATAATTTTCAACTAATAAGGAATATGATACATCAGATATTTTAATATCATTGCCTTGTCTTAAACAAAAAATTTTGTTAATAAAATCAAATGCCTTGTTGAGAGATATTTTTTACTTTTTTTGTTGAATATAGATTATTTTCTCATACAATTGATCCTGAGTATAATTTACTCTCTCTCTCTCTCTACTCCTCTCAGTTCCTCCCTAACACCCCTTCCCTCTAGATCCACTCCCTTTGTTTATCATATTAGAAAATAGTTGGCTTAGAATAGCTAAGTAATACTCTACTGTGTAAATGTACCACATTTCTGTATCTATCCTTCTGTTGAGGAACATGTGTTTTGTTTCCAGCTTCTGACTATTATTAATGCAGCTGCTATAAACATAGTGGAGCATGTGCCCTTGTTTTATGTTGGAACATCTTTTGAGTATATGCCCAGTAGGGATATAGCTGGGTCTTCAGGTAGAACTATTTCTAGTTTTGTAAGGAATTGCCAGATTGTTTTCCAAAATGATTTTACTACCTTGTAATCCTGCCAGCAATGGAGGAGTATTCTTTCTCCACATCCTCACTAGCATTTGCTGTCACCTAAGGTTTTGATCTTAGCTGTTATGATTTGTATGAGGTAGAATCCCAGAGTCATTTTTATTTGTATTCCCCTGATGACTAAGAATGTTGAACATTTCTTTAGGTGCTTCTCAGCCATTCAAGATTCCTCAGTTGTGAATTCTTTGTTTAGCTCTGTACCCCATTTTAATAGTGTTATTTGGTCCTCTGGAGTCTAAATTCTTGAATTTTTTGTGTATTTTGGATATTAGACCTCTATTGTATATAAGGTTGGTAAAGATCTGTTTCCAATCTATAAGTTGTTGTTTGGTCCTATTGACTGTGTCTTTTGCCTTACAGAAGCTTTTCAGTTTTACGACATCTCATTTGTCAATTGTTGATCTTAGAACCTGAGTCATTGGTGTTCAGGAAATTTCCCCCTGTGCCAATGTATTCAAGACTCTTCACCACCTTTTCTTCTATTAGATTCAGTTTATCTGGTTTTATGTAGAGGTCCTTGATCCACTTGTACTTGAGCTTTTTACAAGGAGATAACAATAGATCCATTTGCATTCTTCTACATGCCAACTGCCAGTTGAACCAGCACCATTTGTTGAAAATGCTTTCTTGTTTCTATTGAATGATTTTGGCTTCTTTGTTAAAGATCAAGTGCTCATAGTTGTGTTGCTGTATTTATGGGCCTTTGATTCTATTCCATTGATGTACATGTCTGTTTCTGTACAAATACCATGCAGTTTTGATCACGATTCCTTTGTAGTACAGCTTGAGGTCTCGATGGTGACTTCCCAGAATTTTTTTATTGTTAAAAATTGTTTCATCTATTCTGTTTTGTTGTTGTTGTTGTTGTTGTTGTTCTATGTGAAGTTGAGAATTGCTCTTCCCATGTCTATGAAGAATTGTGTTCGAATTTTGATGGGGATTTTATTGAATCTGTAGATGGCTTTTGGTAAGATGACCATTTTTGCTATGTTAGTCTATGAGCAGAGGAGATCATTCCATCTTCTGAGGTCTTCAGTTTCTTCAGAGAACTGAAGCTCTTATCATACATATCTTTCACTTGCATAGTGAGTCACACCAAGATATTTTATATACAATGACTTCATAAAATTTGCAGGAAAATGCATGGAACTAGAAAATATCATCCTGAACGAGGTAACCTAGACACAAAAGAACACACATTGTATACACTCAGTGATAAATTGATATTAGCTGAAAGCTCAAAATACCCACTAAACAAACCAAAATTCATATGAAGCTTAAGAAGAAGGAAAAGCAAAATGTGGATGTTTCAATCCTACATAGAACAGAGAACAAAAAATTACAGGAGGTAGAGGGAGGGAGGAACCTGGGAAGGAGAGAAGAGGAAGAGGGGGAAAAGGGGGGATAGGAGATATATGTATCAGTGGGGCATAGAAAACTGGGGGTAGCCACTATAAATTTCCAGATGACTGGGAAAAGAAAAGCTTCCATGACCCGAAGGGGATGACATTAACTGAAATACCCAACAAAGGGAAGATAAAACTTGTAGCAATCTCCTCCAGTAGAGAGGCACTGCCCCCAGTTGGTAGATGGGGCCTTCTACCCATCTCAAATTTTTTAACCAAGAATTTTTTCTGTCTAAAGAAAAGGCAGGTGGTGTTGCAGGGGATATTTAAAACAGCAGCATTCAATCTGCTTGTGTTAAAGAGCAGCCATGTTCCCAACTAGGCTAAGCCTGAGGTCGTGAGCAGCAGCATGTTCTCTGCTGCTGCTGCACCTCAGGTGGCTAGAGACACTGGCCCTGTCTCCCATGAGATGCCAGTGTGGGAGATGGCTCTGCCTATTTTTCATGCTGTCTCTGCAAGTCTGGGCTGAGCCCAGACCATCCCACCATCCACCTGGTACCCAGTAGGATTAGACTTTAATGCTTAATGATTGACCAAAGGTTTTATATATTTGGTAGTGCTCAATAAACAAAATGCTCACACAATTAGAAATATTTCCCAATTAACTAACCTAGATATAAGTTGTTACACAGGACTGCTCTTGGTCAAGAATGGTTAACTATCCTCCTATATCTCTGTCTCTCCCTCGCTCCTCCTCTTTCTTCTCCTTTTCCTCTCCTTCCTCCTCCCACCTTAGCTCCTCCTAACTTTCCTGGAAATTTTTCCACTACACTGTAGCACAGGACTCTTCTGCTCTGTGCCTGCACTTGGAGCAGGCCTAAGGCTTCTGCTCTGCACCAATCCGTCAAAACCCAGGATCATAGGTGCATAGGCCACAAACTGACCCCCCCCCCAAACAGAGAGTAATTTGGGACCTGCAGGGACGAAGGAACTCCCTCAAGGCCAGTGGCTGAGGACCCTTCCTGTCTGCACCTGTGCCTGGAGCAGTTCTATGGCATCAGCTCTGCACCCAATCCCCTAAACACAGAGGAGGCTGGACTCCCAGGAGCTCTAACACACTTAAGAACATAGGATAATTGGATCACAGGATCTCAGGAGCTTGGGCACACCAGGATTTCAGGATCCCAGAAGTAGCCTGCTCCCAGGAGCTATCACAACCAGGGTCTCAGGATCACAGGATCACAGAGAAAACTGAACTCTGAGGAGTTCTGATGCAACCAAGATAAGAGGACAGACAGGCTCTAGTCAGAGACAGTGAGTGAAGGTAGCACTAGAAATAACCAGATGTTGAAAGGCAAGCACAAGAATATAAGGAACAAAAAACAAGGTTATTTGGCATCATCAGAACCTAGTTCTCCCACCATAGCAAGTTGTGAATACCCCCATGACACCAGGAAAGCAAGATTCAGGTTTAAAATCATTCTCATGATGATGATGAAGGATGTTAAGAAGGACATAATTAACTCCATTAAAGAAATACAGGAGAACACATGTAAACAGGTAGAAGCCCTTAAAGAGGAAATGCAAAAATCCCTTAAAGAATCACAAGAAAAAACAACCAAACAGGTGAAGGAATTGAAAAAAAAAAGACTCAGGACATAAAAATGGAAGTAGAAACAATAAAGAAATCACAAAGGGAGACTACCCAGGAGAGAGAAAACCTAGGAAAGAGATCAGGAGTCATAAATGCATGCATAACCAACAGAATACGAGAGATGGAAGAAAAAATCTCAGGTGCAGAAGATACCATAGAAAACATTGACACAATTGGCAAAGAAAATACAAAATGCAAAAAACTCTTAACCCAAAGCATCCAGGAAATCCAGACAAGTCCATCCTCTTCTACATATAGAGCTGGAGACATGTGTCCCTCTGTGTGTGTTTCCAGACTAGCTGTTTAGACCCTGGGAGCACTGGTTAGTTGGTATTGTCACTCTTCCCATGGGGCTGCAAGCCCCTCCAACGCCTTCAGTCTTCTCTAACTCCTCCACTGGGGACCCAGTGATTAGTTGGATTGTTTGCTTTGGGCATCCACCTCTGAATATTTCAGGTTCTGGCAATGCCTCTCAGGAGACAGGTATATCAGGCTCTTGTCAGCATCCACTTCTGTACATCCACAACAGCTTTTGCTTATGGTGATTGCATCTGGGAGGGACTTCCAGGTGGGACAGAGAAGTTAGAATGACATTTGTATTGTTCTTAAAGGTGACCAGTTATTCAGATTCAATCATGGACTGCTTTAGAAATCAATTCAATGTTGGAAATAACAGTCTTCATTTGGAAGTCTATTCTAGACATTTAAAGAGACATATATGAAAGTTAGCTGCAGTTCTCTATGATGTTTTGTTAGCAAGAGATCAAGTTGGAGTAGGATCTGGATTTCAAACAGGTGTTAGCACATGTGTTAAGGCTCGTTTAATTGTCAAGTTAAAATTACATTTTTTTCTTCTACACTATTTAATATAAGTTGAGTTGATTGTACACCTTCTTAATATGTTTGTGTTTTGAAATCTGGCATGTCATTTATGGAGGTCTATCAACCAGCTTTTGTTTTGGTGCTCTGAGTATCACAGAATCTTGGTATTCTAAAATAGCTTCCAAGTACTGAAAGAAATGAGTCAGGCTTTAGGCAGAAGCAAGAGGGTAGTGGGCTTGATTATTGCTGGTGTAACAGCTTTAATTACATTAACTGCTAGCACTACTGCTTCTGCAATTGCTTTGACACAAGAAGTTACTATATCATTATGATTTAGTTAATCATTTAGCAAAATATGTTACTAATGTGTTGAATATACAAGAGGATTTAGATAGGCATTTGGAAGAACAATTTGATGCTCTTTATCCTATTCAAATTATTGGAAGGCGGTTCAGAATTTAAGGGTAAGAAGCCATCTTAAGTGTCATGCCGAATACAATTGGGTTCATGTTAGTTTTAAATTTTACTGTGGTAGTCATTATAATTAGGAAAAAGTTTAAAGACACTTGCAGTGTATTTGTCATAATTCCAACATCTCTCTGGATGTTTTAATGTTACATAGTGAGCTTATGAATTTCAAAACTGCTGCTCTGGCCGGGTGGTAGTGGTGCACGCCTTTAATCCCAGCACTTGGGAGGCAGAGGCAGGAGGATTTCTGAGTTCGAGGCCAGCCTGGTCTACAGAGTGAGTTCCAGGATAGCCAGGACTACACAGAGAAACCCTGTCTCGAAACCTCCCCCCCCACTCCCATCCCCCCCCAAAAAAAAAAACAAACAAGAATGCTGCTCTGCTGAGAGTTAATTTGGTAAATACTTTAGATGAAATTACTCATGGCCTGAGGTCAGTATTACTATTTTCGTCAAGCTTCAAGAATGGCATATATAGCTTGATCAGGCTAGCCCTTGTTTATCCTGGAAATATGTTTATTTCTGCCAATCGTGTTAAAGCTTGTCTTTAACAACATCAACATGTTGGCAGCCAAAGTACTTGGCTTGAACCTGAAAATGCACTCCCAGACAGAGTTATTTAATTATCAGGCTGGCAAGCAAAGGATGGGTAAGATTCTACACAGAGCCTTACCAACCTAAGACATAAATGCATTGCTTTTCATAATGCATATTCCATGATAGGTAAGAAAGGCATTCTTGTCAGAATGACCTAAGACAGGCTCAGTCTTGTTAATGAAATAAAAAAGGAGAGAGGCAGAGAGCCTTTGGGGATGCTTGGCAATTATCTGAAATGGGCCAAGGCCAAGGAAATGATCTGCTTGTCAGGAATATGACATTGGTCAAGGACAAAGAAGTAGACTTCATTCAGGAATCAACATTATGCTAGAACAAAGAAGTAATTTCATGTAGGAGTCTAAATCTTAGGCTAGAACAAAAAAGTAGTTTCAGACAGGAATCTAAATTTTAGGCTAGACCAAGGAAGTAGGCTTCAGACATGAAAATGACTTTGGGCTAGGACAGGAAAGTTGACTCATTTATTTTGGTCATCCTGAGAAACACTTAGAAACAGTGATCATGATGGGAGTGCTCACAGAATTTGGTTTGCTTTGCTAGTTCTTTGACTGTGTTTATTGTCTTGCTTGTTCCTTGACTATTTGCATCTATTATATTATTAGACCCTCAACCTAGAACTGACCTTTAAACTTGCATGTAATTAAAATGGTATAAAGCAAAAAGTAAAAGAAGGGATGGGAGAGTGGGTTACTAAGGAGAGGAAATGGGGAAAGTGGATGGCATGTAAAATGTAAATAAATTAAATATCCAATACAAAAGAAATACATTTCTCACAGGTTTACTTAGCCTTTTAGGTTTTTGTTAATACCTGATATAGCCAAGTTGCTAAGGAAAAGCAAGATTAGCTATCATATTCATTAAAGTGCAACTATAGGAGCTAAATATCCTCATTGTAAATGTAAAAAACTAAAATATTTAAGGATAACACAATTCTTTATACATAAAAAACACTTGTGTAAAGAAGACATCAATTAACAGATTAACATAACCACTTCAAAATACTTAGTACTCGTTTTGGTTAATTTCCTTGTTGCATACACACACACACACACACACACACACACACACACACAAACTTAACAAAAGTAAGGTTTCATTTTGTCTTTCAGTCTGGGAATATAGTCAATTAGAACATGTAAGGCTTGGCAGCTACAGCAGCAATAAGCACTGAATGTTGATATTGAACTAACTCACTTTCTTCTAATCATTTGTTGAATGTACTCAGTCTAAAAAAATGTGCTACCCACATTTTGTTTGTCTTCTAATTTTAATTAACTCAATATAGAGGCACCTCTTAGATATGCCATAGGCTCTCTCTATATATATATATCAAGTTCACTGTATTGGCCATCAAATAATTTAAGTCTGTCATTTGAATGTTACCTTTGGGTAGTAGTAACATGACCCTATTTCTTTATTCTATGGTGCACAAAAATAGCACAAAACAAATTTTACGTTAGAAATGTCTAAGTACTTATGGAATTTATGAGTATTATAAAGTACATAAGAACCACAAATAGAATGATAAAATACAGATTCATGTGATTTTACATAGAACAATCTTTTTTTATTCTAATTTCTTTTCTTTAAAAGAGTTATAATTTACGACTCTCTATTTCATAGATACAATGTTCTGGTTATTATCTTGATAAAATTGTATTACAACTCTAGAAGCTATACTTTCAAGTATTTGCAATTATATTAAAATTGTTGGATGTAGGTGATTAAGAACGTCCACGATGAAACACAACATATACTATAGATAAATGTGACAGGTAGCTACCAGTTGACCTAGTAGATACTGTGCCCACAGCTTTTTGCCTCAGTTTGGATCTGAAAGATTATCCAGAGCATTTTGGAGGCCATTGCTGTCAGTTTTATAGATTTAAGCACCTGGAAATTTCTTTGAACAGTCTTCAGATCAAGTTATTTTCTCTCTCTCTTTTATTTAGTTTTGATTTAGTCATTCTGCATTTATTTGGACTGAAGATTCAAGAACAAATTTAATTCACATCAATATATATATATATATATATATATATATATATATATATATATATAAACTGTTATAATTAGTTTTCATTAAACAGAAATAGAATTATTAAGTAACTTTGTTTTATTGTTGTTTTTGTAGTTGTTTATTTGATTTTGTACTGAGAATTTATGTATGTTTATGCATGACTTTCTCATTCTCTTTACTATTTTGGAAAATTCTCAATTATTGACTTTTGGTTTCTCCATCTCTACCAATCGATTATCAACTGACATAGAAAAGCACTTTTAAAGTTTCATGGCAACAATATTATCTTAAATTTTATTTTGGGAACTAAAATATTACTTGAATACTTGCTTTTCAGTTACTTAAATTTTCTCCTCATTACATTTGGTGTGGTCTTTAGCCAACCACATTTCCTGCTCAGGAAAGTATTTTCTGACTCATGAGTAGGAATTCATGTTCTATAGCAGCACAGACACAGGTTATGGCAGACCTTGTAGTTTAGTACTTACTGCATTGAATTCTAAAACATTCTCTTTTTTTTGTAAATATATTGTTTCTCTTTTAAAACCAATCACTTGCTTAATACCCATTCATATATTACAGGATTCTTAAACAACAGATTTATAAAAAAGAACTTCTTAAAAAGTTTTTTGATATCAATGTATCTGCCTAAAACAGTACTATGAAAGAACAAAAATATTTGCAAAATATAAATATGTCTATGTATCTCAACAGATAAGTGGACCTATATTGACTTCATTACTATATGCTCTCTGTGGTGATAAAACCATGACTGACTCTTACTAATAAATAGAAGATTCTCCTATTCTTATATTTTGCTTGCCCAGTCTAATTCTACTTGTTAATTTTACAAAATTAGTAAGTTAAGTAAAATACACTATTTTGAACTAAGATTCATTCACTTTAGAAATGGTATTATGTTTGAGAAAGTAGATAATATTTTTCCCTGTTGAGATCAGTACTCAATTTTACAATGTTAATAAATGTGCAAGTCACACAGTCTAGTATTTACTAGACTGTCAGAAGAAAGGGCATGCCTTATAGTTTGGGGATAGAATGGGACAATTTAATCACTAAACTACTCAAGAGAATTTGTCTATAAATATCTTAGGTAATTGCATCTTTCAGCAAACAGAATAATTGCAGTTTACTACTACAATGCCCTAGTAGACCTTGTAAAATAAATTTGTTGATGTAAATGCCATTAATAATTTATATTAGTAATTTTATTTAAGACACTTTTGGCTTTTGTAATAAAGATGAAGTAGTTCTCTGACAGACAATTTATGATGTTCAGTATTATTTATATGATTTGATTAATTGATATCTGACTTTGCACTGAGTAAAATAAAAGGTTAAAATAACAGTAATACTCATTTGATCAACTAGTACTAGATGATCATTACTATAATCTCTATATTTATGAGAGAGAGAAGTCAAGTTGTATTTTAAGATAACCTAATTTAAAATGTTGAAGATAGGTACACATTGAGTATGTGCTGACACACAGATATGTCTAGATAACAACATAACCAAAGGGAGTATTTGCTGATTCTTGATAGAAATTTTTAATTTTAAGGGGATCAAAGATTTTTAAATGACAGATTTTTTGCCATTGCTTTTTCTAAAAATTTGAATGTTATTTCATGTGAAAAAGTATGAAGTCAAAGTTTAATTACTTGAAATGTGTTTGTGTTTGAAGAAGAAAGAATATCGATCATAAAGAGGAAAAGTGTAAGAAAATAAAAAGCTACTTTAAAAGTATCTGTGAATATTTAAATCCAATTCTCTAGCATGTATATTTTGTCTCTTTGTTCTAAAGAGCTGAAATATTACACACCACATTTGGTATTTCAAAATATAAATTTTAGTATAGTATCATAGACTGCCCATAATTTTCCCACATTCATCTAACTACTTCATGTTAATTCTGTTTTAATAACGACAAATCTACATATTCTGCCATCAACATTATAGATTTTAATGTCCAGATGACATAAAATTGACAGTAATTAATCTCTACACTAATTCCTATTTGTCTGACCAATATATTTTTGACAAGTGACTACTATCAATTTTAAATATTGTATATATTGGATACTGTAGAGTGAAACTTCAAGTAACATATCAATTAGACTTATTTTTTATAGATACTGCAAGAGGAACTTAGAAGTACCTTACACACCAGAGCAGGGGCTGTAAATAATCCCAAACTACCAAATAATTTTAACTCATGGTTACCAATGGATAATCAAATATATCCTATCTCATTACACCTTTTCAAGGAAAAGCATGGACATTTCTTATTTTTCTTTTCTTATTTATTTATTTATTTATTTATTTATATTTTTTACACTCCAGATATTATTCTCCTCTCAGTCTACTCTCCAACTGTTCCACATTCCATACCTCTCCCCCTCCCCAAGAGGAACTCTAAACTCCCTGGGGCCTCCAGTCTCTTGAGAGTTAGGTGCATCACATCTGACTGAACCAAGACCTGGCAGGTCTCTGCTGTATATGTGTTGAGGGCCTCATATCAGCTGGTATATGTTGCCTGGTTCGTGGTCCATTGTATGAGATATCTCGGGGGCCAGGCTAATTGATACTGCTAGTCCTCATACAGGGTTGCCCTCCTCCTCAGTTTCTTCCAACTTTTCCCTAATTCAACTACAGGGGTCAGCAGCTTCTGCCCATTGATTGGCTACAAACATCTGCATCTGACTCTTTCAGCTGCTTTTTGGGTCTTTTGGAGGGCAATCATGATAGGTACATTTTTGTGTGTGCCCATAGCCACAGTAATTGTGTCAGGCCTTTGGGCACCTTTCACTCCCATTCCCTTCGCCTCCCAGATCCCTCTTATCCCTCCCCATTATGATTTCTTTCTTTTCCCTTCTAAGTAGGACTGAAGCATCCTCACTTGGGTCCTTCCCCTTGTTGAACTTTTTGAGTTCTATGGACTGCACCTTGGGTATTCTGCACATTTTTTTCCGGCTAATATCCACTTATAAGGGAGTACATACCATGCATGTCCATTTGTGTCTCAGTTACGTCACTCAGGAAGATATTTTCTAGTTCCATTCATTTGCCTGCAAAAATCAGGATGTCCTCATTCATTCTTAATAGCTGAATAGTAATCTATTGTGTAAATGAACTACATTCTCTGTATCTATTCTTTTGACTTGGGACATCTGGGTTGTTTCCAGGTTCAGGCTATCACAAGTAAGGATGCTATGAACATAGTGGAAGATGTGCCCCTGTGGCATGCTGGGCATCTTTTGGGGATATGCCCAAGAGTGGTTTTGCTGGGTCTTCAGGTAGATCTATTTCCAATTTTCTGAGGAAACTCCAGATTGATTTCCAGAGTGGTTTTACCAAATTACAATCCCTCCAGCAATGGAGGAATTTTCCTCTTTCTCTACATCTTTGCCTTGAGGTTTTAATCTTAGCCATTCTGATTGGTGTAAGGTGGAATCTCGGGGTCATTTTGATTTGCATTTCTCTAATTACTAGGGACTTTTAACTTTTTTTTTTTTTTTTTTTTTTTTTTTTTTTTTTTTTTTTTTTTTTTTTAGATTCCTCTGTTTTGAATGAATTCTCTGTTTAGTTATATACCCCATTTTTTGATTGGGTTTCTTGGTTTTTTTGGTATTTACCTTCATGAGTACTTTATATATTTTGGATACTCACCCTCTATAAATGTGGGGTTAGTGAAGATATTTTCCCAATATATTGGTTGCTGATTTGTCTTATTGTCCTTTGCCTTACAGAAACGTTCTAGTTTCATGAGGTCCCATAGATCAATTCTTGATCTTAGAGTATGAGCCATTGGAGTTCTGTTTAGTAAATTTGCCCTGTGCTAATGAGTTCAAGGCTCTTTTCCACGTTCCCTTCTATTATATTCAGGCCATCTGGTTTTATGTTGAAGTCCTTAATCTACTTGGACTTGAGATTTTTTTTTTTTTTTTCCCACAAGATGTGGGAAATGGGACGAAGCGAAGGCGGGACTCGAACCCGCGCACCAAGAGACTGAAGGACTTGAGATTTGTGTAAGATAAAAATATTGGTCTATTTTTATTTTTCTACATATATATATCCAGTTAGACCAGCACCATTTATTGAAGATGTTTTCTTTTTTTCTATTTTCTATTTTTTTTTTTTGGCTTTTGTGACCAA
Organism: Arvicanthis niloticus; assembly: GCF_011762505.2. Classification (NCBI taxonomy): domain Eukaryota; kingdom Metazoa; phylum Chordata; class Mammalia; order Rodentia; family Muridae; genus Arvicanthis; species Arvicanthis niloticus. The sequence goes on from NC_047659.1 coordinate 72,720,181, forward strand.
GATTAAATGTCCATAAGTATGTGGTTTTATTTCTGGGTCTTCAGTTCTGTTCAATTTACCAATGTGTCTGTCTCTATACCAACACCATGCAGGTTTTTATCATAATTGGAACTTGAGGTCAGGAATGGAGAGTCCCCAGCCATTCATTTATTGTTAAGAATTGTTTTCACTATCCTGTTTATTTATTTATTTATTTATTTACTTATTTACTTACTTATTTGCCTTTCCAGATGAATTTGAGAATTGCTCTTTCCATGTCTTTGAAGAATTGTGTTGGGATTTTGATGGAGATTGCATTGAATCTATAGATTGCATTTGGTAGAATGGCCATTTTTACTATGTTAAATCTGATAATCCATGAGTATTAGAGATCTCTCCATTTTCTGAAATCTTCTTTGATTTCTTTCTTGAGAGAGTTGAAGTTATTGTCATACAAATCTTTCACTTGTTTGGTTAGAGTTACCCTAAGATATTTTTTAGTATTTGTGGCAATTGTGAAGGGAGTTGTTTTTCTAATTACTTTCTTATCCTGTTTATCATTTGTACAATGGAAGGCTACTGATTTATTTGAGTTAATTTTATCCAGCCACTTTTCTGAAGTTGTTTATCAGCTGGAGACATTTTCTGGTACAATTTTTGGGGTCTCTATTGTATACTATCTTATCATCTCCAAATTGTGACCCCTTTGTTTCTTCTTTGCCAGTTTCTATTCCCTTGATCTCTTTTTGTTGTCTAAATGTTCTAGCTAAAACTGTGAGTACTATATTGAATAATATGGTGAGAGTAGGCATCCTTGTCTTGTGCCTGATTTTAATGTGATTCCTTCAAGTATGTCTCCATTTAACTTGATGTTGGCTGTTGGTTTACAGTAAATTGCTTTTATTATGTTTAGGTATGGACCTTGAATTTCTGACCTCTCTAATACTTTTAACATGAAATGGTTTAAAATGTTTTTTCTGCGTCTAAGAAAATGATTATGTGATTTTTTTTCTTTGAGTTTGTTTATATGGTCAATTGGAATTTCTTATATTGAACCATCCTTGCATCCCTGAGATGAAACCTACTTGATCTACGTAAATGACATATTTGACTTATTCCTAGATTCAGTTTGCAAGATTTTTATTGAACATTTTCACATATTCAGAAATGAGATTAGTCTGAAGTTCTCTTTTCTGGTTGGGTCCTTGTGTGTTTTAGGTGTCACAGTAGTTGTGGTTTCATGGAATGAATTAGATAGGGTTCTTTCTGTTTCTATTTTATGGAATAGTCTGGGGAATATTGGAATTAAGTCTTCTTTGAAGATCTGGTAGAATTCTGCACTAAACCCGTCTGGCTCTGGGATTGATTTCTTTCAATCTTTCTCTTTCTTTCTTTCTTTCTTCCTTCCTTCCTTCCTTCCTTCCTTCCTTCCTTCCTTTCTTCTTTCTTTCTTTCTTTCTTTCTTTCTTTCTTTCTTTCTTTCTTTCTTTCTTTCTTTCTTTCTTTCATTATTTGGGGGCTGGAAATTTTTTTATTGGATATTTTATTTACAATTCAGATGTTATCCCCTTACCCCACTCACCCCACCACCAGAAACCCTCTATTCTATCCCCCCTCCTCCTGCTTCTATGAGAATGTGCCACCACCTACCCCCCTGCTTAAGTCTCCACATTCGAATTCCTCCACACTCCATGTCCAGCCTTCATGGGATAAAGGATCTTCTCTCCCACCTATGCCCAACAAGGCCAGACTCACCTACATATACAGCTGGAGCCATGGGTTCATCCCTATGTCCTCCCAGGCTGGTGGTTCAGACCCTGAAAGATTTGGTTGGTTGGTATTGTTACTCTCCCTATGGGGCCACAAATTCTTTCAGCTCCTTCAATCTTCACTCTAAATACTCCATTGGGAAACCCTTGATCAGTTCAATGCTTAGTTGTGAGCATCTACCTCTGCATATGTCAAGATCTGGCAGACCTCTAAGGACACAGCCTTATTAGGCTCCTGTCAGCATGCACTTCCTGACGTCTACATCAGCATCTACATTTCCTGACTGCACATGGGATGGATACCCAGGTGGAATGGTCTCCAGACGCCCCCTCTTTCAGTTTCTGTCCCATACTTTGTCTCCATATTTGCTCCCTTTAGTATTTTGTTGCTCTTTCTAAGAGCTTCATGTGATCTGTGAATTGAATCTTGGATATTTCAAGATTCTGGACTAATATCCAATAATCAGTGAGTACATACCATGTGTGTTCTTTTGTGATTGGGTTACCTCACTCAGGATGATATTTTTTAGTTCCATCCATTTACCTAAGAATTTCCCAAATTCATTATTTCTAATAGCTGAGTAATATTCCATTGTGTAAATGTACTACATTTTTTGTATCCATTCCTCTGTTGAAGGGCATCTGGGTTCTTTCCAGCTTCTGGCTATTATAAATAAGGCTGCTATGAACATAGTGGAGCATATGTCCTTGTTCTATGTTAGAGCATCTTCTGGGTACATGCCCAGAAGTGAGATAGCTGAGTCCTCAGGTAATGCTATGTCAAATTTTCTGAGGAACTGCCAGACTGATTTCCAAAGTGGTTGCACCATCTTGCAATCCCACCAACAATGTAGCAGAGCAGTGTTCCTCTTTTTCCACATCCTCGCCAGCATTTACTATTACCTGAGTTTTTAATCTCAGCCATTCTGACTGGTGTGAGGTGGACTCTCAGGGATGTTTTGATTTGCATTTTCCTGATAACTAAGAATGCTGAACATTTCTTTAGGTGCATCTCGGCCATTCTAGTTTGCTCAGTTGAGAATTTTTGTTTAGCTCTGTAACCCATTTTTAATAGGGTTATTTGATTGTCTGGAATATAATTTCTTGAGTACTTTGTATATATTGGATATTAGCCCTCAATCACATGTGGACTTGGTAAAGATCTTTTCCCAATCTGTTGGTTGCCCTTTTGTACTATTGACAGTGTCCTTTGCCTTACAGAAACTATGCAATTTTATGAAGTCCCTCCCACTTGTCAATTCTTGATCTTAGAGCATAAGCCACTGGTGTTCTGTTCAGGAACTTTTCCATTGTGCCTTTTCCATTCCAGGGTCTTCTCCACCCTCTCTTCTATTAGTTTCAGTGTATCTGTTTTATTGTGAAGGTCCTTTATCCACTTGGACTTGAGCTTTGTACAAGGGGATAAAAATGGATTGATTTGCATTCTTCTACAAGTTGTCCTCCAGTTGAACCTGCACCATTTGTTCAAAATGTTGTCCATTTTCCACTGTACAGTTTTAGCTCCTTTGTCAAAGAGCAAGTGACCTTAGGTGTGGGGGTTCATTTCTGGGGCTTCAATTATATTTTATTGATCTTCCTGCCTGTCTATGTACCAATACCATGCAGTTTTTTTTATCACTATTGCTCTGTAAGTACAGCTTGATGTCAGGGATGGTGATTCCTCCAGAAGATCTTTTATTGTTAAAATAGTTTTCACTATCCAGAGTTTTTTGTTATTCCAAATGAATTTGAGAATTTCTCTTTCTAACTCGTGGAAGAATTGATTCGGTATTTTAATGGGGATTGCATTGAATCTATAGACTGCTTTTGGCAAGATGGCCATTTTTACTATAGTAATCCTGCCAATCCATGAGCATAGGAGATCTATTCAACTTCTGAGATCTTCTTTGATTTCTTTCTTCAGAGACCTGAAGTTCTTGTCATACAGATCTTTCACTTGCTTGGTTAGATTCACACCAAGGTATTTTACATTATTTGTGACTATTGTGAAGGGTGTCATTTCCCTAATTTCTTTTTCAGCCTTTTTATTTTTCACGTAGAGGAAGGCTACTGATTTCTTTGAGTTGATTTTATAACCAGCCGCTTTGCTGAATTTTTTTTTTTTTTTTTTTTTTTAATCAGGTTTAGGAGTTCTCTGATGGAAGTTTGGGGGGCACTTAAGTATAATATATGCACTTAAGTATCACCTGCAAATAGTGATATTTTGACTTCTTTCTTTTCTATTTGTATCCCTTTGACTTCTTTTTGTTATTTAATTGCTCTGGCTAGGACTTCCAGTACTATACTGAATAGGTAGGGAGAGAGTGGGCAGCCTTGTCTAGTCCCTGATCTTAGTGGGATTGCTTCAAGTTTCTCTCCATTTAATTTGAGGTAAGCTACTGGTTTGCTGTATATTGCTTTTATTATGTTTAGGTATGGGCTTTGAATTCCTGATCTTTCCAACACTTTTACCATGAAGGGATGTTGAATTTTGTCAAATGCTTTCTCAGCATCTAATGAGATGTTCATGTACTTTTTCTTCTTGAAGTTTGTTTATAAAGTGGATTATGTTGGTGGATTTCCAAATATTGAACCATCTCTGCATTCGTGGGATAAAGGCCACTTGATCATGATGGCTGATTGTTTTGATGTGTTCTTGAATTCGGTTTGGTAGAATTTTATTGAGTATTTTTGCATCAATATTCATAAGGGAGATTGGTCTGAAGTTCTCTTTTTGTTGGGTCTTTGTGAGGTTTAAGTATGAGTGTGATTGTAGCTTCATAGAATGAATTGGGTAGTGTTCCTTCTGTTTCTATTTTGTGGAATTGTTTGAGGAGAATTGGTATTAGGTCTTCCTTGAAGGTCTGATATAATTCTGCACTAAAACCATCTGGTCCTGGGCTTTTTTTGGTGGGGAGACTGTTAATAACTGCTGCTATTTCTTTAGGGGTTATGGGACTATTTAGATGGATTATTTGTTCCTGATTTAACTTTGGTACCTGGTATCTGTCTAGAAAATTGTCCATTTCATCCAGATTTTCCAGTTTTGTTGATTATAGACCTTTGTAGTAGGATCTGATGATATTTTTTTGTAATTTCCTCAGTTTCTGTTGTTATGGCTAACTTTTCAGTTCTGATTTTATTAATTTAAATACTGTCGCTGTGCCCTTTGGTTAGTCTGGCTAAGGGTTTATCTATCTTGTTGATTTTCTCAAAGAACCAGCTCCTGGTTTTGTTGATATTTTGTATAGTTCTTTTTGTTTCAACTTGGTTGATTTCAGCCCTGAGTTTGATTATTTCCTGCCATCTACTCCTCTTGGGTGCATTTGCTTCTTCTTTTTTTTTTTTTCCTAGAGCTTTCAGGTGTGCTGTCAAGTTGTTAATGTGTGTTCTCTCCAGTTTTTTTTTTTTTTTGTTTTGTTTTTATAGACATTTAGAGCTATGAGTTTTCCTCTTAGCACTGCTTTCATGGAGTCCCACAAGTTTTGGTATGATGTGTCCTCCTTTTCATTCAATTCTAAAAAGTCTTTAATTTCTTTTTTTATTTCTTCCTTGACCAAGTCATCACTTAGTAGAGCATTGTTTAGTTTCCACGTGCATTTGGGTTTTCCATTGGTTTTGTCATTATTAGAAACCAGCCTTAGTCTGTGGTGATCTGATAGGATGTAAGGATTATATCAATCTTTTTGTATCTGTTGAGGACTGTTTTGTTACAAATTATATGGTCTATTTTGGAGAAGGTACCAAGAGGTGCTGACAAAAAGGTATATTCTTTTGTTTTAGGATAAAATGTTCTATAGACATCTGTTAAATCCATTTGGTTCATAACTTCTGTTAATTTCAGTGTGTCTCTATTTAGTTTCTGTTTCCATGATCTGTCCATTGCTGAAAGTTGGGTGTTAAAATTCCCCCCTATTATTGTGTGAGGTGCAATGTGTGTTTTGAGCTTCAGTAAAGTTTCTTTTATATTTGGAGGTGCCCTTGCATTTGGAGCATAGTTTTTCAGAATTGAGAGTTCATCTTGGTACATTTTTCCTTTGATGTATATGAAGTGTCTGTCCTTTTTTGATTATTTTGGTTGAAAGTAAATTTTATTTGATATTAGAATTGCTACTCAAGCTTGTTTCTTGGGACCACTTGCTTGGGAAATTGTTTTCCATTCTTTTACTCTGAGATAGTGTCTGTCTTTGTCACTAAGGTGTGTTTCCTTTATGCAGCAAAATTAAGGGTCCTGTTTGTGTATCCAGTCTGATAGTCTACATTTTTTATTGGAGAATTGAGTCCATTGATGTTAAGAGATATTTAGGAAAAATGATTGTGGCTTCCTGTTATTTTGTTATTAGAGGTGTAATTATGTTTGTGTACCTATCTTCTTTTGGGGTTGTTGGAAGATTACTTCCTTGCTTTTTCTAGGTTGTAGTTTTCTCCCTTGTGTTGGCATTTTCTATCAATTATTTTTTAAAGCACTCGGTTTGTAGGAAGATATTGTGCAAATTTGGTTTTGTCATGGAATATATTGGTTTTTCCATTTATAGTAATTGAGAGTTCTGCTGGGTATTGTAGTCTGGGCTGGCATTTTTGTTCTCTTAGGGTTTGTATGTTATCTCTCTAGGATCTTCATACTTTTATAGTCTGTGGTGAGGAGTCTGGTGTAATTCTTATAGGTCTGCCTGTATATGCTACTTGACCTTTTCCCTTATTGCTTTTAGAATTTTTTCTTTCTTTCGTGCATTTGATGTTTTGATTATCATGTGAGAGGATATATTTCCTTTCTGGCCTAGTCTATTTGGTGTTCTGTAGGCTTCTTGTATGTTTATGGGTATCTTTTTCTTTAGGTTAGGAAAGTTTTCCTCTATAAGTTTGTTGAAGATATTTACTGGCCCTTTAAGATGGGAATCTTCATTCTCATATATACCTAATTCTCATCTATCCTTAGGTTTGGTCTTTTCATTGTGTCCTGGATTTCTTTGGTGGTACTTATATCTGTAATTCCAGACCTCTTTCCTAGGTTTTCCATTTCCAGGTTTGCCTCCATTTGTGATTTTTTTCTTTATTGTTTCTTCTTCCATTTTTAGGCCTTGGACCACTTCATTCAATTCTTTCACCTGTTTGACTGTGTTTTCCTGTATTTCTTTAAGGGATTTGTTTGTTTCTACATTAAGGGTTTCTATGTGTTTACCTGTATTTACCTGTATTTCTTTCAGTGAGTTATTTATATCCTCTTTATAGGACTCTAATATCTTTATGACCTAATTTTAGGTCAGCTTCCTCACTTTTCAAGTATATTGGTGTATTCAGGGCTTGCTGTGGTGGAAGAACTGAGTTCTGATGATGCCTCATATATTGGCTTCTGTTGCTTATTGTCTTGAGCTTGCCTCTTTCCATCAGGTTATCCCTGGTATTTGCTGGATGACTGGAGTCTGCCTCTTTTGTCCCTGGATTGCTTCAGGTCTTCTAGTAGACCTGCATCCCTGGCTATAGCAGATCTCCTGTGTGGCCTTCCTACTGGGGGCTCTTCAGAGTGCAGAGAAGCTGCTGATTTGTTGCCCTGACTGCAGTAGATCTCCTGGGAAGCCTTCAGATGTTGGGTATTCAGTGAAGCAGTCAAGCTGTTCTGTGTAAACCTGTTCTTTAGGGGGACCTATAGACTGTGTTTTCTGATTCCTTGTGTGCAGCAGATCTCCAGGGAGGCTTTCAGTTTGTTACATCAGTTTCCCTGCATGCTACAGGGCTTCCAGAAGGTCTTCTTACTGTGGTGTTTGTTGCCCAGTTTTCCTGTGTACCAAGGAGTTCCATGGATGACTTCAACCTCTGGTGTCTTCAGGGGAGCAGACAAGCTGGCTATCACTTGTTCAGTTGCCCTGTGTGCAATGGGTCTCCTGGGATGCCTTCAGGCTGTGGTATAAGTTGCCCTGTATGGATCTGATCTCCTGGGATGCCAGTTTTCCTGTGTACAGCAGATTTCCTGGGATGTTGCAGGTTGTGGTGGCATATGCGCTGAGTGCAGTGGATCTTCTGGGATGCCTCAGAATATAGTGTCTTAATGGGAGCAGACTAGCTAGCAGTCTGTCCTGGCAAAAAGCAACACAAATATTTCTATAAGATATTTTGGGAATTGTTTTGTTGATCAATCCAAAAGATTTGCATCTCAAAATATATAGTTTCATGCTCTAATAAGGCTATTGGATTTAATAATAATAAGATACATTAAGAGTATAGGGAGACATGAGGGACATGCTGGTTGTAAGTGGATATATGGCATACCTAAAATAACTCACAGGGAGTATAAAACATTATTTAAAGGAATAGGTGCTGCTAGTAATGTATTACATAAGGAAATAATGTATCTTAGGGAAAGATACATCCTAAAGTTGGATAGCTACTAAATTGATCAGATTGTAGTTCTAATATGTTCTCATTTATTTAATATCTGTATCTTTCTTTCAAAGTCTCTGTCTTTGTATCTCTGTCTCTCTGTGCCTTCATCTCTGTCTGTATTTATGTCTCTCTGCCCTACGTGTGTGTGTGTGTGTGTGTGTGTGTGTGTGTGACTGTGTTGTGTGAATGTGAACCATATCATGAATGTGGAGGTCAGAAGAGAGCTTTCAATTACCTTTGTTCTATAGATATATGAAGATTGAACTCAGCAATCAGGCTTGCCCATGTTTTATTTTTGGTAGATCCTAGAACAGCCATAGGAAGAGAGCCACTAATATCTTTGAAATCTGCTATAAATGATAGTAGCATAAAGTCTATGAAATCATTTAACCCACAAATCAGTTCTTTTTATTTATTTCTTCTATTGGTTATTTTATTTATTTACATTTAAAATGTTATCACCTTTCCTTATTTTCCCTCTGAAAACCCTCTATCCCATCTCACCCCAACTCATGCCTCCATGAGGATGCTCCCCCACTCACCCACCAACTCTCACTCCACTGCCCTAGCATTTCCTTACACTGGGGCATCAAGCCTTCACAGAAACAAGGGCCCCCCGCCCATTGATGTCAGACAAGGCCATTCTCTGCAACATATGCAGCTGAAGCTATAGGTCCCTCTGTGTGTACTCTTTGGTTGGTGGTTTAGTCCTTGATAGGTCTAGGGGGTCTCGTTTGTTGATATTGTTGTTCTTCCTATGGGGTTATAAACCTTTTCAGCTACTTTAGTCCTTTTGTTAACTTCTCCATTGGGGTCCCCATGCTTAGCCCAGTGATTGGCAGCGAGGATCTGCCTCTGTATTTATCGGGCTCTGGCCGAGCCTTTCAGGAGACAGCTACACTAGGTTCCCGTCAGCGAGCACTTCTTGACATCTGCAAAAGTATCTGGGTTTGGTATCTGTATATGGGATGGATCCCCATGTGTGGCAGTTTCTCGATGCCCTTTCCTTCAGTCGCTGTTCCACACTTTGTTCCCATATTTCCTTTAGACAGGAGCAATACTGGATTAAAAATTTGGAGATGAGTGGGTGGTCCCATCACCCAACAGGGAGCATTGTATAACCTCTGAATATAGTCTCTTCAGTTTCTCTCTCCCCTTTGTTGGATATTATGCTAATGTCATCTCTGTTGGGTCCTGGGAACCTCTTGATTCCCTGGCATCAGTGACTTTCTAGTGGCTACCCATACTTACCCAGCCACTACCCCTACAAACTGATGTTGAATTTCCTGACCCTTTGTTCTTCTCTCCCATCTATTCCCATGCCTGATTTTGCCCATCAACTTTTTTCTATTCTCTCCCTCCTTCTCTCCCTCTCTGTATTTTCCATGATGATTTTTGTCCCCTTTTCTAAGAAGGATTGAATCATCCATACTTTGGTCTTCTTTCTTTTTAAGCTTCATATAGTCTCTGAGTTGTATTGTAGGTATTCTAAACATTTGGACTACATCCAATTATTAGTGAGTACATAAAATATATGTTCTTTTATGACTGGGTTACCTCACTCAGGATGATATTTTCTAGTTTCATCCACGTGCCTGTGATTTTCATGCAGTCATTGGTTTTAGGAGCTGTGTAGTACTCCATTGTGTAAATGTACCACATTTTGTATCTATTTTTCTGTTAAGAGACATCTTTTACACAGTATCTCAACACAAATCCAGTACTTCAAAGGATAATTGGTGGAAAACTCCAACACAAGGAGGGAAACTACAACCTAGAAAAAGCAAGAAAGTAATCTTCCCAAAACCGTAAAAGAAGGTAGCTACACAAATATATCTCCACTGCCAATAACAAAAATAACAGGAAACAACACTCATTTTTCCTTAATATCTCTTAATATCAATAAACTCAATTCTCCAATAAAAAGACATAGACTATCAGACTGGATACGTAAAGAGGACCCAACATTTTGCTGCATTCAGGAAACACACCTTTGTGATAAAGACAGACACTACCTCAGAGTAAAAGGTTGGAAAACAATCTTCCAAGCAAATGTTCCCAAGAAACAAGCTGGAGTAGCGATTCTAATATCAAATAAAATCATTTTCCAACCAAAAGTAATCAAAAAAGATAAAGAAGGACAATTCATATTCATCAAAGGAAAAATGTACCAAGAGGAACTCGCAATTCTGAACATCTATGCCCCAAATGCAAGGGCACCCATATACATAAAAGAAACTTTACTAAAGCTTAAAGCATACATTGCACCCTACACAATAATAGTGGGAGATTTCAACACCCCACTCTCAGCTATGGACAGATCATGGAAACAGAAACTAAACCGAGACACAATGAAACTAACAAAAGTTATGAACCAATTGGACTTAACTGAAATCTATAGAACATTTCATCCTAAAACAAAAGAATATACCTTCTCAGCACCTCATGGCACCTTCTCCAAAATAGACCATATAATTGGTCACAAAACAGGCCTCAACAGATACAAAAAGATTGAAATAATCCCTAGTACCTTATCAGACCACCATGGACTGACTTGTCTTTGACATGGACAAAAACAACAGAAAGCCCACATACACTTGGAAACTGAACAATGCTCTACTCAATGATAATTCGGTCAAGGAAGAAATAAAGAAAGAAATTAAAGACTTTCTAGAATTAAATGAAAATGAGGACACATCATATCAAAACTTGTGGGACTCCATGAAAGCAGTACTAAGAGGAAAAATCATAGCTCTAAGTGCTCACAAAAAGAAAGTGGAAAGAGCATACATTAACAACTTGACAGCAAACCTGAAAGTGTTAGAACAAAAAGAAGCTAATATACCAAAGAGGAGTAGATGGGAGGAAATAATCAAACTCAGGGCTGAAATCAACGAAGTTGAAACAAAAAGAAGTATACAAAATATCAACAAAACCAGGAACTGGTTCTTTGAGAAAATCAACAAGATAGACAAACCCTTAGCCAGATTAACCAAAGGGCGCAGAGACAGTATTCAAATTAATAAAATCAGAACTGAAAAGGGAGACATAACAACGGAAACAGAGGAAATTAAAAAAATCACCAGAGCCTACTACAAAGGCCTATACGCAACAAAATTGGAAAATCTGGATGAAATGGACAATTTTCTAGACAGATACCAGGTACCAAAGTTAAACAAGGAGTAGATAAACCATCTAAACAGTCACATAACTCCTAAAGAAATAGACACAGTCACTAAAAATCTTCCCACCAAAAAATGTCCGGGGCCAGATGGTTTCAGTGCAGAATTCTTTCAGACCTTCAAGGAAGACCTAATACCAATCCTCTTCAAGCTATTCCATCGAATAGAAACAGAAGGAACACTACCCAATTTGTTCTATGAAGCTACCATTACACTCATACCTAAACCACAGAAAGACCCAACAAAGAAAGAGAACTACAGACCAATCTCTCTTATGAATATTGATGCAAAAATACTCAATAAAATTCACGCAAACTGAATCCAACAACACATCAAAACAATTATCCATCAAGATCAAGTAGGCTTTATCTCAGGAATGCAGGCATGGTTCAATATTCAGAAATCCATCAATGTAATCCACTACATAAATAAACTCAAAGGAAAAAACCACATGGTCACCTCACTAGAGGCTGAGAAGGCATTTGACAAAATTCAACATCCCTTCATGTTAAAAGTCTTGGAAAGATCAGGAATTCAAGGCCCATACCTAAACATAATAAAAGCAATATACATCAAGCCTGTAGCCAACATCAAACTAAATGGAGAGAAACTTGAAGCAATCCCACTAAGTTCAGGGACTAGGCAAGGCTGCCCACTCTCACTTTACCTATTCAATATAGTACTGGAAGTCCTAGCTAGAGCAATTAGACAACAAAAGGAAGTCAAAGGGATACAGGCAGGAAAGGAAAAAGTCAAAATTTCACTATTTGCAGATGATATGATAGTATACTTAAGTGAACCTAAAACTTCCACCAGAGAACTCCTAAACCTCATAAACAACTTTAACAACATGGCTGGATATAAAATCAACTCAAACAAATCAGTAGCCTTCCTCTATTCAAAGGATAAACAGGCTGAGAAAGAAATTAGGGAAATGACACCCTTCACAATAGCCACAAATAAAATAAAATATCTTGGAGTGAATATAACCAAGCAAGTGAAAGATATGTATGACAAGATCTTCAAGTCTCTGAAGAAAGAAATCAAAGAAGATCTCGGAAGATGGAAAGATCTCCCATGCTCCTGGATTGGCAAGATTAATTTAGTAAAAATGGCTATCCTGCCAAAAGCAATCTACAGATTCAATGCAATACCCATCAAAATTCCAAATCAATTCTTCATAGAGATAGAAAGAGCATTTTAAAAATTCATTTGGAATAACAAAAAACCTAGGATAGCGAGAACTATTCTCAACAATAAAAGAACTTCTGGGGGAATCATCATCCCTGACCTCAAACTGTACTACAGAGCAGTAGTGATAAAAACTGCATAGTATTGGTACAGAGACAGACAAGAAGATCAATGGAATAGAATTGAAGACCCAGAAATGAACCTGCACACATATGGTCACTTGATCTTTGACAAGGGAGCTAAAACCATCCTTTGGAAAAAGGACAGCATTTTCAACAAGTGGTGCTGGCTCAACTGGAGGTCAACATGTACAGGAATGCAAGTTAATCCATTCTTATCCCTCTGCACAAAGCTCAACTCCAAGTGGATAAAGGACCTTCACATAAAGCCAGACACACTGAAACTAATAGAAGAGAAGTTGGGGAAGACCCTCAAATACCTAGGCATAGGGGAAAAGTTCCTGAACTGAACACCAATGGCTTATGCTCTGAGATCAAGAATCTACAAATGGGACCTCATCAAATTGCAAAGCTTCTGTAAGGCAAAGGACACTGTCAACAAGACAAAACGGCAACCAACAGATTGGGAAAAGATCACTACCAATCCTACATCTGATAGAGGGCTAATATCGAATATATACAAAGAACTCAAGAAATTAGACGCCAAACAACATAATAACCCCGTTAAAAATGGGGTACAGAGCTAAACAAAGAATTCTCAACTGAGGAAACCCGAATGGCTGAGAAGCACCTTAAGAAATGCTCAACATCCTTAGTCATCAAGGAAATGCAAATCAAAACAACACTGAGATACCACCTGACGCCAGTCAGAATGGCTAAGATCAAAAATTCAGGTGATAGTAGATGCTGGCGAGGATGTGAAGAGAGAGTAACACTCCTTCATTGTTGGTGGAGTTGCAAGATGGTACAACCACTGAGTGGGGGGGGGTGAATCTGAGCGTGGGGAGGGGGATTGGGGGGTAGATGGATAAACACCCTCATAAAAGCAGGAGGAGGGGGGATGGGATAAGGGGTTCCTGGTTGGTGGTGGGAATTTGGTAAGGGGATAAAATTTGAAATGTAAATATTATATCCAATAAAAGAGGGGAAAATAAAGAAAAGCGGTTAGAACCAACATCCTTAATAAAATGTCAGCCCTCTTAAAAAAAAAAAAACTATCTTGATACTAAAATTTGTTTTGAGAATTGTATATTGCAGAATGATCAGCCTTGGTGTATCTACTCAACAAGCAAGTTGGGTAGACCTGCTCAAACATCTGAGGTCCGGGAATCCCATCTGGAGGCAGTGAAGACACAGCATCAGAAGCTTGTCAATTTGCCCTTCCCCCCACTCCTCTTCTAATATCTCAACGCCCATAATCAGCTTGAAGAAGCTAATGAAGAGTCAGCGCCCCTATTCCCAGGCTTGGGGACTAAGGTGGTAAATGTTGGGCTGTCTTTCTAGGGAAAACTAGTGGTTTTGTGGGAATAGAGAGGATTAGCTAGGGTTTATTGCATAGCCATAACCTATTAGTAGAAATCTGTACAAGTATTATCAAGATGAAGATATAAATTCTTAAATGGCACCAATTTACTTTGATTACAAATTTTAAGGTTTTCATTGATAGGAGCTTCTTATTAATATAAAAGTGAGATGAATAATGTTACTCTCATAGGCATTGTACCAGTATAACACATTTAGGAATAAAAGGCTTAGACCTAGTCCTTCTTTGAATTTTTTAACTGATTTGTGATGGAGAGCCTGTGAGTTAAGGGACTATAGCAAATCCATGGCTTGGACTTTATTGTTAGGGTGTTTCCTACTTTTTATTTAGAGATAGCTGAGTGGAGTTAACAGACAACAGTCCAGATTACCTTACATGGATAGTTGGTTTTCAAAACATCAGAAATCCACATAATTGATGTGACAAACATTTCTGTATTAATGTTCATTTTGATTAGAGACCTGTCTGCTCCTGACAGCTTCCTATATTGACTTCTAAGAAGAAATTGAGCATCTTTGGAGTTACTCCAGTTGTGGTGAGACAGCCACAAGACAAGAATTGCCTCTTTACATCTACAGACAAATTACTGTCCAGAAAAGGACACACTTGCAGAATAGTCAACTGATGATATCTGCCTAGACAGAGTAATCAGCCCTTAATAATTCTGCAGCACTAAGGTCTGTCAGATGATCCTGGGCCAAAAGGCAAAAGACCAGATGCTCCAATGTTTTGTAGTATAGGGAGTGTCCAGATGTTCAGAGTTCTCTATAAATTGGTTAAGTTTTAGAAGCTATGTTTTGTGCTTCCCACAACTATAGTTAACTCAGTCATTCTGGATTTCTGACGGGGTTGAAAACTTATAGCCTCATAGCCAATCCTGGCTATTTACCTTGAGAGAAAAGATTTGAGTGGATGGTCGTCAGGTGACATTCATCCTAAAGCCAGGTTCAGAACTAAATGTTTTAGTTAGGATAGATGACAGAGGTGCTGGTTAGTCAACAAAATGATGGGCTGGGTATTAGGACTATCTTGTACCTCACTAGTACAAATCGGCATAATTATGCTCTAATTGTATTTTGAGAGAAAAGTTTCATTTTAACAGGAAGGGTGATATGTAGGAGGAGCTAAGGCGGGAGGAGTACTGAGAGTAAGAGAAGGAGTAAGAAGAGGAGGAGAAGAAGGAGAGGAGAAGCTAGGTGATGAAAGAGAGAAAGAGTAGGGAGACAGGGAGGCCAATGTTCATATATCGCCACCAGCCAATGATAATTGATATTTCTAGGTTGGGTAGTGTGTTATACCTCTGATTGAGCAATACCAAACTTATAAAGCTTATGATTAACATTTTTAAAAAAATGTGTAAATGCAAAAAGGAAAAGGCGGCATGGGATAGGGGTCTTCTAAGGGGGGGAATGGGAAAAGGGTATGGCATCTGAAGTGTAAATAAAATATCTAATAAAAAATGGAAAAAAAATAAAAATGAAATATTTTAAAATAAGGAAGAGGGAAAATTAAAACAGACTGGTGTTGGTTGCAAGACCCACATAGTGCAAAATTAACTCTCATATTTGTTCATTATTAATCAGATAGCTCTTCATTACCCTAGCTTAAAAGAATGATATTTATATACAAAATATCTACTATTAAATATATGGTATGAGGTAAAATTATTTCCTTCATGCAGAGCTGTCAGATAAATATTTCATCCAAATAGTAATCACTAAAAATACCTAATGATTGTATATTTTTAGAAAAAATAATTGTTATACTTTCAGGTATAACTCTATAGATTAATGATGGGCAACAAATAAGCAAAAAGTAATAAAATTAGAAATAATGAATCATTGGGCAGTGGTCGTGCACATCTTTAATCCCAGAACTTAGGAGGCAGAGGCAGGCGGATTTCTGAGTTCGAGGCCAGCCTCGTCTACAGAGTAAGTTCTAGGACAGCCAAGGCTACACAGAGAAACCCTGTTTCGAAAAACAAAAACAAAAAGAAAGAACAAAGAAATAACTAATCTATTCATACTCTACTATAGTGACTGATAGCACCACTATGACAAATAGATAATGAATATTGATAAAAATGGAGATAATTTCAGAGTGACTACATATGCTCAAGATGCTACATGAACAGAACCTCTACTATTCTCAATTACTTCTTGCTAAGAGGAAGAATCATCTTTACCAAAGATATTGGTACTAGTCACAAGCTTAAGTCAACTTAATACAGAATAATTTTGTCACACTAACAAATACCCTGTGCCTCCATGATGTTTTGTTATTTGAAACACAAATTTTACCTGGTTAGTTCTCATGTTAACATTATTTTAATTTATACCTAATCTAGTCTTTAGTTTGATGTTCTAGTTTTAAAAATCACATAGACCAAATGAAAATGACACCATAGAAATGATTCAATCAGAATACAAATTATAACATTCTACAAAGTAACTAACCCAAAATATTAAACTATTCAATGCCATATGGAATAAACAAGTGTAGAGCATGGGCTGCTTTTCATGGAATGGGTATCAGGTTAGACCAGTCATTGGTTGGCCATTCCCACAAGTTCTGAGCCACCGTTGCGTGAGCACATCTTTCAGACAGGAAGGTCAAAGATTTTATTGCTGGGTTGGTATTCCACTACAACGATTAGAAGCCTTGCCTGTTATACCAACCTTTGATATAAGGTTTTTGTCTAGTTGTATTACATATTGTTATGCCTTGTTCAGTTGATACCTCTGAAATATATATATATATATATATATATATATATATATATATATATATATATATGGAAATGAGGAACAGTGGCTGTGAGGAAGAGGAGAGATGGTGTGGGGGGAACAGTGGGGGAAGTGGAGGGAGTGGAACCTGTGGTTGAAATATACTGTTTAAGAGAAGAAAATGTAAAACATAAAAGTAGTTGGAATGAATTTTTAATATTAAAATGATTTTGTGATGACATTAACTTTTGAGTGAGATTCAATCATCCCTATTCCCCTTCTTCCTCCCTGCTCTACCTACAACTAAGCCTTTATGCCACTATCCTCCCCATCTCCTCTTCCCACCTAGTTCTTTCCATCCATTCTTATCTGATATCTATTTTATATCTCCTACTGGGAGTATTTCAACCATACTCTCTTGGGCCCTCCTTGTCATTTGGCTTCTTGGTTGTGTTGATTATAGCATAGATATCCTGCACCTTAGGCTAATAGTTATTTAAAAGTGAGTATATACCATGCATTTCATTTTGGGTATACATTATCTTACTCAGGATGATATTTTCTAGTTCCACCCATTTGCCTCTAAAATTTATGATGTCTTTGTTTATAATATCTGAGTACTAATCTTTTTGTTAAAATGAACTATATACTCTTTATCCATTCTTCCATTGAGGGACATTTTGTTTTTTTCCACTTCTTAGCTATTATGAGTAATGCTGCTATGAATGTAGTTGATCAAGTGTCTTTGAGGGACAGTAGAGCCCAGGAGTGATACAGATGGATCTCATGTTACAACTATTTCTAGTTTTCTGAAAAACAACCAAATCAATTTCTAGAATGGTTGTACAAGTTTGAACCCCCCCAAAGCAATGGAGGAGTATTCACCTTGCCAGCTGTCCCTTGAGTTTTAGATATTCAAATGGTTGTAAGGTGAAATCTCACAGTCATTTTGATGTTCATTTCCCTGATTATTAATCTAATCCATTCCATATTCTTCCATTGAGAATTCTTTGTTTTTCTCTGTGCCCAATTTTTAGTTGTGTTATTTGCTTTTCTGGAATCTAACTTCTTGAATTGTTTACATATTTTGGATATTAGTCCTCTATCAGATGTAGGGTTAGTAAAAATCTGTGCCCAATCTTTAAATTACTGTTTTATTCTACTGAGAGTGTTCTTATTCTTATAGAAGCTTTTCAGTTTCATGAGGTCCCATTGATCAATTAATCTTAGACCCTTAGCCATTGATGTTATATTCAAGAAAATTTTCCCTGGCTATTTCCAACTTTTTCTTTTGTTAGATTCAGTGTACCTGGTTTTACGTTGAGGTCCTTGATCGACATGGACTTGAGCTTTTTGCAAGGTGATATATATGGATCAAATTGCATTCTTCTTTACACAGATTGCCAGTTAGACCAACACCATTTATTGAAGATTCTTTTTTCTCTTTCATTGTGTAGTTTTTGCCTTTTTTTATAATCAAGTGTTCACAGGTGTGTGAGCTTACTTTTGGGCCTTTGATTCTATTCCATTGATCATCCTGTCTGTTTCTGTATCAGTACCATGTGGTTTTTATCACTATTGCTCTGTAGTACAACTTGATGTCTGGGATAGTAATTCCTTGTAATTTCTTTTATTGTTCAGAATTGTTTTAGTTATCCTGAGTTTTTTTGTTTGTTTGTTTTTCCATATGAACTTGAAAATTGCTCTTTTCATGTCTGTGAATAATTGTACTGAAATTTTCATGGGGATTGCGTTGAATCTATTGACTGCTTTTGGTAAGGTGGTAATTTTTACTATGTTAATCCTAGATTGTGATCCATGAGCATAGGAGATTTTTTCCATCTTTGGATACCTTCTTCTGTTTCTTTCTTCAGAAACATAAAGTTCTACTCACACAGATCTTCACTTACTTGGTAGTGTACCACTAACAAATTATATATATATATATATTTGACATTTGTGTGGGTATTTTAAGGGATGCTGTTTCTCTGATTTCTTGTTCAGTGCATTTACCATTTTTATAAAGGAAAGTTACTGATATTTTTTAGTTACTTTTGTATCGAGTCAGTTCACTGAAGATATTTCTTAGCTGTAGGAGTTCTGTAAAACAATTTTTGTAGTCTTTTATGTATACTATCACATCATCTGTAAATAGCAACACTTTGACTTCTTCCTTTTCAATTTTTATTCCCTTGATCTCCTTTCATTGTCTTATTGTTCTGGCTAGAACTTCAAGTACTATATTGAAAATATAGGGAGAGAGCAGGTAACACTGTCTTGTTTTTTTTGTTTTGTTTTCTTTTTATTTTAGAGGAATTGTATTAAGTTTCTCTCAATTTACTTTGATGTCATCTCTTGATTAGTTTTATGTTGCATTTATTGTGTTTAGGCATGAACCTTGTATCTCTGATCTCTCCAAATCTTTAATCATGAAGGGGTGTTAGACTTTGTCAAAGAAGGTGATGGTGACAGGAAGGGTGGGGGAGGGATCAGATATAGGTATAATCAATGAGAGAAAACCAGGAGAGAGAGCAGAAATTGACAGTAGAGGGTGGAAGGGGTACAATCCTAGGATGTGCCAGATGCATGGGATAGGGCTGGTTCCAGGTAGTCTATGAAGATAATCCTAGCTGAGACTCCTTGCACTGGTAGATATACAACCTGAAATGGCAACCTACTGCTGCTAGGCAGAACTCCCAGTGGAAGAAAAAGGACATTAACCCACCCATCAAAACTTTGACCCCAAAATTGTCTTGCCTGTAAAAAGTACAGGGACAAAAATAAAAGGAGCAGAAACTGAGGGAATGACCAAGCAATGACTGTCACTACTTGAGATTCATCCCGTGAACAAGAATCAATACCTGACACTATTAAGTGATACCCTGTTGTGTTTGCAGATAGGAGCCTAGCATAACTGTCCCCTGAGAGGATCTATTCAGCAGCTGACTGAAAGAAATGCAGAGACCTATAACCAAAGATTATAATGAGTTTGGGGAGTCTTATGGAAGATTTGTGGGAAGGATTAAAGAACCAAAAGTGGATAAGGACTCCACAAGAAGGCCTTAGTTCTTAGTTGCAGGTCTTCCAACAACTGGTATAGGGGCTTACTCTGACTCTGTTGCTTGCCTGTGGATCCTGGTCCCCTAAATCTTCTGCCTTGTCTGGCCACAGTGTGAGAGAATTTGCCTAGTGCTGCATTGACTTGAGGGGAGAAGATAGGTTGTTATCCAGGGGAGACATACCTCATATTAGGGGTGAAGAGAATAAGTAGGGGAAAGTGCCTTGGGGGCTGGGACTGAGATGAAACTGAGAGCTGTGATCAGTATGTAAAACGAACACATAAATTATTGGAAAAAGTGATTTCTAGAGATATGCGAATTAAAGGTATCACTTCATTTCCAGTTAACTCTTCATATTTGTAGTTCAATATGTAAGTCTTCACATTCCTAATTCAGCTGTCATTCCTGATGCTTGTTGGTATGCCTTCCTACCATAATGGACTCTTAACAATACTAACCATAAGGCCCAAAATGGTTTTTTTTTTTCCTATTTTTTGTTTTTGACAATGGTGCTTTATCACATCAACTAATATGGCAGTTGCTGACTTGCATGTTGAAGCTTTTCCCATAAGACGCCTTTTGTGTTTGATTTTTATTATTTCATCAGGAGAATAACTAATCCAGAATTTGGAAAAGAGAGTAAGGTATTGCTCTAAGGAACAAGAGCATGTTGAGTTTTTATTGTTTTTAAAGAATCTTGAAGCCTTTGGAAATTTTACTAGAGAAACAATTGAATGCTATAAGCAGAAATTAGTGGTCATCCTAGTAGGAAGATAGTAGTGCTGACAGCAGTTCAGCACTGCTATGTGAAAGGCCACATCAATGGACTGTAATGGAGAACTATGAGTAACATTATGAGTAACTTCGCTAAAGGTCATTTCTATAGTAACTTGGCAAAGGATCTGAATGACTTCTGCCCTTATTCTAAGAATTTGTCTGAAACTAATTTAAAAAGTATGCACCACTTTCTTTGGTGAAAGAAATTTCAAGACAACAGCAAATTTGTGGCATGGTTATTATTTATAATGTTTATGAATCTCTCTAATGGAAATAAACAATAAGAACATAAAAATGAAAAACATAGAGTTTGTAGGGAAAAAAGAGCAATAGGAAACTTATGGTTATAGGTAAAGCATATATTTGGGTTAACCCCATAATTGTTAAGAATATTAACCAAAAATGAAAGTTTACTGCTCAAGATTACTAACACCATGACTGAAAGACCTCCTACAATGCACTGTAATAAAGGAAGGAATATTCTCAAGCCAAGACCAGTTTTGCTTCTAATTTTAAAAGAAAGCTTACATTAACTGAAAAAAAACCAAACAAGCATAAGAAAATACTGCTAATGTGATTTAAGAGGTTTGGGATATATCTCACCATAGAAATTGTGAAGCGGAACTTGGCAAGATTTAGAGATACAGGGATGAAGATTAGGGGCAGGGATCCTTGATTGTTCTATGGCTTCAGCTAGTCACAGAGGACCAGAAAGCAACTAATATAGAAAATTATTATTATTGCTTATAGTTATTATGAAATTAATGTTAGAGTAACATAAAGAAAAGCCTTCAAGTGAGGAGATAATACTGCAAAAAAGGCTGAAGTTTTAGCAATACATTAAAAATGTTAGCAAAAGATAAATATTTAATGTTAATTTTTGTATCTTTTATAATAGAAATATGGATAAAATAATTTGCTAATATGCAAATATCAATGGTGAGCTGCCTATGCTTTTACTATTTGATGCATTTCCAAATATCTTAATGACAATGTAGTAATGTTAAAACTGTGTTACTAAAGATTTATTTGAAGCAGAAAAACAAGTGAATATTACCTGACCCTGCCCTAGGTTTCCAGAGTGAAAAACTCTGACCCATAATTGATCCTGTCTGAAAGAACTGCAGGGACAAAAATGGAGATGAGCCTGAGGCAAAGGAGGTTCAGCAACAGGCCCAAAGTGGGCTTCAGCTCAAGGGGAGGTTCCAAGGCCTGACACTATTACTCAGGCTATAGATTGCTCACAAAAAGGCACCTATCATGACTGCCCCCCAAAAGACCCAACAAGCACCTGAAACAGTCAGACACAGATATTTACACCTACCCAATGGAAGAAGCTGCTGACCCCTGTGGTTGAATTAGGGAAAAACTGGAAGAAGCTGAGGATGAGGGAGACCCTGTAGGAGGACCAGCAAGATCAATTAACCTAGACCCCCGAGATCTTTCAGACACTGGACAACCAATGAGGCAGCATACACTAGCTGATAAGAGACCCCCAACACATATACAGTAGAGGACTTCCAGGTCTGGGTTTAGTCAGAGAAGACACACCCAACCCTCAAGAGACTGGAGGCTCCAGGGAGTAAGGAGGTCTGATATTGGGGTGGGTGGGAAGGAGGTATGGGATGTGGAATTGTCAAGAGGGTGGACTAGGAGGGGATAAAATCTGGAGTGTAAATAAAAGTTGAAATGAAGTATAAAAAAGAAAAACAAAAACAACAGCAATTAATTGAAAGAAGGAGAAAAAAGGAAGAACACTAAAGGACATTATTAAAATAAAACAGAAAGTCTACCAATGATATATTTTCATAAAACCAAAATAAGTGATAAGACAGGACAATGGAAGTTGATAGAAACATTGGTATTGCCATTCTTACTACTTTGAAAATGTGGTTGTCATCTCTATAATAGGATTTTGCCAGCTAGACTTGATTTTGTTTCTTTAGCAGACATCCTATATTTTGGTAGATGAATGTGAACCACAAAATCCATCTTTTTTCTTAAAGAAACTGTATAGTCTTAAATAAATCCCAATATACAGTTTCTGTTATTCATTATTCCAATGAAGAATTAGACTTTTATTTTTAAAACTGATCCTGAGTTAAGAAAATTTAACAATTGTTTCAACAATAAAATGAAGAAGGTAGCATCATCTTCTTTGGTGTTGAATTGAAAATTATCCTGAAATAGTTGCATATATTTGAACATATGGTCTCCAGATGGCTGGTTTATTAAGGTTTGGAACCTTTATAAGGTGTAGCCTTGATTGAGGAAGTATGTCACTGAGGAAAATATTTTTTAAAACAAAATTTCAAATAAGCAAATAAAGTTTCAGGAACCAGAAGCTGTGGTGAAAGGCTGCTAGCTCAGAGAGGCAGAGAAATCACCCAGCTGATCTTCCTCCTCAACTGATGTCTCAGAAAGAAAAAAAAAAAAGTTGTCAACACTTTCTTAAAAACCCTTCCTACTGAATGTCCTGCCTTTCTACTTTCTTCTGACTTTCTCTCACTATTGTTTTTTCAATCCTTGTCAACTGTTGGCTTGCTCTGCCTCTTGACCTATGGTTGACTTTATTCAATCTCATTTACAAAAACAGAGCTTTCAGATTAAAAGTGTGTGCTAGGGCTGAGGCACAACACAAGTAGGAAAAGGTTTTTTGTATGTTCATTTATCGGTTTTTCCATCCACAATCTCACAGTGTGAACAAATATCTTACGATGGTCTTGTGTTAATTGTGTGTGCTAAGGCTGAACTACCCCACAACTAGACAAGGGATTTTTTTCAGTATACAATTTCAGAGTTCACAATATGGTCAAATATCTCGTAACAGTAAAAATTAGGTTTTATAATCTCATCTCTCTTCCTGTTCTCACTCCTCCCTCATCTTTCTCTCTGATTTCTGTATTATGCTAAACCATCTTCTTTCTGTTTTCTTTTTTTCCAGTGACTTCCTTACCCCATTGAGTTGTAGACTACTGAAATTATAAGTCAAAATAAAGTCAAATATGTATTATGTAAGTATTTTAATCATTATATTTTATCATAGTCAAAACAAAAGAACCAACACATAAGTTACTATCAGACATTGGGCCATTGTTCTGATGAAATTTACCATTTGTTTTTTAGAAGAAATTTGAGAGTTTTGCAAGTTTGGGCTAAGAAAACCATTATAGTCTGTGAGCACAGCTTAATTAGCTGTTTTCATAAGAGTAAAGATGGCAGAATGCTGACAATAATGTGGACCATGAAGTCCCAGACCATTGGGTTTCACAGTGTAGCAAATATGAGTAACTGGACTTGATTTCATTTGTGAGAATTCTTGGAATAGAATCTGGCTTTCTTGTGTCCATGCCATAATAACTTGTTCCAAACTATATTTTAAAACGTGGACAAAATTATTTGGTGTAGGAGCTCTCAAGATAACAGTATATTGAATCTCTGGGAATGGTTATTACCTAGTACCTTTATACAGGACTACAGTAAGAAAGAAGAATGGGGAAAAATGAAGCAACATATAGGCAGTTTAAAGAGTAAAAGAACATGGGGAAGCTTAGTGTTGTAGCCAAGTTATATGGTGAAAAAAAACAATTATTAAGAAAATTAGGACTAATAAAACAAACCTGCCTGCTTTGCACTGGAAAGATAGAAAGAGTGCTCTTGGTACATCTAATAGTCCCATTCTCTACTTTGCTAAGCTTACTATTTAAGAAAAGAGAAAGCCTAAGAAGTGTCCTCCTTATAGTAAGGAAATTTAGAGAAAAAAATTTGGGGATAATGTGATCAAATCAAATGATCCAGGCTAGCAATATAACATTGCAGTAATGTCCATAAGATTATGGCTATGCACACACAAAAAAATACAAATTTGAGGGGGCCATGGATTCTTCTATAGATTCAGAGAATCGTTGAAGCCTGGCAACTTGTGTAGGAGAATCCCTAGGAGGAGACCCTAACAATTTATTCCATGAAGTTGTTATAGTGGAGCTTTGGTTGCTGTGGATATGTTGGAGATGCCAGAGCCCCAAGTCATTTGACAAGACAATATGAATAAGTAAGTAGAATCAGATCAAATAAGAAATGCATGCTGTAATAGGGTGACCTGGAGAGATGAGAAATCTAAAGTCTTTGAAACAGAAGCCCCAGATATTGGAAGTGAAGATATAGGATTTGTTAATGTCAATACTGGTTTTCAGTCTTCCTTTGGTTCAACCTCTCCTCAATGTGTAGCTATTACTCCTTTTAGAAACCAGAACATATATTTTTTGTCATTATATGTTAGAATTATATATTTATAATTTTTATTTTTAACAGAGTAACAAGTAAGAGATGTTCTTAAGTCTTTATAAGGTATTTGAATAGGTATGAGACTATAAAAGATTGTGAAAATTATTAAAATTAAACTGAATATATTTTGCATGATGAGCTGGCCATGAGACTATGAGATCCATGTGGCCAATGAAATGATTTAAATGAGAAATGTCCTCCATAGCCATAAATATGTAAAGATTTTGTCCACAGTTGATGACACTATTTGGGAAGGTGATAAAACCTTTAAGAGGTAAGCCTCCCTTGAGGAAGCTTGAGGGAAGCTTTGAGGCATTATAGATTTATTATATTTCCTTTACTCTTCATCTACCCCTGGTAGGCTAAGATATTGGCCTTTCCATGTGATTCCCTCACAGATTTTATCCCTCTGGAACCCTTAAGTAAAATCTAACCATCTTTCCTTGAGTTCATTTTGGTAATGTAATTTTATTGCATCAACAGAAATGGGCATAAAACAAGATACATATGCATATAATGTAGGATATAACTCAAACATTTGCCCAGGAAAAATAATGAATATAATTTATACAGTTCTTTGTTTTACATACAGCTTTATTATTTATTGAAAATGAGAAATTTTTATACTAATTATGTGAAGGTGTTTACTTTTCATATAGAGAATTAAATCTTGGCTGAGTGCTTGATACTTTCAAATATGCAGAATCTTGAACATTTTTCAGTTGATTGATGTTTTGACATATTTTGACATTATCATCATCAGTACTGAGAATGACACTTTGAATAAATGTGCCATATAAAATTACAGAATGTGTTTAGAGTCATCTCAAATTATTTTTTGAAAATTTTCATAAAATTCAAGTGAGCAACTGAAGCATCAACTTTTAAGATCATGCATTCTAGCACAACACAGCCTAATTATATATTTGCATGATGAGAAATCATGGTAGAAAATAGATTTAATGTTTATTTTCTATAACCAAGTTATGTTCTATGAGAGGAAAATTTCAAAATTACAGTCAAAACATTATTATAACTCATACCAAAACTGATTGAATTTTGAGCCAAAGTGATTCAGAGATTATCATTTGGTGTTATATGGCATGGCAACATACATGCCTGGACCAGAGAATGGCACTATTAGAAGGTGTGGCCTTATTGGAGAAATTGTGTCAGTGTGAGGGTGGGCAAGGAGACCTGCCTCCTAAACCAGCACACCTATTGTGAGTTCAGAACTGTAGCCACAATAAAATTATACCTTGCAACATGATTAAGTTTTCCAGAAACAGATAGATCAATTCACATTGCTAAATTTTTACTTAAATTTTAGTGTTACGAATTCAGAAATTTTTTTATGTGAAACTATTTTTTATTGGTTATTTTATTTATTTACATTTCAGATGTTATCCTTCTTTTCAGTTTTCCCTCCACAAGCTCCCAATCCCCTTCTCCTTCTCCCCACCTCTATTAGGGTGTTCCCCAACCTATCCAACCTCTCTTGCCTCAGTGACATAGCGTTCCTCTATCCTGGGTCATCAAGCCTCCACAGAATCAAGGGGCTCCCCACCCAGTGATATCAGATAAGGCCAGCCTCTGCTACATATCCAGCTGGAGCCATGAATAACTCCTGTATACTCTTTGGTTGGAAGCTCTTGGGGTTTGGTTGGGGGATATTGTTGTTCTTCCTATGAGATTGCAAACCCCTTCAGCTCTTACAGTCCTCACCCTAACTTTTCCATTGGAGTCTCTATGCTCAGTCCAATGTTTGGCTGTGTACATCTGCATCTGTATTGGTCAGGCTCTGACAGAGCCTCTCAGGGGACAGCTATACCAGGCTCCCGTGTAAGTAAGCACTTTACTTGATAAATTTTATATGATCCCCACATTCGAACTGTAACCCACATATATGTGGTTGTAATCTAGAAGCATTGGTAGATATCTATATATGAGGAAGGGTCATAAACTCTGGCCAGAAAGTGTTGATAACTAACTTCTTAGTTAAATCTTTAAGAAACTGTGTAAGTACAAAAGTTAAAATATTGTGGAAAGATATAATAATGACAATATGCTGAGGTGATTGTAATGTTTGTCCATTTTAAAATGTGTAACTTGATATAGCATGCAAAATTTTCAGTAAATCTCAGAAAAATCAAAGGGAAAGGTGAGACGGGGGAAGTAAAGAAAGCAAGTGTGATATTATAAAGACAATTTGATGACTAGATTTTATCTTAGGTATTAATACATAATAACAAGTCCATTTGGAGTGTTTTAAGTTTTAGAAAATCTTTGTCACAGATAGCTTTAAAGACAAACAATGGGGATACAATTCAAAATGTTGGACCTCCTCACAGGCAAAGAGAGTTCATAACTCACAATAGGTGTTCAACCCTGAAATTGGAATGTAATTAACTGGGGTAACAAAGCCAGTGAAAGACTCTGGAGATATTAAATGCTATTCTGCAAATGGAATGTAAGTGGTGCAGATTTGTTTATGACTCCCCTTAGAATTTGGACTTGCCTCTCATCGAGTTTTTCCCTTCCCAGTAGACTGAATGTAGCTTTGCTTTGCTGCTTTCTGAGCACTCCATACAAATTTGAATTCAGATCAGGGATTTATGAAGAAGAAAGTAACTCATAATATCCATAACCTCTTTCTCACTGAGGTGTCTTGGGATTAGTTACGTCAATTGAAATAATCAACTGAAACATTCAAAAGTAGAGCTTGTGAGTGAGAACTAGCTGAGAGTTTAACTAAGTATAAAATAATCTTGTACTGAAATGGAAGAAATGATTAATTCATGAAGTAACTGAATTTGATTCTTATACCTTTCCACATACCAAACTATAATGGATAAGTGTCTATGTAAATGGGATAGAAATGTACAAAATTACCTTTTTACAATTTTATTAGATGTAAAAATGAAGCTACCTTTTTGATTCCATATAATAGGAATTCATGTTGAATTAATTAGCAGCCTTATATTCCAGAAATGTATTTCTAATGTACTAAATGCCAAAAATATAAATAAATAGAATAAATGGAAAAGAGGTATGTTAGTATTTCTCAATTTTAAGTGTTTTAAACAAACTCAGATCCTCAGAAGTGAATATTACAGTTTGGAATGCCTGAAATTATCAATGATATTCTCCACCTAACGTCATCTGTCAAGTGATATGAATAGCACAAATGAATAGATCACAGCTTGAGGGGTTAAGACACTGCTTAGTAAATAGTTTTATAAATATTTTCTAGAAGAACCTTTTAAAATGAATATTTTATTCATTTATTATTTTTCAAAACACACCACCCAAAACATTCTTGAATTTGTGAGATAACTTCAAAATAATAAAATTAATGCAAAAATAAAATAATGCATTTTTTTTTGAGCCAAAGAATAAAATATGTTTAATATTATTGTTTACTTACTATACATAGTTGAATAATAAAACAAGTAAAATATCAAAAAAAAATACTGCTAAAAAGAAGATTAGATTTATTGAGCAACTTAGGATGTGGACCACCATATACTATGACCAATGTCTAATATAGAAGATAAAAGCAGATCAGAGAAACTTTTTAATTTTGTTTTCTTTTGTTTTGCTTTGCTTTGCTTTGCTTTGCTTTAGACAAGGTCTCATTCTCCTTCCTTGAAACTCATTGTGGAAAACAGGCTGGTCTGGAGATCAAGGAGATTTGCCTGCCTTTGTATCCTAAGTATTAGTCTTAAGAGCATGTATTGCCTTTCCCAGCAGAAAAAGCATATCCTTTACTCTCACAGAAATATTAATTCTTTTTAACATAAACATTACATAGACATATGCATATACATACCATGAATTACTGAATACCTCTATACTTGTGAGTTTGTATAAAACTCTGCATTCATGTTCATATATTTTATTTGCTTTGCAGCTAATGTATTTTAATATTATCATGCATTATGTATAAACAAAGATATACTATACAGTATTTATAAATCAAATGAAGTGTTATTTTTATATTAGATTTAATTACAACATTCATTTCAATCAATAATTTAAAGCTTATCAGGATATTTTAAAATCCATAATATATGGATTCTTGAAATTGAAAATATAAGAAAGTAATTCTGGTAATTAATAAAAGAAATAAATAATAATTAATGCTTTCATCTTTTAGTGTATATATCAAATAAAATAATATTTGCTTTGCATTTTAATACTGTAATGACTGCATACAAAAGGGAGTAAGAAGTGACACTATTTTCTTTACCTGAAGTAGACCAAGGGCTTGCCATAATAATATGATGCCTCAACTGTAATGTAATTCCAATATCCCTGTGATAAAATTGGAATTGGAAAGTCAGGAAAATTCTCTGATATCAGGGACCAGTCAGCATGGCATATACAGTACAATAGCAAAACAACTGAGAGTAAAAAAGAGATGCTAGAGGTCATCCTTTGATGTCCATGGTAGTCTGGGCCACTTATAATTCCCCATACAGATGTATTTCATGCAAAAGTAAACAAAATAAAGAACCAGTTGTAAAACCAGAGGAAAATTATCTTAATTCTGATGATGTACACCCACATAAATTCTCAGGATAAAATGTACTGGTAGCCTCTAGAGGCTCACTTTAAGACCAGAGAGAACACTTTATGGTGATCAAGTCCCACATGGCAACATAATACTATCATAGAGGTCAACAGCATGTTGGAGCATGTCTTTGACAATAGTATAAACATTATAGCCCATGGCCTTTACTAAAATCTTATGCAGGTTTTTAGACTCTTCCACGAAAAATGAATAATCTGTAATGTATATTAGTATAGTTACAAAAGTTTTCCAAAGAAAAGAAGTCAGCCAAGCAGGAATGGGCAGAACTGTCACACATCTCATGAATCTGAACAAAAAAACTTAATCTGTAAGTCCAAAAACAGGCCTCAGGTATTGACAGGCAAGGGAGAAGTCCCAGTAAGCAGTCTCTATGTTCATATAGGTTTAATGTCACTGGAAAAAATTTATATGTATTTATATTTTAAATTCATTTTTTAAAAGTACCTGGTTTTCCAATAATAAGTTATCAAGAAGGCTATATATGTATAAGCACAATCTCTGGAAAGTTTTGTAAAGAGAACTTCCAAACTGCTTCTCAATTGAGCCTCGCTCCAACAGAGAACCAAAGATGGCAGAGGAATTGAAAATTACATAAAGACCTTTTTCCCTTCTGGGTTATACATCAGCTATGAATGAAAATTCCTGTAAAGATGTTTTTGAAAATGCTTACTGACTGCTTAGCACATCAGTGATGTAGAAGGCTTAGGAAGTTGGAAGTGCAAAGACAAATGATCTTAAGGAATCTTCCACATCCTTTATAGCCATCCATTGCCTTTGTTTGTATACAACCTAAAATCTTCTGTGACCATTAGACAAATCGTTTATAACATATGAACAGACATCTAATTCCACGAATCAAAGTGTTAATAATGCCAACAGAGAAGGTTTAGAATAAAATGGTCTTTGCATTTGTTTAACTCTACTACCTAGTATACTCACAAATGTATTTGAAAAATTTACTGTTGTATGGATATATTTGTTCTATTACTATAAAAACTTCATGATTTTGCTACCAGACTGAAATAGGGTATTTAGAGAGAACTTAACCTCTCTTCTGGTAACATATTTGACTCCAGAATATATCATCTCTTTTTTCTTTCTTTATTGAAAATAAGTGTTTGCCATACAATATATTCTGATCAAGATTTCTCCTCCCTTATTTTCTCCCAGATTTTTCCTACCTCCACAATAGTTTAACACAATGCCTTGTCTCTCTCAACTTAGAAAAGATACCAAATATACAAACTATAGTAAATTAAAGGTAGCAAAAAATAAAACCAAAGAAAATGTGCAAATAAATGTGGAAAATACATTTAGATACATACATTCACCCACACATTAAAAATTTTAAAAAACATAAAATCTAAAACTATAATATACAAGCAAAATTAAATTAAGGTAAAAAAAATCTAAATAAAACATTATGACACAACACACCTCCAAAAATACTGTTGTGTTTGTTTTGTGTTGGTCATCTACTATTGGGTATGAGACCTATCCTAACGTGTCATTTATCTACTCAGTGGAATTTCATTGGATAAACGGATTTTTCCTTTGTGAGTGGTTGTGAATGGCCCATAGTCTCTTAGTTCGTCATGGTGGTTCATTTTTAGGTCCACTCTAAATGTTCAGATCCTATCTGACATAGACCTATGCAGCCCCTTTACCTGCTGCCATAATCTTGGTGAATTCCTATTCCTGTCAGTTCGGTTGTGTCTGTAAGGCACTATTTCTTCAACATCTATCATTTTTACTAGTCCTTAAATTTTTTTATGCCTCCTACTCAGAAGAAAAATAGTATTAGTTTTTCCTCTATGTCTCTGAACTATCTAATTTCAGATTCTTTGTCAGCCATAAATGTCAGGCATGGCTTCAGTCTCATGGAGTGGGCCTTAAATCCAATCAAAATGTGGTTAGGAACCCCTACAACATTTGTGCCACTTTTGCACAAGTATATCATACAATCAGATCAGCATTAAAAATCAAATGTTTTGTAGCTGTATTAGTGTTTTTCCTTCTCCACTGGAAGCATGCAAAGTATCTTTTAATACTATGAACACTCATCATTAGTGATCAAAGCTATATTAGTTTCCACCATGACTTCTCCATGCTCAGAGAGGTGTATGTGTGTATGTGCTCATGTGTGCTGCTTTCTTCAGCTATAGGGCCTTAGTATCCATTTGTAAAGAGCAAACAGTTACTTTGGTAATAGCCTGTATTGTTTGGAGCTTTCTATGATAATGCTTTGGGCAAAAAGTCAATTAGATATAGTACAATCCTAGCATTGTAAATTTTAATTGGTGGTGAAAGAAGTCTAGTTGGGGCTTTGTTATCTCTATTATTTAGTGACTCCAATTTAGATTTAATTTATATTTTTATAAATTTTAAGTATTTTCTACTGCAGTAGGTTCCCACATAATCTCTAAAGTGGCCTTTAGTGTCAGCTGCCCTGGATTCCTTTCAGTATATCATCCCTTACCTTCAACTTCCTTATGGTTCTTTAATTGGTCATTCTGTTTTAGACTCCTCTTCTCCCCATCTCTCTATAATTACCTATTCTAATTCTCCTTCACAGAGAGATCTATCACTATTAGTTCTACGCTCTATACTCAGCCCCTGTGATCATATGGATTGTAGCCTGCTTATTAAAGACATAAAAGCTAATGTCTCCTCATAAAAAAAGGTTACACAATATTTGTCTTCAGGGGTCTGGTTTACCTCTTCAGGGTATTTTTCCATATTCGTCTATTTATCTGTGAATTTTTGACAGTTGAATAATATTCCACTGTGTAAATAAAGCACATTTTTATTATCTATTCATCTGTTGATGATCATCTAAGCTGTTTCAAATTTCTGGTTATTATATATAGATCAGAAATGAACATGGATAAGCCAGTGTCTTTGTAATAGGATGTAAGGACCTTTGTGTAGAATATTATGATATAATCCTTAAAATAAGACTCTTCTTTCACCCCAGTATTACATAGAATATTATATGTAATTCATGAGATGTCTAAAATCAGGATAATGGTAAAAAATAATTTTTTTTCAAAACATTAAGTGAAAAAATAGTCTATCAAATGCATGTGCAGTGTATGTTCTGTTAATAAATGAGAGAAATAAGCATAAAACATGAACAAATCAAAGCAATCCTACTCTATAAAGAAGCTTATCCTATGCTATGTAAAGAAGATGTTACTGATAGGCATTTAGATTCACAAATGGCAGGCCCCACTATTGTTAGTTTCCATTCCTCATTACTATTCTAAATGAAAGTACCTAGCATAGTTTTTTGTTATTGATGTTGTTGTTATTGTTTCAATAATCCTTTTTTTTCTCTTCAACTTCTCCACCTTACTTACTTTGTTCTTTATCAGGCTGACATTTGTAATAGAATCTAAGTCTTCTGTGCAGTTTGCTTTAAGAGTAATGAACACTTGAAGCAAATTGGGTTGTAGTGGATTTCATCAAGGGATTTGAGTTTAGAATCATGAGAATGTCTTGGTATGAGAAACTGCTTAGGTATTAGAAATGCTTGTGGTCAAAGCAAACTGAGTATATAAACATGATGTGATAGCCTCAGAAGTAGAGTCCACATTTATGTTCATTATTATAAACTTTCTTTATGAAACATCACACTGAATCTATGTTTAGTGACATTTTTGGCATTTTTAAAAATATAAAGCAGGTTATTAAACAATAAATGTAAATAAAAGTAAGAAATTGATCATGAAAAGGACTATGCAGTTAATAGAAATAGTGATCAACTCGTACCTATGCTTGGGTGGCTGAGGAAACATCATCATAGGAGCAGGGGAGGGGGGATGGGATTGGAGGTTGTGGGGGTAGGAACTGGGAAAGGGACAACATTTGAAATGTAAACAAAAAAAATATCCAATAAAACATATTTTTTCCAGAATAATAATTTTACACATAAAGGAACGGGCTTTTATTTTATAATCCATGAATGTAATACATCTTGGAGGTAAAAAGAAAATGTAACAGGAGTTTTCAAAAATGGCTTCAAGTCACTTCATTATTCAATCTTTTGTTGATTGATTAAATAGTTCTCAAAGATATCTACTCTCATAATGAGCCATAAGTAATTGATTACAAATGCATACACTATCGCATCTGATTTCAAAAGATGCTCTCTAGTAATTATTTTGGATTTCTGTTATAGGCATGTCATTGATATTCTAAAGAAGTATTCAGTCTTATTTATAAATTCATCCCATGTTAATGTATTCATCAAAGGTCTCTGATGTTCTAAACAGCTCACTGTATACTAGAATGGTATACAAATTGATTAATCATAGTTTTTGTTTCAATCTTAATGCTTATTTAAAGTTTGATTACCTAATGTTTTGATCTCTTTATAGAAAATAGAAGACAGAATGTCTTCCAGTAGTAAAAGGAAAAATTCCCAATAAGAAATACGAAACTTTTATACTGTTTTAATTTTCTTGTGACACTAGAATGTCCTTATATTTCAACAATTTTTTTTTTACTTTTCCTAGGGGTTAATCACTATCCTTTAATTATGAAAAATCAAAAAATCAAAACAATTGCTGTTAATAATGTTTTTTATTTCATTTTTAAGGATGGATTACATAGCTGACAAGATATGTCTGGGCTTATTAGTTATTTTTCCACTTCCAGGAATGAGACACCATGACAGTGTAGCTTATAAAAGAATGTATGAACATTATGCAGGGAGCATGGCAACACACAGTAAGGAGTCAAGCATGGTGCTGGAGCACTACCTGAGAACTTTCATCTGATCCACAAGCACAGAAGCCCGAGCATAGAAAACACACACACACACACACACACACACACACACACACACACACGAGAAAGTGAAAGAGAAAAAAGAGAAATAATTGGGAGTGTCAAACTGCAAGCCCATTAACATACCTACTCTGACAAAGCCATAATTTCAGATCTCTCATGTTTTGGTATAAATAACAATGTCTGCCATAGGCTCTTAGAACTAGGCCAATCCGGAGACAAGGCATTGCTGAAGAGACTATGAACTTGTTAGATGCAGTGTGTCACTGGGGGGTATGCTTTGAGATTTTAAGTACTCAAATCATGTCCAGTGTAACACTCTCTTCCTGCTGCTTGACAATCTGGATATCACACTGGCAACTACCTCTTCAGTGCTATGTGTGTCTGTGTGCCAACATGTTTAACAATGAACTAAAGCTCTGAAACTATAAGCAAGCTTCAATTAAATTAAATGTCATTCTTTATAATATAGCCATGATCATGGTGCCTTGTCACACAATAGAAATCCTAAAATGCTTCCCAAATAGTTTGTTCATCTTGAGACTAAGCATTCTAATATATGAACCTATAGAGTACATTTTTATTATAACTCCTCAGAATTCAAATTATATTTCACTTTTTTAAATGTTATGATTTTGTGTGCTATCATCTCTTTTCAAAGAAAGCAGTGCAACAAATATATAATCATTGTAATAAATAAAATATTGTTTTTCAAGTCTGATTTACAAAGCCAATATACTCTCCACTCTTTTAGCCTAGCTGACATGTACTTGGTTGATACAAAATTTTCAATGTTATTTCTTTTTACTGTATAAACAGACACATGTTTTTCCAACTACAGAGAAGCTTAAGTATAAAGATTTTATTTCTGAGATCCTTACACTTTCTGAAACTGAAAGCATATGGGAAACAGTTAGAAGGTCAATATTCATCTTGGTGGTAATACCTGCTAAAGATTAAGGAGCCAGCCAGAGTAGCTAAGAAAAAATATTCAGATTCTGATACCAGCCTAGTCTGGTCTGGTACATTAGCAAAGAGAGAGAGGAGAGAGAAAGAGACAGAGAGAGACAGGGAAAAGGAGAGAGAGAGAGAGAGAGAGAGAGAGAGAGAGAGAGAGAGAGAGAGAGAGAGAGAGAATGTCCCAGACTCAAATTGGCAGTTGTACTGTAAGTTTCCTGAGAAAGTTTACACTGTGCAAAACCAAATGCTTCTAATTTTCCAATACCAAATACTGGCTGAAGTCACTGACAAAAACGTGGGTTCAACTTAAACATAGAATTATGGAAAAATCAGAGACTCTAGAAGTGGAAACTGTTGCTTGACATTTCTATTTGCAGCAAGTTTTCTGATTAAGAAAATATCTTTCTAAATATCATGTGTAGGATATCCTTAACCTCAATATTAGAAGTGTTCTTTGGAAATTTTTACCTTCTTGAGTTATTTATTCTGGTTTCAAATATATTTCCAGTGTCTCTTCTGTCAGCATATTTTTCTGATTTCATGGCATGATGGATTGTGTTTCTCTTGTGAGTATATGTTTCCTTTGAAGAGACTTTATTGCTTATATATGATGTTTAAATTGTAAAACGTGGTCAAACTGCTAAAATTCATATAAATAAAGAGTATGAGTCTTACACTTCTATGACAGCTAACCTAGCAAGGTTTAGTAAACTAACAATAACAGCAGAAATCAAAGAAATGTTTGAGAAAAGAAAGCCAAAACTAAAATCATTTGTCTGGAAAGTATAGCGATGTTAAGGACTAGATCCTTATGGTCTTTTTTTTTTTTTTTTTTTTTTTTTTAATAGAATCTCCAAAGCATTTTCATGTATGAGTGTTTATTTCATATTGCTGGATAGAAATCATTCTCTAAATAATTTATTCTGTTTGGAATGATTGTGTCCAAAATAAAAGTATCTTACAAAATGACCAATCTAGTTTTCTTAGTCAAGACATATATTCTGTTGACTTTAATTTTCGCTTTATGTAGGGAAATAATCCAAATAAATATTTTATTTGACAATATGATGTGTTATGAGAACAATTTTGTAAACAAATAACCTAAAATATTTTTAGAACTAAATATGTTTCTATAGGACAAGTATCTGAACACATCATAAACAATATAATCATTCACATAAAACAACACAGTTCTGCATTATTTCACATGAATGGATCAAAAATTAATCTTTCTGAGTAGGAGTTTTTGTATTACAAAACTAGTTATTATATCCACATTAAATATTTTAATCTACTTAATGTGGATATAAAATACATACCCTTCAAATGTTATAATTGTTTTACTAATTAATGTTAAAGAAATCATTATTGATTTAAGAATAAATACTTATTCAAGTTGTATTATATCAAATTTGTGTGAAAAGATTCAAAATCTTTATACCCACTGGATACATAATCCAAAATAAATGACTCCAACTGTTCATTAGCCAAATTTAAATTAAAGAAAATAATTTATCTAAATGTATGTGTGTTTCTTTATTCTCAAAAGGTTCTTTGAACTGAACTTACATCTATTGATACATTCACTTACTTATTGACAAATTTCCAAATATTATAAATATATATATGCACAAATATATGAGATCCATTTTTAATATTTTCATTTTTTATAAATAGCCACTATAATGAAATCCTACTGTTTTTATATAAACATTTATTCTAACATTTCATTTCTGATTTGATATCAAATAATATATCTTCTGAACTTTTAAAACATATTATCTTCAATAGAAAATGAGAATCACCTCTCCGCTAAAGAATTTTTTTATTAGATGTTTTATTCACTTACATTTGAAATGCTATTCCCCTTCCCAATTTCCCCTCCACAAACCCGCTATCCCATCTACCCTACATACTACTTCTATGAGGGTGACCCCCACCCACCAATCTGCCTCACTATCCTAACATTCCCCTACACTGGGGAATTGAGACTTTACAGGACTAAAGTTCTCCCCTCCCATTGATGCCAGATAAGGACATCGTCTGCTAGATATGCAGCTGGAGCTATGGGACCCTCAGTGTGTACATTTTGGTTGATAGTTTAGGACATGGAAGCTCTGGGGACTGGGGTTCTGGTTGGTTGATACTGTTGTACTTCCTATGGGGCTGCAAATCCCTCCAGCTTCTTCAGTTCTTCCCTGAACTCCTCCATTGTTGTGCTGCCCTTGCTCAGTCTCATGGTTGACTGATAGCATCCACATCTGGTCAGGCTCTGGAAGAGCCTCTCAGGAGACAGCTAAATCAGGCACCTGTCAACAAGCACATTTTTGGCATCAGCAATAGCGTCTGGGTTTGGTATCTACATATGGGATGGATCTCCAGGTGGGGCTGTCTCTGGATAGCCCTTCCTTCAGTCTCTGCTTCACTCTCTGTTCCTGTATTTCTTTTAGACAGGAGCAATTCTAGGTTAAAATTTTGGAGATGGGAGGGTGGCCTCATTTCTCAATTGGGGCTATGCCTAACTTCTGGATATGTTCTCTAGAGGTTCTCCCCTTCCCTTTGTAGAATGCATATTTTCTAGTTCCATCCGTTTGCCTTTGAATTTCATGAAGTCATTGTTTTTAATAGCTGAGTAGTATCCAGTTGTGTAAATGTAAAACATTTTCTGTATCCTTTCCTCTGTTGACGGACATCTGGGTTGTTTCTAGCTTCGGGCTATTATAAATAAGGCTGCAATAAACATAGTTGGAACATTTGTTGTTGTTATATGTTGGAGCATCTTGGAGTTGGTATAGAGTGAGAAAGAGCCTCAAACACATCAGCACAGGGGAAATTTTCCTAAACGGAACACCAATGGTTCAGGCTCAAAGATCCACTATAGACAAATGGGATCTCATAAAGTTGAAAAACTTCTGTAAGACAAAGAACACTGTCAACAGGATAAAATGGAAACAGAAAAATTGGGAAAAGATCTTTACCAACTCTACATCTAGTAGAGGGTTAATATCCAATATATACAAAGAACTCAAGGAGTTAGACTCCAGAGAATAAAATAACCCTATTAAAAATGGGGTTCAGAGCTAAACAAAGAATTCTCAACTAAGGAATCTCAAATGGCTAAGAGGCACCTAAAGAAAGGTTCAACATCCTTAGTCATCAGGGAAATGCAAATTAAAAGAACCCTGAGATTTCTCTTCACACCATTCAAAATGGCTAAGATAAAAAAAAAAAAAAAAAAAAAAAAAACCTTAGCTGACAGTAGATGCTGGCAAGGATATGAATAACCAGGAACACTCCTCCATTGCTGGTGAGATTGTAAGCTGGTACTCCACTCTGGAAATCAGTCTGACAGCTCCTCATAAAACTGGAAATAATACTATCTGGGTACCAAGCTATAGTGTATAGTTTTCAAATATCTGCTTTCAATAGACCATCATGGTTTGAAACTAAGATTCTACTTAGTATATGTATGTTTAAAATATTTTCTAGGGTTAGAGAAAGCATCTCCTGAAATATTATCCCTCAATCTATTCTTGGAGTTCTTACTAACATGAACCTATACAAGTTTAAATTCACTTTTAGCAATTATTTAGAAATTGTTAGGTAGGACTACATGGATGGACAGCTCTTGAAACTAGTGTGTCTAACTGTATAGGCACTGACCAGAGCTTAGCAGTGAGTGCTAACTCCCAGCATTAATGTTTTCCATCACAGTATTAATGTTATCTCTAAGAAAAAGCATGACTTACTTAGCATTTATGAGCTTCATAGCCAAAGGGATAAACAGGCAGGATGAAAATGTATAAGAGAAATAAAGCTGGCTTAATTTTAAATTGGGAAAAGCATTATAATAAGCAAATTGTAACTCTAACAAGAAGAGTCATGTATGTGAATGCCAGCATTCTACATCTAAGTATTATTGACTCTAAATATGGATTTATTTTCCTTTATTAGTAATCTAAACACTTGCAAAAACAAAATAGAACTATGTAACATGAAAAATACAACCATTTTGCCTATAGTAATATGACAAAACTATTCCTGAGCATTTGCTACTTGAAATGTCAGAGTTTTCTCACATCAGAGAAAACATGGCTTTTCCCCCTGTAGAACCTATCATCATATTGTAGCTTTTCAGGACTTTACATTAAGATAATTTTTGATATAATATATTCCAAAGCTTCATTGGTATATTCTATATAATAACCTTTCATCAGCAGATGATTATATGTATAATAAGTGTTAATATGAATTAATTTTTGTGCAAAGAAAGTTTTCTTACAAAGAGCAAATTCATACAATTCTATATATGTAATTACATATTAACTTTAAGTAATTATTTATAGGAACATCTGACAATATTAAAAAAACAAACTCTTGTTCCACAAGTAAGTGATTTTTAGTCATGGTGCTGAATAAGAGTAGAAAAACAAACTATGCCGTTATTGCAGTTTTCAGATTATCCATAGTTAGATGTCATTGGGTTAGGGGGTTACATTTACCTGTTATAAAGTCTCTGGGATATGAATTAGAATGTAAGTCTGATAACCATTTAACTTATCAATAAAAATGTGAATGACACATTGTTTTAGATTTAAAAATCTGAGTTTTCATGGTAATTTCATGAGAGCCAAAAAGATTCTGAATTTTATAAGCTACTTTCAGATAGAGTGCCAAAATTTAACAAAAATGTACAATATATTGAATCAGTTGAGTAATAATAGGGAAACCATTTTTGATGGATAAATTATTACTTTTAGGGAAATTGAAGTATTTGAAATTGAAGTAATAGCATCCTATTATTTTTAAATGAAATGAGAATATCACTTAATTTCCTAAATATTTTTGACTTGAGACAATGAGAATTTAATTAAATAATAATGGTGGAACAAAACATCCATAAAAAGTTAATCTGTTCACAATTCATGAGTTGAACAATAGCTTAAAATGTTCTACATATGAGTGAAGCAAAATGCATAGTTTTTTTTCTTGGTCTCCCTTATTTTACTTAACATATTAGTTTCTGTTCATTACTTTCTAAACATCTAGTGGGATATGGAGACTTTACTTTGCAATCTAATTACAGCAAGAAATTTAAAAAGATAGTCCAATTGTGTAAAAAATTTTACACAGATTCTGATCTAGAGACAATATGTTTCAGATTTACCATCTATTAAAAACATTCTTCCATTGACATGCAGAAGGTTGTATGTGGACTTATAAATGACAAGGAAGCATTATATTTTAGACACTTGTTCATATGCTTTGGATACCTATTGATTTCTTTTCTGTGCTTGGGGTCAAGTAAAAGAACTGGTGGACTTGAGGTGGATGAAAAATGAGAAACACTCATAGATGTGCTTGTATAAATGAGAGAAATCCCATGAGGCCTTACTGTACAAAAATAACTACAGGTAACTAAGACATGCTTAGAGTGGGAAAATATTCTTTCCCAGGAAAGTGCATACCAATTGGTTATCTCAAACCAAATATTCAGCCCCCAAAATATACATACAGACAACATTATATACAATGAGGGGATTATATTTATGTGTTTGTAAACACACACACACACACACACACACACACACACACACACCAACAATTGACACAAAAAGAGGCCTCAAATTTAAAATAGAGCAAGCCAGGGTACATGAGAAGGTGTGGATGGAGAGAAGGGTAGGAGGAAATTATGTGACTACATCCTAATTTCAAAAAATTAATTTTTGAAAAGAGAAATACATAAATAAGTTGTAGAGTACTTCATGAACTCCTTGATGTCTCTTCATGCCTCTAGTTTTTAACACTTGACAACCACTCTCTGAATCTACAACATCACAAACCAAACTTTTTCTTGCATAAATATGTTCCTTGTTTGCCTGTTGTTAACTTGGCAGAACATGCTTCTCTGCTTTAAACAACATTACATAGAAATCTCATTTCTATACACTTTTTAATCACAGTTCTGCATGTAAGGGACCAAGTCCACATGTAATAAATAGCTGAAATATAATTTTCATGACTCAACAGAGGCAATTGTAACTGCAGCCAGTAGTAGGAAGAAGACACAGTCTTAGAGGATCCCATAACTCTATAATTGCAGATCTAATGCCCAGACTAAGATCTGCAACATTTGCACAGACTCTTAAAAACTGCTATAGATACTTTCATGTAAAATTCATTTTAAGGATTCAACTTTAAATAAACTGATAGTTCAGAAGCAATCTGTTTAAGAATATGTTTCATGCCACCCTAACCAAAGTTCCCAATCAATTTGTCTAAAAATCAGATAAGATTTGTCCTCTGTTTTAGACTGCTTTGTTCAAATAGTGAATTCAATATTTTTATTTTCCTGATTGAATCTAGAAAAATCATGTTGAAGGCCAGCTTCCACATCCAGGGTAAACTGAGGCAGGGTGTATAGTTGGCAATGGATAACTCAGCAGGCTTTTCACCTAGGGAATAAAATAATTCTCTGAAGCTAGGAAAAAGGATGAAGAAAAACATGCATGTGCATGTACATGAAAACACAATCAAATACACACACATACACACATTTGGTGGATGAAGAAAGTTTCTATGAGCTCCACTCATTTTATATATATACATACATACATGTACACACCTTTGGTGGATGGAGCAGAGCTCTAATTGACTTTACACACACACACACACACACACACATCTGTTTAGTGGGTAAAGCAAAGCTACAACAAACTTATTTTTACTCAGCATTTTTATACCACGTAAGATAAAATTTTATACCTGAGAAAAAAGATTACCTCATAGTCTCAAGTTACATATGCTCCTAAAACAATTGCCACAAGAACATATTCTTCATAAATAAATTAGAATCATTACAAAAAGGAAATTGCATCAGGATTATTGTTTATGTATTCTTCTTTTGAAACTCATACCTGGCTAAACATTTCCCACCAATCTTTCTCTCTTCAAGTTCATCATAATCTCAAAGCAATACTTTTTGTTATTTTTTAATAAAATTTAAGCAAGGTAGTCTATAAAGCAAGATTTTTTCCACACTTAACTGATAACAATTTATATTAACAGAGATATTATAGATCACTCTCTATCTTACAACTTACTTTTGAAATCTTGTTTAGCTAAAATGACTAATCTATTTTCTTTTTTTATATTCATAATAGAATGTTTACTCTTTACTCATAGCCCCGTCTTTTAATGCTGCACACTGAAATCTGTGAAGATATCCCAAGATCACAAAATCCAGAAACTAGATCTAGAATGAATGTTTTCTTTGATTATTAACTTGTCCCAATCCTTTTTTTTTATAGCCATTACAATCACCTGCTTGTAGATCACAGACGTCCTCCTCTAACCTATGCAGCCCTCACTATTCTACAAGGGAGCAGACACATTCTACTCTTAATTCTAATTTTATTTTATTTTTCTGGAAAAACAATTTAAACCATCTCCTAAATCTTTCTATCAAATATCCTAATTTCTTAAAACTAGTAAAATCAAATAAAAATGTTGCAAAATCTTTAATTCATGTAAATAATATTATTATATGAAAATCTGTCTTCATATTGATCTGCAGGGAAATTGCTCAATAAAGTAGGCTGTTTCCCAAGAAGCAATCACACCAGACTTTGGGCAGTCTTTGCATGCCCAATCACACCATGCTAGATGCAGGAAGAATTCAGCATTGACAAACATGAGAAGGATGTTCAGCAACAAAAAGCAATTGAGAGACAAACTCCCCAGAACTGTGCCTTGGGGCTACATCCATCACAGCTGTGTAAAATGGTGGAATATCACCAAGAAGTTCTCTTGCTCATTGCAGCTCCTCCTGCACAGTATCTGCCAAATTCAAAGGCAGATTCAATGTGAAGACAAATACATTTCTGTTTATCTTTTGCTTTCCTCGTGCAAAAGTAAAAGACAATAATCAGCTTAATTATTGAAGGACTGTGACAATAGGCAAAGAAATTAAACCAGTCCCTGTCTATGATAGTTCAACTATTTTAAGTATCTTAAGAAAAATACAATTATAGGAGTTTTCTTTATTTTTAGAGTGTTATCATTTACAAGATAGGGTTTTGTTTTAGATCTTTATACTAGAAAATAATTTTATACTATCATGTCTTAAAGAATATAGAAAATTTCTCAAATTTATTTCTGCCCATGATGTTTTCACAAAGTTTCTAGTGTTATATAAGATTGGCATTATTTTGTAATCTCAGAATGAGTTAAGTAGGAAGGGGAATAAATATATGCACTTAGTAAAACATCTTGAGAGAAAAGTCAAGAGTGTGTTCAGAATCTTCTTTTGTCATGTTATTCTAAACATCAGAATGAGTAGTTTAAACAACTAACTGAAATAAGTATTCTTTATAACTTCATTATACCTATACATTCATCCTATACATTTCTAGAATCCAAACAATAATAATTTTAGAACAAATTATAAAATACTCTATATTATTATTGTTACTTCTTATTAACGATATAGCTGTTTGAATAGGTACAGCCTCCAAAGAACCATGTGTTTGAATGTTTGGCCCATCGAGAGTGGCACTATTAGAAGGTGTCAACTTGTTGGAGTAGATTTGGCTTTGTTGGAGTACATATGTCACTGTGGATGAAGGCTTTGAGGTCTCATATATGTGTTCAAGCTATGGCAGTATTGAGACAGAACCCCTCTGCAGCTTGTTGATCAAGATGTACAACATTCAGCTCCTCTTCCAGTACCAAGTCTGCTTGCATGATACCATGCTTCCCACCATGATTGTAATGCACTGAACTTCTGATTATTTAAGACAATCTGAATTAATTGTTTGGTTTTATAAAAGTTGCCTTGCTCACGGTTTCTTTTTGCATCAATAAAACCCTAAAGAAAATAGAAGTGAGGCCATAAATATATTTTTAACAATTTTAAGCAAAGAGAAATAAGAAGTTCTTTTAAGGGATACATATGCTTATAGATATTTGAAGAACACATAATGTGTTTGTAAATTCCAACTTCAAATTGTGTACCACAGATTTGTACAGCTTGTACCAGTTAAAAATTAAAACTGAAACAATAAAATTTTATTAACAAAACCAACATACAACTTCTAAGTTTGCTCAAGATAAAGTTTATTTTGGTAGTATCCTTCTATGTAAAGCCTGTATTGAATGGCATAGCAAGTTTTTTACACTAATAATTTTAGTAGTAGTAAGAATAAATAGTGGTATAATA
Source organism: Arvicanthis niloticus (assembly GCF_011762505.2). Lineage (NCBI taxonomy): Eukaryota > Metazoa > Chordata > Mammalia > Rodentia > Muridae > Arvicanthis > Arvicanthis niloticus. The sequence goes on from NC_047659.1 coordinate 72,764,600, forward strand.
ATATTTAATATATTAAATATCTATTTATGTGTAATTAATTGCCACCCAAATATGCTTTTGTACAGTTTATATTTTCAATTCAAGTTTTCTAAGGAGACTGACATACTGACTCCTAATGAGAGAACATGTACATATGGAAAGACACCAGGGAGTCCTGAAAGATGCAATGTTATAAAAGCTTCCTGCTATCTTTTCTGATTCTAGTAATTATGTTTTTATTATTATGATTGTCTTTAATTGCATCTTTAACTTTTAATAATCCCAGGGCACTAGTGATGTTAAGTATAAACTAAATTATTTACAACAAAGAACTGCCACAATTAATAAAATACCAGATGAGAATTTTATGAAAAGAATAATACTGTATTAATATTTTGAAAGGTTTTAAAAGAACTGAATAGACAGATCAGTGTGACTTGTGACACCCAGTCTGCATCCATATCATGAGTAGCACATGACCACCATTTTTGTTACCTATGTCTTTCCTTATAATTAACTTTCAAAATTTCAAATTAAACTAATATTTTCTTATTAATGAGTTTGACTGAATGACATGGTTGTTCTATTTCTATTCATTAGTGAATTATTAAGACAGTAAAATGTGAAAATATTTCATTTTCACTCAAAAAAATAAACTAATGGATATCTTCTTTTTCCCTGCCTGTCTATAACAAGTAAATGAGTTGCCTGAGGTGTCTAGTTATCTAGAGCAAATATCTTCTCACAATCCTTTTAATGAATGGCTTACATTTCCATTTCTCTAGTGTTGTCTTGTCTGGAAGACAGTTTTCTCTCTTGCTTTGACTGTGTCTGATATTAGTAAGTATTGTTTCACAGAGGCAGAAGAATTAAAGAAATACAGAAATTAGTATTTCACATAAAAAATTGTCATATTTACATTTGAGTATATATCCTGTGTTGAAATCCTTTGCACAGCTTATTAAAGGATGCATAGCCTGGCATAGATTCTATACTAGTTTAGTGAGTTTTGGCATCCATGATGTGGATGGGTAGTACAGTAACCAAATAAATTCTCTGTCTTGGCTAGACACTCTTGAGTAATTTCCTCAAATACTAACCTGGGTGTAAATGTACATATATTTTTTTTTAGACATGATCAAGATTCCATTGTATTACAATCGAATTTTAATCAAGTAATGTTATCTAGATGTGCTAGATGATGCATATACAATAGTTCGAAGTCCTGAAAAGAGAACAGATGTCTCTCCAATTAAGAGCTCTTCCTGTGCCCTGTCTAAAGAAAATGCAAGGACAGAAATGGAGCAGATATTGAAAGACCAGCCAGTGACAGGCCCAACTAGGAATCTATCCCATGCACACATAACAAAAACTGACATAGTTACTGAAGCCATATTGTTATATTGTACATGCAGACAGGAGCCAGGCATGGCTGTCCTCTGAAAGGCTCTACCTGCCATCGTCCAAGAGAAATTCGGCTACTTTAAGACAACCACTAGATTAAGGTCGGGGACTAAGAGTTGGAGGAATGGAAGGGGATAGCAACCCCAGAGAAGAGCAACCTTGTCAACTAACCCAGATTCCTCAGAGCTCCCAGATTCTAAGCCAAAGAACTACATGGGTTAGTTTGTGGCCCCAGATACATGTATAGCAGGAATGTCTTGTATTGCCTCAGTGGGAGAGAAAATACTTAATCACATGAAAACTTCATGCCCTAGGGAAGAGGGATGCTGGTTGGGGTGACGTGGTTGTGGATGAGCAAATGGGGAAGCACCCCCTCCAGAGGCAAGGGAGTGCAATGGGGTAAGGAACTCGGGGTGTGGGATAACTTTTGGAATGTCAATAAATAAAATAATTTAATAATTTTAAAAAATATTTCAGATGGAGGAGCTCTTCCTGTGAATCTCATCATTTCGGCTTTCAGAGACTGTTAAATTCAAGTGACCTTCTTTAGCTCTTAGATATCCACAGACTAGATATTTGCATACCAGATCACAATCCTTATAAACAGTTATATATGTTATGATGATATACAATAATGTTTACATTAGCTAGATTTTCCTAATAAGATTAGTTCTAAAATTGATCTAACATTTCTTCCTAATTTACAGTAGTACTACTAATAAAATAATACTGATTATTTTAGCAGATGAATATTGAAGTGTTTAAGGCACATTAGAAATTACCAAAATAACCTTCTACTAAATATAATTTTTTTATTGTCCCATTAGTATTATCAAGTAACTGATATCCCACATATCAAACAAAGTTAACTTTTACATTAAAGTATTATATATATGATATATATCATCATCACTAGAATACAGGCAGAATAACAGTTGATAACAGTAAGAAAAGTTAATCATGGCTCTTTTGTGATTTATTTGATTAGATTATATATAATATTATATATGATATATTATATTATAACTTACCCAAAGTGCCCAAAGTCAGAGAAAAAAGTAATTGTCTTAATTAGACTCAGGAGCCATTGAAGATTCAGTCACTTCTTTGTTTATCTTCGTAGTTTCTTATCATTTTTGACATATCTGTGTGTACTTTGCCACAGCAGAATGATGTAACAATGGTTATAGTTAAACTATCAACTACAATAAAATACTAGAAAAATTTTAAGTTTTAAAAATAAATATAAAAATTCATTTTTTGTACTATAGATACTTAATACAAAGTCCAGCTCTTTGGTAAAGCTTGTGTTTTTCTGAAACTGTAAGCAGTCAGTTTTTCATCTTACTTCCTGGGATACTATACATGAACTTCATTCCAGCTTGGGACTGTATCCTATACTTGTAGAATTCATGTGCCTTTCTCTTGATTTAAAAATGGATACATAAAGGCAGGATTGCTTCTTTTCTGAACATGGTATAGCTTTCTGATGCTTGGAATTTTGTAGGCAGTCAAAATAAACAACATAGTATCCAAATTCAGGACTGTGTATTGTTCAATTACATAAGTACATAACCAATGAAAAGGAATCAAAACCTTCACAATATTCATCTTCCATAACTTCCAATCTTATGTTATTTTCAATCCATTTTCTCTTAAAGTTTAAAATGTATTTCTTCTCTCTGTTCTGTAGCTAATACTGACAATTTTAGAAGGGCTACAGGTGCTTATAAACAATGTATTTATACCTCATAGAATGTTCAGTTTCTAACATCAAAAGATATATGTCTAGTAATCAAAGTGTTTTCAAGTTATTTAGCAGGTAATAAATGAAAGAAACCCAATTAAATTTTTCAATAATGAACATTCTGATTAAGAAATTAATTTTTTCAGATTATAGTGACATTCTTCAAAGGAAAATTGCATATTTACATAATTTTTCCTATTACCAGGATTCTAAATGGACCATTGTTATTCTCTGAACTATAATAGTAGGATTATTCTGGTTACTTTGTGACTTCCAAGGCTTCACAAATGCTTTGTTTGACTCTCAATAGATTTTGATGATTGCTCTTGAAATCAAGCCATTATCCTATGAGAAAGTGCTAGTCACTAGGGGAGGTCATATGCTGTTGTTCTGAATAATAGCTTAGTGAGGTCATTTCCATGTCCATGTATCAGTACATGATATTAGAATAAATGAGCTTGATAAACAATTTTCTGCTTTCAAACTATAACTGAGGCCACAGACACTGTGGAACAAAAAAACATCTACATTCTGTTTGATTTCTCAACTACATTAAATGTGAGACTAAAGTGTTAGTGTTGGTTTAAGTAACTATACGTGAATAATAACTTTCAAAAAATAAACAAGAACAACATAAACTTGAAAAGAGAAAAATTCATTTCAGAAATATATTCTGCATCATGATCCACTACACAGCTTTGCATTATCTGTCTAAGAAAAAATTACTTGCATGCTATATGGATGTAGACCTGTTCTATATTATTTTATTGTCATTGTTTTGGATACTTACCAAATTTGATGTGTCCATATCATGAAATAGAAGTCTCAAACTGTAACTTTAAAATGTAGATTTATTTTATTTCATAAAATGATAAAATTCAAAAAAATTATAAATAAAACAGTTTCTGGCTGTTAGAAAAATAGAACTTGTTGCCACAAAGCTTCTCATTTCTTCAGAAAAAAATCTATATAAGCTGTAATCAAAATATTTATTCAAGAGTCTAAAGATAAACTGTGATAAGTCTGTAAACACCCAGAATTTAAACACATGCTTGATCAGATTGGATTTGAACTTTGTAATACGACTTTTCAGTTTGAATAAATGCATTTTATTCTTGAAGTGTTTAAGTGTGAACTTTGGAGAAAACTAATAATTTCTTAGTACATTGCTGATTAAAAATGTTTTCAGTGACAAAGAGACATATGTTTTTAAAAGAAATGGAATCCCTTCTTTTTGTTAACTTCTAGTGGAGGTGGGGCAGTGCAGTTGAATATTCTATTGGAGATATGGGGGAGGAGGATTGGGATGAGGAAATATGGAAGGGTGAACTGGAAAGGGGGCAATGCCTGGACTGTTAAAAATATAAAAGTAATTAAAAAGAGATTACAATCCAACATGACAAAATAAAATATAGTAATATTACTAATATGAAGCAAAACTTTTTGTATTGAATTTGGGAATGACAGCACAACAGGTGATATAGAATTTTAAGAGCAGGCAAAAGAGCCATAGGTACACTCATGGTCATAATAAAGAGTCCATATCAGTAGAAAAGTGATAGCTATAATATACCTCAAAAATGGTATTGCTGAAACTTGAACAATGTTGATACTCAATATATTGAGGAAATGATAGATTGATTTCCATAGTGAATATACAAGTTTACACTCCCACCAGCAAATGGGGAGTGTTCCCCTTTCTCTACATCCTTACTAGCATGTGCTGTCACTTGAGTTTTTATCTTGTCTTCTGACAGGTATAAGATGGGATGTCAAAGTAGTTTTGACTTGCATTTCCCTGATAACTACAGATGTTGAACATTTTTGTGTTTCTCAGCCAACTGAGTTTTTTCTACTAAGAAGTATATGTTAATATCTACACCATGTTTTTAATTGAATTATGTGGGTTTTTAATATCTAGTTTCTTGACTTCTTTATATATTTTAGATATTAGTCCTCTATCAGAAGTCTACATGATAAATTTTTTTTTCTGTAGCTTTCTGTCTTGTCTAGTTAACAGTGACTTTTGCTTTATAGAAGCATTTCAGTTGTATTAGGTCCCATTTATTAATTATATATTAGTGCCTCCACTATTGCTGTTCTGTTCAGAAATCTGTTTTCTTTATCAATTAGTTCAAGGCTATTTCCCACTTTCAGTGCATCTGTTAGAGGTCTTTGGTCCACTTGAACTTGAATTTTGTTCAAGGTGGTATGGAAATATTTGTATTCTTCTTCATGCATACATCCAGTTTGACGTGTACCATTTATTAAAGATGACTTCTTTTATTTCCAGTATATATTTTTGGTTTCTTTAATAAAAATCAAATGTATGTATTCAAATTTGATTGCATTCTATCAACATGTCATTTTTGTGCTAATGCCAAGGGTTTTTCCTTTGGTTACTTTTTAGTTTTTGATTTTGTTTTTTGTCTTTGGTTTGTTTGTTTTACTGTAGCTCTGTAGTACAGCTTAAAATCAGAGATAGGGATAACTCCAGCGGTTTTATTGTTGTTGCTGTTGTTGAGGATTTACTTAGCTACCCTGGGTGTTTGTTTGTTTTTCCCTATGAAATTCAGAATTGTCTCTTCAAGATCTATAAAGAATAGTGTTGGCACTTAGATGAGAAAGAAATTGAATATATAAATTGCTGTTGGTAAGACGGTCATTTGTACTGTTAATGCTACTGAACCACTGATGCATGATTATGGGAAATATATCCAGCTTCTGATATCATCTTCAATTTTTTTTTCTTCGAAGACTTGAAGATTTTATCAAAAAAAAAATTTCACTTGTCTGGTTATAATTACTCCAACATACTTTATATTATTTAAGGCTACTATAAAAGGTGTTGTTTTCCCAATTGCTTTCTCAGTTCATTTGTCATTTACATATAGAAAGGCTACTGATTTTTGGACTTACTTTTGTTTCCCATTTTGTCAAGTAGAGGTTTGTAAATTATGTCCTTATTATCCTCTACATATCCTAGGTTTCTGTTATTAAACCCTCATTATGGTTTCTGATCATGATCTGTATATTGTCTCAGTCTTTTAGATAACTTGTGTATGTTTGTCTATCTCATTGATTTTCTCAAAGACAAGTTTTTTGTTCCATTGATACTTTATATTGTTTTCTTGTTTCTATTTTATTGATCTCAGCCCTTAGTTTGATTGTATTTCTTATCTCTCCCTCTTGGCTATGTCAACTTTATTTTGTCCTAGAGATTTCAGGTGTGTTGCTAAGGTGCTACTTTGAAATCTCTCCATCTGCCCCTTTTAGCACTACATGCTTTTTTTCTTAGCACCACTTTCATTGTGTTCCATAAGTTTAGGTATGCTATGTATTCATTTTCATTGAATTCTAGAAAGTTGGTAATTTCTTTTTCATTTTCATTATGATATTTTTATTCAGTAGATGATTTTTCATTTTCCATGAGTGTTCAAGCTTCCTGTTGTTTTTGTTGTTGCTGATATACAGCTTTAATCAATAGTGGTCTGATGCATGGAGTTATTTCTATTTTCTTATATCTGTTGACACTTGCTTTATGTCAAAATATGTGTCAATTTTTGGAGAAAGTTCAAATAAGATGCTGATAATAAGGAATATTGTTTTGTGTTTGGTGAAATGTTCTGTAAATATCTGTTATGTCCATTTGGTTTATAGTGTCTGTTTCTGTTAGATCCAGTATTTCTCTGTTTAGTTTTTGTCTGGATGACTGGTCATTAATAAGAGTGGGATATTGAAGTCTCCCACTATTACTTTGTGAAGTTTGATGTGCTATTTAAGCTTTAACAATATTTCTTGTATAATCATTGCTGCCCTTGCATTTGGGGCATAAATGTTAAGAATTGAGAGATCATCTTGATCGATGTTTCCTTGATGAGTATGAGGTATACTTCTCCATCTCCTAAATTAATTTTGGTTTGAAATCTATTTTGTTAGATGTTAGGATAGCTACAACAGTTTGCTTCTTTAGTCCATTTGCTTGGATAATCTTTTTTTCCAACTATTTTCTGAGGTAATGTTTATCCTTAATGTTGGGGTGTGTTTCTTATATTCAGCAGAAGGAATACACATTCTGCTAGCAGGTGTCCTTTTATTGGTGGATTGAAAACATTGATATTGAAACATATTAATGATGAATAAATGTTAGTTCCTGTATTTTGTTGTTTATTTGGGTGACAGTGGTGTGTGTGTGTGTGTTTCTTTTTATTAGTTTGGTTTGTGTGAGATTATTTATACCCTGTGTTATCTTGGGTGTAGTTAATCTCCTTAAAACAGAGTTTTCCTACTAGTACCTCATGTGGAATTTTGTCAACAGAGAAATATTATTTAAATTTGATTTTATTATGAAATATCTTATCTTCCAACTATGGTTATTAAGAACTTTGCTAAGTATATTAGTCTGGGCTGGCATCTGTGGTTTCTTAGATACCACAGAGACAACAGATCTGTACAGATCTTTCTGGCTTTTAGAGCCTCCATTGAGAAGATAGATGCATCTGGAAAGTTTTCCATAAATACTTAATGGTTGAATAATAATTTAGAAATTATCTAGAAATATCTAGTAATCTAGGATAAGAAGTGGGATTAATAATGACTTTTGCATGAAAGTGGTTGCATACATGTCAAAAAACTGAAACTGCCAACATTCAGGCAAAAATGAAGAAGACTGAGCAATATTACATAGTCCTGGTTGAGAGTTCACAAATTAGATATTGACATGTGGACCTAAGGAAGCATCAACCTGAGATTGGCCACCTTTCTAGAAGCATTTCTAGAGTAGAATAAGCAGTGGCATAAAGTGTCATAATTATAAAAAGAAGTATCACTACACCAAGCATAAGTAGATTTTTGTCTGCTTTAGACTGAATACATATGTTAGTGTAAAATTTCAGTGGGTAGGCAACCATAGATAACAGTCTCTATGTCAACCTCCATGTAAGCCATGGATCTAAGCATCAGAATCTTTCCTCATCTTGCTATTTGCTCTGAATTAATGAAAGTGTTGACATGAAAACATCATAATTATTCTCAACATTAGTGTAGCATACAGAAGTCAGTGTTACAGGTTTAATTAAAAACATCCTTGCTCTCCACAGACTGATTTGTATTACACATTTCTATAAGCTATTCAACAAAATACAGGGTCTATCAGTGAACGACTAGTATATATTTGTACAATAATATCAGAATGCCTAATATATTCACACTTCTGAAACAATATAAGTATTGTTATGTTTATAGTACTTTGACTTTCTTATATTTTTAAAATATAATAATATTGCAATCATTTTACGAATAGTGAGATGCACCTGTTATACAAAGCATTAAAAAAAATCATACTATTTTTTTCTTCATTCTGCCTTTTTACACCTGGCTTTTTGAGACACATCATTTCAGATTGTGATAGAATAGCAGTATGTTAATACTCTTTCCCCTCTTTTAACATTTTTCTGATAGAAAGGACTCATTATCTTTTTTATTTTCTCGTACATATTTAAAAGCTAAGAAATTTAATCATGGAGATACTTTGTTTTCCATTTTGTGTCTTATTGTATATCAATGCAAGGAGGTGAAACACTCTCTTCTCTTGGAAATCACACACACACATAGTCTCTCTCTCTCTCTCTCTCTCTCTCACACACATATATACACACACAGACATACACACACATTATTGTTTCTGTGATATCATTTCTATTTAAAATTGTATTGTGTTATTCATTTTATTATTTCCTACCTCCTTGTATTCACTACCTGCCTTTTCCATACATCAGGCTCCTCCCACATTACCTTTGCACATTTTGCACAGCTCATTCTAGATTCATTACTCTTTTGCTCATCTGCTATATGATTTATCTCTTTAGTCACAAATTTTAATGTAACTTTAATCTTTTCAAATCCTATTTTTAATGATGGTTCTTTAATGCTTTGACGGCCCTTGTAACCCACCATCCAACAGATGTGTTGTAAAAGAAATAAGACTGGGGAAATAGACCTGTTTACAAAGGTTTTTTTGGAGCAACTTCCATCTGTGTTGTCTGGAAATCAGCAATTCAGTTCACAGGTCAGCAACAGCAGCTTGATCCACTTGCAAAAACTTCAAGAGAAATTCTCAACTGTGCCTCTCTCAGTGAAACAAAGACCAGTGAAGACTCAAGATCTAAAAGTGTGACAGAGCCAGCTCTACAGGCAAGCCTATCTCAGTCTTAATCATGGTCCATCGAGTCTTATTTATATCCCTTCAAACATCACATATCTTCCATGTGCCCCTCAGCATGCATCTTATTTCATCACATGTGTCTGACTCAGCTGACATCACTTTGCCACTCAGCCCCAGTCCACAGAAGAGGAAAGAAACTGCAGCACACCACCAAAAGATTTTAGTACATTTCTCTCTATGGAGTCCCGACAAATGCAATTCAACTACACAGTATGTAAGGCAGACCAATACATGCATATTGTTAGCAAAAAATCCTTCATCATGTGTCCTTTCACATGCTTCCTTTAGAAGAACATACTTTATAACCTATGTCTTCTTCAATGAAATGTTCCTTCAAGTCTGCCTTACCCTTTCACCTGTGTCTACTTCAGATAATGTTCCTTCACGTATTTGCCCCAGCAAAATACCTTCTAATACAACTGACATTCCAATGAACCCTTAAGTTTCACACTTCATTTTAATTTATTCCATTGTATGATTGTATTGTATCATAATTCTCATTTGCTATAGTTTTTCATTACCTTATAATCGTTAAAAGTAATCTTATTTATATTTAAATTTTCCTCAATTTTGCTTATTTTAAAGCTAACACTGAATATTAAGTAAAGACCATAATTTATATGATGATCTCATCTTTTGTTATATTGTCCTATTAGTTTTGAAAATGCATAACAATAATTTATATATTATTATAAGTGGCGTCACTTCTCTACGAAATCCCTTATTCAAATATATTAATACCAAGCCCTCCGTTCTCTAGCATCCTTCAACATTGGTTGTCTTAATTTGAATTTTCAAAAATATCACATACCAAGAAGTAGAAGATTGTGTGATGCTGCTGCACAAATATCCTGTTCACCTTTGACAGAAGCTGCGACTGCAGCAAGACATCTATGTGCACTTGCCTGTCCACTTCTTGTGCTCACTGGTAAAAGAACAGATGCTGACCCAATACACTACAAACTTCATGGGGCCTAATTCAAGATCAACCCCAAGAACGGGCAGCATGAGCTTATTGAAGATGTACCTGTTCCAGTTCACTACCCTCCAGAGTCCAAGCAGAGACTATAGGGTGGAGAGAGCTTGATTTGGGGCTAAAGATAATGCCAAGAAGGAAAAGCTCTCCAAGAGAGTGAAGAAGGTGTGGAAACCTCAGCTGTCCACTTTGGAGCTTTACAATAAAATCCTATACAAGAAGTTCACTGTGACTATGACCATGCAGACACTGGATCTTGTAGGGTCATGGAAGGTTATCCTGGTTCTTGGGTTGTGGGTGTTTGACCATGCCCCCAGAACCCAGGCTCCTGACACTAAGGTCTAAGCTCCATTCAACCTGCACCATTGAGTCACCTAGGGCACAGGTAGAGGGTAAGATTAACAGGCCTCAGGACTTAGAGAGATTTACATACTAATAAGGTACCTGAAGGCCAGAGGGTGGAGCCAATTAAGCATTCCTCCCCATCCCCTTCCCCACACCCTTCCTTCCCTCCCTATTTAACTGAGGACTGCCTTGGGTTTTACTGAGGTGCATTCAGATCCATCCACCATCCCACATGACAATAAAGCCTGTAAAAACCCATGGACTTTCTCATGTCATTGGGACCGCTCTGTGAGGAAATGTGGAGCCACAGTAGCAGTGCCTAGTGGTTTCTTCCAGCCTGGAGAAACCCAGAGTGTTCCCAGCCAACTACCCACAGCATGGCCTGAGGAACCCTGCGTTCTCCAGCCATATTACCTGCAGCTGGTGTAACAATGTGGGACTCGATCACTCATGCAACCAAGCAAGTACAGTAACCTTTCTCCTGTGGGGTGCTGCCAGAGCCTCTTTCTTCTCCCCTCCCCCTCATTTCTCTCAGCTGTGGGCTAGCCGGTCGTACTCCCTCATGTCCCTATCTCAGTCCTTCCAAGGTCTCTTGGTGGTCCGAGAGCCCAAGGGCTTGAGACCAGTCAGTCCCTAGACACCTCCGGATGCAGAAATCCCCAATCGAAGAGCTCTGCACCCCTGCGGAACCAGACTGAGACTTCCCCACATCAGGCAGCCCCCCCCCCCCCCCCTGCGCTTGCCATGCCCTGAATGGAGTGAACTCAGTTATGAGTCCTGTGCTCCAGTCTCTTTGGAGCCATGGGAATCACAACAGCCCAACAAGATTCAAGAAGCCATGCCCGTGCCCACACACAAGCTAATCATTCCCCACCGATTCAACCAAGCTAGCTGACCCTGCTAAGTGAGTGACACCCACCCTGTGGGGCCCTGCCAGAGCTCTCCCTCTTGCCCCTTTAGGCTGCAGGCTAGTCCAGCCTACAGGCTCGTAGTCTCAACTCTCAGTCAGCAAGGCCTGGGAGCCCAGGAGTCTGAGACCAGTCAACCCCTGCAAGCCTTCTTGCCCAGGGGTCCCCATCCAAGAGCTCTGAACCCCACAGAACTTCAGACTGGGTGAGAACTTCCTTGCTGGACTAGAACTTCCAACCTGGAGGAACTTTCTGTGTTTCCCAGCCGTTCTACCCACAGGATCTCATTGATGAGGCCTATGGATTCAACTTCTATATTCTCAAAACCCCTAATGAGAACCTATGCTCCAAGTTTGGCATGAACCTGAAGCTGGAGACACTGCTGAGGCTTGCTTACCAGGACCTCCAACTACACCCTGATAACCTGTAGTGGAGAGCAGCCACTGATCACAAGTACAGGAACTTTGCCATTCCAGAGACGGGCTGAGTGGGTTGGCCTGATGGTGGAAGAGGCTCTGGAGAAACAGAGACTTCTGGAGGAAAATGACCCTGTACCTCTGTTCAAGAGGAGGTGGTCCAGCAGCTTCAAAAGCAAGTTCTGTTTAGGCCTGCAATAGTGCAGAAGAGAGCCAGTAACCATGCCTGACTACTGGACTCAGCCTCCCTGTGGGCAGTGGGCTAATTCTGCTTAGCATGTGCTGACCATACAGCTCCTGTAGTAGACTTTTCAGAGAACCCTTCTATGCCAGGACTTGTGGAGGTCTTGATCAGAGCAGATGTCTGTCCAAGCTGGTCAAGTACTTAAAGCAGATAGATAAATAAGCATTTCTAGGAAGATTAATGTGAAAATTTTTGTTTTGTCTTATATTCCCAATTACATTAACATTTGAGAGTGATTCCTTTCTGATGGTACAACTAAGTTTTTGAAGATTTTTTCTTTTTACCTTTTTGAGAATAAGACAATTCCAACATTTTCTCTACTTTCCTCCCTCTAAAACCTCACAGACACAAATCTTCATCTTTTTACTTTCATTCAAGTTCATGCCCTATTTTCACACACACACACACACACACACACACACACACACACACACATATCCTGCTCATTTTGTATAATGTTCCTTTAATTGATAATTGATACATTTTCAGGTCTGATCATTTGGTATTTAATAACCATCTGTGAGGCAGACTATATCTCACATTCTCCACATTTTGTAGTTGTCCTTAGTTATTGGTTGGGCTTGAGGCCTCCTCAGTTTCCTACATCTATGTTAATATGATTCCTAGTGTTCTTACTCAGGTCATGTTTAGACAATCATTTTGGTGAGACTTCCTGCATGCACTGTCTCCAACTACAACCCAAATCCCATCACTAACAGTCAAAAAAAAGTTAGGTAAGAAGAGTTCTGTAAGACAATAGCAAGTTTTTTTCCATGTAGTTGTAATATATATTATGTAATTATTACAGTATAATATTGTAGAATTTTTATAAATGTGTATGTGTGTCCATCCATGCCTTGCATTTTTCTAACATATGCTAGTAGATTATACCTTGATCATAACCATGGAGAGACTTTTTGAACAAAATACTTTATTTGAAGGAAAACTAATTACTAGAATAAAAATTTGTATGGAATATTAATGAAAATAGAATTTTTATTTATTTTTTTCTTTTCCTTGTAAAACACTGTTTGGAGTTCTTTCACATTAGTATGTCCTTGTTGCTGAAAGTTAGAAATTTCAGATAACATGAATGGACACTGAAATCACACAAAGGTAGATGAAACAGCATAAAATATACAATAAAATTTTGATGCCTACTAAGTAAACAATATCAAGGATTTTTTAATATGAAATAAATGGTAAAATATCTTATTGTGAGCATATATTCACAACTGAAACTAAAAGAAAAAGAATAAAAACAAAAGTCTTAACCTTAGAAAATCTTGAAAACAATTATGGGTTAGACAGTTTAAGGCTATCTAAATATTATAATTGCATATTGTTACTGCAAAGCATGATACTTCATATTATGTAAAGTATATACATGTGAAACATTTAACTATATCTATATCCCTATATACTAATGTTTGTCTATATATTTAACCATGCACTATGTGACTTTCATGGTTTGATTTGCTTTTCTTATTATGACATCAGTTTTATCAATTTTTTCTATAGATAACATAATCTCATCTATGTAAAATTTTTTACTTTGTTTTTCTGCATTTGTAATTTCAGAAGAAACAGGGCCATCTTGCATTCTATTGAATTTAACTTCTATTGCACAGGATAAAATTCAGCTTGATTCATTTTAGTTTTATTGCTCTCCTTTTCAAAAACAGATAGAAGCATTATATATTTAGTACACCCCTCTTTTTGTCTAAAACTGGGTCTCTATTAAGCATACAGTAGTAGCACTTTTGAATAAAACTGAAAATTATATACTTATTAATGTCAAACAAATTTTGGTAGGAATTGCACCTAACCCTATCACTGATTGTTCAGTAATGAACATATAAAGATTAGAATGTATGAATTACTGCTTTCTAGAATTCTGTAATCTTATTAACCTTTCCTCACCCATTTCTTCTTTATCTTTTGGTAGCAGTGTTTTGATAACAATCACTAATTTTATTTGCTCTAGGAAAATAAATAAGTCATAATGTTGGACATTTGATGTACAATCATTCTACTGATTTCATTGTTTGTATAATCTATATTTTATTGTTAAATTTCAACATTAACACTATGACCTAGGTTCTAATATGTTGTAGTTAATATAAAATTAAAACAAAGTTAGGGACAGTGTTTCAAAATGCAGTAAAATTATCTTGGTATTATTGTAAACACAATTTTTTCCAAATCCACTATTGAATTGATGTCTCTAAGTTTGTATTAAAGGTTTACTTTTTTCACCCTGTGTGTTGCTTAAAGTCAAATATTTGCTTCTTGATTACATATGATTGGAATTGCTGATCATTAAACCCAGGGATTTTAACAGCTCAGTCAAGCCAATAACAGTGATATATACCCACCTACTCCATGAATATATTTTCCCAGAAAATAGTAAATATCTATGGTGTGGTATCTGCATTCTAACTGTGGTATGACATGTTCTTTATAATCAACCATGATTCCACTTTTAAAATTAAAAAAAAATCTATTTTTATCTCCAGAATCATTTTACATAATGAGAACAGAACTAATCAGTATCATGCATTAAAAAACCCCAAATAAAACAACATGCTACAATGTGTTCAATATTGATCAGTTTTCTGTGCCATCTCTAAGAAAGTTCAAAATTAAATAGACTTAGATAAAGAGAGAACAGAGAGATGGAATGGTAAATTACAAGCTGTAAAAGTAGAGGAAAGAAAGGAGTTCTTTCTGGAACTAAAGAGCTCTCTAGCTATGAGACATTTGTCAGCTCTTTCTGCTTTTGGTCCACCAATACAGTGCAGCAACACCTAAA
The DNA here is from genome assembly GCF_011762505.2 of Arvicanthis niloticus. Lineage (NCBI taxonomy): Eukaryota > Metazoa > Chordata > Mammalia > Rodentia > Muridae > Arvicanthis > Arvicanthis niloticus. The sequence continues at coordinate 72,779,657 of NC_047659.1, forward strand.
TTCCAAAGACGAATAGACAAGGCCTTACTGCTACAGCATGAGATAACACAACTGCTCCAAAATTAGGGTCTTCTTGTTTCTTTGCTAGAATTTTATTTCAATATTCTTGGTTTTCCATAATAGTGGGAGGTAGAAAAAGATAATTTTATCATTTGGCATTACTAAAACAGGAAATTCTTAAAGATTTTAAGTTAATTCAGAATATGACTACAGTTCAAAATTGTTACTTTCTAAATTAAAGAATTACAATGATTTGGAATTGAGGTGAAATATTTGAGCATGGCAGTGCACACACTTAAGTCCAGCACAAAGGAGACAGAAAGGGGCAGATCTCTGTAAATTCTAGACCAGCATGGGCTACATGAAGAAGTCAGGGTGGGAACTCTGTGATAAGATAAAGCCGCTTGCAACGGAGAGCCTGAAATCCAAAATGGCACATTTTTCCTTAAAGATACTATATAAGTTTTTGCCTAATAATAAATAGAAACGTCTTTAGTAATGTAAAAAATAGTTGCATATCAATGTTAAATTTCTATAGAGAGAAAGTAGAATATAGGTACATTTATCCATGTAAAGTATAATTTTAATTTTTTTAATTGATTATTTTATTTATTTACATTTCAGATGTCATCCTCATTCCCAATTTCCCCTCCCTAGAACCCCCTATCCTGTCTGCCTCCTCCTTGTATAACTTTTTTTTTCAAGGTTTTTTCAAGACAGGGTTTCTCTGTGTAGCCCTGGCTGTTCTGGAACTCACTCTGTAGACCAGGCTGGCCTCGACCTCAGAAATCTGCCTGCCTCTGCCTCCCAAGTGCTGGGATTAAAGGCATGTGCACTTTTAAAACCGCCTGGCACTTTTTATACTATTTTAATTACATGCACATATTCAGGTCAGTTCTAGGTTGAGGAACTAACCATACAATAGTAAAGGAAAAAGCAAGACAATAAACTCAAATAGTCAATTTGAATGATAATGCCTTTTCCATTGCCAAAAAACATTTTGTGCTAGTTAAAATATATTGTTCTAGTCCAACCCAGAATTGGGTTTGGGGCAGAGCTGTTTTTCTTTTATCCAACACAAAAAGAAAAGCTAAACTCAGAGCTAACATGAAGTAAATTGCCATGCTTCTCTGAACAGCCAGTATGTTTCCTTGGAATGCAGGGCTGTCATGGAAGACCTAATGGCAGCTTATAACATAAAGTAAGGTGTCTCACTACTCTGAACAGTCAGCCAGTCTCCTTGGAAAGTGGGGCTATCATGTGAAAACTGATGGCAACTTAGCCTACTGGAAAATAAAGAACCCAGGCCAAAACATCTAAGCAAGTGCAATAAGCTTGAGGTGTGCTTGGGCAATATAATGGAAAAGAGTTTAAGTAAAGTTGAACATATATGTTAAATTAAAAAAAATGGAAGACTAGATATACTTATATAAAAAGTAATCTCCAAAGAAAGAAAAAGAAGACAAAAGTAATACAAATATTTTCAAGTGTACATAGATGCTAAAAAACCTCATTCCTTTCATCCCAGTATTTGGGAGACAAAGACAGAGATAGGATAGTTTCCTTGTGAGTTCAAGGCCAGCCTGATTTACAGAGCAAATGCAAGATAGCCTGTGCTCAATAAATAACAATAAATATATATCACTGTAGAAGAGGATATTTGGAATCTGTACAATCTTGTTTTGAATTATCAATAGGAAAATTGTTATATGGTCAATGGTAATGGTGACATTGTACATCCTCTTTGAGAGAGGTCAAAATGGAACAAATAGAAAAGGGGCTGCTAGACTGAATCAATCTATATTTACGATGCCTTCAAACTGTTGGACAAAAGACATGTTGTGTTGGTAGAGATGCTTTGTGTTATTTTCAACAGAAAAGAAAAAATTGGACTCCACGCAATATAATAAGAATCATATTTCAAAGATGGAAACCTCCTGAATCTTTTGAATACAATAGGAGAAAAAGAAATCAAAAGAACTAAAAGGGAAATGTATAATGTTTACCATCTATTGAAATAACACTGAAACTGACTGGGACATATAAATGTTGCCAGTCAGACTTCACATTACATGACAAGTAAATATTGTTGGCTACAGAATTCTCATCGCTTATTGTTACAAACCATCTTTTCAGATGTAATGAATGGAGAATCATTTTACAGTTTGGTTATATAATCAAATTAACTAAAAACGAAAGACAGATGTCTTTCACCATCTCAAATGGAGAGCAGAAAGTCATCTTTTCTTAAATTGTGCTTTTTAAATATTCAATACATTGTTGGTACAGAATTATGCATTAAATCTGAAAGCTTTATGGTCACAGAAAGGGAAAAAAAAAAGACAACCAGTGCCAGATGACCTCAAATCCTCCAGCTTTATAGACTGATCCAGTCAGAACTTCAGTTAAGCCTCAACATTTATGGCATATAGATCTGGACAGCAATGATGTCAGGCAGCTTTCTTTAGAGTTCTCCATTTTCCCAATTTCCTGTGGTTCCCCCAAAATAAATTCTATGCCCCCAATTCAGCATGACTAAAGTATTATAATGTAGTCATCTCAGGCCCTTAAGTTGGGATAGATGATTCTGGTCATTTAAAGAGTATATGTTGTGATTTTAGAGAATGATTACAAATAAGTATGCTTTGGGGCAAGGAAAAAATGCAAAGTTTAGACTCAGGGATTTCTGTTTTTCCTTTTCTTTGCTCTATTCTAGTTTCTTTCTTAGATAAAGGAAAGGGAGCTCAAAAGAAAGATGGGGGAATATAGACAAAACATAGAAATAATTGAATAAAGAGTAGACTATTTGATCTACTCTTCAACATAGATAAGGTTATTTTTTTTAATTTTTGCTTACATTTATATAGATTATTTTATGGTGATATACATTTAAGGTTTTCACTAATACAAATCATTGTATATTGATACAAAATTTAAGGTTATTTTTTGTAACAACATACTATGTATACATGATTTCAACTTTTTAATAAGGTGAGCATTTGCAACTCATTTGAAAATGCAATTTTTAGTTCCAGTTCTTTAAAAGCTGCTATTACAATCTGTTTAAAATAGTTAAGAAACACAAATTCATAGTCAGAGAATCAAACTCATGGTTATATCACATACTAGTTTGGATTATCACATAAGTATTCATCCTAGGTTAAACAGATAATAAATAGAAATGGGTATCATTTTCTTGCTCATATAGGCTATAAGTAGATAAATGGTCTTCAAAATATCAGAAACTCACAGTGTATGGCATTTATTTAGTCATTTTATTTATTTATTATTTATGTTTTATTCAGTATTTTATTTATTTACACTTCAGATGTTAACCCCTTTTCCCCATTTCCTCCCAGCCCCCATTAAACCACTATTGCATCCCTTCTTCGTTTCTGCTTTATAATGTTTAAATTACTTGCAAGTATTAAGGTCAGTTCTGGGCTGAAGAACTAGCAATACAATAAATGCAAAAAGTCAAGGAACAAGCAAGTCAATAAACCCAGATAGTCAAAGAACAAGCAGGCATTTATTTAAACATGTTTTTTTTTTTTTAATTTAAGATTTTATTTTTGACATTACGACATGTCAACTCCTCATAGCCCTGTTCAACTTGGAAAAAGATTATAAGAATCAAAGGAATTCTGTTTGGAGATGGCCTCAATTGTCACAAGCTATACACTGGGCAAAGAAAATGCCCTAACTTTATATGCAGACAGAATATTGGCCAGAAAGGACAAACTGACAGAGGGCAGGAAACTACCAAACTCTGCCAAGACCAAGTAAACAAGTCCTTCAGAATTTCTACTTCATAAATATGCTATGCCAGAAAGCTGAAGATGACATACAAGTGTTTTAAAATACTGTGTAGTTATATAAACTGTGAACTGTGTGTCATTTCTATAATTTTGAAAGTGCTCGCCTGAATTTCTTGAACACTCAGATAATATTCCTTTCCTTCTCAAGACTCTGATGGGGTTAAAGATTATAAAATCATAGTATTAATATAAGCTTAAGTTGAGAAGGACCTTAAAAAAAAGTTTTACGGTCTTAAGAGATATTTTAGAATAAATAAATGAAGGTTAGAGGGTCCAGAATGTGCTTGTGACAATCAGAGGAAATTATCACCAGGTGTTTTTTGGTTGGTAATGCAAATTAAATATGAATTCTGATCTCATCAAGATAGGAAAGATAATAGAGTTCTCTCACCAAAGATTGCTAACTACAGTTCTTGTCATTTTTCTTACTGTAAGAGAAGGTGCTTTTATTGGACTAAAAGAAGAAGATGGTGGGTGTATGCTGTGTGAAATTGTGTCTTTCCTTACCTACCTAACTCATTCTCTGGTTGGTTTTAATGAAAATATGATGGCCAATCATTTCAGCAAGAAGTTGACTTCCTGGGAGTAAGAAAGGAATCCTGGGAAGAAGGAAGAGGACCTTTTAACACGAGTCATGGGAAAAGACTGAAATAATTGCAGGTCTCTAAGGCCACATGGCTGGATGGGACTGGGTTGTCAGGTTAACTTAGATCAGCTAGATGAGTGTCTGCTCAGCTAAGGCCTAGGGCTTTGAAATATTAACAGGTCTTTGTGTGATTATTTTGGGAAAAATATGGTTAAGGAATAACTGTTCCTATATTAATTTCCACCATTTAGTATAAACAGAAAATAATAATCTTTTAATCTATACATAAAGATTTTTGGTAGACTACTATGAAATAGTTCTTGTATTTTTTATTACCACAAAAATATTATTTCTTTACTCCTTTCATCTGGAAAAATGTAGTTATATATTTCAAATTAAAGTAAAAGTTTACTTTAAAGTAAAAGTTTACTTCAACTATATGATTAATAAATCTCATTTAACATTTTAGTAGAACAGAAAAATTTTCAAATCAACTAATATATTCCATGCAAATTAAGAAGCATTTCATGTAATTTTCCATATTCTCATTTTAAATTGACGATTAATTTTACATATTTTATATAGGCACACACAATTGATAACACAGAAAACCCAGTGAATCTTAAGATAGGAATTTCAATATAAGCTAATTCTTAATTCATCCTAACTTTAAATTTGTGAATAAAATTGGAACCAACTCAAGTTGATATTAATTTAGTAAGCTCGTGACAGTAGGGAAAAAGGGACTGCATTTGCTTTTGACTGAGATAAATTTTAAAGTTAAGTTTTTCCTCTCTGCTTAGGTTTGTTGTTACCCTCAAGGCATTAATCTATTGAAAGGAATAAGATATCATCTTTCAGAGGAAACATGTCATAAATATTGTGATAAAGTATTTGTAATCCTCAAAAACAGATGGCTGTTTCATAAAGATTGTCAGCCGCAGAGGTTTTGCTGACAGCATCATATTAAACAACTGCTATCGGGTTCCACATTACACAATCAGAGTCTCTCTCCCATTAATCAATCACAGCTGGGTGATTATTCTGACAGCTGGATCTTGTAAGACCTAGTTCTCACCCTTTGCACTACTCTTGCAAATATAATAAAACATAAATCAAGTAAAGTGTGCTTTTGGGACTTATAATGGTAAATTAATATGCAAAGGGGGGAAACATAAAACGTGATTCAATGTTCTTCATATGGGAAGGACAATACTGCTAAGGAACTTTCATAGAGCATCATTCTGCAAACTGGTGTGTCAGGAAAGAATTGCCTACACCAATAAAGATAATACAATAAGGAAGTATCCATCTCTCCTAGTGTCTTCAATTTGGTGAGTGTTGTGCCATTACCTAATTTAATCATGGGTATAGTTTTCTTTTTTAACATTTGAATAATGTAAGAGAAAGGTTTCATCTTCTCACAGTAAAAGAAACATGCATTTTGCTCTTGAACTTTCAACATACCATCTACACAAAATTATTGGGTTATCTCTTGTGTATAAATCCTTGTTATGAGAAGATAAGAAAGTTATGTTTTCACATGAAATTTAATAAGCACCAAAGGATAAAATCTCAGAATGGCTCAAACCAGCAGGCAATGTGTTAAGTTTCTTCCAAGACATTAATCATTGTATAAAATATTGGTTGTTAAATTTTAGCTCTTTACTTTTGTCTCCCTCCCATTGCAATGTCAAATTAATGTGAACAAAGAGTATATTTTACACTCATTATTACTCTCCTTAACTGTAATATAAAATATTAATTTGTATACAGTATACACACAGTAAATATATGTTTAAGATAATATACTAAAGTTTAGTCACAATATATATTGTGTGTGCTGGACACAGTTTTGTTAGCATTTATCATTTACTTATCATGTATACATGAGATGTAATGGTATCATAAAAGAAATATGGGGATCATACTATATCTATGATAGATGTCATAATCTTTTAAAGGGCAGTCGGACCTCTAAAAACAAGACCAAAACAAAAGAATATAATAGTATAGAGTATAGAAAGTAATTTTAAATGATAGGTTTTCTTGTAAAGTCTAATTTTATACAAGAATATTCAACAAAAAAGTTATATATATATACATATATATATACATATATACATATATATATACATATATACATATATATATATATAGAGAGAGAGAGAGAGAGAGAGAGAATCATGTGTATGTAAAAAATTCATGAGAGTTCTAATGTTTACACTATTTACACTAGTTATATTCCTTAATATCATGCTACCTTATGTATACGTACAGAGTGAACCCTGAATCAGTTGTTCACTGAATTGGTCTGTTTTGGTTAGACAAAGAATATTCACTCTGTCTCTCAATTACAGGGAACAATGTATGGTAGCCAGGTAGCCATGCCGTCCCAGAATTTAAGTCAGTTTTGGGACTCTGATCTTAACAAAACATAGTTTACAAAGAATAAGTTGTGCTAGGAGAACAATATCTCCAGTCAAGGAAAATGGCTTTGAAAATCCATATATATTTTATAGAAAGAAAACTCTGAAACTCAAAGGCCAGATTTGTGTTAGATTTCTTTATCTAGAAATATATATAAATTTCAGTCATCCCTCTTTAGTTTATTCATTTAAGCACACATAAAGAAAAAACTATGTAAAATGAAAAAAAATATGACATGTTGTTTCTCAGGTTAAAAGTAAAAAGTACCATAAAATTAGTTGTCCTTCTTACAAATTTTGAAAATATTTTGTAAGTATCAATAAAAATTCATTTTGTTTCAGTCCATAGAAAACAATATTACAAAATGGTTAAGTTGAAATATAAGTTAATAATGAATAGATGAATGAATTAGCTAAAGAGATGCTCTCAGTGGAGTGAGTTATTATGGCACAATATGAATATGCATATTCATCTTTGTAAATCAATCAACACCTTCAGTAGAGCCCATACTTGCATTACATAACTTCAATTATATTACTATAACTTCAATTTATCTCAAACAAATACAATAGGACAACAAGCACAAGATTCGAATTAAGGATATGATGAGCCAGATAAAAGGAAAGATATTAATTTGAGCTACTACTATCTTTGAATAGCCCATAGATAAACTAATGAAATAGATTCAAATAAAAGTCATGCATCTATTATAAACCTTAATTTACTGATTTATTTAAAACATGTTGTTTCCTTCTTTACAAAAATGCCCCATGCTCTACATTATAATTTCTAAAACTGTGGGGCAGTGAAAGGATGGCTTGTTTTCTGGTAGAGCACTGGCTTAGAAATGGCCAGAGACCCTACAAGGAGTGGACTTTTCGCCAAGCTCCCAGATTCCAGGCTGCTCCCGACATGCAGTCTAAGACCTCCATTTGATCTGCCCCTTCAGTCACAAAGGGCAACGCCCCTACCAGCTCCTTTACAGGTAGAGAGTGTGACTACAGGTCTCAGGCCCTAGAGAGGTTTCCATATTAATGGGACCTAAAGGCCAGAGAGCAAAGATTGTGTATTCCTTCCCAGACCCTCCTCCCTCCTTCCGCCCTAGTTAAGTCAGAGAGTCACCCTGACCTAAGTAGGGATACCACCAGATCCATCTACATCCTGCCATGAAAATAAACCCTTTTGGAACCATGGACTCCCTTGAATCTTTTGGGGCCCGCTGTGGGAAACTGTGGAGAAGGTCTCAACTACCGAGCTGGTGTCTAATCTTCCCTAGAGGACTTCTCTGCATTCCAGCCATGGGGACCACCTCTTCAAACAAGCTAGCAGACCCTGCCAAGTGAGTGCTGGTAACCATAACCGAGTTTCTTCCTGCGGGGTGATCAGGGCTTTCCTCTCCCTTGTTCCTCTCGGCTGCGGAATAGTTCACAGCCCCCAGTCTCTGTTTGTCCAGGGCCCCCCAGCGCCATCTGGGAGCCCCGAATAGAGACACAGGCCTCCGGGTCCACTCAAGAGCCCCTCCCGTCCTGTGACTTCAGACTGAGTTCTCTCCTTGCCAGGGGGTGCCCAGGCAGCTTCTCACAACCCAGTGCCCACCCTGTGCCATGTGGAAGGGGCTCAGTCAAAATCCCGCTCTGCTTCTGCCACTCTGAGCCATAGTTCTAGCCGACTGATCCATGATAGACTCACGGGGACTACAACTCTGCCCAACAGAAACCCACACCCGTGACCATGTGTGAGCTATCATCCCTGAATAAAACATACCATATTATGTAAGTTTCTGGTTCCCCAATGATAGATATAATTAGTATATTGGCTGCTAAGCTCTACACTGTAGGTATGTCATTAATTCAGACATCAACTCTCTCTTTGTTTTCTTTTTCAGATATGCTCATTTATGTCTTGTGCCTATGCTCCACAATATCTTAGTGTTGGGGCTGTTGCTTTAAATTCTTCAAGACATTTCAGAAAAGAGAAATTGTTTACTAAGAGAACTACTTCATCTGAGGAACTGAGAGGTAAGGATAAGGCTGGTTTACAATAAAGTCTGAGATGTAATCACCTTTCTAGGCTCATTACTAAGCAACCATATGCCAGAAGTCCAATGACTGCTTGTAAACAGTATGGCACATTAGCTTCACTAAACGTGCTATCTATTCCAGTTACAAATACTGTGTAAAACACAGTAACTCCAAGCAATCTCAGAGCTAAACTCATGTACACATACCTAAGTCTCCTGGACTAAAGGAAAGTTGGAGTTTAACTGATTTTTTTTATCCCTGACAACTGAAGTAAACTTCCACGTATTTCAGATGAGTAAAAGACCGTGCAAATGAAAAAAAAAAATGGTGTGACAATGACTCCTTGGAAATCGATTATTAATAAACAAAGATTTGAAATAATAATATTATTGTAAAATGACTCTTTTTCAAATATGAGAAAGAAAAAAATTAATAAGATACAAAATTCCCATTAACCTTATTTGTAATTTACTTTTATTTTTATGACAATTTTTTTTATTGAAAACAGTTCTTTTCCTCATATATCCTGTTTATGATTGCCTTCCCTCTATTCTTCCTAGTTTCTTCCTACTTTACTTCCCATCTGAAAATGTACCCTTTCTGTCATAAATTAGAAAACAAGCATGAGCCTATGGAATAATATAATAGTAAGATAAAATAGAGTAAGATAAAACAAAAAGCAGAAGCAAGTTATCAGAATTGGACAAAACAAATAAACAGAAGAAAAATATAATAAGGAACAGATACCCACTCATTCACACATTCTGGAGTCTCATAAATTCTTTCATTATTAATGTTTTGGGTTCCATGTGTGACTTAAGCTTTAGTAATGGTTCTTTTACTAATGTAGTGCCCTTGCATTTGGTGCACAGATGTTCAGAGTTGAGAAGACATCTTGGTAGACTTCTGTTTTAATGACTATGAAGTGTCCTTTCTCATTTCTTTTGATTATTTTGGTTGCAGATCTTAGAATGGCTACTCCAGCTTGTTTGTTGGGTCTATTCGCTTAGTAAGCCTTTTTGGCCCTTTAATTTGAGATAGTATCTATCTATGTTGCAGAGGTGTGTTTAAACTTTGGACCCAAAATTTGTGCTGTCTACAAGAAATGTAAGGACAAAGATGGAGCAGAGACTGAGAAAACAACCAAAGAATAACTGGCCAAAATTGAGACCCATCCAAGGGACAAGGACAAATCCCTGACAGGAGCATTACTGTACTCTGAGAGGCTCTACGCAACAATTGATTGAAATAGGTGCAAAGGCTCACAGCCAAATATTAAACTAAGTTCAGAGTATCTAATGGAAGAATTGGGAGAATGATCAGAGGCTCCAGAGGGGTTTAGATACACCACAGGAAGACCAACAGAGTCGATCAAGCTGGACCTTTGGAGACTCTCAGAGACTGAATCATCAACCAAGGAGTATAGATGGGCTGGACCTAGGCCACTGCACATATGTAGAAGACGTGCATCTCTGTCTTCAAGTGTGTCTCCCAGCAACTGGAACAGGAGCTGTACCTAAAGCTGTTACCTGTTTTTTGATCCCATTCCCCTAACTGGACTGTTTTGTCTAGCCTCAATGGGAGAGGATGTACCCTAGCTCTGCAGAGACTTTATGCTCCAAGGAGAGAGGGGGGACACTCCACCCTCTCAGAGAAGAAACAGAGGGAGTATAGGGAGAGAGACCATGTGAATGTGGGGATTGAGAAGAGGGGAGGCAGTGATCAGGTTGTAAACTGAATAAATAAATTAAAGCAAAAATACAAAGCAGTTCATTTTCTATTAATCATCTACTGCTGAGTATGCATTCTACCTTTAAGAAGAGTTTGTTTCCACAGTGAAACTCCTTGGAGGAAACTAAATTTTCATTTGCAAGATACCTTTTTTCTAATGTTGCTTAAAGTGACCTGTTTCCAACATTGTGTCTATTTTAACGAGCAATATCTTATTTTATTTCAAGTATCTTACTATTCATATGTTTAGCCCATATTGATAAGAGATTTTGGTACAATAATGTACAACTTCTTCATTATCCACAAGTTAAAACCAAGAACTTTTCTTTTTTTTCTTCTTTTATAAGTTTAAGATGAAGCAGCATAACTTCATGTGAAAATATATAAATAAATGCTGGTGATTACTTTCACAAATATCCAAGCTTCATTGTTAAATTTCTATTTTAATTTTAAATTAACTTCTCACTTAACATATAATCTTAGAATGCTTTCCAGAGGCATCAAGGTTAAATAAAAGCCTACTCACTAATATGATAATTTTTCCAGTTCATTACCATATTTTAACTGCTCATGATATGTTTTATTTTACAAACTCTCATTTTGCAATAGAAGTAAAACTTTTGCTAATACTTGTGTTTATTTCTACAATAACATAAAAAGCTCTGCCTTGTCAATATTTTATATTCTTCTATTTTGACCTTGGTTGTTGTAATACACATGGTAAAGCACTAGACATCTTTAAAGTCTTAGTTTTTAAAACAGTTACCACTTCCTAAATTTGGTGGTCTATTGTTGAACTACTTTTATCTGTCCTCTAAGAAGAATATGCATAATATATCTGATATATATCTACAGTTTTTAACTTCCAGTTTGATAATTGTTCAAATGAGATTTAAAATCTATTATCCAATATTGTTATAAAATGCAAGAATTTTTGTTTTTTACAAAATTGTAGAAATTATTGCTTTTGATCTGCTAGGTGACATACCTGTGAAGTATCCAAGTCTGGAAATATTGTGATCCTCAGATTCTATGTGTCTTATTATTGTAAATAAATATTGTAAAAATTAATTAATTAATTAATTCTGATCTGATATGTAACATACCTGTGAACTATTTGAGTTTCAGAATAGTGAGTGATCTCTAATTTCTATGTGTAGTGCAATTGTAAATAAATATTGGCATGAGCCAATGACTTTTCATTTATTAATATAAATGACATAACATTCTTAGGAAATCTACCCACATATAATTGAAATGTACCCAATTTATAACATATAGTTCCTGACACTTTACTTGTAAACACCAATATGAATGGTGAAGATTTTGCATTTTATTTATTTATTTATTTTGTTTTTTTTTACTCAAAACACTTTATCAGTATTTGTATATACATATATACTTATACATGTATACACATATACATACATATATGAACAATAATTAAATAATAAGTTGTCTTTGAAAAGTATGGGGGGTTGGGAAGAGTGGGAGAAAGGAAAGAAAGGGAAAATTATGTAAATACTGTACTCATATATGAAATTCTCAAAAAGGAATCCAGTTTTTTTTAAATGTTCAACAGATTAACTAGCATTTTACAATATGAAAATTAATATGACCTATAAGTATGTTGAAGGACATTTTAACTCACTACAAACTTTGAAGTTTAAAATGAAATCAATAATTTGATTTTGCATTTTATACTTCTTATGTGAGCACCATGATTCACTGATCATAAAGCTGACATACTCAAGATATTTTCAAACCCATACTTCTTTTAATTTTAAAAAGAAAGAATTACTAGAAATAAAACTTGGATTTATTTATCTAGGTTTTGCTCAATATATGTATATCTTATTTGAAAATATTTGATGTAGAAGAAATGAACAAAGAATTAATGTATAAAATTAATTATTGTCAATTTGACCACTGTGTCAAAGTCAAATCACAAACCCACAAATAGGCACATGCACAAACACACATGTACACACACACACACACACACACATACACACACACAAAATGCACCCAACTTTAAGTTTATAAAGAAGTATAGACTCCAAGTTACCCAGTAGACTAGGAAAATAATTTAGTAAGAAAAACAAATCATAAAATTGAATATTTATTTTCTTTATTTTTTATCTTTTCTCCATAGATGTAAGATTTCTTTTCATGTAAAGAGTTAAATATTTAGAGTCAAAAAAACTTAAAAATAAAAAATAGCTATATGTGTATGAAAGCTGTTTGATAAACTATGTATGCAATTAACAATAGTCATATTAAAAAGAAGGTTTAAGACTGTGAGTTATCAGGAGTTATATATTGTTTATATTATGAGAGCTCCTGTGCATCCACTTGTAGTTTTGTGCAGTGAGAGATAAGCATCTTGTTTTATTTCTCTATATATTGAAATCCAGTTGATTCAATACCACTTGCTTTAAGATGCTATTATTTCCCAGTGTATATGCTTGATATCTTTGACAAAAAGAAAAAACTGTAGGTTTTTAGACTCATATCTGGTGAACAATTTACTTCCATTAATTCATGCTAATGTGTGTTGTTTGATTGTTTATTTGTTTCTAGCAGTACTGTCTTTTATTACTATGCTTCTTTTGGTTATTTGAATGAGAATGGCAGCTATAGGCTCATGGGCTTGAATGCATGGTTCTCAACAGAGCTCTTTGGTAGAGATTAGTAGGTGTAGTCTTGTTGAAGTGTGTATGGCATTGTTGAAGGAAGTAAGTCATTGTGGGAGAGACTTTGAAGTTTTAAAGCCATGATATATCCAGTCTTCTTTTTCTCTGCCTGCTTCCTACTAATAAGGAAATAAAGCTCTGAGCTACTTCTCTGTTGGCATGTCTGTCTGCGCCATGCCATAATGATCATGAACCAACCTTCTGAAACTGTAATCAAACCTCTAATTACATGCCTGTTTTATCTGTTATCTTTATCATCACAGATGACACAATAAAATGATATATTAGTCATTGAAAAACACAAGGATAAATGTTCAAATTATTCTTACTAGTGTCTGTAAAATCCCTTGACTTTAAATCCATTTTCCATCTAATATTGCTTTGTTTACTTTTTATCATAAGATCTATTTGTTATAGTGAAGCATTGTAGTCTCTGTCATTGAACTACTTGCACATTTGGGGTTAGCTTCAAGTGGATTAACTCTGAAACTGCTGGAAGAAAAAAATGGAGCAGATTTCATTTGATAAGCACAAGCAAGGACTTTATAAATAAAATTCAGGGAGCACAGGGAATAACACCAACAACCAACAAATGCTGTTCATGAAACTAAATGCTTCTGTACAAAAAAGGAAATCAAAGTAAATGACTAGGTCACATGCAGAAAAGGAGAAAAATATCTCTGCCAGCATTTACTTGAGATATAGAATTACTATAACTTACATGAAGCAATTAAAAATACACTTTGTTCTATTAGAATAAAAGTAATAGATTTTAAAAAGGTGAATTTAAACTAATAAAAATTTACACACTTTAGCAATAGTATCTATATTTTTATCCTTTATTTTAAAAGCTATTTTGTACTCAATGAACTATGATATTTAAGTGGCAAAATTGAACTTTTTATTTGTGAATACAAATATTGTTTAATTAATTTTAACCTTACATAACTATGTTATAGGACATTTTAAATACTAATTGAATCAAGAAGTAAAACTAGTTTAGATATAAACCATCATGAATGTTGTTGTTATTATACATTGATGTATTTTATATTATTTTCACAGGATAGTTCTCTTAGAGTATTTCTATTTGGAAAAATCAACTTTTTGCTTTTAACAAAATTTCACTGAATGATGTAATATGTGTATGATTGTTTATGTGTGTGTATATCTATCTGTGTTTGTTTATATATGAATGTCTGTATGTATACATAAAAACATTGGACAAAACCCTGTACCCTTTAAACATTATTTTTAAATAAGTGAAGAATTTTGAGTAAATAAACAGTCCTAACAAACAGGCATTATGAAATAAAATGACACAATATTTTAATTATAACTTCATCAAAACCAAGATTAATATATTTTATCATTATGCCAAATGGAATAATAAATATTATTAAAACTTTTTACTATATAACAACTATAGAAATAAAAAGTGAAAAAAATATTCAATTTTCTGAGAATTCAATTTTCAGTGACATTGAAGATAAATAGCAAACCTATTTGTAAAGCCTTATGTATATACTCTCATATGACTGGAGAAAATCCAACATAACCTACTGTAGGACTGAATTAGAAGCACCAAGATACAATACTGACTTCTAGTCTACGTTGGTCTTTTAGTCTCTATTACTCTCTCTACTTAAAAATTATTGGGTTATTTATCTTTTGACGTGAAATCTGTAACTCACTTTGAATTTTAGTAATCATAGGTAAGTGCTTTATAATTGTAAGCATTTTATAATAATATGTATTATTTCTTTATTCAAGGGATAAAAAGCTTAAATAGATTACTGACTATTAAAAGGTATTATAAATGCTTTATAAATTATTGAAAATATAACACTCTACAAACAGAATTTTCTTTCACGATAACTGACTATCCAAAACACAAAGGCTTCAAACAATAAGAGAAAAATAAAACCAAAATCATAGATTCTAAATGTCCCCTTAGTAAAAGGATTCTAAGAACAAATTAATACATAATAAAATAGTGTTGTAGTAAGTCACATACTAATTTTATCTAAAAATATTTAAATAAAGTTAATTTTTTATAATTTTTATATTTTCTAATGTAGATACAACCATATCCATTTTAAAATAATATTTTGTAACACAGTAATCTTAACATTATTATTGTCAACACAAAATGCAAAAAACAATTTCCATAAGGTAATTTCAAATAAATCTTCATCTAGCTATAGCAAAAACATGGTATCTTAGAAATGTAACAGTTATAAATACCAGTTAAATACCATTATACGTTTTTTCTTTTCTAAAAAACTTTAAATAACCTATTTGTTAAATAATAATAAATGCCTTAAAATACTTTTGTTTTTTAAATATATTTGTTTTACTACTATTTATGAGACATTAAAAGTATACTAAGAAGTCCAGAAAAGAATACACAGTCAACTCTAGCTTTATTAATATTAAATCAACCAACAATGGATGGAACTTTTAAAAATAAATTATTACAGTGTAAAAGATCATGAGGACCTATAACTCAAAGATGTCTCTGTAATACTGGAAATATGTTTTAAGATTGCAATTTAGTGAATATCTTAGATATGCCCAGTTAAAATAAATACCTTGAAAATTCTACCTCAAAATCCATCAATAACACGCTTGAGCATTTACCAAATGAGTATACATTTTATTACAGAGGCAATTACTAATACAGCATCATTGTTGCTCTATTCATAATAGCAGGAAAACAGTCTAGTTATCAATCAAGAAGTGATGAATAATTAAAATATGCTACAGTTCATAACAGAATATACTTCAGCTTCAAAAGAATCAGTGGGTAAATTTATAGAGCTATAAAAGTCATCCTGTGGGAAGTAATTCAATGCCAAAAGGACAATTATGATACTTATTCTCTTATATGTGGATGGTGGACACTAACTGTTAGAACTTCCAAAAGCACCCTACAAAAAACATAACCAGAGAAGATATATATATATATATATATATATATATATATATATATATATGTGTGTGTGTGTGTGTGTGTGTGTGTGTGTGTGTGTGTGGTGTGTGTAGAGAGAGAGATTTATATAAACTTCTCTGGTTTTATATATATATTGAGACAAAAGCCAAAGTAGACACATCTTTCTACCAAGCTAAACCTCAAATTCTAGTTTATTCATTTCTTTGTATTTAAAGAGGCAGTAATCATAAAAAGAAAAGCTTTAATACATATTCATTTATACATATGTTCACATAAAAAAACATATCTAATTATAACTTAGTCTCATTTCAAAAGTCAATGATGCTCACCTGTGATCTTGCTGAGTGCCCTGACAATGGTGACTGGGAAGCTGTATTGGACATATGTTCCCCACTCGCCATCCTTACCTATATCCCTGATGGGACAAGCTGCCTTGCCTCAAGTTTTTAGACCTCGTGGAACAGAGAATCATAAAGAGAAGTTATGATGACTCTTGTATTTTTTCTTAAGAATTTCCACAAAGCTTTATATGGGTCCTAACAAATTAAATGTCAATATTAACTGCTACATCTAAAATGGCTTTTGTCAGAGCTGACCACTGGGCAGCCCTTCCTGCACCTGCCAGTGAGCACACTAGTTTTTGTGGTTTTAGCGTTTATAAGCTGACAAAGAAAGATGGTGGCCATCTTAGTCCAACCCTGTGAATCCTGATCCCTGAAATGATCAGCCTTGTCTGGCCTCAGCGGGAGAAGATTCTTCTAGTCTTGCAGTGATTGGTATGAAAGGGCATATGTAGTATGAGGGGCAAATTCTCATATGAGGGCTCCCTCTTTGAAAAGGTCAAGAGGAGAATGGAATGGCAGGAGGATCTGTGTGAAGAGGGAACAGAAGAAGAGAATGTATTGGGATGCAAAGTGAGTAAATAAATAAATTCAATAAAAAAGACTGCAACTACATTATATAAACAAAGGACCTATAAAGTCAAAATAAATATAAAATAGAATGATGAAACAAAAATACTCTAAAAATACTATTAAGATTGTTTTGTGTTGACCACCTACTGCTGGACATTAACCTGTCCTTAATTGAGGTAGGTATACCCAGTGAGAGTACCTTGGAGAAAATTAATTTCTTTTGTGATTAGTTTTCAATTGGAAACAGATTCTGGTTTAGAAATGCGTCTTGGGTCTACTTCCACTCTCTGCTCCACATCCTCATTTGGCTTAGACCTGTGTAGGCCATGTACATTGTCAAGTACATTCATTTTAGCCTAATAGATCCACTTACATTTACCTCTTTAAAATTCATTTTTGTTGGTCCTAATATTAGATTTAGCATACTGAATTAAAATTCATATGAACTTTCACAAATTTAAGTAGTGTGATTATTTATTAAGGTCAGATAAATGCATACTAATTTATAAATTTGAATTCTCTGAACATCTTAAAACCTATTATAATAAAATCTCTTGGAATACTAAATATTTCATAAACTTTAATGTTATATATATATAATATATATATATATATATAGTGTGTGTGTGTGTGATAAAAATTTTCTTCCAAACTACATTCTAAATATAGACTTATATAATTTTTACTTTATTATTTAATAATTAACATAAAATTCATATGAATTATTCCAAAGGAATGTAACATAAACCTGTTAAATCTAAGGTTTTTTTTTAATTAAGGATGGACTATATATAAATTAGTTAGTATGTTTGTTTAGTGACATTCTATAAGTTTTTTCTTCATAATGAGGATTCCAGAAAATATATTCCCCTAAAATACTAATGTTTAAAATTTTCATTTATTAAAATTTATCTTATGTATATTTATGTATATATAAGCTATATACATAAAATTATGTATGATTATGTAAAATGTAATTTTACAACATGTATTTAGTTTTAAATTAACTTAGAAATAAATATTTATGTAAACTAAGGTTATTAACTTGTCCCTGGTATATTTTATTCATAATAAAACTAAAAGTTAATGAAATAAAATGATGATAAGTCACAAAGATATATTTATTCCATAAGACAATGAAAATAAAATAATTTTGGATTTTCAGAAATATATAGTTCTACCTCAAGACCCAATTATACCACTCCTGGGCATTTACCCCCAAAATACTACATCATACAATAAAGACAGTTGCTCAACTGTATTCATAGCAACTTTATTTGTAATGGTCACTATAAACTATCTAGATGTCCTTCAATGGAAAAATAGATAAAAAAAATGGTACATTCACATAATGAACTATTGCACAGCTATTAAGAACAATGACATCATGAAAATTGGAAGAAAAAGGAGCAAACTGGAAAAGATCATCCTGAGTGAGGTATCCCAGACCCACAAACACCAATGTGGTATATATTTACTTATATACGGATATTAACTCTAAAGTAAAAACAACCATGTCACAATTCACAGACCCAAAGAAGCATAATGAATAGTAGAGCCCTTGTGAGGATGCTTGAATCTCATTGAGGAGGGAAACTAACATAGACATCTGGAGTAGATAGAGGAAGGAAAGAAACTGGGTGAGAGAGAGAATGGAAAGGGGGAAAAGGGGGATGATGTGTGGGGAGGATAGGAGAAAGACCTGGGAGAGAATACTAGAATCAGTAGTGGGGAGTATCTCTGGGACAAGCTAAAAATCCAGGACAATGGAAACCCCCAGGAATTTAAGAGAGTGACCCTAGCTAAGACTCTTAGCAATAGAGGATTGGAACATGAAGCAGTCACCTCTTATAACCAGTAAAGACTTCCAATGGAGGGATGCAGATACAAACTCAGCCACAAAACTTTCTACCCACAATATTTTTTGCCTGTAAGAGGTTCAGGTATAAAGAGGAGCAGAAAACAAGGGAATGTCCAACCAATGACTGTCCCAACATGAGTCCCATGTCATGAAAAAGAGCCTACCTCTGAAAATATTAATAAATAATATTCTACTATACTTGCAGATAGGACATAATAGTCATCTGAGTGGCTTCACTGATGAAAACAGATGCAGAGACCCTCAGACAAACATTAAATGGAGCTTGGGAAATCTTGTGGAAGATGGGAAGGAAAGATTGAAAGATCCAGAGAGGTCAAGGACATCACAAAAGAATCTACAGAATTAACTAACCTAACCACATAGGGGCTCAAAGACTGAACCTGCAACCAGAAAGCATGCAAGGGACAGACCTAGGTACCCTACACATATGGAACAAATTCATATGGGACCTCGAACAGCAGGAGAAGACCCTATATCTGCCACTGTTTCCTATCTTTAGATCCATTTTCACTAACTGGATGACCTTTTCCAGCCTCAATAGAAAAAATGTACCCAATTTTACTAGAATTTTATATGCCAAGGGAGGTCTCCCCTTCTCTGAGGAGAAAAAGAAGGAGGCAACAGGAGTGAAGAAGCGAGAAAAGGACTGGGAAAATAAGAAGGTAGGGAAGCTCTGATTGGGATGTAATGTGAATAAATAAATTAATCAAAAGAAGTAAAACAAATATAAATGACTAATAGTCCTAAATCTAACTTTATTAATATGAGTTTTTAAATTCAAACTTTTAAAGCCTGCTAAAGATGTTATCTCTTTGATCTTTATCTTAATTTTAGTTCTAAACATTCTAGGTATTATTGGAGGAGATAAATTGATTTCAAGAGATGATTACTTTTACTCATAATATGTTCTTCGGATTGGACAAAAGTTCCCTGCTGCTGTCAGGTATCTCCCCAGCATCTTCACTGCATAGATCAGCAGATGTCCTTGCTCTTCCACAGATTTGTTTTACTCCATCATTGTCAAGAATCTTGGGCATGTTGACAGGAGCCTGATATAACTGTCTCCTGAAAGGCTCTGCCAGAGCCTGACAAATACAGAGGCAGATACTCACATCCTACCATTGGACTAAGCATGGGGTTCTCAATGGAAGAGTTAGAGAAAGGATTGAAGGAGCTGAAGGGTTTTGCAACCCCATAGAAAGAACAACAATATCAACCAACCAGACACCACAACTCCCCAGAGCTCCCAGGGACCAAACTACCAACCAAAGGCTACACATGGAGGGATCTATGGCTCCAGCAGCATATGTAGCACAGAATGGCTGTGTTGAGCATCAGTGGGAAAAGAGGCCTTGATTATGTGACAGCTCAATGCCCCAGTGTAGTGAAATGAGAGGGTGGGGAGGCAGAAGTGTGTGTGGGGGAAGGTGGGTGGGGGAACACCCTCATAGATACAGGTGGAGGAGGAATGGAATAGGGAGTTTTCTGGTGGGGGGAAAACCAGAAAAGGGGATACCATTTGAAATGTAAATAAAAGAAATATCCATTTATTTGTTTGTATTATTTGTTATTCTGTTGTTAAGTACAATTATATATATATATATATATATATATATATGTGATTCTTTCCTGATCATGGAGTTGAGACACAAGGGTTATAATGACAACAATAATCACAGTCACCAACATCTAACACAAGCAACAAATAACTTAGTATTGCAAGTCAGTACAAATATCACTCATTGTGGATTGTTGTACATTAAAGCTATTGTGATCCACAGGGATTTTCTTTTTCAATTGGTTATATACTTGTGTAGTATACTGTACATGGTGCAAAATGAACCACACTTCTCTTAAATAGAGACCATCAAGGGAAGGGAAGTAAGGTGCCACTCCCATGATATCTGTAGTTCAGTACAAACTATTCCCTAAGCAAATAGACAGACCTCTTGGCAATTAGTTTGTAGATGATGATTTCACAATTGAGTCTATGGTTAAGAACACACATACCTTAACTATATAAATGTAAGGTTCTGAGTATGTGCTCCAAACTAGCCATATGTGTTAGTTGACTCATGCTTTTAATCTTAACACTTGAGAGGCAGATGCAGATAAACTTCTGAGTTCAAAGCCAGCCTTATTTACAGAGTGAGTTCCAGTACAACCATAGCTACACAGAGAAGCCAAACATTAACAAAATTAAATGAGAGAGAGAGAGAGAGAGAGAGAGAGATCAAAGACTATTGTTTGCAAGCTTTTTATTTTAAAATAAACCTTTAATTTACAAAAGAGATAATAGCAGAACAATCAACCTAACAGGTAAAGAATATATATACTTATCAACTCATGAAATGATCCCTAAAATAGATCACATTATAAGCCTATTTTGCATGTATTTTTTCATACCTTTTCTAAAATAGTCCTACACTAGCTACGTAATGTTTATAGCATCCTAGATATTAAGGGACTAACCTAAGCAGAAAAACACTGCATTAATAGTTGAGTAGAAATCTTATAATCGAGAGAGAGAGAGAGAGAGAGAGAGAGAGAGAGAGAGAGATTTGTCTTAGATAAGAAACTTTATTGGAAGAATGTAAAGTTCACTTTCTTCAAGTATATTTTAGAGTTGCTTAAAGGGACATTGGGGTTAAATGAGATAAATACTAGGGACATGTGACTTATAATCCATAGAACATCACTACATTCCCTGACAGTCTTAATAATGATGTACAGGTAGTATTTTTCTATAGTATCCTAATATAAGCATGGGAGAGAATTATTGGTTATTTGTAAAATGTTATTTTTCTCTAATAAATAAATGTCTACTTAGTAAGGAGCACAAAGAATGACTGATGGCCATTGGTTTTGGTTTATTCTTATGTCATATAACCTCTACCAGAAGCACAAAATGCTATGAATAGCTATCAATGTAATTATAATTGATGTCTGAGTTAATGGCCACTGTTGCAAAAAAAAGTATATAATTCAATTTCCTTTAAATGATAAAACTGGAATGTCAGAGAAAATGGAAATACATAAAAAATTTGAAAGAAAACAGTAAGAAGGTTACAATGGCTGACTACTAATGAGATTTATGCCTGAACATAAGAATGGTCTGTGTAAAATATTTTCCTGTTGTTTTTTTTCTTATATTATAGGAAAGTTCATGTTTGAAGACTACAGTTTTTAGTGTATTATTAAGCAACTTTATCTTGCATGCTAACATGTTTGTTATGTTAAATTAAGAAGTGTCATTAAAAACATGAAAGTATAATGTATAAGAATATGTATGATCCCAATTCTGACATTTGTTTTAAACCTCTACATACTGTGTTTTTTATTAAGGTTTAACAAAGAAAAGGATGAACATTTTTTATCTGTTCTAGAGGTTTGGGGAGTTAATCCACTACAATTATTGTCATATCAACTAAACCCCTCAGAGCACCGAGGGACAAAACCCACCAAACAAGGAGTACACATGGAGGGACCCATGGCTCCAGCCTGCATATGTAGCAGAGAAAGGCCTTTCTGGGCATCACTGGAGAATAGGCCCTTGGTCCTATGAAGGTTCAATAACCCAGTATAGGGAAATTCAAAGTCAGGGAGGCGGGAATGTGTGGGTATGTAGGGGAACACTCTCATAAAAGAAGAAGAGGAGGTCTGAGATGAGAGTTTCAGGGAGAACCAGGAAAGGGGATAATATTTGAAACGTAAATTAAAAAATATCCAATAAAATTAAATTAAATTAAAACAAAAAGAAATGTAAATAAAAATATCTAATAAAAAACTAAAAGAAATTTATACAGTAGCTATTCTAAATATTTCAAATAGCATAACAAATATCAAACCGTAAGGCTTAAGATGGCCAATAGGATTTAAAATATTTTAGCAAGATGTTTTGACTATTTATTGCCTTCTTACTCAATGTTCTGAATGCATTAATAAGTAGCTTTAAAAACAGAGAGGGAAACATAAATAAGAAAAATAAAGAAGCTATCAATAAAATAGTTGTCTGTGATTTATGTAATTAGAATTTCAGAATAATAATTGTCATAGAAAAATGGGAATATTCAGTTGACACTTTCAGCAGCTATCATTATGGTTGGCTTACAGGCTCCGCTCACTTCCTTCTCTCCATCATGTGTCACATGGAAGTATAGTGCTAGAAATGCTTGACTTATCCAATATCATATGATTGTTAATGTCAGAAGCATGGTAAGTTGTCAGATCTCCTGAATGCTGCTTCAGTCTTATCACACAGAATTTATATAAAAATTAGTATTATAAAAATATGAGCTCCTCTAATACTTCAAAATTTCATATAGGTATATTGTTTTTTTTTCTGTTAGTGTAAAATTTCAGTGTGTGATACACTCATTCTCCATTTTCAAAAATGTAAGTGTATAGAAGTAAAACAGTACATAATACTTTTAGTATTGCCACCAAAATCATAAGTGAAATATTGGTGAAAAAAGATATGGATATAAAAAAGAAGTCCTGGAGAATGAGCTTGGAGCAAAGAACACATACAGATCTTGCAGAGTATCTGAGTTCCATCCAAGGTATCTGTACATATATCACTTCTAACTCCTAGTAACTGAAGTTATAGGCAATCTGATTCTTTCTTTTTACCTCTACAGACACATTCATTTACATGCACTAGTGAACCTCACCCCATAAACACAAACACAAAATTTCAAAATATGAATATAAATACAATTTATTGCTAAATAGTTAAACATATACATATAATTATTTATACATATGCACATATATATAGATACTGAAATACACACACATACATACATTTGGAAATAGAAGGTGGGGGATATTTATTGACATCTAAAAGTACTTTATTCTGGATCTTGGAAAATATCTAAGCCCTTCTAAAGTAACAAAAATATTTCAAAATTATTTTCATTTTATCACTCATTACATGTTGCCTGATAACTAAGTTTTAATTTTTTATATGTTAATTATGTAAAAATACTTATTTACTTTATTTTCCCTAAATAATTAAAATGGTATTCTATTAAATTGTCCATGGTTTGCACAATCTTTTGAGAAATGCATAAAGGAATATAATGTGTTTTGATAAAAATCACTTCCCACACAGCAGCCTCCAAATCCTCCCATATCCCTGATCATTTCCCTCACAGATTTATGTAGGTTATTGATCCCTCTCAGTCCATGTAGGCTTTACAGTATGAGAAGCATGGAGTAATCAACCAGATGATAAGTAGTTTATCTGTGACCATGTCAAGGTAAAAATCTGTCTTTGTCTTTAGCTTTGTCTCTCTGTCTGTCTGTGTCAATGTCTATATGTCTTTCTCTGACTGTTTCTCTGTGTCTGCCTCTGTCTGTCTCTGTCTCTGTCTGTGTCTCTGTCTCTCTCTCTTTCTCTGTGTGTGTGTCTGTCTGTCTGTCTGTCTGAGCAATCACTAATTGTCAATAGTTAATCATCTAGGGATGAGACTTCCTGAGTTTCTTCTCCAAACTTAACTGTAATTTCCACTAGCTTAACCTTGTTTAGGTCTTGCGCATACAGCAGTACCTAAGTTCATGCCTGCAACACCTCTGTCATGTCATGATGGAAATGCAATTTCACAGAGCAGTCCCTTTGTACTGACTCATATATTTGTTTGTTTGTTTGGTTGGTTGGTTCTCTGTGCAGCCATGGTTTTTATGGAAGCATATCTGGCCTTGAACTATGCTGGGATAAAAGGCATGTATCACTACCACCCTGCTACTACTGACTTTGGTTTTCAATTTATTAATTTATTTACTTTGCATTCTGATCACAGTCCCCCTGCACAAGGCCATTCTCCCATCCCCCTTCCCTTCTCCTCAGAGAAGGCACATCAAGTTGCTACAGGATTAAATACATCCTCCCCACTGAGGCCAGACAAGGCAGCTTAGGGAGGAGAACAGGATTCACAAATAGGCAACTGATTAAGCTACAGCCCCTGCTCTAGTTGTTAGGGGTCCTGCACAAAAAGGAAGCTATACATCCATTTCTTATGTTTAGTTGGCCTAGGTACAGCCTATGCTTGCTCTTTGATTGGCATTTCAGTCTCCAGCAACCCCATGGATCCAGGTTAGTTGATTCTGTTGGTCTTCTTGTGGAGTACCTTTCCTCTTTGAGTCTCTCAATCTTTCCCTCAACTCTTTGACAAGAGTCTCTGAGCTCCTTTCAATGTTTGACTGTGGGTCTCTGCATCTATCTGTTTCCATGGGCTTCTGAATGGAGGTCTCAAAGATCAATTATGCTAGGCTCCTGTCTGCAAGCAAAACAGTGTAATTATTAGTGTCAGGGATTTTTTTCTTGCACATAGGTTGGATATAAATTTGAGTCAGTCATTGGAGGCCATACCTCCCCTCCGTCTCTTCTTCATCTTTGTCTTTGCACATTTTGGGGTGAAGGTTTTGTGGATGGGTTGGTGCCCACATCCTTCTACTGGAGGCCTTCCTGGCCACAGGAGTTAGCCACTTAAGACTCCATATCTCTGACTGATAGAAGTCTCAATTAGAGTCACCCCTATAGACTCCCTTGTGCCTTCCCAACCCATCCAGGTCTTTGGTACCTCCTATAAATGACTCACACCACGACTGATACAAATTTTTGTTTTTACCTCCCCACTCTCTATACCTGATTCCCCTGTCCATTCCCCTCCTCATACCCTTTCTCACCAAGTCTTCTTCTTTTATCCACCTTTGACTCCAATTTTATGAGTACATCTCTCCAACATCCTTTATTCTGGAGGGAAGTAACTGTAATATTAATGTCCTATGTAGGACTGAGGACTTCACAGTCTATTATTTACTATATATTGAACAGTAGTTTGTCTCTGTATTAATCACAATTTTATATAAAAATATGTGTCTTTGGTGATGATTGAAAGATGCTATAATTTATATATAATACATATAAATTTATGTATTTATGGTACATTTTAGTACTATGCCAATTTGGCTAAATAATATCAGGAAGTTCTTCCCAGTATCCTATAAGTTACCTAAAAACTAGTTCTCATGCAGTAACCATACCAGGCAGGAGTTTGGTCTTGTGTAGCTGACCACAATCTAATATGACTGTAGCTATTTACTCCCAGATTATACAGGTATACAGGTGATTATTGTAACAATGAGCATATCTTTACAGGCCTGCAGTTCTTGCAGTTCAACTGGATCACACAAGGCAAGACTGTTGATAGTGTTATTTCCCAGTTGCATGCACAAAAATATGAGATACTATGAGTGCTAACCAGTAAGATTGAAGCTAGTAGGATTGAAGTCTGTGTCAGATTTTTTTTTCTTGATTAATGACTCAAGTGTATGGTATCTTCAGGAATATATTCTATTTCTGAAGTCCATATCAACATGTTCTAGAGGGTAACCAATTTCAATGGAAATAGTTTGTATTATTTGAGGGTTAAATAATATCCCACTGAACAAAATTTAACGTGAATTAACTCACATCTACTACAGGGTTCGTGGTTGACATTCTGTAATTTCTAGATAAGCCATTGTTCGTTTTGTAAGGTAAAGCCATTGCAACAATTTATGGCATTGTAAGAGGTCTTTAGTGTTAATTCTCCCTCCCCATTTTCCTACCTGTACCCTGTCCTTCCATTTACTACTCGACTTAACCTTCCTAAAGAGATTATCCTCCTTTCCCTATTCATACCATCTGTATTGTACATTTTATACTAGGATTCAGTAGACAAAGTAAAGAAAAATGGCCTGAATAATAAAGGGTAAAACTATCTAATTTGTAATAATCACAAAATGAAATTGCTAAGAAACACTACAAAATCCCAAATATGATTATGCTTCTTTATGATTATTGTATTTAATATTGCATTTTATACCCTTGAGAGCAACACTTTGAAGGTAATTTATCTTTATTGTGAACTTACTCAACCTTCATTGTTACTAAATAGAGAATGGAGTGAATTTTCACAAAGCACAGCAGAAAATATTTTGCATGTACTAGAAGTTTCTTAAAGTCTCAAATGGATCTTCCACTTTTATAATTTTATGTCATACTTTGAAGGGTCCTTAATATTATGAAAGCTAAAAGTTAAATCACTATAATAAAAATATATAATAGTATATATTTGTTTTCATTAATTTGGTCTTATATGATTGTGGTTTCTTTTTGCTTGAGACATGTTTTTAATTATAGCTCCAGCTAGTCTTGAACTTTCTATATAGTCTATGTTGACCTTGAATTTGAGACAATTTTCTTGCCACAGTTGTCTTAAAATTATCTTTAATTTTCCCACCACATTTTTCATTTTATTCACAAAATATTTAGAATTATTAAAGAAGAAAAACTTAATTTTTTCTTTTATAAAATTAATGTCATATCCAGATATGTTGATAGAGATTTGTTATTCAAACACTTGAAATGTATTAGCAAAACAAAATATTTGAAGTTCAAAGTTATTCTGGCCAACATGAGACTATAACACATAACAATGATGAGATGTGAGTAAGTATATCCTGTTTAGAGTAATAATTTAAATACATTACATATTCACAAGTCTATGGATTTTGAACAATTATTTGCAACAAATTTTAAGATACGTTTTTGGTTCACAGTAAACAATAGTGTCTAATACTCTCTGCTATACATACTTATGATATTTGTCATAATGCTCACCAGTTACCAGAGTAGAACTCTTGCTGTGATTCATTTGCAACTCAATGCATAGAGGTAGCCTAATTCCACTGAGGTTTTTTGTGGGTTCTGCACTGCCTAAGATTTTGATACATTCTTATAACCATATATGCACTGTTAATGTATAATATAAAAAATAATTTATTAATTGAAATATTTTTAGTTATCCATGAATTTTTCTTTAATAACCACCTACAAACATTAACATTTTATTTTTTAGAAAAGCATAGACTTATTGTATGTGCATGTATCTGAATGTAGGTATATGTGCCATGTGCGTACCAGGTAACTGAAGAGGCCAGAAAAGGTTATTGGACCCCAGGAACATATAGGCACTTGTGAGTCACCTGTTGTGGTGCAAAAAAAAAAAAAAAAAAAAAAATGAACCTGTGTCTTCTGCAAGCAGCACACACTCCTAACCACTGAACTATCTCTCCATCTCACCAGTGTTGTATTTAATGTTTCATATACCCTATTCCAGAATGATATATAGTTGAACATACAGTGTACTGCTCTTGCAGATGGATTGCTTAGTACTATACACACAGTTTCTTTAGCCTTGCAATTTCCTATCAGTTTTTAAAGTAACTGATTAATATTCCATTGTCACCACTTATTTTTCTATTCATCTACCAAAAGACATATTTGTTGTTTTTGAGTATTAGACACTATGAATAACAGCACTACAAATAACAACATATAAAATTCCTGTGTGCAGAGAAGTTTCCAGCCAGAGATAAAATTGCTATCTTGGATTAACTTTCCTAGTACAAGGGATGCTAAGGAAGGAGAACATCAATGAATATGAGTCTACATTAAGCTATATAGTGAATCCCAGGATGGTATTACAGTCAGACAGAAGTACTGTCTAAAAATACATAATAACTTTCAACTTAGTTGAGCATATACAAGTGAACATAATTTCAGGAGAGTAAATGCTTTATTAGAAGGTAGAAATCATACAATTTAATAAATTATTTTCAGAATATAAATTATGAATTTATAAGCTTGCAATTGTTATTATTTTACTTTAAGATCTTATATTTATTCTTGAAATTTTTAATTCATAAAAGGTATCTTGATCATATCCATCCCTCACTTTTCCCTTTAAAGAGTGTTGACTCTGTAAGCCACTAAATATATCTCGCATCTAACTTCATGTCCTTTGTTCATTCTTTTTTAAACATATCCTACTGTGTGCTATTAGCACTGCCCTTATGTTCATGTTCATGTTATCAACCACAGAGACAACACTCACGAGGAAAAGTGACTTTCTCTAATCAAGAAACCTTCATCTATAAAAGACTCTTTAACAAGTGATGGAGACTTGGGGAACCCAACCCTATTTTTACTGTAATTTTAATCTTGTCTTATACAAGTAACTATAGCTGCTATGAGTTCATGTGTAAAACAGTCATGTCATATTTTAAAAACATCACTTCACAGTACTTTATCCCACTTCCAGATCTTAGCTATATTTTGTCATTTGACAAAATATTTCCCAAGCCAGAGAGAGAAAGAAATTGACGTAGATGGGCCAGCCAAGAATTAGTACTCACAGACATTTATTATCAACATTTTGACCAGATAAGAATTTCTGCATTAATGATTACCCAGTGGAAAAAGAACCTTCTCTAAGTTTGATAACAGTACAAATATGTAGTTATGAACATAAAGGTTTAGAAAACATAAACTGGTATTATTAACATATAGGCAAAGTAGTAAATACTAAAAATAGAAACAGAAAGATCCATATCAATAGTTTATAATCCAATAACTAGAGCTATACTTGACACGTTTTCTAGAAAGAGAAGTATGTAATATGTCTTATTGAAGCTCAGGAAAAAAGAAATCCCAAAGTATGCTAGAGGCTTGCACAGAAAGTCAGAAATATTCATGAGAATAAAGGAATTAAACTGTATTCTGATAAATAGAATTAACCAATATAAATGCAGTTGAGAAACCTTCCTAATACCAAAGGATTTATAAGTAAATAAAATATGAAAGAATAGCCTACAGTTAGTTATAGGATAATCATTCTATGTAGCTGATAATAATATGAGCACAAAGATGTGGAGAGAAAGGGGATAAAAAGTTAAGAAAATTGCTGTATGAGAATGTTTTACAATGTTTACACCAAGCAAACAATTAAGTGAATGTTTGAGCCAGACTCCATTATCTTTTGTTAGCATGCCTAGAGTCTTTAATTTAATCCCCTAGACAAAAGTAAAATCACACTGTGTCTAGAAATCTACTAAGCAAGTGAAAGATCTGTATGACAAGAAATTCAGTCTTCCACCCAGGCCAGATCAGCAGCCTGATATTCTACCATACCCTATAGCCTATCTTCCTCTCAGGAGGTTTGCAATACCAGGGGCACAGCCTGCCTGCCTCCCAAGAGGTCCTCAGTAACTAGGGACATGGGAGGCCTACTCTAACAAGAGACACAGGAATCTCACCCTAACCATAGACAACATTGCCTGCTTTCCAGAAGACCAGATCTAACCTGGGTCACAGAGCTCTACCTATCTCCCAGGAGGACAGCTCCAGTCAGAGACACCTAGGTGAGTTAACACCAGAGATATCCACATGGCAAGAGGCAAGCTCAAGACCATCAGTGAAAGAATCCAATGGAATTCAGCACCATCACAAACAAGTTCTCCCACCTGGATACACTAACAATTCCTGGATGACCTAACAAGACCAAAGTGTTAGATAATGACCTACAATCCCCTCTCATGAGGATGATAGAGGTATTTAAGAAGGATATAAATTACTCAAAGTAATGTAGAAAAATTCAAGCACATGGGTAGAAGCACTTAAAGAGGAAAAAATAAAGCCCTTTAATAAATACAGGAAAATATAATCAATAAGGTGAAAGAATGAGTAAAACCATCCAAGAACTAAAAAGGAAAATGGAACCAATAAAGAAAACACAAATGGAGGCAACCCTAGAGATGTATAACTTAGGAAAGAGATCAGGAACTACAGCTACAAGGATCTACCAACAAAATACAAGAAATAGAAAGAATCTCAGGCATAGAAAATACTATAGAAGATATTGACACAGTAGTCAAAGAAAACACAAAGTATAAAAAGCTCTTAACCCAAAATATCCAGGAAATTCAGGACAAAATAAAAAGATCAAACTTACAAATAATAATAGGAATAGAAGAGGGTGAAGAATCTCTGCTCAAGCAGCCAGAAAACATCTTCAACAAAATAATAGAAGAAAACTTTTATAATTTCAAGAAAGAGATGACCAGAAAGTACAAGAAGTCTAAAGATCACTAAATAGACTGGAGTAGAAAAGAAAATCCTCTTGTCATATAATAATCAAAATGCTAAATACAAGAACAACAACAAAAAAAAACCACAAATAAAAACAAGTAAGAGAAAAAAAATCAAGTAACTTATAAAGGCAAACCTGACAGAATCACACCACACTTCCCAACAGAGACTCTAAAAGCCAGAAGATACTGGACAGATGTCATCCACACCATAAGAGAACAGAAGTGCCAGGCCAGGATACTATAACCAGCAAAATTTTCAATCACCATAAAAGGAAAACCAAGATATTCCATGAAAAAAACAAATTTAGACAATATCTTTCTTCTAGTCAAGCCTTATAGAGGATGCTAGAAGGAAATCTAAAATTGAAAAATGGTAACTGCATCCAAGAAAATATAAGAAATGAAACATTTTTCAACAAACACAAGAAGAGAAACACATACACACAATACCTCCTCCAGCAACAAAAATAACAGGAACCACCAACTTAATACCTCTCAACATCAATGAACTCAATTCCCCAATTATAAAAAACAAAACAAACAAACAAAAAACAGATTAACAGACTAGATATATAAACAGGATCCAAAATTTTGCTACATACAAGAAACACAGCTCAAAGACAAAGCCAGACACTTCCTCAGAGTAAAATGAAAAAGAGTTTTCCAAGCAAATGGAAACAAGAAACAAGATGAACTGGGAATTCTAATATCTGATAAAATAAACATTCAACCAAACTTATCAAATAAGATGGGAGAGGTCAATTCATATTCATCAAAAGAAAATAATCTATCAAAAAGAAGTCTCAATTCTGAATACTATGCCCCAAATGCAAGGGCACCCATATTTATTAAAGAAACTTTACTGTTTTGTTTTGTTTTATTTTGTTTTGTTTTTTGTTTTGTGGGGAGACTGTTAATGACCACTGATATTTCTTTACTGGTTATGGGACTGTTTAGATATTTTATCTGCTCCTGATTTAACTTTGGTAACTGGTATCTGTCTAGAAAATTGTCCATTTCATCCAGATTTTTTCAGTTTTGTTGAATATAGGCTTTTGTAGTAGGATCTGATGATTTTTTGAATTTCCTTAGTTTCTGTTATTATGTCTCCCCTTTCAGTTCTGATTTTATTAATTTGGATAGTGTCTCTGTGCCCTCTGGTTAGTCTGGCTAAGGTTTTACCTATCTTGTTGATTTTCTCAAAGAGCCAGTTCCTGGTTTTGTTGATTCTTTGTATAGTCCCTTTTGTTTCTACTTGGTTGATTTCAGCCCTGAGTTTCCTGCTGTCTACTCCTCTTGGCTGTGTTTGCTTCTTTTTGTTCTAGAGCTTTCAGGTGTGATGGCAAGTTGTTAGTGTGTGCTCTCTCCAGTTTCTTTTTGTAGGCACTTAGAGCTATGAGTTTTCTTCTTATCACTGCTTTCATTGTTTCCTACAAGTTTTGGTATGATATGTCCTCATTTTCATTAAATTCTAAAACATCTTTAATTTCTTTCTTTATTTCTTCCTTCAAGTCATCATGAGTAGACTCTAGTTCAGTGTCCACGTGTATGTGGGCTTTCCATTGTTTTTGTTACTATTGAAGACCAGCCTTAGTCCATGGTGATCTACAAGGATGAAAGGGATTATTTCAATCATTTTGTATCTGTTGATACAAAAAGCCTGTTTTATGACCAATTATATGGCCTATTTTAGAGAAGGTATCATGAGGTTCTGAGTAAAAGGTATATTTTTTTGTTTTATCTTCAGATTTAATGCAATCCCCATCAAAATTTCAACTCAAATCTTCATAGAGATAGAAAGAGCAATTTGCAAATTCATTTTGAATAATGAAAAACCCAGGGTAGGAAGAACTATTCTCAACAACAACATAAACAACAACAAAGAACTTCTGGGGGAATCACCATCCCTGACTCAAGCTGTACTGTAGAGCAATTGTGATAAAAACTGCTTGGTATTGGTACAGAGACAGGCAGGAGGATCAATGGAATAGAATTGAAGACCCATAAACCAACCCACACACTTATGGTCACTTGATATTTAACAAAGGAGCTAAAACCATCCAGTGGAAAAAGGATAGCATTTTCAACAAAAAGTGCTGGCTCAACTGGAGGTCACCATATAGAAGAATGCAAATAGATACATTCTTTTTTTGTGAGAATTTATTTTTATTTTTTATTCAATATTTTATTTACATTTCAGAGGCCAATCCTCCTTCCTCATTCCCCCCACCCATTAAACCCCTATCCCTTCCCTCCTCCTCCTTTTTTGCCTTTATACTGTTTAAATTACATGCAAGTATTAAGGTCAGTCTTAGTTGAGGAACTAGCAATACAATAGATGCAAATTGTCCAAGAACAAGAAAGACAATAAACCCAGATAATCAAAGAACATGCAGGACAATAAAGAGAGTCCCAAGATCATTCCGTGATCACTATTTCTAAAGGCTTATCAGGATGATCAAACTATCTGAGCCTACTTCCCTGTCCTAGTCCAAAGTCATTTTCATGCTTGATGCCTACTTCTTTGTTCTAGCCTAAGATTTAGATTCCTGCCTAAAATTTCTTCTTTGTTCTAGCTTACGATTTAGATTTCTGCCTGAAATTACTTCCCTTTCCCAGCCCAATGTCAGATTCCTGCCTATAGTCCATTTCCTTGTCCTTGTCCTTGGTCTATGTCAGATTCCTTCCAAGCAGCCAATTTCCTTATCTCTATGTACAAAGCTCAAGTCCAATTGAATAAAGAACCTTCACATAAAACCAGATATACAGAAACTAATCGAAGAAAAGGTCGGGAAGAACCTTGAATACAAAGTTCCTGAATGGAACACCAATGGTTTATGCTCTAAGATCAAGAATGGACAAATGAGACCTCATAAAATTGCAAGGCTTCTGTAAGGCAAAGAACACTGTCAATAGGACAAAACAGCAACCAACAGATTGGGAAAAGATCTTTACCAATCCTACATCTGATAGAGACCTAATATCCTATATATTCTAAGAACTCAAGAACTTAGACTCCAGACAACCAAATAACCCTATCAAAAATGGGGTACAGAGCTAAATAAAGAATTCTTAACTGAGGAAACTCAAATGGCAGAGTAGTACCTAAAGCAATGTTAAATATCCTTAGTCATCAGAAAATGCAAAAGCTCAGGTGATAGTAGATGCTGGCAAATATGTGAAGAAAGAGGAACACTCCTCCATTGCTGGTAGGGTTGCAAGCTGGTACAACCACTCTGGAAATCAGTCTGTTGGTTCCTCAGAAAATTGGACATAGCATTACCTGAGAACCCAGCTATACCACTCCTGGGCATATACCCAGAAGATGCATCAACATATAACAAGGACATATGCTCCACTACGTTCATAGCAGCCTTATTTATAATAGCCAGAAGCTGGAAAGGTCCCAGATGTCCTTCAACAGAGGAACGGATACAAAAAATGTGGTACATTTACACAACGGAGTATTACTCAGCTATTAAAAACAATGAATTTGAGAAATTCTTAGGTAAATGGATGGAACTAGAAAATATCATCCTGAGTGAGGTAACCCAATCACAAAAGAACACACATGGTATGTACTCACAGATAATTGGATATTAGCTCCAAAGCTCAAAATACCCAAGATACAACTCACAGACCACATGAAGCCAATGAAGAAGAAAGACCAAAGTGTGGGTGCTTTGGGCCTTCTTAGAAGGACTAACAAAATTCTCATGGGAGCAAATATGGAGACAAAGTGTGGGACAGAAATTGAAAAAGGTGTCATCTGGAGACCATTCCACCTGGGTATCCATCCCATCTGCAGTCATCAAAGGTGAACAATGATGTGGATGCCAGGAAGTACATGCTGACAGGAACCTGATATAGCTGTCTTGTTAGAGGTCTGCCAGAACCTGACATATACAGAGGCGGATGCTCACAGCTAACCATTGAACTGATCATGGGGTTCCCAATGGAAGAGCAAGAGAGATGACATATTAGACAAATATTTTACATATAACACTACTTGCATAAAAACATATAGAATGTAAATGCCCCAGTTTGGGGGAATTCAAGGGTGGGGAGGTGGAAGTGGGCAGGTAGGTGCGGGCACATTCTCATAGATGCAGGAGGAGGAGGATGGGATAGGGGTTCCTGGGTATTGGAGTGGGGTGGGGAAAGGGGTCACATCTAAAATGTAAATAAAATATCTAATAAAAAATACTGATATAAAATGGAAAAAAAAACAGGCTTAGAAATAAATTAGAGAAGCTATACCCTTTACAGTAGCCACAAATTGTATAAAATATCTTGGTATAACTCTTTCCAAGCAAGTGAAATTTTGTATGACAAGAACTTCAAATCTCTGAAGAAAGAATTTAAAGAAGACCTCAGAAGAAGAAAAGCTGTTCCATGCTCATGGATTGGTAGGATTAACATATTGAAAATGGCCATCTTAACAAAAGCAATCAACAGATTCTCTAAAATCCCCATCAAAATTCCAACACAATTATTCACAGACATGAAAGAGCAATTCTCAACTTCATATGCAAAAAGAAAAAGAAAAAAAAAAAAACCTCAGGAAAGGCAAAACAATTCTCAACAATAAGAAGATCTTCAGGGGGACTAGCCATCCCTGACATCAAACAAAGCAATAGAGATAAAGACAGCATGGTATTGGTACAGAGACAGACAGGTTGATCAATGGAATAAAATTTAAGACCCAGAAATAAATCCTGTGAACACTTGATTTTTGACAAAGAATCCAAAAACTTATATGCAATGAAAGAAAACATTTTCAATAAATGGTGCTTATTTAAGTGTCAGTCTATATGTAGAGAAATAAAAATAGATTCATTTATCACCTAGCACAATGCTCAAGTCCAAGTGGATCAAAGATCTCAACATAAAAACACATAAACTGGATCTAATAAAGGAGAAAGTGGAAAAGAGCCAAACTCCTTGATAGACTGTGAAATTTCCTGAACAGAACACCAATGCCTCAGGCTCTAAGATCATCAATATGAAGAACACAAGAAGTTAGCCTCCAAAAAAACAAAACAAAACAAAACTCCCATTAAAAGTAGGGTACAGAGCTAAACAAAGAATTCACAACAGAAGAATCTTGAATGTCTCAGAAGCACTTAAATAAATGTTCAAAGTCCTTAGACATCAGAGATATGCAGATGAAAATGACCCTCAGATTCCATCTCAAGCCAGTCAGAATTGCTAAGACCAAATATTCAGGCAATAGCAGTTGCTGGCAATGATGTGGAGAAAGAGGAACACTCCTCCATCACTGGTAGGATCACAAACTGGTACAACCACTCTGATAATAAGTCTGGAAGTTCCTCAGAAAACTGAAAATAGAGTTACCTGAAGACCCAGCAATACCACTCTTGGGTATATACTTAAAAGATATTTCACAAAACCACAAGGACAATGTGCTCCACTGTTTTCATAGAAGTCTTATTTGTAATAGACAAAAGCTAGAAACAACCCAGATGTCCCTGAAACAAAAAATGGATATGGATAATGCAGTTAATTTACACAGTGGAATACTATTCAGCTATTAAAAACAAGGACACCATGAATTTTTATTGGCAAATGGTTGGAACTATAAATGTTATTTTGAGTGAGCTAACCCAGACCCAAAAGGACATGCATGGTATGTACTCACTGATAAGTAGATATTAGCCAAAAATTATAGAATAGCCAGGGTAAAACCCACAGACTGTAAGAAGTTTAAGACGTCAGAAGGCCCCAAGTGATTATGCTTCAGTCACACTTGGAAGCAAGAACAAAATATTAATGAGAGGCCGAGGTGGGAGAGAGACCTGGGTGGGAGAGGAGAAGAAGGGGAAAGGGGAGGAGGATCAGGTATTGGGGTGGAACAGGAGAGAATCCCAGAATGTCAAGAAAGTGAATGGAAATATGCTGCTTCTGGGGTGGGAGGTGGGGTGACCCTCTTGAAAGTCCCAGAGACCTGGGATGTGAGAGACTCCCAGAACTCAACAGGGGTGACTGTAGCCAAAATACCCAACAGTGAGGAGAGGGATTTTGAAGAGACCACCTCCAGTAGAGAGACAGGGCCCTAAGAGGAGAGATGGTATTACCAACACACTGTCAAAATATTTGACACAGAATTGTTCCTGTCTAAAAGAACTGTAGAGACAAAAATGGCAAAGATACTGAAGGAAAGGCTGACCAGTGACTGGCCCGACTTAGGATCCATCTGATGGGGAAAGCACCGAGCCCTGATTCGATTACTAAGGCTATGATGTGCTTACAGACAGGAGCCTATGTGGCTGTCCTCTTATTGGCCCTACCAGCAGCTGACTGAGACAGATGCAGATATTTACACCCAACCTTTGTACAGAAGAGCTCTGGGGGAGAATCAGGAATGAATTGAAAAAGCTGAAGGGGATAGCAACTCCATAGGAAGCCAAAAAATCTCAACAAACACTGACCCTGGGAGACACTAGAACCAGAGCCACCAACCAGGGAGCATACAAGTTCTGGTCCAAGGTTCCTGGCACACATACAACAGAGGACTGTCTCGCTAGCCTCAGTAGCAGATGATGAACCTAATCCTGGAAAGACTGAGGCCCTAGGGATACCAGAGGTAGGTAGGAGCCAAAGGGGAGGGGAAATGGGATGAGGAACTGTGGGAGGGGTACTGGGATGGTGGCAGCATCTGAAAGGAAAATAAATAATATAATTAATTTAAAAATGACAAAAAAATCTCCAAGCATACTGAGAGAGATAATGGGAGTATAGAAATGTAAATAAATAATATAAATAATTTACAAATGACAAAAAAGTAAAATCTCTAAGCATACTGAGAGGGATAATGGGAGTATAGAATTGACAGGCAAGCTGGTAGAAACCTGTAAGCAAAAATAGTCACAAAACTGAAGCAGGGGTATGGTGATTAGTTCCAGGACTATATAGGATATGTGATAAGGTCAAGACTAGACTGAAATTTAGAGCTAGAATCTGTCATAGAAAACCCAAAATATAATAAATCCTGAAATAAGTACGATCATATCAGGAATGCTCCATTACCTCTAGATGAATCTCACCTCTTCTGTAATTAGTGACTGTCACAGTTAATTTTCAGTGTCAATTTGACAAAATATACAATCTAGATGTCTATTATGGCAATTTCAGTAAGAATTAACTGAAGAAGGAAGACCCTACTCAATGTGAATGACACCATCTATGTGCTGGGTTCAAAACTGAATAGAAAGGAGAAAAGAAGAAAGCAAGCTGAGCAACAGGATTTACATCTCTGTGATTTCCAGAATTCTCATGATGTGAGGAGATCTACTCACTATTCCTATTGTGCTTTTCCTCACCTAGACATTATTACTACACACCAGGAGTAGGAGGCAAAATAAACTAATCCTATTTTATTTTCCTCTTTTCTTATATTTGCTCTCCATATGTGGTCTCAGATATGAGATGAGAAAAGTACTACACAGTACGGACTCTAAACATTAGGAAAAAGAAAAGATTAAACTCATAAATAGATGAACACATATGATAAAATAGAGCTTTGTCTGTTGGTTATCTGAGCGGCTTATTGAAAATTAACCTCATACTATAGCCTAGGCTGGCCTGAATAGTTGATATGATGTCCAACTATGTGTGTACCTTCTGTCATAGCCTCTTGTCTGCTGGAGGTACAAACACAAATCTTCACACCAAGTAACTGAAATTGAAATTTTATGACATAGTTATCCAGATTTGATGAATATTCTTTTGTTTTGTAATCAGTAAATGTCAATTCATATGGTTGGTGGTTTTCCACTAAGCTAGTCATTATCAAAATTGAGAATATTTCTTTCTCTCAAGCATGTTACTTGTTCTTTAAGAATTTTATGTAATGTATTTTTATTATATCCATTCCTCCAGAAACTACCACTATACCACTATATCCATTCACATTCAGTACTGTTCTCTCTCTGTGTCTCTCTGTTTCTTTGTTTCTCTCTCTCTCTTCCCCTCCCTGTCTCCCTCCCCTCCCCCTCTTTCTGACAGCTACACAAACTACAGATCCCACTGCACTCACCTATTTAGACTGCAAAGGAGTTCAGTGGTGAATCTAAGGTAGACTGAAATTTTTAGTCTGACTTGTGTGTGTGTGTGTGTGTATGTGTGTGTGTGTGTGTCTGTGTGTGTGTGTCTGTGTGTGTGTGTCTGTGTGTGTGTGTATGTGTGTGTGTGTGTGTGTGTGTCTGTGTGTGTGTGTGTATGTGTGTATTCTGAAATTCTCAGAATTGAAACCTTGTCCTCTAGAATAGCAGCTAGTATCTTAATCAATGATTCATGCATGTCTTCATCCCCAATCTCTTTTGATATCTGCACTTGTCTACTAAATCCACAAGCAATGAAAAATCAAAATGTTCTGTCTCTCTGTCTATCTATCTATCTATCTATCTATCTATCTATCTATCTAATCTACCTACCCACCTATTTATCTCTTGATTCTCTTCAACTTGATAAGATACTACAACATCTTAAAGATTATCCTCTCTTAAGCCAGTTTCTACACATATACCCACTCCTTATTGGAAGTATCTAGAATAGACTGGAATGCTATTATGTTCTGTTTTCCAAGGTTAAAGTATTGCTCTCTATATGAAATGTTTCTAATGTAGACGTGTTGCTGAATATTTTACCACATTGTGAATTATCCATGTCTGTTTCTAATTGTAGCTCAGCATTTGATACTAGAGCTTGTGGTTTAC
Organism: Arvicanthis niloticus; assembly: GCF_011762505.2. Taxonomy (NCBI): domain Eukaryota; kingdom Metazoa; phylum Chordata; class Mammalia; order Rodentia; family Muridae; genus Arvicanthis; species Arvicanthis niloticus. The sequence goes on from NC_047659.1 coordinate 72,819,408, forward strand.
TGTAAATAAGTACTTGTTGTATAGCTCAGTCCTAGTACACACCTTTAATCCAAGAGCTAAATAAAGTCAATCATAGGTCAAGAGACTGAGAAAGATACCAACTCATAGGGAGTAAACACAAATAAACAGAAAGGAGGGTCTTTGAGTAGAAGGTGTTTTCAAGATATTATAGGAGGAATCTGATTTTTTTCTCAGACATCTGTGGAGTAGGGCACTCTGCTGGGTGTTTTCTCTGATTCTCTGAGCTATCAGAGTTTCACCACAGTGTTGGACTCCTGAATCTTCAATAGGTAAAGTAGAAAGACTTGGATTTTAGTTTTTGAAACAACATAGAGACTAGCCCGAAAACCTTGTAATCTTTAATGAGCCAGTAGAATAGCTCATTGGGTAAAGGTACTTGACAGCTAATACTAACTACCTGTATTTTATTCACAAAGTCCACAAGGTGGAACAACAGAATAATTTTCTGAAAGTTTTCCTTTACCATTTGCATGCTGGCTGTGGCATATGTGAACGTGAACACACACACATAAACCCACACATACACACACACATGCACACAAACACACTACAATTAGTAAAAAAGATGTCAAAAATATTTCCTTAGACAAGTTTTTTCAGAAAATACCACTCACACCAGACACTTCAGGGGGAGAGACACCACTACCTTTCTTTAATTTTCACAACTTTCTGGGCTTCGTGGAAAAAGGTGATGCTATAGCTGAACTGTTTCCTTAGAGATTTGTATGTTAAATCTGTAAATTAAAGTGAGACAGCATACAGAGATTATCAAGTCAAATGAGGACATAAGGGTTGACTTTAGTTTGATTGGAGTGGTTATATAAGAAAGAAAATTGGGACATACACATGCAAAGATTGATGTTTAGAATAGAGAAAGGATAGACCTGTAGCCGATGTTTTGTGCACTGACTTTAAAAAGAAGAAACCCTGCTGATGCATTGATTTTGAGGCTCAGAAATGTAGGACAATGAATTTCTGTTGTCTAGGCAACCCAGCTTATGGTATATGTTGTGGAAATCATAGCAAATGAATGCAAGAAATAAAAATAAAATTTCTCCTATATACAGATGTTTCTTGTTCTCAAGCACAACATCTTTAATTTAAAGTATGATAATTTTTAAAATAATAAATACTTTCCTCACCAGTATAGAAATGACATATCAGTCATTTTGGCAGTGATAAAGATGAGTTAGAAAACCACCCTGTCCTCTTCTTCCAATATAATTGTCTTTTAGCTAGGGTTAACATTGCTGTGAAAACAAACCATGACCAAAAGAAACGTGAAAAGAAAAATGATTATTTGTTTTTCACTTCCATATTGGTGTTCAAAATAAAAGAAGTCAGAACAGAAACTCAACCAGTGCGGGAACCTAGAGGCCTGATGCAGAAGCCATGGGTGAGTGCTTCTTACTGGCTTATTCTGTATGACTTGCTCATCCTGCTTTCTTAATGAACCTAAAAGTGTCACTACCCACAATGGACTGAGCTTCCTTCCAGCAATTACTAATTAATAAAATGACCTTCAGGCTTGATTATGATGATCTTGATCATAAATGATCTTATGAAGGCATTTTATGTCTGACATTTCTTCTCTCAGATGAATATAGCTTGTGCCAAGTTGATATAAAACTAACCAGAATAGTAATGTATTTGTGATTGGGTTGTAGTATTCAGAATTAAGATCACAGAATTCTATTTGGTAAAATAATTTTAAAACAGCTTTCTTTTGGCAATTCTAATGAAAACAACTGACTTGTCCAAATGTTCAATGGTTGAGACAATATGAAATAGATGAATTTATATCTCAAGACTGAAGTAAAAGATAGTCTGGGAAAACTAAGAACATTTCCTCTTGATCTCTTCTCAATTTTTGGGTCATGACCCTTTTGGAGTCATATATCATATATCCTACATATCAGGTATTTATATAGTGACTCAGAACAGTAGCAATGTTGCAGTTATAAAGTAACAGTAAATAATATTGAGGTTGAGAGTCACCACAACAGGAAGAACTGTCTGAAAGGGTCAGAGTATTAGGAAGTTTAAGAATCATTTCTTTTGAATGCATCTCAAGAAAATATCAAACAACAAAGAAATGCTCAACTTTGTAAGTAAGATTTTTAAGCATGTAGTCAAAAGGCAGTTTTTGTCTTGCCAAGAGCATCCTTAAAATGTGTGCACTTAGTGTGTGCACAGTTGAGAATTTAACTTATCTATGTCCACTGAGTTTTTAAATTAATAGCTTAAATTTATTTCAAAGCAAAACTGCTGCTGTCTTGAGAGATAAATCACCACAATACACCTACCAGGACATTTAATTTATAGCTAAAATAATTTGTGACTTGCTGATGCCAAAATAATAATATCCTATCTGTTGAGAGAAAGAAAGGAAGAAAAGAAGAAAGAAAGAAAAGAAAGGAAGAAATATATATATATATATATATATATATATATATATAGAGAGAGAGAGAGAGAGAGAGAGAGAGGGGAGAGAAGGAAAGAAAGAAAGAAAAAAGAAAGAAAGAGAAAACAACAACAACTCTGGCAATTAAACCTCAGTAAAAGATGAGGTGACATCAGCCGGGCGGTGGTGGCGCATGCCTTTAATCCCAGCACTTGGGAGGCAGAGGCAGGCAGATTTCTGAGTTCGAGGCCAGCCTGGTCTACAGAGTGAGTTCCAGGACAGCCAGGACTACACAGAGAAACCCTGTCTCGAAAAACCAAAAAAAAAAAAAAAAAAAAAAAAAAAAAAGATGAGGTGACATCCATTTTGGATTGTAGAAATGAAACAGTTAAACAGTAATGTAGACAATCTTAATGGACAAAAAAGCCAAAGAAATTTGATGAAAAATTGACAGGCTTTTGAAAAAGGGTAGTGTACTGAAGGTATTCAGTGGAGGAATAATAAAAGTCTGATGGTGACATTCCTTGATAGATATTTTTAATTAACGTGTCAGTTTTACTAAATATTATAAAATCCCAGATTATTACTTGAGTCATCAATCCTCACTTCCATTGATGGCACATCTAAACTATTAAGTGTTTTTTTTTTTTTTTTTTTTACCATTTCTATATTTATTATTGTGTTTGTTGTTGAAGTGCATGTGCGTTCTGGGTTATATGGTGGGGAGTATGTGTTGACATGGTACAAGTGAGTACAGAGACCAGGCAAAAGCCTTCAGCATCATTACTCAGGGTCTATTCACCTTGTATTATTAACTAACTAATCTCATTGCCCTAGAATTTGCCAATTTGGTTAGGTTGTAAATCAGTGAGCCACAGAGAACTGCTTGTCTCTGCCTCTCTAGCCCTAAAATTACAAAATGTCAACATTCAACTTTTATTTTAATTCTTGCACTTGTTTAAATTGTATATCATAGTGTATTCCAGGATTTTTTCTATCTATTTTTTTGGTAATACTGGAAGTAGGAAAAAGGTGATAGCATAGAAACTAGGATTTATAGGAAACATGATGAGGGATAAGATAGGGTATATGAAAGTTTTATTGAAGTATTACTCAAGAAAAAAATGTTTACATTTCATTCTTTCCAGCTTTTAAGGACACATTTTTTTCTCTACATTTTTTAATTATCAGTAATTGCTACTTTGTAACCTTTGGCCTTTATCTCTAGTAAGTCTCATTAGGATTATCATTGGTAGAGGTTAAGAGTTCAAAATTTGCTTCAGATTAGGTCATTAATTAGAAGGGGGTATTCTTTTAATGTGTGCTTTCTTCCTGTAGTCTGTTTCTACACTCTCAGGCTTAGGGATAAAACAGAAGCAAGTAAAAGTCTGATGTCCTGTGGCCAATGTTATCAAAACTACTTTTAACAACATAAACAATTTTCTAGGTAGATGTATTGTCATCACACAATTAGAATTTTTTGCAAGTCAATTTATTTAGAATCATAATTACTATGAATGTAATTTTGGCAAAGTTACTTCAGCCCTGAGACCCCCCCCCCCTTAATAATTTGTTTATTTTGAAAACTTTTTCAGTAACTAAACACAATCACAAGAAATGTGATTCTATGGCAACTCTGTCACCTAAATTCTGGCATCAAGGAACTGACAGTGCTATAAGGTAGAAGAGCCTAGAGAGAAGCAAATTAAAGATATATTATGAATTTTTAATGAAGTACTGCAATTTAATGATTAAATTTAAAAAATACTTAAATAGATAACTGGGTAAAAAGGTAAATTTATATTTAAAATTAGGGTAGAAAATTTAAATAGTGGGGCTAGTAAAATATTACATAACTGTGTAGTGTCTGGTTAGAATTAGTCATCTGTGTGATAATCTTATAAAAGTGGGTTATATTTAAGATTTAAGAAAATTATAAAGTCTTAAAGTTGGAATGACCTTATCAAGTGAGAAAGCTGACAAAATGTAATGATTTCACAATAAATCACAAGTGAGATTACATCATGATATTTGAAACCAACCAATATTGGACTTTATGAAATTTATCACTATGAATTATGAGATTTCCTGTAAGATCTAAGTGAAAGAATGACAATTGTTTAAGTTGGCAGTAATGCCACTAATATGGTTGGTTAGCATTTTTTGGCTATTGTGTACAGAAATGGACTAAACTTAGGAAAGAATGAAAGCAAGGAGAGAAAAACTGTAAACTAGTTTTACCACAACTTATAATTATTATGAAATCATTTGTACTATAAGTAATATCTTTAGCCATCCTATGATGAATGTGTACTTCAAAAAACATATTTATGTTGTAGAGTTCTTATATATGTTTGTATACACATATATGTATGTATCATATATTTGTATATATATAATACATATATCATATATGTATACATATATGATATATATATATACATATATATATATGGTTTTATCCACGACTCTAAAAGTAAAAATTGTGCCAGCTGAGTAGTACATGCTTGTAATCAAAGAGCTCAGAAGTTTATACAGGTGTATTTTGGTGAGTTCGAGGTTAGCTTAGTTCATCTATATATTTCCAAACTAATATGGACCCCATCTCAGAAATATAAAAAAATAATAAAAATAAAAATATATAATATTTAAGAGAAGAAAGAAGATGTAGTTCGTTTCTAGTTGTTCTACTATCAGTGAGAAACACTGATTTTTTTATTCTATGATGTCCAGAGTGAAACTGGGGGTTATGATATGGGATATATTTAGAAAAAAATCAGTAAAAATTTTCTGATAAACTAAATGTGGTTTGTGATAAAAATGAGAATTAAGTCTCATTTTTAGAATAAATTTAGACACAAAAACTATGATATTATTTTGGTCACCAGTAAAAATAATAAATATAAAAAAGGTAAAGTTTCTATGGGGCAGGAGTTTATTAATAATTACTTTTATATTTATCAATTTTTATATTTATCATCAAAAACACATTATACATACAACTTAATATTTGAATGTATGTTGGTGGGGCCATGAGAAAAGATACAGATTCAAAATACATAATGGGAAACATCATAATTAGATTCTTGAAACTGGGCAACATGCCCATAAAATCGAGGAAAATAGACAAAAGAAGATGTTTGAAAATCAGAGTTCAGACAGAAAAGGAAAACCCCCCAAATTAAGCAATTTACAAAAACATGCATATATTACCTCTAGAAAATATTTGATGAGTCTAGAGAGGCAAGATAGAAATGACTGTGAACATTATTGAGAGCTTAAACAAAATAAAAGCCATGTCATAAGTATGTTTCTACAGAGATGTTTAGTGTTATCAATAAATTAGGGTTAATAATAACAATCCAAAAGATTCATTTTTAAATTATAAGAACTGAAGTATAGGAAGTGGCTACATTGTTTGGTGAATGCTGTGTTATATAATACCAATGAAAATAAAAGTATAAAATGTTTGTTAATCTTATGGAGTCTGGATGTCATAAATTCAGGCAAGGCTTAGGTGAGTAATTCATGCTCAGGCCTCTTCTGTGACTGCCATAGAGTGCACTTGACCCATAATCTTCTGAAGGCTGGCAGAACTGAGAGATCCTCCATAAACACCATGTCTCAGTAATGGTCTTGGCAAGGCAGCATTGGCTTTTGGACCACAGATATAACTGCTTGTCCCTGTAAGGCTCACTGAAAGATGTTTATGCAACCCCATGCCAAGACAGCTGTATGTCCATGGATCTGATGATTCAAGGCACAACTTCTGAGCAGTTATACAACATGATTTTCTTCTGCCATCCCCTTTGGCTCAAAGGATCAGCCCTAATTCATAATGCATGGTATGCTGGTAATAATTTTTGTTAGATAGTAAATATGCATGGTATGAGTCAGAGGAGGACATCATTGCTAGCTGACTACAATGAAAAGATGCTCTCATTATTAAATGCATTTTTGGATGATGAAGTGTGTCTCAAGTAAATGACATTGACTCTAACTGGCCAAATATCAGATTAGATACACAATTTATAGAGAGCCATATTTAGATAAGACATCAGATAAATTTACTTTCCGATTTTTCACTAGATAACCATAACATGGACTTACACAAAACCATCTTTCTCGTTGGAAGCCCACTAGAATAATTTAGAGCATTTAATAAGGTTCTATGCTCATGATTATAGTTTACCCTTCAAATAGATGCCAGTAAGTATCAATTGAGAAAAAAAATTCTAAAGTAGAATACAGGATATAAATAACTCACTGAAAGAAATACAGGAAAGCACAGGTAAACAGGTAGAAGCCCTTAAAGAGGTACCAAATAAATCCCTTAAAGAAATATGGGAAAGCACAATCAAACAGGTGAAGGAATTGAACAAATCAGTCCAAGACTTAGAAGTAGAAGTAGAAACAATAAAGAAAACACAAATGGGAGCAACCCTGAAAATGGAAACGTAAAATCTAGAGAAAAGGTCAGGAATGAAAGATGTAAGTTTTATTTTCTCCAGTGTTTTAATGGTCCTAGTTCAACAACTTTGACCATTTTAAAAACTCGCTTTACTATGTCTATGATTACAGCTTTCTCCATATGAAGTTAGAAGCTCAATTTAGCAAATGTTATAGTTCTCTAACATATTTTCAAAAGTAGTCCAGTCATTTATGATCCAAAAGTTGTGTCTTGCTAGTATTCACCATTGAATCATGTTTCTTTTTAATATACAAAATATACATTTCATTGTAAGAGTAAAATAAACTTTTATGTATAAAATTAAAATAATGCTAAGGCATATATTTTCACATTTTATGGAAATTGATAGCTTCTACTTTACCCAAATTTAAAATCTTCACATGCTTTTGTTTGTATTTCTGATTACAAAATTGGGGACATAATCTTAATACCAAAATTAAAATTTTTATGCAATAATTTTAAAATAGTCTTTAACACTTTGACATATACAAAGGGGGCATAAAGCAGTAACAGATGTGAGGAGAGTTGTTTTATTCAAACTTTGTATCTATGCATCAGGTGTAATTCATAAGAGACAACAGATTTGCCTGAAGAGTTTATTATTCTTCCATCTACAACATTTACAATCTAAATATTTATTTTGATTTTTTGTGATTTTTTGTGGTTCAAACAGCAATATATTCATGACTATTGAATTTTGTTTTTACTTCCCACCCACTCTCTTTTATCCAGAAATATTCTTTTCCCAGACAGTCTTTTATAAAAGGATATATCTGTAATAAATTCATAATTTCCACATGCCAAGTATTTTTTATGATTTGTTTTACCCCATGCTGATTGGTCTAACTGTAGCAGCATGGTGACAAAGAATAAGAAACTAAGATGGAGCTATCTCTTTGGGCTCAGAGAAGCCACTCACTCCAGACAGTCTAGCATGATGATTTTCTCTCCAATCTTGAGTGAGACTTTTAGCAGTGCTGTAGGTCACGTCTTGATATTAACTTGGGGCAAAACGTCAAGTTCTTACAGAAGTCTATTTATGAATAATAAACAATGTTTAAATATGAGTAAATAATTTCAATCATTTAAAAGTAGCCATGAACATTTTGAAAACTCTAAAGAAGGTACAATGCAAAAAAAGACGTCTTATTAGTTGTGACTACATGGGAGGAGTGACAAGAATCTACCTTTTCTTTTATTAAACAATTTTTCTGTTTTTAGTAGTATAAGTATGTAATTCTTAATATTCTTTTTTTCAATGATTTAGAAGATATTCCAGCAAAAGTACTCAATGAGCATGCTATTTTGAGCTTATTTGTCTGTCTTGACTTTCAAGTGGATGAAGGTTCAATGCAAGGGCTTCTACACAGAACCAGTCCATCCCCTTCCTCCTACCATCAATCCACCTTCAAACCTCAAACAATAGACCCCCACAAGTGAGATTATCTGTCACATAAAGGCTATTCATAGTACTTCTAGATACAGCTTAATAATTGACCATGTGATGATATACTGTTACAATTAACATTAAAGCCTTGTCCTGATTTTATGTTTTAGAACAACATTCTTTATTAAGAAGATTACAGTTGGATTCCTAAACATGATTCATCTGAGGTGTTTGTTCTGAAGAGTTTTTCCCTGGAGGAGTGAAACATGACTCTAGTTATGCAGATTTACTTTGTAGGAGAAGTAGTGAAGGATGAGGTACCTAAAGGTATTTCTATGAGGAGAAATGTCCAATCTTAAGTGTTTTGTATAGTTACAATAAACTTGATTATTACTAAATTATATTTTGAGAAAGAATAAGTATTTAAAGCCAAGGGTAAATGATGTTTCACTTAACTGATGATTAAAACCTGAATACAACTGAACAAAATGAAGATACAAAGCTTTCTATAAGTGTAGAATAAACATTGCTGAGGAATTCTTATTTTAAGATATAACAAATAAAACAGTTCCATTGGATTTTTGAAATGATATTCAACACTAATTTCATAGTTCTCCTACCATTAAATATACATGAAGAAATTGATGCTTATTAGCTTACTGATAAGTCTCAGATTTTGAAAGTAGTCAAAATTTCATGAGACATGAAAATGAAGCTCTTAGTGACAATTTTAATTTGAATTATATAGACACTTATTAACAGTGAAAGCAGAAAACTTTGTTAAATAACATTTTATTATATATGATACAAGATTTCAAGTTATATCAATTCTGTTTTATAATATTTAGTGAAGTATATGACATCTAGCATTTTCCCTTAGTCTATTTTTCTTAGCACTGATTGCAAAGTTTTAAAAATTCTATACAGAAAAAAATAACACAATTACCCTCTATCTCACTCAATCTCTCTCTTTCTGTCTCTCTGTCTCTCTTTCTCCCTCTGTCTCTCTGACTCCCCCCCCAACACACACAACAGAAACACACACACAAGCAAACAACACTCAGACAAATCTGACATTTTACTTATTACTTAAAGGCTTGTATTTTCTAAATGTTTATGGTTATTGCATTTCCAATTAGGTAAACTCTTAAAACTCTTAAGTCATTTATTAAAAGATATTTGTTGTCTTGGGGTTTCGTTGCTGTGAAAAGAAGCCATGGCTAAAGCAACTTTCCAAAAAGACAACATTAATTGAGGTTTGTTGCTGGGTACATGATGACCCTGTGAACCTTGTGATTGTGTTATTTATTAAAAAACCTAGTTGTGGTGTGGCTCAGACTTTAACATACACCTTTAATCCTTATGGATGAAAGACAAACATGCCCTTAGTACACATCTTTAACCTTAAACAACGAAGGTAAAAAAAAATAGCTTGTAGGAGAAAGAACCCACATTTAAATGATGTCTAATTGAGTGCTGGACAGAGAGATGAATAAGAGAATGATTTGGCAGAACAGGATATGCTCACTTCTCATAAGAAAAGAGAGGAAGCAAAGCTACTTAAGAGAGAACATTGCAAAAAGGTGAGAAAGTTTTACTTGGACAGTTGTATAGAGACAGCATACAGAGAAAGAACAAGATAGAAACAGGTGAAAACAGAACAAGCCAGAGAATGAGAAATAGCCAGATTAGAACGTATTGCCAATTTAGTATGAAGAGAAGCAGAACAAATGAGAATAACCTGAGAGAAGTTAGATTGAGTTAGTTAGAGTGCAGAGGAGTTTTAATCCTGAACATCTAAGTTTACCAGCCAGCCAGAGTTCAGAAAGAGCTAGAAATGGTGACTTTATTCAACAGCAAGTTTCAGAGGTTCAGCATATTTTAGCCTGAGATAAGGTTGTATAAAGGCTAGAAGCTTCCAGACTAGGCCAGGATTATCAGACAGAGGATGTAAGCCTCAAAGACAATTACTCCAAGCAGATAAAAAAAATTATTACATTTAAAAGGTCTGTCAGATGATCCTTGTGTGACTTTTTCAAAGGCCTTGTGATTTTTATTTTTCTCCAGTTTTCCATGTGTGTATGTGTGTGTGCATGCACATGTTTGTGTGTGTGTGGTTGATGTATTCTCTATGTCTTGATTTATATCTAAATTTGAAATAAAACAAAGCCTTTGTATTTCTAGTTTTCTAGTTTTCAAATAAATAGGAAATTTGTTTTGAGAAGTTATTAATTTGAAAGCAACTCAGACTGAGGGAGAATGAGTCCTGAGTACTAAGACTGAATTGCTACTTGCTATGAATAGTTGACACTAACTCTTTCTGGATATTCTGAAGATAGATGTGGGAACCTTTGAATTTCTTTTCTGAGATTCACCAGATGACATATTTTATAGACTTGTCTTAATTTTCCTATTTGAACACATCCTTTTATGTGTATTCCTCCATATTTTCTTGTCTGCTCTTAAGCTAGTCTGTGAATGTCCCTAAATTAAAAACTGTGAGACCTAGGGAAGGTAATATGTGTCATGACATATATAAACACAGTGAGATGAAATGAGGTCAGTTAACACCAGTGGACAGGTGATGCCCAGAAAAAAAAAAACCTACAGCAAATACATGGGTTAGTAACATATGATAGATGATGACAGAACTATAGAATATACTTTCCAACAATGGTATCTGCTTATAAAGTAAGAGTCCAAAGTTAGGTAGATCCCAAAACATCTAACAAATAAAGCTAATTGATTAGTTGGCTTACTAAATATTACACCTATAAAAAGCTGGGCTAAAACTTGGTCAGCCTTTGATACGTTTCTAACATTATTTCTATCATTTCTAAGTGAATTTTTTCCAGGAAAATATACAAAGAGATGAATAAATACTACATACATTATTTTTAAGATACTTATCTTCAAAGCCATTTTTATGGTGCACTAAGAAAAGCTTACCCATCAATCTTACTACTAGGATATTGTCAATAAATTTGCAGAAGCATGAGTTATATGGATTATACAAAATAAAGTTTGGGAAGAAGACAGTATGAGACCACATGCTGAGAGTACTTTCATTTATTGCAATCTAGGTCAGTAATTCTCAAATGTATCATAGAAAAGAGTATGCTGGAAAATGATGTAAAAGCCAGATTCCATACTCAGGCCTACATTTTTAATTCAACCGACATTGGTAAAACCTAAGAATTTGCATTTAGAACAAATTCCAGACAATGATGGTGCTTATGACCTGGAAAACCACTTAAAACTTACTGACCTACAAATTCAAGTACAATTTCATTCTTCCAATTCCCTCTGAGATTTAATTTCTTCAAACCATTGTTTGCTAACAACATCATAGACTTTGTAATTTTTCATTCATGGTTACTTTCCATTCAGTATAAATAAGATTATATGATGTTTCCATGCCAATTAAACTCTGTAAAACTAAATAAACCTTAAAAATCATGTTCTTTGGTTGACTTTTAGTCTGACTCATTTTATGATATTCAATGTCTCATTATTTATATGTACAATCTTTTCAACAAAGATCTACTACTATATGGCTACATCATCTTTCCATCCATAAACAATGTCTTTTAAATTAATTTTTGAGCAAATGGCTCACAGCATTGATCTCATTTTCATTTCTTTCACCAAAACAACATTCTACAGCTATACTATCAATGTCATGGAAGAAAAAGCCTATGCAAAAAGTATGTGTTGAAGCAAGGCAATTTTAGTGGTAATTTCAAGTAGACATTGAAGTTTGCAATATTCTTGTTGACATTTGCTTTAGAAATACGCCTGGGCTGTAGATTGAAAGGGGTACGGACTCTTAATAAATATTTTAAGTACTTGAAACTTCACAGTCTATAATAAACACTAAAATTTTTAGGACAATCAAGGTATATACAAATGATAATTTTGTATATTCTGATTTATAGCAAAGCAAGCCAACACATAATAAATTTATATTAGAAGTAGTTCAATGTGCTATTTATAAAAATTGTTTTAAAATAAAAAATCTTCAATTCTTCAAGCCTCAGTATCTTAAAATCAAAAACACTCTTCTATTGAAGAGGTAAAATGGTCTGATGTAAAATTAATTTTGTAAGTTATTAGAACAATCATTTTTTACATAGTACAGAACAAGTCTCATTTATCAATACACTGAATCATTTATATATTCTGGCTGTCACTTCTTTATAGAGGTGGCTGAACATTTAAAAGCATATACAACCTTTAGAAAGGACCTGAGTTCAATGCCCAGCACCCATATTGGATGGATGGTCACAATCACAAATATGTCCAGTTCCAGAGAATCTAACACCTTCTTCTGGACTCCTGAGTCACCTACACAAGTTCCACATACATATATGTATAGACACACAATTCTAAATAAAATAGATATTTTAAACATAAATTTTATTTTTAGCAGCTAACAGAAATTTTGTTTTAAGAATTTGTTTTATTAAAACTTTTATAAGTTTGGTGCTAATGACTAGTACTTATGACTAGTGACTTCACTCTGAAAGAAGTTTCAAACAAACTTTCAGAAATCAAAAAATAATAATATATCCTTTTGTCTATATATAGAATCTATATTTAAGTAACAATAGAAGCAGACATATGAGAAAGTACAAAATCTAAATAGAGGAAGAATAATAGTGAGTATGCAGAATATAATACACTTGTTTCAAACTCCAAGTTACCAGTAATGTATCTGTGTGGCATTAAAGAAAGGAAAGGAATAAATCTGCTTCCTCTTTTGATTATTTAATGAAGAGTGAGTCCAAAGTGAAATTTTCTATTTCATGCTCCTGGCATCTTCAATCTTCTTTCTGTCTGTTGTATGAACCTGAATCTATACCAGTTTGAAGACTGTTTTGTGATCTCTTTGTCCTTTTGTCTGTTCCTATGTGTGTGCATGTTTGTCTGTTCTGTCTGTCTCTGTACAATATTCTTATGTGCTATATGCATTGATTAATGTTGTCATTCCCTAACAAATTCCTTACTGAACAGTACAAAAGGCTTCATATGGAAAGGAATAGGATACTTGACCAAAAAAATTTAGAGGTTTACAAAGGATTAAGTCATTGGCTCCAATTGATCCCAAACTGACCCAGATATAAATTATCATTGTTTATCATTCAGGATTGATAAGTAATTTCTTTCAAAGTTTATGGTATATTTTAGACAATTACCTTCAACTTTGGTATTTACTGCTTTCAGCAAATGGTATAATATGCCTTATCTGAGTTACAAGCATTGAAGAGTACATAATTTAAGATTACAGCTATCTATACTTCACGTTTTAAACACTGAATACATGGGAAATATGTGGCAAATAAGATTGGTATTTGGAGTGTTCTCTTAAATCCAGTTAAACACAAAGTTTGATTCCATGAATACTGTATTGCAAAGTTGTGTATGTTAACTTTACACAAGCTAGAATCATCAAAGAGGAAGGTGAAAAATAACTTTAGTTGAAAAAAATACCTTTACAGTTCCAGATATATGGTGTTTTCTCAATTAGTGATGAATTGGGGAGGGACCAGCCATTATGGGTGGTGCCTGGGCTGATAGTACTAGGTTCTATAAAACATGTCACTTTCTGTAGCCAGGTGAGTTCTCCAGTAGAAATATAGGGATACTAACCCACTCACAAAACCTTTGACTCAAAGTTCTTCCTACATATAAGATGCATTGGGATGATAATGGAACAGAAACTGAGGAAATGTCCTACAAAAGACTGGTTCAACTTGAGACTCATACCATGGAAGACAGCCAACGCATGAGACTACTAATGATACTCTGCTATGCTTGCAGACAGGAGTCTAGCATAACTTTCTCCTGAGAGCCTTCATCCAGTCACTTGTTGGGGGCCGACTTTTAGCAGAAAGCCACTATCAGCTTTGCAGCCATCTTGAGCCATATACCCTGACATGAGACTTGAATTACAATAGCCTACAACAGCTGAGAACACTCCGATAATCTTGGTTTAGATACCTTGAGATTAAAGGTGTGTGAGATTAAAGGTGTGTGACTTAAGAAGTATAGAGATCAGGGTTAGAGACAAGACCTAAGGGCATGATTAAAGGTGTAACTTAGAGGCGTGGCTTAGAAGTGAGACATATAAAAGGCAGAGACAGAACAGATCAGAATTCAGACATTAGGGAGACTATAGAAGACAGAACCAGACATCAGACTAGAGAGAGAGATTCATACACATCAGACATTAGGTAGAATCTGCCCTCACCCTCGCTCTTGCTGAAACCCAACCTGCAGACCGGAGCAGCAGCTTGTGCCGGGATACAGTGGCCGCCCAAACGTGGGTCGGCCTGGGCCTCAACATTTTGCTCAGGCCGAGACATTTTTTTAGCCGCCCCAACGTGGGACTAGTGCGGTCCCCAACAGCCACTGAGGGAAACAGATGCAGAGGCACACAGCCAAACACCAGGCAGAGCTTGGGGAGTCTTGTGATAGATTGGGGAAAAGAATTTAGGAACCCAGAAAGGTCAAGGACACCACAAGAAGACCTACAGGGTCAACTAAACTGGACCCATGGGGGCTCACAGAGACTGAAGCACCAATCAAAAAGCATGCAGGGTCTGGACATAGGTCTCTACACATTTGTAGCAGACATGCAGCTTGGTCTTCATGTGGGTCTAACAAAATTGGGCTGTCTTTGTCTCTTTTCCTGCCTTTGGATTCCCTTATCCTAGCTGGACTTTCTGGTAGATCCTCAGTGTAAGAGAAGAAGTTTAGGCTTGCTGCTACTTGATATGCAAGGCCAGTTGATAGCCAATGAGGTCTTCACTTCCCTGAAGAGAGGGGAGGAGGTAATAGAAAGAGGAGTTTTTGAGGGAGGCTGGGAGGATGCGATTAGAAGATGCAACTGGGATTTAAAGTGAATAAATACATTAAAGAAGTAAAGGAAAAAGAAAATAAGAGACTGAATAAGCCATGAGGAGCTATCTAGTAGGTGGCATCCCTCAGTGCCTCTGTATCAGCTCCTGTCTCCAGATTCCTTCTCTGTCCTGACTTCCTGTGATGATAAACAGCAATTCAGATGTGAAGTATAAGCTGAATAAGCCCTTTCCTCCCATACTTGCTTTTTTTGGTCATTGTATTTTGTCCCAACAATACAAACTCTAACTTAGATAAGTATATAGTAGGCAAGTGTTCTTAAAACCAAATTGACCACAAGATTTATGGTTAACTTTGGCTTGAGGAACACCAAAAGTTTCAATCTCTGAAACTATAGAGGATATAATCAGAGTATTTCCATTCTTACAGGATTGGAGTAAAGACAGAGCATCACATGCTGTCCTTTATATTCAAAATCTATGTTTTATATTTAAAATCAGAATATACACACAAAAATATATGTATGAATATGTGAATGTGTTACATGAAAGCAGAGAGAAGACTATCTAGATACAGGAAGAGAACTAGTTGGTGAAGAGCAGGGACAGAGGAAGGACACAG
The DNA here is from genome assembly GCF_011762505.2 of Arvicanthis niloticus. Lineage (NCBI taxonomy): Eukaryota > Metazoa > Chordata > Mammalia > Rodentia > Muridae > Arvicanthis > Arvicanthis niloticus. The sequence continues at coordinate 72,835,176 of NC_047659.1, forward strand.
AGGGAGTGGTCACAGGGAAACATCTCAATAAGAGCAAAGTACAGCGATACTCAGTAACACATGTATCATGAAACTCATTAGTTTGTGTTTTAACTAAAATATTACTAATAAACATAAGTAATCCTCAAAAGAAACAAATGAATATGACTGCCAGGAGACTTTGGCTTACTTTTCTCACATACACGAGTGAGCACACTGAAGACCATTTCATTCTTTTAAGGAGAAAAGAATGTGTGCAAGTGGTTTAGTAGAATCTGAAAAGTCTTGTGGGCTTTCCATTCTACTATCGCAGTACAACAGGGGTGGAGATTCATGTGCAGGAATAAAAATTGGATTTTTATGATTTGTTTGTTTTTAATTTTTCTGATATGTGATAGGTAGAGATCATCCTCTTCAATCCTCCCTTACTAAGAAGAGCCACATGCTGAATTATTGTCTTTCCACTACCTGCCTTAGTTTTCATTAGTTTTTCAGAGTTACTTGGAAGCTTCTTTTCTGACTTCTAAAGTAAATGTCATATATACACATATATATATATATATATATATATATATATATATATATATATATATATATATATATAATTTTTCTTATAAATGCCACTGAAATTAAAGGTTCCAGCCTGAGGCAGCATTTCTTATCAATTGGACTTCCTCATAACTACATGAAATCCATGAATGCCATAAAACTTCTTTTATTGATGTTTGTGTCTTCCCACTGTTGATTCTTTAATTTCTACTGTTTTATTGGCAGGAAGTGTCTCATGCTGATCACATAAATCTGATCAGATTATTAATCATATTGAGAATGACTTGCTTATTATTCTCATGTTATTGTACCTGGCAACATGTTGAATATCACTCCATTACTCACTGTTAACAGTGATTCTTTTGTTTTGTGGTAGTAATTCTTTCACACAAATTAAAACTATAAAAAATCTCTTTCTCACAGTTATTTTATATATTTTCTTTCATAAATCCAAGAAAATAATATGCACAAAAAGCAAATCATTATGTTTATGCAAACATCAATATAGTAACAATATTTATTAAATTTGTTGTCATTATACATTAAAAGTATCATAAAGTCTATAAAAATTCTCTATTATTACTTTTGTAATAAACTATTTAATTTGAAACTTTAAAAATCCAAAATGAAAATTTTAAAATAAAATGAGGGCCTTTTTTGATTATTATATCTTCATTGCAATATCTGGTTGTTGACTGTTAGAGGTGTACAGCTTTCTGAAGGGAAGTGGAGAGGGTACCCTGGAGGAAAAAGAAGGTGGAGGGGATGTCAGGAGAAGGTAAGGAAGGAGAAATTGGGGTTGGAATATATTGTATGAAATAATATTTTTCAATAGAAATAATAGATTCACTTGACATAGACTAAAATAATGTTTTATTGGTGTCTTCAAATTCTTAGTGATTTACATAAAATTATTCATCAATTATGATTGAACTAGATCACACATTAATATTAATATAATCACACATCTAAAATATTTAGTAATTGAATTAAAAGCTATGTATTTGCTCCAATGTGTTTCTTTTATGTTTTTAACTTAAATGACTCCTTGATTATCTATGCTTATGCAATAATTTGCTATAGTAAAGGGTATATAAATGTGGAGATAATTTTAAGTATTTCATTTTTAAAATTTTCTTAGCCAGTGACATGCTTTTGAATTCATCAAGACTTGGAAATGGACTATTCTACTTTGTTTCCTGCAAGGAGCTGATTGAGACTAGGACATTGTTCATAAAGTTGGTGATACCTTTCATTGTTATTAGTTTTAACTCATGGTTGGATTAAAAGATAGAAACATTTCAAATATATATAGGAAAGAATGGATAATAAAAATAGCTAATGTATGCTTTGTGAACATAATTATTAAATTGTTTTGAGAACATTTAATCTACACTTTTGGAAATTTTCAAGTGTATTATTTATCATTATCAATCATAGACAACATGCTGAACAATAGATGACTTTAACATACTTGTACTATTAAACAGAAAATTTGCATCTGTTGGCTCCTCCCAACTCAATATGAATTTTTTTTGCCTTACTAACTCAATATTAATATTTCTTTTATGTCTATCATTTCCCTCCTTGTCAATATTTGAGAAGTGATAGGATAGTTATTTTTGGTGCCTGACTTAAATCCCTAAATATAATTGAACCTATGATCATTTTTCTGCTTTTGAATAATAGAATTTCCTTACTTCTGGTTTATAATAACCCACAACCTCACTCTCTCTCTCTCTCTCTCTCTCTCTCTCTCTCTCTCTCTCTCTCTTAAACATGTGTTCCAATCATTTATTAAAAGTGACTTTTGGTTTAATTCATATGAAAAAAATAAGATTTACTTCTTACACAATTCTCTCCCATTTGAATCTTTTTTTTTCACTCCTGTCATGCACTTCTTTATTTTTTCCATTTTTTATTTTATATTTTATTTACATTTCAGATGCCATCCACTTGGATCTTGAGATTACAATTATTTTCTTTGTTAGAGTAAGTGATTATATTTCAAACATAGATGATAACCAAGACTTAAGAATAGTGCTATTTTCTCTATTGTACATATAAAATGAAACACCTAATAATACTACTAGTATAAAGAAACAATGTGAATTCATGGCTGTTTTATCCAAAAAAACACCTAAAACATACATGAAAATGATATCAAAATATTTAGAATTATGAAAATGACTACACAACTCAGTAAAGCTTTAAGTTGTTTATTTTGGGAAAAATTGCATTTCACTAATAATTTTGGATAGAAATAATTATACAAACACATTTTGAAAGGTATTTCCACAAGATCTCTGTTAAATTAAAAAAATGATTTTGCTTCTTTCTACCCAATTATTCTTTCTACTATCTAAAGTAATAGCTACTACATAGAAGGTACTCATTACATGAAAAACAACTGAATAAAAATAAGAAGAGTACTATAAGATAATGGAAAGATAAAGAAAAGACAAATGTACTACAATTTAAAGCTGTAAAGATAGCTAAGTGGGCAAAATATTTGCTACACAGGCATAGGGATCCAATTTCAAGTCCCTTGAGAAAACAGAGGGAGGTAGATCCTCAATATCAAATTTTCTTGCACTTCTATCAGTTCCTTCTTGTCACATGTTGAAAAAAAAGGATTGGATAGTTAATTTGGTTGCCTCACTTAATTTACTTAATATAAATATGATCACTTTTCTTCTTTTTTAAGAAGGAGCTTATTATTCTAGTTAAACACAAAACTCCATACATAAGCAGATAACCTAAAAAATTAATGTGGAGAATGAGAGAGCAATATATCTGGCACAGAATATATTCCACGTGACAGTTACATATACTCATATGCACATACATGTACCTGTTCAAACATCCAAATCTACAGTCATTTATATACTACGCATATATACATACAAACAAAAAATAATGAACAATGAATAATTTGTCAATCACCCTGCCAATCAGCTTTCTGTAAATACATATTTGTACATATTTATCTACTTATCTATTACATATATGTACATATACATATATATAATCAATATTTATCCCTCACATACACATTTATGGTACTCATCATCCATATTTATTTTATAAAAATAACATATAATTTTGTGTGTTAATTATCATGTCTTATTCTAATTTTGAAATAGTCTATGTCATAGAAAATTCTAATTTTTACATCAGGGCCCATAACTACTGGGATAGTTGAGTTTCTAGGCTACTATATTGTTGATTTGGCATCTTAGAGCATTGAATCTTTAGGCAAAGGGAATCATTTAAGGAATACTAGACTATAGTTAGGGAGAATTAGGAAAAAGAAAATAGAATTTTGTTCCATACAAAGATACCTTATTCACTACATGATACTGACTGAAAACATTCAGACATATTATTTTATTTTCTTATTGTTCATAATGAAGTGTGTACATTCTGCATCCATCTTCAAATGCCTTATAAGATATAGGGTGCCTAAACCAAGTACTAATTAAAGCATTTTCCCCCTTTTCCCAATCTATTTTTATACCATTTTAATTACATGTAAGTATTAAGGTCAGTTCTAGGTTTAGGAACTAGCAATGCAAATAGTCAAGGAACAAGCAAGAAAGTTTTTTTAAAAAGTCAAAGAATAAGAAAGAATAAAAAATTAGTCAAGGAATAAGAAAGTCAATAAAAAATAATGTGATCACTGTTTCTAAGGACTTATCAGGATGACCCAAATATCTGAGCCTACCTCCCTGTCCTAGCCCAAAATCATTTTCATACCTGAAGCCTATTTTTTTGTTATAGCCTAAGATTTAGATTCCGGCCTGAAATTACTTCTTTGTTCCAATCTAATGTCAGATTCCTCCCTGAAGCCCATTTCCTTGTCCTTGGTCAATATTAGATTCCTGCCAAGCAGCCCATTTCCTTGTACTTGGTCAATGTCAGATTCCTGCCAAGCAGCCCTAAAATCTCTCCACATCTCCCTCTTTTTATTTCACAAACAAGACTGAGGACTGTCTTAGGTCATTCTGACAATAATGTCTTCCTTCCCTATTGTGAAATATGCATTATCAAAAGCAATGCACTTCTGTTTTAGGTTGGTAAGGCTCTGCAGAATCTTACCCGTCCTTGGCTTGCCAGCCTGTTAAATCAATTACTCTGTCTGTGGGTCCATTTTCAGTTTCAAGCCATGTATTTTGGCTCCCAACATGTTGATGTTGTTAAAGACAAGTTTAAATATGATGGACAGGAAGACAAAAGTATTTCCAGGACAAAAAGGGCTAGCATGATCAAGCTATCTATGCCATTTTTGAAGCTTGACAAAAGTGGAAATGCTGACCTCAGGCCCTGGATAATTTTATCAGCAGTATCGGCAGCATCAAAACTCAGCAGGGCAGTATTCTTTAAATTCATAACCTCAGTATGCAAAGTTAAAACATCCAGAGAGGTGTTAGAATTATGCCAAATATCCTGCAAGTATCTTTAAACTTTTTCCTAATTACAATGACTATCATTGTAAATTTTAGAAGTAACATAAATTTATTCGTATTTGGCATGACATTTGAGATAGTTCCTTACTCTTAAACTCTGAACCTCCTTCCAATAATTTGAATAGGAGGGTGATGTAAAACTATGTAAAAGAATCATGAACCACTGTTCAGTATAGAAGAGTGACTGACAACTGTTCTCTTGGTGCCAGACTCACTGGTCAATTTGCACAGTCACTAACCCATATTTAGATCCTCCAGGAATTACTGCACTGTAACCCTCAGGCCTGGGTGTGGCCCAAAAGCATGTTGTGGGCAAGTGATACTAGCACCATTGCCTCCCTGGGAAGCAATGTTCTGCTCCTAGGTCCTGCTTCTTGACTCTTTTCTTGATAAAACATTTACAGTTAAAAAAAAGAAAACAGAATTTTAAAACTTGTTCTGGCATACTAGAAGCTCTCTGAAATACCTCGTGATATTCAATAATTCAATAGAGATGAGATTACAATCAGCCTAGGATTTGTTGGAGTGATGTCACAATCTATCATTTTATTCCGTGTTTTCTATGATGAACATTCTTTGGGAATACAGTGGCATAGAACATGTTGCTTAATGTGGCTGCTATAAAACACTAACCAAAACAATGACCTGGTTCAAGAGACTGAGGCAATAAACTAGAGACAGGAACTGAACAAGACATTATGGAAAAATTTCTCATATTTGATTATTTTCAGGATCATGTTGAACCATTCTACTTCAAAGGAAACCCTCATCAATGGAATGAATAAAAACTGCAAAGAGTCCAAGAGATAAAAGCAATCTTATCTGTATGAATTCTTATTATTCATTTTCTTCCCAATCTTTTATACACTTCTTACCTACTGATGCTGCACCTAGCCATCAAAATCATGGTACATAACAAAAACATGCTTGCAGAAAGCAGTAACTATGAGAACACTAAAGCTAAAAACCTTGTCATTTATAGATATGCTATCAAATTGTCTACCTTTCAAAGTGGATTAAATTTAAAATTTTTATGACCAATAACAAGGGTGAAATTCCATGTACCCTTAATTGGTTAATTAAGTCTTCTGTAACCTGTTATTAAACTACACATTTTAAACATAGTCTGGCATTTATGAGATTAAATAATCATTGAGATGATAGCCACTATAATTATATGACCATCATTGCATTAGTTTTGTTACAGAGCATTCTATTTTGTTCTTTGTTGTGATAAACACTGTGACTAAAAGCAACTTGGGTAGAGAAGAGTTTTTAATGGCTTAAATATTAGAGTCCATCATCAAGGGAAGCTGAAGTAGACTCCCCAGAGCAACAGGGCTTATTGGTTTGATTTTTTTTTTTTTTTTGCTAGATTTGCTTTCATATTTTATTCCAAGATCAGCTGGCCAGAAGTGACATTATTCTAAAAAATGGGTCTTTCCACATGAATCATTAATGAAAAAGATGACTGAAAGTCATGTCCAAAAGCCAAGTTGATGTAAATGAAGTTCCCTCTTACAGGTTACTTTGGTTTATGTGAAGTTGACAAAAAATATGAAAGAAAAGCCACTAATAATGTTTCCTAATATTATATAGAAGTTGAAAATGACTAAATTTTATAATATCAGTAAAACTTCAGACATTTGCTATGTTTTAAAACTTTATGTATATGAGAATTTTATATTTCCTTCTGATTTATATTTAACATTTTAATGAGAGCCTATTATTTGGGAGTTTAGAGAAATCAACTTTATTCTTTTAATAAAAAAGATTCTTTGTGGGAGATTTTGCTATTTATATTCTCTGTGGTAGGCCCAAACAGAAAAAAGCAAAAACAAAATACAAAACAACAAAAAAGAAACAGGTATTCTCTCCCTCCTTATCTACCCTCTCAGATGAGACTTTTTTTCCTCCATACACTTTTCTCCAGTTTAGCAGCTTATATGTGAACCCATCTGTAGAATCCTGCTTAATGCCATGTTCTGCATCTGCAGGTGTAATGAAGCACACTCCATAGACATTTTCCCTGTAAATGGGCAGTCCTGCCCTCCTGACTTTTGTACTCTTTTGATTTCTCAGGCAAATGCTTTCATTTCTCCTTTGCTGTGTATTCCATAAATCTGACTTAGTCACCTTCTGGTTTCCCCTGCTGCTCTACATAAGGGTGATGCAGAATACCCATTACAGTTATTCTAGAGAATGTCAAAGCACAAATTTGGCACAGGCAAAATTTATACAGTTCCAAAAATCACCCATTCATTTTAGAAAAATTTCATATTCTAAACATCACAAAGGTTGATGTGGTTTCATTAGCTAATAAAAATAGGCAAGTCTAAAGTATTATGATTTCCTGGGTGATTTTAAATATATGTTACAAAGAGTTTAAACAAATCAATAGGATGTGATATTGGAAACAGTTATTAATGAGTATATTTTAACTGTTTACATATAAGCAGAGATGAATTTGTTTAATATATATATATATATATATATATAGAGAGAGAGATTTCTTTTTAAAAGAATAGCAAAAGTTGACTGAATGAGTGGAAATATGTTAAAAAAGGTCTATATATTTCTCTATACATAGTACAACCTGTATTACATGTTTAAGTATTTCATGTTGATGTGCTGATCACAGATTTTAAAGTGCCTTCTGAGGGCACTGTGTGGTGCATTCTGAGGCTGAAGTGTGTAGGCTGTAATTTGGTAGGAAAGTAAACAAGTGTTCTATGTCCCTTGAAGCAATAGTGAGTCATGTGTGACTTTTATTACTGCCTTTGGCTCGAGCCAGCAGACAGCGGTAGTCACTGTACTTAATGATAGTTGTGGTGGATTGGAACTGTGGATTTAATCTCTGTTTTTTCCCTTGAAAGATAGAAATACTAGATAAGTTAATGGCATATTTCATGCTATTCAGCCTTCTAACATTCAGTATTTAAATAATAACATTCTTCACTAAATTAGGGTATAGGGAAAAGCACAGTCACATGTGCTTTTCAGGCATAATTTAAATGTATTTAAATTTTTACTTGTTTATTTGCATTTATGCATTAGAATTTTGTTTATGCAACAAATTTTATGTATTCCACTGATGACAACTGGGTGTCAGAGGACAACTTAGTGCTTTCCTTTCATTATGTGGATCCCAGTGATCTAACTTAAGTTTTTGGGTTTGCCAATGGGAGATATTACCCACTGAGCCATCTTCTGAAGATTTTAAAATGTATTCTGTGATTGTCATTTAACATATCAGACATTATTGAAACATGTTACAATAACATGTCATTTAGTAAATTATCTTCTCCAGTCATCACTTCCATTTTGAGGCCCTGTCTTCACTGCTTCTTTATCTTGTCACTTGTGGTCCTGTGCCCTCTCCTCTCTATCTTTTCTAGAACTTCATTTTACCATCTCTTGCTTTTTTCACAGCTTTGTTTCATACATGTTTTAAAAAGCCTTTATATAACATCATACATCATACATACATTTACACATGCATGCATGCATACATTACAAGTTATGAGAACCAAGGATTTTATCCTGTCACAGAGATATTGGCACATCAATTAAAACTTCTGCTCTATTCAAGATGACAGAGAAATGAAATAGTTTAATGCCCATCAACAGAAAAACGGATAATGAAAATATATTACATACACACAATGGAATTCTGGTCATTGCAAACAAAACTGACATGGTGAAATTTACAGAAAAACAATAGATTTGTCTTGAAAGTATATTAAATAAATTTAATCATCATCAGAAAGACAAAACTGCATGTTTTCTGTAACTTATATTTTTAATATGATAAAATGACAAATTTACTTAATTGATAAAATTTAACTAACACACATACAGAAGTATTTGCATTAATAATACCTGACTTCCAGTTTATGTGTGTGTGTGTATGTACTCATGCACATAGCATTATGTTCACATATTTGAAAAGAGTAGTTTCTCTCATTTCATCATGTGGACTCCTGTGACTGATCTCATGTCTCAGTCTTAACAGGAAATGTCTTTAACCATTCATCTGTCTCACCAGCCCTTAATTAAGATTTCTTAAATTGCTATTTAATTTTCTTCATGTAGGTGTGTGGTATGTACATAGTAACATTTGTGTATATGTCTATGACTTAATTAATAATCCATGAATGAATTATCTTTACTTACAGCAGTATTTTCCTTTCATGACAATGTTAGTACAGAATGTATTTGAATTAAAAAAAAAAAGCACATAAGTAAATTCTACTGTCTTCTGGATCTGGTGATAAGCTTACTATCCTAATTTCTCCTAAAAATCCTTTAGACGTATCTCCATTAGTGGACAGGATCAAGTTCAACCAGAAGCAGTTAATAGTATTAAAACACTCAAATAGATGGTATAAAATAGTTCCTGCTTTTTCAGCAATTTCTCTTTCTACTCTTCCATCAGAATATTGATGTGGGTATACATAAATATGTAGGCATCATCCTATTGAGTTTTGCATCATTCCAGTGTATCATCCTCATAAACATCTTTTTACATTACAGATATGTTATTCTTTTACAAGTAAAATAGCAGAAAAAAAAGAAAGAAAGAAAAAGAAAGGTTCAGTGTATAATTTCAAAATTAGGCCTAATATAAGAAGCACTTAGGAATTTTAAATGATAGCATACTTTTACATATTAAATGAATAGAATGAATATAGAACAATTCATGGAAATATAAATGAACTTTACTAGCCTTGATGGCATAAAATATAATTAAAACACTTATTTTGTTTTAAATAACTCATCATCTCCAAACTTTTCTGCTGTGTATTTGTGGATATGGTTCTGTCTTCTGGAGCACTGGCCTCTGACCAGAGACTATACCCTCAAAAAACCCAAAATCTCCCTGACTCCAAAGCTATCAACTGTCAAAAGTTTAATATGAATGAGGGAAGACTCATGAAATCTCTCCCATGGAAATTAGAATATTGATTGATTTGGTCTTGTGAAGTTCATAATCTCATAGAGGTATTGTGCAGGCAACCACCTTTCAGGACTATGTGTAGAAGAGACTTTAACCTAGTTCACACTAACCTCTGAATCTCAGAATCATTCTATCCCCTCTTTTACAATGGCCTCTAATCTTTGAGGTTATTTAAGACAGAAAAAAAAACATAATATACAAATTGAGAAGTGTTAGAGAGGTCAGGAGTGGATCTGCTAGGGGTGTGTGTGTGTGTGTCTATGTATTTTCATTTATGTGTGTATGTTATTCAGATATGTATATAAATATACCATGATCTTCAAATTTTATTTTAATATATTTTCTTTTTTTCAAAAAGAGAAAAATGGAAACAAATACAATTTTAGTGTATCTGAAATAGTCAATAAGTACTTCTATGTATATGTGTGTGTAATATGTGAGAATATTTGGATATAGGCTTCTCCACCAATGTTTGGAGGAATGCACAGATGTCAGAGCACATATGGATAGATTAGAGAACAAGCTTTGGTTTCTGTCCTCATCTTTTTACTTTGTTGAGACAAGGATCTCTTTGCAACTACAAATTCCCACATAGCTAGCCTATGTGCTTCTAGAGATGTCCCTGTCTTCACTTTCCACCAACCCGCGGAACTATCCTTCCAGCCCTATCACTTATGCTACTGCATCTGGCTTTTACACAGGTTATAGGAACCCAATCAAAAGCTGGAAACCATGCATGGCAGCTGCTTCTATCTATTGAGTTATTTCCTCAGCTGTGAAAAAAAAATGTGTTTTATGCAACACTTATCCCAGTATCTTGTAACTGGAAATGAGATTATTTTGTTAATAGAAAACAGGAGAAAGCGTGTTGACTATAGGAATTTCTATGAGGCTGATATATTTGTGTGATAACTAGCCAACCAGAGAGAAAATAAAATGCAAACAGATGAGAGGCGTGAACTTACGTGTGTTTCTGATGTTCTACAGAGCATGACATATCAGAGAAAGCACATTTAGATTTTATTTCTGTACTTTTCTGCACAATTTCCTCCAATCCCAGGAAAGTAATCTGCAGGGTGGAGAAACAGATGGAAAGAGAAGAGTGTGCTTTGGAGCATGCTAGAGAGGTTGGACCACACAAAGGAGTCTGGTTCCCTTGAGTTTTTACTTCTAAACTTTGTTTTCACTTGAAAGACAGAAAATCCTAACTTACAGTCTTCTGGGAAATTATCATCCAAAGAGAGACAATTGTCATCAATTTTTTTTTTCTGGCTGCTTCCTAGAATTTTACATGACTGCCCATTTAAGTGATCTTGGAATCATTTTTTTTCCATGAAATCAGGTGTAATAATTTGAATTAGTATCCAAAAGGTTTAGCTCAGACCACTTGAGATTGTAGAAGAATGTGTTTTTACATCTAGGTGCAAACCTCAATTGCAAGACTATATTTTCTTATTAGTTTAAAAGAAACTTTTTTTTTTTTTTTGGTGGGGCAGGGAATTGGTTTTAAATTGGCTCTCTAAATACAACAAAATAAGAAAAAAAAATGTACCATGGTGGTATACATTTTGAGAATTTATAGAACAAAAATCCTTACATGGACATTTGTGTGTGAGTATGGTGTGTGTGTGTGTGTGTGTGTGTGTGTGTGTGAGAGAGAGAGAGAGAGAGAGAGAGAGAGAGAGAGAGAGAGAGAGAGAGAGATGTGTGTCCTTATATGATCAGAAAAAAGGGTCAAATTTTCTGGAGCTAAAGTTATAGAACATTTAACAGTGGTAAATGTGGATGCTGAGGACAGAACTCAGATTCTCTGAAAGAGTAGGAAGCACTCCTAGCTGCTAAACTATTTATCTAACCCCTATCTCTTATGTTTTTAGTAAATATACGTCTGGAACCATAGAGAACAAAGCTGTGCAACAGATCTTGATGTTTGAAGCAGAATTTTCAGTGAAACCTTTGATCAGTTTCCTGTTTGCCAGTACATTCTGTGAATCAGTAACTCTGTATGCTTTTGAAATATCTTCATTCACAAAAACATATTAATCAAAAACTATTATGTAGTCATGTAGTTATCTCCAAAACTGTGCCTGCAAACTAATAGAATGTTTACAAAACTAACATGTCATTACAGACAAATACACATATAAGCTACAATTTGCACTTCTGTTATTATCATCTCCATCTAACACTTCAGTGTGTCATGCTACAGCCCTTGCACCATTTCACTCAGTGCTGACTGTCATGTTGACATGATCCTGTTCAGTTACAGCATCTGTAGCTAGTCTACCAGTGCTTTTTATACAATCACTTCTGATTCAAATTGTCTACATGTGATGGTAGGGTTTTTTTTTTTTATATCTTCTGAGAGATAAAGGAACAGATAATGGTTAACTGTCACTATATCTGCAAAAACTATCCAGTAAAACAATAAAGATGCTTAGATGTACCTAGAGAAAGAATAGCATAGACTTAAAGTGTTATATCTAATTGGCTATATTAACAAAATAAAAAATTGAATGCTGTAAAACATTGTTTATAAAGTGTCTCATTCATTATCAGCCATGCATTGTAACTAAGGCAGTACCCAACAGAAGCATATGATAATGTTTGCATAACAATTACTTGATATTGCACATGCTTTTGAATTATTGTACTTCAGCATTATGATCAGGTCATAATTAATGCCTTGAGAATTAACTAGGTAAATCTAACTCTACTGGGTCTACAAGCCATGCTTCCTTTCCACAACAGCTTCAGTTTGAGCAATGAAAGCTGTGAGCATACGAAGTTGTTCCCCGCTCCTGTGTTCAGATAACTTGTGTAGGTCTTGGTCTCTGACAAGAACTTGATTAACTATATGATTTCCTCAAAATCAAATTAAGCACGATCAATATGTCTCAGTGAATAAAAATTATTCCCATCCCAACCTGCTATCTGATTTCAGTTTCTAGAACTTACATTTAAAATGTCAGACTCAGTGGCAAACGTCTGTAATCCACTTATAAGGTGAAATGGGAGGTGAGAAGATAACCTAACCATCACTGAGAATGAGAGCAGTCTTCAGAATGGTTGAGAGCAGGCCTCAGAATTACGGAGTCAAATACTTCATGAAAGATAGATTCTGACCTCTGAATCCATGGAGTTGCATACATGTGCATATGTACTCTCACATGTGCAAACACATGTACACAAACACAGACATGCACCCATACCATTGTACCACATACATTCACACATACATTCATTAAAAATTGAAAACGTAAATGTTGATATTTAAGAAAAAATAATGTTTTAAGCATTCTTGTATTTTCAATGAAATGTAGTAAATTGTAGTTGGAATTGGTACAACTTTTATTGTATGGCTCTTCTGAAAATATGACAAAGATCTAAGATGACAAAATAGATAAGGACATCTGTCACCAGGTCTAATGACCTGAGTTTTATCCCTAGAATCCAGTAATAAAAAGAGAAAAAAATCTTCAAAGTTACCCTCTGACTTTTGCACATGCACACATAAACACCCTTCCCCAAATATCTAACATACACATACTAAGTAAATCAATATAAAAATCAAAATAAAACTCAAATAAAAATTAATATTAGTAATTTTTGTCAGTATAAGTTCTGCCATATCTGCCAAAAAGATGTGATTACTAATTATTCTCTTTTTCATTCATACAGATTTTTTTTCTGAATAGCCTTTAATATGTTAATTGTTGGGAAAAAAAACAACTCCATACTGTAGTAAATAGATTCAATCAGGTTTCCTTCTATAGTGATGTTTTATTTGTTCTGGAAACTCATAGCCATCCTTTGTAAGCATGTTGTTATAAAGAAAGATAAATGGCAAAAAGAAATGTCCAAATATTGTTATATGTCTCCAAAATTTAGACTAATGTAGAGACTCACACATTTACTTATGTACTCATACCATCAAGACCCAAACAATTATAAATTAAAATGTCATTAAATTTAAATGCTTTCATAAATGGTTTAGTTAACTGTAAAATTTCATTATAGACATGTTACAACTAACTTGTTCTTATGTATCACTGGGGTCATGATATCTGTTCCAACTTCTCATCTTAAACAGAGAGAGAGAGAGAGAGAGAGAGAGAGAGAGAGAGAGAGAGAGAGAAAGAGAGAGAGAGAGAGAGAGAGAGAGAGATGTTGGGGTCCACACTAGCCCCACGTTGGGGCGGCCAAAAACATTGCAGCCCAGGCAAAATGTTGAGGCCCGGGCCAACCCACGTTTGGGTGGCCACTGTATCCTGGCCCAGGCTGCTGCTCTGGTCTGTGGGTCGGGGTTCAGCAAGAGCGAGGGTGAGGGCAGACTCTACCTAATGTCTGATGTGTCTGATTCGTCTGATCTCAGTCTGATTCTGTCTCTGCCTTTTATATGTCTTACTTCTAAGCCACATCTCTAAGTTACACCTTTAATCATGCCCTTAGGTTTTGTCTCTAACTCTGATCTCCATACTTCTAAGTCATACTCTTAAATCACACACCTTTAATCTCACACACCTTTAATCTCCAGGTATTTAAACCAAGATTATCAGAGTGTGCTCAGCTGTTGTAGGCTATTGTAATCCAAATCTCATGTCAGGGTATATGGCTCAAGATGGCTGTAAAGCTGATAGCTGCTTTCTGCTAAAAGTCGGCCCCCAACAGAGAGAGAGATTCTGAAAGCAACAATAAAATATAATCATTCTTCACATATTTGAAAAAAAATCCTAGCAAACATAAGTAAATATTTTGACCTATCGGGACCATGAATAACAGCTACAGCTTACTTCTCCAAACAATATGTCATAATCTTTCAAGATGCAGGTAACAAATAATGCGCTTTCTTTCTGTAATTAGAAATTCACCAAAACTGTAGTGAGGCAGTTGCTTTTCCCTGAGGAACATGTGGCTTTTCCAGTGCACTGATCTCTGCTTTCTTCCACTGTCTCCTGGCAGTACTCCAGAGAGTATGACCACAGGGAGTCATACCTCAAATCCACAGAGATTCATTCCTCAAAATTCCACATATATAATAGCTATCTCACAGATTGGATTGCAATGCTTTTGAAAAATAAAATAGGAAGGTATTTCTTATAGATTTTTAGGCTATTACATTTACAATGGAATGAATAATAAAACCTTAGAGAATATAATAGATTTGCAATTCATCTCTTTTTCACATAATTAAGGATGTATTACTAAGTATCATAGTACCTCAGGCAAGTAACTTCCCACTAGATAACTGTTTGTTAGACAGCATAAATTAGAATTTCAGAATGAATTAAAAACATAATTTCCATCTTCTACTTGGGCATGACTTCTCTTGTGTAGTGGAGAAGATATTGGAAGGTTTTTCGTTTTTTTAAAAATTTACTAATTATTTTTCTAGTTATTTTATGTGTTGCCTATATGTATAGCTGCTCTCTCTCATATATATATATATATATATATATATATATATATATATATATATATCCTCAGAAGTAAGAAGAAGGTGTTGTAACCCATGGAACTAGAGATAGAAAAGGTTTTGAGCCTTCAGGTAGGTTCTGAACATTGAACTCGGGTTCCTTGGAAATGCACATAGTATGTTCAGCTGTCTAACATTCTCTTCAAAGTAGTAAATAAAGTTAAAACTAAAGATGACATAGATATTTTTTGAAAAATATAATTCTCATGAATTATATGATAATAAGTAAAGAACTTTAGAATATATTTTTAAAAACAAGTTAATAAAATGTGATAGAATTTTCATGGTATACTTAGGAAAGTAAGACCCAAATACAGAAATTCTTTTTTTTTAAGAAAACACAAAGAAAACTTACAAAATACTAGTTTTACATTGTTATTATATTTAAAAATATAACTGTACTGAGAGAGATAGAGTTTAAAAATAGAAAGAAGAAAGTCTCTGCTTTCTGGACTTGGTAGCAGAAAAAATAAGAGAAAGAAATCTTTTCCTCTAAGTAAGTGTGAAACATGACAGTTTCTTAGAGTTATTTGCTGGGCTCTGGAAATCAATCATCGGAAGCAACAGACAGAAAATCATGTATCCATGAAAAGCTGGCAGGGATTTGAAAAGGAGCCATGGGAGCCTGCCATCCTCTGCCTAGATCTGCTTACATCCACAGGCAGGCTTATGGGCCAGAGCAGGTTTTGACTGGAGTGGAGACTCTTTCCTGCCAAATAGACAGACATGGTTTTATGAGACAAAAAGGAGAAAACATTTGAACCTGTGTTCGGATGTGTCAGCTCATACCTGTAACCTCCATAATAAAGAACAAGTCAGGAGAACTGTTATGAGTTTAAGGCCAGTCTAAACTATACAGTGAGCTCTAATTTATATAAAAAACAGAAACACTAACTTGAAAACTTCAAAACTATAAATGCTGAAATTATTGTTCAAATTTTAAAGGATTAAGAAACTCAAGAAGGATTTTAAAATTGAAGAAGTATAAATCATGACTAGTATCATGGGCAAAGAAGGAACTGGTCTAACGATGGTCAGATGCTAGTGAGATGGTTCAGAGGTTAAGAGTATGGACACAGCTTGAAAAGGACCCAGGTTTGATTTGCACCCTCCAAATTAAGCAGCTCACACTCCCCTCCATTTTCAGCCCCATAGGATCCATCAACCTCTTTTGGCTTATACAAGTATAAACATGGGCACATATTTACATATGTAAGTAAAATTAAAAAAATTGAAAAACAAAAACTAAAATTAAATTCTTTACAATAATTATCTAATAAACAATGGAAATATATTCAACTGAGCAGGAAATGTAAATTTCATAACAAAACCTATGTATTTATGTATTTATTTATTTATTATCTTAGAGAGTTACATTGACTTATATATCCTAAATCACATAATACACGGTAGTTTTATATGACCATATTTGTTTCACCACCAAAAGAGTTTTAAAGAACTTTACTTTTCTACGCCTGTTTTAATTTTTACAACTTTATTATTTGATTATACTTACATTAAGAATGTAGAGAAAAAAGATATACCATATTGTTATGAGAAAACGGGCTTGCCATTTGGTTGATTCACAGCCTATGTATAAGAGAAACATGGCATATCTATCAAATTTTTTTGATATTCAGATAGTTTTGTATAATTTCCTATGATAGGTAATGTTCTTCTTTACACCTGATTATTCAAATTAATGTCCCATAATTTCTTAAGGAGAATTTCCTAGAGTGACAAAGTGCATTAAACAGTCATGGAGTCCCATCTGAAGCTCATATTCATTATTAGCAGGGTAAGAAAGTGGATGTTTTCATGAGTGTTCATTGCTGTCAATTTCATAAGGAGAAATGAGAATAGTAAAGTCGTAGGAATTATTCCCTTCCATCTCTCCAGGCTGTTTGCTTTCCATCTGGAAGACTTAAAAACTTAAAAAAAAAATGCCTGGTTTATGAAAATTGTCTTTCAAAATGGAAAACAAAATTGAAATTTTCTAAGAAAGACAAAAACTGGAGAAATATACATAGTGCCTTCAAGTATGTCTTAAAAGTGTCCTTCATGCTACCAGAAAATAATCAAAAACACCACAAAATTACAAGGAAGAATGAAGAAAGAAATATCAATATGTTCTCAAAAGCCTTCATCAACAAAAATTAGCATTTTCTTCTATTCATCATTTTAAAATCATGTATCATAAAACAGTAAGAATAAAAAAGGTCTTGCATCAAATAGAGTCCCAGTGCTGAGAGAATTGGACACTAGCTCGCAACCCTAATACAGAAGCTATCTCAAATTGATGAACATTAGTTTTGTCCACAGGGGTCTCACTGGGTATTCAAACCACTCTTTTATAGTTTTAATGGTTGTTCTTTTTTCATACATTATACCACAACTGCAGTTTTTTCCCTTACTCTTACTCTTTGCCCCTACCTTCCCTCTCCCCAAGTTCTACCTCCCTCAATCCCCCAGACATCAGTATGCCTCTTAGGGACATGACAAAGAGCAATAATACCAGGGGCATACCAACACATCAAGGCTGACAAGGCAATCCAGGAGGGAGAATATGGTCCAACATGCAGGCTCTTTGCTCTCACTGTTAAGAGTCCAACACTTGCATCAGTCTACTCATCAGTAACATATATGAAGAGGACCTAGTTTAGAGACCTACAGGCTTTCTGACTTCTTGTGTAAGCTCTCATGAGTCCCAGTCAGTTAATTCTCTGGGTTTTGTTTATGTGGTGCTTCTAGTTTCTCTGATCCTTCTTCCCTCTCTTTTATAGGACTCCCTAAGCTCCACCTAATATTTGGCTATAGAACTTCTGTATCTTCTCCCATCAGTTGATGGATAAGATTTCTCTCTCTCTCTCTCTCTCTCTCTCTCTCTCTCTCTCTCTCTCTCTCTCTCTCTCTCTCTCTCTCTCTCACACACACACACACACACACACACACACCATAATGATTATGATAGGCTCCAGTCGAGAACACCCTGCAAGCAGGACAAACTCTAAGTCAAAGATTTTAAGACTGGGTTGAAGTCCAATTGAGCCCTTACCTAATTAAAGAAGATGGCCCAGATCAGATTCTATACCCCCCATTAGGAGGGGTCTTTACTAAGATTACTCTAGTAGATTTCACATAGTTTCCACTGTACTAGGTTTCTACCTTGCCCCCAAATACCCCACAATTCCAGTCTTTTGTTCAAGTATATACTCCCTCTACCCTTACCTGATCCCTTCTGTTTCCAACCATACCTGCCTCTCATCCACTTGCAAATTCTATTTTATTTCCCCTTTCCAGGGTGATCCTTGCTTCCTCCCCCATAAGACCTCCTTGTTAATTGACCTCTCTGGATCTATTGATTGGAGCATTATGTTTTTTTATGTTACAGTTAATAACCACTTATATGTGAATATGTACCATGTTTGTCATTCTTGGCTTGGCTTAACTTGCTGAGGATGATTTTTTTCTATTTCTGTCCATTTACCTGGAGAACATGTTCTGAGCAATAGATGCCAATACAAAATGAACACAGTGGTATCTTTGGAGGTTCTTTGTTTCAAAATCTCATGTCCCCTTTTCCCTTTTGCATTTATACACTTTTTAAAAATGTTAATCAAAGGCTTTATACGTTTGGTAATGCTCAATCAGAGGTGTAACCCACTAACCAACCTAGATATATCAACTATCTTTGACTGGTGGAAACACGTGGACATCTGCCTCCATGTCTCTCCTCTTTCTCTCTCTTTCTCTCTCTCATCACCTAGCTTCTCCTCTCCTTCTTCTCTTCCTCTCCTTACTCATTCTCTTCTTCTCAGTACTCCTCCCACCTTAGTTCCTCCCACATATCACCCTTCCTGTTAAAATAAAACTTTTCTCTCTAAATACAATTAGAGCATAATTATGCCCATTTCCAGTGAGGTACAAGAAAGTCCTAATACCCAGTCCATCATTATGTTGACTAACCAGAACCTCTATCATCTATCCTAACTAAAACACTTAGTTCTGAACCTGGCTTTTTCCTTGGCTTTAGAATGAATGTCAGCTGAAAACTACCCACTCAAATCTTTTTTCTCAAAGTAAATAGCCAGGATTGGCTATGAGACTATAAGTTTTTAACCCTGTCAAAAATCCAGAATGACTGAGTTAACTATAATTGTGGGAAGCACAAAGCATAGCTTCTAAAACTTAGCCAGTTTATAGAGACCTCTGAACACCTGGACACTCCCTATACTACAAAACGTTGGAGCATTTGTTCTTCCACCTTCTGGCCCAGGATCATCTGACAGACCTTAATGCTGCAGAATTATTAAGGGCTGATTACTCTGTCTAGGCAGATATCATCAGTTGACTATTCTGCAAGTGTGTCCTTTTCTGGACAGTAATTTGTCTGTAGATGGAAAGAGGCAATTCTTGTCTAGTGGCTGTCTCACCACAACTGGAGTAACTTCAAAGATGTTCAATTTCTTCTTAGAATTCAATACAGGAAGCTGTCAGGAGCAGACAGGTTCTAATAAGAATGAACATTAATACAGAAATGTTTGTAACATCAATTCTGTGGACTTCTGATGTTTTGAAAACCAACTATCCATGTAAGGTAATCTGGACTGTTGTCTTTTAACTCCACACAGCTATTTCTAAATAAAACATAGAAAATACCCTAACAATAACCTCCAAGCCATGAATTTACTATAGTCCCTTAACTCACAGGTAACCATCTCAAATCTGTTAAAAAAAAGTTAAAGAAGGACTAGGTCTAAGCCTTTTTATTCCTAAATGTGTCATACTGGTACAATGCCTGTGAGAGTATCAATATTCATCTCACTTTTATATCAATAAGAAGCTCTTACCAATGAAAACCTTAAAATTTGTAATCAAAGTAAATTGGTGCTATTTAAGAAATTATATCATCATCTTGATAATAATTGTACAGATTTCTACCAATAGGTTATGGCTATGCAATAAATGCTAGCTAATCCTCTCTATTCCCACAAAACCACTACTTTTCCCTAGAAAGACAGCCCACATTTAACACCTTAGTCCCCAAGTCCAGGGAATAGGGGTGCTGACTCTTCATTAACTTCTTCAAGCTGATTATGGGCATATTCTGTGGTTAAAAAACACTAGCTTATTTTCTCTTTAACTCTGTGCCTTATTAAGTGTTGTTATAACACTCTGTGCTTTATTTAACTCTGTATTCTTAAATAATCACAAGGGAAACTTAACTCTTGATGTGTTGTGCTAAGAAGTTAACTCTATTACTCTTCTGTGCTTCATTAAGTGCTAGGAATTTAACTCTTTATTACTGTTCTGGGCTTTATTACGCACTAAAAATCTTAATTCTTTATTAACTCTTTAATACTTATGCTTTAATAAGCTCCAATATCTGGCAATTAACACATACTCTTTAGCAGCAGTGAATGGATTTATTGCTGGTGCTCTTTTCTCTGTAATTCAATCAGAAGGATCTCTGGTTAAGCTTCTTAACTCTTTATGAATCAGAAAGGAAGGAGAAGAAAAGAATGAAGATGCTTTATACAGGCAAATATTCACAGTCACATACACATTCAAACATTCATATACTTACACTCTGGATGGGCCCAACCACTTGTCACAATCAACTCCACACATATACATGTGTGCTTACCTATATATATGTATACCTACACACAACCATATAGAAAAATAGACATACCCATTTGGATGGATAAATGGATGGATGGATGGATGGAAGGATGGATGGATGGATGGATGGATGGATGGATGGATGGATGGATGGATTGGTGTAAAGATCCACAAGCCAAACCATTCCACCAACAACTATTTCTTTTCTTTGGTCTTTTATACCCTCTTAGACAAAAAGGTTTTTAGAAAATTACCTCAGATATAAAGTGTTACATAAAATGATAGTTAAAGAAAGATTTTGACATTAGTTCAAAGTGGTGTTTTGTTATAATATGCTCATTATAAGTTCAAAGCAACAGTTTTTATATGGCCTAGCCTTATCATAGTGTACACCTGGGACTTTATTCTTGGACTTAAATTTTTTCCTTGAACATAAAATTGTCCTAAGTTTTATTCTTTTTTAATATAAATATAAAGCTTATTGTATTCCTTATTATGCAACCTTTACTTACTATTATGAGGAGAGAACACATTCTATTTTTGATTCTAAATTTATTAAATCTTTCTAGCAACTAAGGCCCTCTCTAAAAGCTTTCTTCCTAAAATTATTTGAATCAAATCAGTTTTATGGAATCATTATCTATTTGTCTACAAGGCATTACTACAAGATATTACATCTTCATAGGTCTACTCAAAATGATGGTTCAACACCTAAGAAAAGCATATTAATAGCAGGAATCTTTCCTTAAATGTAATCTCTCTATCTTTGCCTAAAGTAGCAAATCCACCATAGATTTAAAATCCATGGCTGAACCATGTCAGGAAGATCACCTGCTCATTTTTAGCTTCTCCAACATGGCTATTGTCACTTTAGGGACATTCTTATAGTGTTTCAAGACCTATATGATACGGTTATATGATTATCACTGGTATTTTCTTAAATGATGATATATATTGTTTGACAAGAAATAAATGGAGGGTATAAAACACAAATATTTGTATAGGCACAGTTCACATTTCTTAAAAAAATATGATAAGAACAGTCATGTAAATTATAATCTTTATTTCTGCAGCCATTCACATGGTCTTTGTTAGCTAGTATTATAACTACTTACTCTACTACTACCTATTTTATATTATCCCCAAAAGTTGTCAAAAAGTTTTACATACAGAGTTACCAAATCCATTGTGTCTCACAATACTTGAATTGGGATACTTGGATACATTTTTCTTCTTGAGTTTGTAATATTTTCCACCATGGTCTTTCAGTACTACCCAAACTTCTAGGAGAATATTCACTACCTGGAGAATCTTTAGGAACTAGAATTTTGGCAAATTGGAAAGCTTATTCCAAATACTTGTTCTTATATGTCTGTTGCCCTAGAACTACTTTTGCCTCTATATGTATTTCTTGTGCTTTTCTTTCTTTGTTATTTTTTTTCATTTTGTTAGGTTCCATACTAGCTCATTTTGTTTGGTCTTATTTTATTTTTTAGTATTCTTTTGATGCTTGTTTGTGTTTTCCTAAGAGACAGAAAGCGTTTGAAATCAGATGGGAGGAGACATGGGGAACACTTTAGAGGAGTGAGAAAGGAGAAACTATAATCAGAATATATTGTGTGAAAAATATAAATTTCAATAGAATGGATATTAAAATGACTACAGTTTTTATTAAGCATGATGTTTGTCAAATTTAAATGATAATCATATTTTAGTTTTTTAATGTTTATTTAAGTTTTTTCTATACTTTATACATTGTTCATCCTTTTTCCCTTTTCACAGGAAGAGAAAGGGAAGAGAAACTTTCTCTCAGAGTTTCTCTACTTACTCATCTGATTTCCTCCTTTTTTCTCAAATTCCAAAATAAAACAAGAAAAAAAAAAAACAAAGTCAGATATTCTTGGATGTTTGAATGGTGTATAGATTATTCTCTGCAAACTTAATCAACAATATGAAATCCTGGCACTGGTAGTTTTATTTTGTGGCATAAAATCTCTATATGGAGATTTTCTCTCCCATTATATAGTGAAACCATTAAAATTTATGTAATAAGTATATATTGTAAAGTAAGCTCTTACAGTTTTATGTCTTCATATGTTTTCTAAACAGGATTTAGTGTTAGTTGTTCCTCCAGATATTTTCTCCTTTACCCTACCAGCCCATTCTTTGTCATATTAATTCTTGTTATTCTAGTTTACCCATTGTCTATTTATATATCTCTTTCTAAAAAAGAGATTGTTTTGTTATTGTTACTATGCTTTTAAATTTTTATTTATTTATTTAGAACCCAAATGTTGGCATGCCTCCAGGTTCTGCCTCATCCCTCTCTTTTGAGAGGGCATCTCCCCCTCCCACCCAGATACCTCCCCATCCTGGGGCATGAAGCCTTTATTGGATTAGGCACATCCTATCTTACAGGGGCCAGAAAAGGCATCCCTCTGACACATATGTGCCAGAAGTCTCAGACCAGCACTTGTATGCTCTTTTGTTGTTGTCTCAGTCTTCAGGAGCTCACAGGGGTCCAGGATAGCTAACACTGTTGGTCTTCTAAAGGGGTTGCCATTCCCTTCAGTTTCTTCAATCCTTTCCCTAACTCTTCCACAGGAGTTCCCAACCTCAGTCCAATGTTTGGCTTTAAGCATGTGCATTTGTCTCAGTCAACTGCTGGTATAGCCTCTTAGAAGTCAGCCATGCTAGGCTCCTATCTGGAAGCACAACATAGCATCAATAATAGTGTCAGGGTTTGTGTCCACTCATGGGATCGAACCCATGTTGAGTACATCACTGATTAGCCATTCCTTCAGTCTCTGTTTCATTTTTGTCCCTGCATTTCCTTTACTCAGGCCCTATCACCCTCCAGGCAAGCATTGCCACCTGCACTCATGGAAGACTGGCTTGTGTTCTCCCCAACCCCATAGCCCTGTCTATCTCATAGAAGGCCTGCTCTAAACAGAAACACAGGTGAGACTCGTGCCCCAATACACATGCTAACTAAAATGTCACAATGCTCAGCAGACATGAGCTCTGTTCTGCCCTGTCATGGCCCCATCTCCTTCTGGTCTGCACTTCCACCTGCACTCAGGGCAGATTGGTGTATCTGCCCTACCCTCACACTTGCACTGCTTATCACCAAGGAGGCCTGCTCAAACCAGAGGCACAGGAGCCCTGCATTAACTAAAGACATAGCATTGCCTGATCTAACCAGGGACACAAAGCTCCAGCTCCCTCCAGGGAGGCCTGCTCTAATCTAGAACATCCAGGCTAGTTATCACCAGAGAAAAACAGATGGTGAAAAGCAAGCCCAAGAACATAATTGACTGAAGCCAACACAATTCGACATTACTAGAAACCACCTCTCCTACTACAGCAAGCTCTGGATACCCTGAAATACCTGAAGAGCAAGATTATGTCCTTAAATCCCATCTTATGAAGGTGATAGAGGCCTTTAAAGAGGATATAAATAATTCTCTTAAAGAAATACAGGGAAACACAAACAGGTAGAAGCCATTAAAGAGAAAACAAATAAATTTTTTAAAGACATACAGGAAAATGCAATCAAACATATAAAGAAAATGAACAAAGTCCAAGACATAAAAGTGGAAATAGAAACAATAAAGATATCACAATGGATGGAGATGGAAAACCTAAAAAAAAAACAGGAACTACAGATGCAAGCATGACCAACAGAATACAAGAGATGGAAGATAAAATCTCAGTTGTAGAAGATATCATAGAAGAAATTGATACATTGGTCAAAGAAATTTCCAAGTTTAAAAAGTTTCTATTATCTCTTTTAGTCCCTTTTTTAGAAGAGTCTCTCCTCATATTTTTCCCTTACTAACCACCTAATCTCTGTGGCTATTTGGATAGAAGCTAACATTCACAGGTAAGAAAAAATATCAAGTATTTTTCATTTTTAGATTTTGGTTAGCTCTCTCAATGTTATTGTTTCTAGTTTGATCTATTACAGTATTATATTTTTAAAAGCAGAATAATAGCCCATTGTGTTAATCCATTCATAAACTGTTAGACATCTGGGTTGTTTCCAAATATGGTCAGTAAGACTACAGATGTAATTATATTGATAAACAAGTAACTCTCTAATAAGATGTACAGTCATTTAGATACATGTCCAAAAGTATAGTTACTGAATTTTGAGATAGATTTACTCTCAACATTTTGAGGAATCTCTCCATTTATTACTACAGTGGCTTTACCAGTTTATATTTCCACCATAAATTAGTAAATTTCCTTTTCTTATATCCCCTCCCAATTTTATTTACTGATCTTGGTCAATCTGAATAAGCATGAAGAAATCTCAAATTAGTTCCAATGCATACCACTGATGGGAAAGAATTTATAATTTTATGTATTTCTTAATTATTTATGTATTATCTTTTAAGTTTTTCTTTCATATGGTACCTTATTTGTAATTGAGGTATTTGTTTCCATTGGAAGAAGGTGTTCTCAGTTCTTTGTATATTCCAGATACTATTTATCAGTTGAATAATTTATAATATTTTTACCATTCTGCAGGGTATTATTTTGCTAGAGTTATGGTGTCTTTTGTTGTGTAGAAGTTTTATATATTCATGGGATATAATTTACTAATTTTTGGTCTTAATGCCTATGCTATTCTGTCTTCCATCTCTTTTAGTCTATTGGTGATCCTTGCTTTATTCAGAAAGTTCTATCATGTGTCAATGAATTTCTGCCTGTTTCCCATTTTCTCTTCTATTAGATTCAATGTTCTGGTCTTACACTGTGGTCTTTGATTCATTTACAGATGAACGTTTTTTAGGATGGTAAGTGTAGATCTATTTTTTTTATACATCCAGTATGAGGAACTGAGCACCATTTGTTGAAGGTGCTGTCTTTTTTCCACTGTGTATTTTTGTTTTTTGATAAAAATCAGTTGTCTGCATATCTGTCTAATTATGTTTGAATATTCAATTCTATTTAATTTACAAAAGTGTCTGTTTTATCCCAGTACTGTGATTTTTATTACTATAGTTTTGTAATATAACTTGAAATATAATCTGATACCTCCAACACTTCATTTATTATTGATTAAAGGAATAACTAGTTAGAGGAAAATTAAGTATGACATTACAGAGTTTAGTTTGAGACAATGTGTGTTACAAATGACAATGGGGACAGGAACTAAAGAAAAATCAATTATTTATAGTTCCCCTTTATTACAAGATTGAACACATTGTTAACATAATGTAGCTTAGTGGTTAATCAATATACATGTTCTAGTTACTAGAAAAGTCAGTAGAAAAGCAGTTTTGAGAAAATAGTGTAAAACCTTTAAAAAAAAGATAAAAATATGGCATATTGAAATTTAAATACAGGAATAGTTGTAATAGGTAAAATTGGTTTGGACACTTGAACCAAAATGTAGACAGTAGACAGAGCATGAAAAACTTTACATTGAAAAAAATAAAAGGTTAGAAAGTAACACCATGAACAATCCTGTGCAGACCATATTTGTAATACAGCTGGGAGATCAATATTAACTCAAGTGTGTTGCTAAGTCCTTTAATTAATTTATAGCTTCATTGCTTGTATATTCCAATGTCAGTTTTCATTCTTATTCTTTTAAAGATCTATTTGAGACCTGTACAAATGCTTCAAAGGTTAGGACTACTTGCTTTATTATCATGAAGACCAGAGATCTAAACCTAGTACCCAAAGAACAAGCCAGAGTCTTCCTCATGTGTGTGATTCCAGTTCTGTTGACAGCTCAGACAACTTGAGAGCTGGAGCTTCCTGGCTTCTAGTCATACTAAGAAAAACCAAGCTCTGATTTCAGGGTGAGAATCAGCTTCTGAGGGATAGGCAGTGAGGGAAAAAACATTCAACAAAACTTTCCTGCACAAGTCATTAAGAACTTCCTAAAATTCCTTATTCTGGCCTTCTGTTCATACAGACATATACAGATGTGCAGACACACACTTTCATACACATATAAAATTAAATATATGAATAAATTAAGTTATAAGTGAATGATTATTTTTATACTGGTAGGTGATGAGTCATATCATTTTCTTTAATTATTTAAACATAATCTATTTTAGATTTTGAACATATTTTACTTTGAAAATTATCCTATATAAGTCATGCTTAGTAACATGTATGTAACTCTATGTATGGATTAATAAGCCTCAGTTTCCTTATAGTCTTAAAATGGGAAGAGGAATGGGACTCTCCTTACAATGTTGGCCTGATTGACTTAATAAATACAAAATGTGTGTAATTTAATATTCTAAAGCAGTATTAAACAGTAGCTGTTCTGTGTCTCTGACACCCACATGCTATAATAGATGAATGGCAATAACATTTATGTCATTCATTAATACTCAAGAAACCAAGCTGTCAACTGAAATTTTAAGATGGATGAAGTAAGACCATGCTTTCCCTGACAGACCTTTCAGCATGTGTTTGCACCAGTGTGCTTACTGAAAAAGACTTACTGAAAAAATTACTGCTCAAAGCCTTTTATATTAAGTATTCAGAAAAAGAAATTACTGAGTAGGAAGCCTGCTATTATCTCTACTAATAAAGTCACTTGAAATTCTCTCACTAAAATTTTATTTCCCAATGTCAGCTTTAAATAAGGAGATGAAGAATTCTCAAATAATGGCAATATAATCTAATTAAGATATAACACTAACAATTAAGAAAGATGATCATAATTTGAAAACTTCCCTGCACAAATCAAGAACTTCTTAAATGTGTCATTTTCACAATATAATGGGATAAAATGTGAATACCTTTAACTTTTTGTATTCTACATGAAATAATAATCATTTAACTAATAAGAAACGTCTAGAAATTAGCATTAACACCAAAAACAATTTTTTGGCACTACAATAGCAAGTATTTCATTACATTTATTCTGGAGTGTAAGCCCAACAAATTTTAAAGTAAAGGATAATGCAGAAGACTTAAAGGTCTTCTTACCCAAGGGCCATCTGACTCTTGCCCAGGAAATGTAGGAATTTCAGGTCTCAACATAAATTTAAAAATTAACTTCTCCAGATACACGATCCAGGAGAACATTCTAAAGACTTACACATACATTCCAGGAGAAGGGCCTAAGGTAAGAGGTTATCAAGAAGCTGGCCTTTAACACAATAAACCTGGGTAAACAGGAACTCAATAAACCTGAGTAAATAAGAGCTAGGACAAGGTAGACTTAGCTAATATTCATTGTCACAAGATAATGTGTAAATATGAGTTTCCAGAGAAGCAGGCATGGGAACAGCTGTTTAAGATCAGTCTTTGTGGATAACACTGTCTAAGAGATGACTGTAAAACTGGCCTTGTGCCCTGTGAAAATCGGTATAAAAACTGAGCTTAGTTTTAGCTCGGGGTTCCTCTAGCCTGCGCGCTGGGGAATCCCAGTGCACTGGTATCAATAAACCTCTTGCATTTGTGTCGAACACCCTGTCCGTGAGTGTTTCTGCGGGAGTACATTTCCTGGTTTGGATCTTAGGGTCCAATAGAAACATATAAGAGAAAATCTTTCTGTTTTCATGAACTGTAGTAAAATTTGATACCACATGATGCAAAATGAAAGAGTAATTGATACTATAATAAATTGAGGCATATTTTTGCGTTAGCCTGCTGAACGCGTGCATTGCAGGTATGTACCACTGTGGCTCACCTCATCATGCATCTTCATTTTCCTTTCTATTTTGTGTCACAGTATCAGACATATGTTGCCTTTTTATTAAGATACAATATTGGTAAGATAGGTGTGATGTTTGTGGCATAATATTTAGGGACATGAATGGAACCCTAATAGGAAAGAGATAATAGCAAGATAAAGTGAACATTCTGGCAATTAATTTATCTTGTATAACAGTGGTGTCTCTGAGTTGCCACACTTTGCTGTTTTCTGTTCTCTAAGCAATGCAAAATCATAGGAAGAGATAGCCCTTCCTGAAAGAGGCCAATGAAACTACATTCAAATCTTAATATAGAAAATCAAAAATAAGCCAACTACAGAAAAGTGTAGTGTTGAGTGAGAAGAAAGCAACAACACAAAGTTAATATATTGAGAAAAAAAAAAAGGCTTGACCTAGAGATATCAAAAATCCAGATTGCAGGGAGCAATACAAGTATAGAGTATTTATAACATATATTTTGTTTGTTCTTTTAGTTTTTACAATTATAATTATAACAATTATTTTTTATGTCAAACAAGCTTGGTTTACTGCAGTGGGATTGGATTTGTTTAAAGTGGTATAGCTGGAGACTAGTTTACTAAACAAATTTAAAACTAATGAAAATCTTTAATCAATCTTAAGGTAAGCATGTCTATAACATTGGTTAAATGCTGTCTGAAGTCCTGAAAGCACTGAAGAAACACTTCAGAACAGACATATATATTTGTTGTTGTTTTGTGTTGTTTGCTTCTTTGTTTTGTTTTGATTTGATTTATATGATGCCCAAGTGTAGCAGATGAGATTAAAAATGGGCATCCTTCCGGTCTGGGCCAGAGCACTGAGCAGATCTTGGGTGGCAGCTCTGCCCCCAACATCCAAGAACCCAGAGGAAGTGGGGATCACAAGCACTCGAACTCAGGCAGTATCTTAGGTAAGCAGACAGCAGGGCCCGCCCTAAACATGGAATAACTGGGAACCAAAAGGACCCAGGAAATCACTCCCGGCCCAGAACACTGATTCCTTCCAGTCTGGGCCAGGGCACTGAGCAGATCTTGGGTGGCAGCTCTGTCCCCAACCTCCAAGAACCCAGAGGAAGCAGGGATCCCAGGCACTCGAACTCAGGCAGTATCTTAGAATACACAGCCTTGGTGTATCTACTCATCAAGCATACTGAGCAGACCTGCCCAAACCTCTGATGTCCTGGAATTCCATCTGGATTCAGTGAAGACACAGCATCAGAGGCTTATCAACTTACTCTTCCCCTGACCCCTCTTCTAAAATCTCAACTCCCTTAATTAGCTTGAAGAAGTTAAAGAAGAGTCAGCACCCCTATTCCCTGAGCTTGGGGACTAAGGTGGATAATAATGGTCTGTCTTTCTAGAGAAAAGTAGTGGTTTTGTTGGAACAGGGGGGATTAGCTAGGACTTATTGCATAGCCATAACCTATTGGTAGAAATCTGTATAATTATTATCAAGATGAAGTTATAATTTCTTAAATGGTACAAAATTTACTTTGATTTCAAATTTAAGGTTTTCATTGGTACGAGCCTCTTATTAATATAAAAATGAGATGAATATTGATACTCTCATGGGCATTGTGCCTGTATAACACATTTAGGAATACAAGGCCTAGCTAGACCCAGCCCTTTTTTAACTTTTTTTAACTGATTTGGGACGGTTAACCTATGAGTTAAGGGACTATAGCAAATTCATGGATTTGAGTTTATTGTTATGGTGTTTTCTATATTTTATTTAGAAATAGCTGAGAGGAGTAAACAGACAACAGTCCAGGTTACCCTACATGGATAGTTGGTTTTCACAACATCAGAAGTCCATAGAACTGACACTACAAATATTTATATATTAATGTTCATTTTGATTAGAGACCTGTCTGCTCCTGACAGCTTCCTGTCGTGGATTCTAAGAAGAAATTGAGCATCCTTGGAGATACTCCAGTTGTGCGGTGACAACCACTAGGCAAGAATTGCCTCTCTCCATCTACAGACAAATTACTGTCCAGAAAAGGACACACATGCAGAATAGTCGACTGATTATATCTGCCTAGACAGAGTAATCAGCCCTTAATAATCCTGCATCACTAAGGTCTGTCAGATGATTCTGGGCCAGAAGGCTGAAGATTTGATGCTCCAACATTCGGTAGTATAGGGGCTTTTCAGGTGTTCAGCGGTCTCTATAAATTGGCTAAGTTTTAGAAGCTATGCTTAGTGCTTCCCATAACTTCACTTAACTCAGTCATTCTGGATTTATGATGGGGTTGAAGACCTATAGTCTCATAGCCAATCCTGGCTATTTACTTTGAGAGAAAAGATCTGAGTAGATGGTTTTCAGCTGACATTCATTCTAAAGCCAAAAAGAAAGAAAAAAAAGTATTTGTTTTAGTTAGAAGAGATGACAGAGAAGTTAGAAGAGATGACAGAGGTTCTGGTTAGTCAACAGAATGATAGACTGGGTATTAGGACTATCTTGTACCTCACTGGTACAATTAGGAATAAGTATGCTCTAATTGTATTTTGAGAGAAAAGTTCTACTTTAACAGGAAGAGTGATATGTAGGAGGAGCTAAGTGGGAAGGAATATTGAGAGGAAGAGATGGAACAAGGAGAGAAGATGAAGAAGAGGAGAAGCTAGGTGATGAGAGAGAGAAAGAGAGCGGGGGCATGGAGGCAGATGTTCACATGTCTCCACCAGTCAAAGATAGTTTTTATATCTAGGTTGGGTATTGGGTTACGCTTCTGATTGAGCATTACCAAACTTATAAATCCTTTGATTAACATTTAAAAAAAATCGTATAAAAGCAAAAAGTAAAGGGGGGCATGGGACAGGGGTGTTCTAGGGAGGGGAAATGTGGAAAGGGGATGGCATCTTAAATGTAAATAAAATATATACATAAAAAAAGAAATGCTAAAATAAATAAATAAATAAATAAATAATAAATATTACACCAAACTTCTCACCAGAGACTATAAATGCCAGAAGATCCTGAACTGATATCATACAGACCCTAAGAGATCAAAAATACCAGCCCGGACTACTATAACCAGCAAAACTCTCAATCACTATAGATGGAGAAACCAAGATATTCTATGACAAAACCAAATTTATACAATATCTTCCCACAAATACAGCCCTACAAAGGATAGATAATAAATAGAAAACTCCAACACAAGGAGGAAAACTAAAACCTAAAAAAAGTAAGAAAGTAATCTTTCAGCAAACATAAAAGAAGATAACTACACAAACATAATTCGACCTCTAATGACAGAAATAACAGGAAGCAACAATCATTTTTGCTTAATATCTCTTAACATCAATAGACTCAATTCCCCAGTAAAATGACATAGACTAACAGACTGTATACATAAACAGGACCCAGAATTTTGCTGCATACAGGAAACATACCTCAGTGACAAAGACAGACAATACCTTAGAGTAAAAGGATGGAAAACATTTTCCAAGCAAATGGTCCCAAGAAACAAGCTGAAACAATTCTAATACTGAATAAAATTGACTTTCAACCAAATTTATCCAAAAAAGACAAGGAAAGACACTTCATACTTGTCAAAGAAAAACATCTACCAGGATGAACTCTCAATTCTGAACATCTCCAACATGCTTCAAAAGCAAGACACCCACATTCATAAAAGAAACTTTACTAAAGCTCAAAGCACACACTGCACCTAACACAATAATAGTGGGAGACTTCAGCACACCACTCTCATCAATGGACAGATCATGGAAACAGAAACCAAAAAGAGACACAGTGAAATTAACAGAAGTTATGAACCAAATGGATATAATATAATAGATATCTATAGAACATTTCATCCTAAAACAAAATATACCTTTTTCTCAGCACCTCATGATACCTTCTCCAAAATAGACCATATAATTGGTCACAAAACAGACCTCAACAGATACAAAAAGATTGAAATAATCCCTTGCATCCTATCAGATCACTACAGACTAAGACTGGTCTTCAATAATGACAAAAACAATGGAAAGCCCACATACATATAG
The DNA here is from genome assembly GCF_011762505.2 of Arvicanthis niloticus. NCBI lineage: Eukaryota > Metazoa > Chordata > Mammalia > Rodentia > Muridae > Arvicanthis > Arvicanthis niloticus. The sequence goes on from NC_047659.1 coordinate 72,867,950, forward strand.
AAACTGAAAAACATTTAACTCAATAATGGATTGGTCAAGGAACTGCAGAATTGTATTTCATAAGCTCTTCAGTAATAAACTGTAGATTTAGTTTTATGTATTTGGATTATTATATATTATTTTGAATATGACACAATCCAAGTTTGTCTTGGCTCACTGGAGGCCAATTATGAATGTGTTAAAACATTTGAGAGCCCTCAGATGAAGTTTTGGTCATCTCTCCTAGCCAAAAGATCCTTGTATCTGAAGACCTCAGATCCTTTACTGACCATTCTGTCTGGCAAGCCAGATTAAATCTGAGTGCTTAAAGGACATTGATTAACTTACAAATACTTTGAAAAATAACTTTTAATTCATTTTGTAGGAAAGCACGTTACAATTCATCTAAGAACATGATTGTCAGTCCATTATCTCGAATCTAATTCTTTTCTTTTGAAACTATAAGACAATCTTTGACCTATTTTTATTGCCAGGAGCACTAGTTTCATCCTCACTTTTGGAACAGGGAAAATAGCATCTTCTATTCCTTGGTGAAAGAATATAATGGTCTGAGAGGCAAACAAATGTGGCAAGACCATGGAGACTCATTTATAGTATCACACAAAAACTGCAACCAATCAGGTACATTGTGGTTTAAATATGAAATTTATAATCACACTAAATTTATTGTATAGTCTTTCTTCACCTCCAATAGCATGGGAGCTGATGTAGAAATTTAAAATTATTTTCAAACTTCTGAATTGTTCAGAAGTATTCATTTCTTCAAACTAAAAAAAATCTTTATAGATAATGTGCCATCCTGATGATACACACTGAATATTTTTCTGTATCATCAAAGAAAACAGGATTGGCTCAGAGATATGTGTTTCTGGAGTTTGGGATTTTTAAGTGTTATCAATGCTGATTCTACTCCCTCCCTTGGTTCTAGGAAGAACAGATAATATCCCACATATGCCCATGTGCTGAGTCCATACCCAGTGCAGAGTTGGCTATTCTTCATCATGCTAAAATTCCATGTAGTTCTCATAAGATAAATAGAGCTGTTCTGTTTTTTTTTTGTTTCTTCTCTAGTTGTTTTGTCAACTCCTACATGAAGTTGTGGTGGTGGTGATTGTATCAGTGGAAACATAGTCCTGAAAGTCTTCCCAGGTACAGTTCAGATTGTGATAACTTAATCTTCAGAGTCTTTCCCACATGTTTTGTTTTGTAACTCAATTCAAAAAGCTACTATATGTCTAGAAAGCCACAACACAGAGTACAGTGAATCTGGTATATACTACAATTAGAGTAATTCTAATATCAGCCCATGTTCTTTTCCCTAATATCCTTGTAACAAAGACAATCTAGAAGCTTTTTTTGTGTACTCAGTTTCTACCTTTGATAGTTTCCTCACTCCCATTTCAGCAACTGTTCTGATAATCATTTAAAAATGATTGTACTGTATATTTAACAATTGTTTTAATGATGCTAAATTCCTAGGTAAACATTGGAAAACATGAATTCTGATGAGTTGTTAGTGGGTGGATAAATATTTGCCATTATCTTTATAAGAACTGCAAAAAGAAATATATATATTTAAAATTGGAGATACATTATCAATTAAGTAGAAGTGATTATCAATATGAGTTAAAGTAACAGAAAATTAATGTGATTATCAATATGAGTTAAAGTAACAGTACTAGTTAATTATTTCTCCTTCACATTATTTCCTGAATTAACAAAATGGAATATATTGTGAGGTCAAAAATTTTATGTAATGTCCTAAAGATTAAACCTTACATACAAAATATTTTTTCTTTTCTCAATAACTTTTATATATGAGAAAAATAAAATTCTGATATATTACCAATAAGGCAAATAAGGTGCAGCATCTTTTCTAAATATTTTTTCTTATATTTTGAAAACGATTATGAAATATTTATTTATTATCATAAAAGTGAATTATTTTAATTTTGGGTTTTTTTTTATTCCAGTACTTAGTAGAAAGCTGTGTTCATGCTAAGTTAAGTGCTTTGGCAGTGAGCAATATTCCTAGCCCTAATTTGAATTTTGGAAAAGGAAGAGATGCTAAATATAAAAAGGTGTCAACAAAAAAAGGGAACATCTGTGTTTCAGCACAGAATGAGTAAGTAATAATAATAAAACTAAAACAAGTGTTTCATTTTTCCATAAAACCAAAAGCTTTAGAAATTCTTGAGAGAACAAGTAAGCACTACAAAGACGTGATCTTGGTCTTATGGGTATGTTCCTAAAGCAGTGTGAAGATTCGAATTGTTATAGATGACATTTTATAGTGATGCACAGCAGTAAAGCATTTTGTTTCTGATGACATCCAATAGTAGCATTACAATTAATGACATGATTCACAAAATTTTTTGGTACTTTATCTTTTATTGATAGTTGACATTCCATAAGATGAGCATTATGATATCTTGATATTCACACTCTGACCATATGCACTCACAAAGAACAAATGCACTGCATGAAAAACTATACTATGTAGAACAAAGTGGAATGGAGCAGGGAACAAAATAGGCTACCAACATGTAATACAAGAAGATGGCAAATAATTACATTTAAGTGAGTCTTCTGGTAATTTTTCAAAATCCACAGTAAGGCAGAGTTTATTTGCAGTCATCATGATAAAAAGTAGGTTACTTGCATAGACAATTAGAAATAAAGCATATTCACTATTTTTTATCTTTCTTTCTTTTGTCTCTCATTTTTTATAATGCCAAAGAAATGTAAAACTGTTTATCTGAATTTTTTGTATATTTTTTCTTATATCCTCTGCAGAACTGTGCATTTTTCCTACATAACCACCCTAAGTGGGTAATGCTTATTCCTACATATATGTCAATTACAATGTATTTAACAAGGAAAGCTGAGATTATAAAAGCCCAAAAGATAAAAAAAAATCTAATAAGTAAGCATAATGATGAATGTCAGAAATTCTAACACTCCATTCTCCTAGATAGTCTAGATACAATTTAATCATTAAAATAATAGAGAATAAAGGGGGTTCAAAGAAAGGGTTTCTATAATATCTTCTTAGTTCTGCAGTTTATTTTGTTTCTGTTTTTTAAAACAGTTTTGTGACATTTTGTTGATGCATTGCAAAACCTGCAGGTAGCTCATCATGTTGAACAGTGTCTCTTTCAGGTTGTCATGGTCACTTGGGACTCTCTTAGGCAGTTTGGCTGGTCTTAGCTATTTTTACATGACTGGCTTCATATGAGATTCTTCTAGGCAGTTCAGTTTCTCTAAGAGTTGTTACAGGTTATATGTGCTTGGAGAGGGAAGGACTTAGTGAATACAATCAATTTCAGGCCTGCCTAGACCTATATTGTATTGCTTACTTCCTAACTTTAAGGAGCTTCCTTGCATGATGAAATATTTCACCTCTTTAAAACATCCTAGTGTTTTTTTTTTCCCTTAGAATATCCTGTTTTCACCTCACTATACAAATCTTGTTGCTTAGCAAGCTTCCCTCCACGATGGATGATTTTATTTTAGAAGAAATTGCTTGTAGCCCCCACATATCTTACATGCATAGAATTTAATATAAATGTTGTAATCTAATACATACTCATAGGTTTCTCTTCTTCATTGTAAACTAAAGTCATTGCTTGGCTTTTTGTATGATACAAATTTCAAAATCATGTAAATAATAAATTATGAAGCAAATTATAACCAAAGATAAAATGGAAGAAATGTTATCTGACCCAAAGACTGAATTTACAATGTGATTATTAAATATTAAGAAACATAAAAGAAAAATAAATTAATTTATTTTGATGTGATTTAGAAACATGAAGGTTCGTGAAAAGAAAAGCTATCTATTTCTTATGAACACAAGAGTAAATAGGCTTACTGTTATGTGAATTTCTACTATTACGTATTTGCTATGCATGGAATTAAGTCAAGGGCATTACAGATGTTTACAGTTAGATTTGACAGACATTAACAACAGAATTGTTTTAGTTTTCTGATTCTTTAGAGGATGTATTAAATAGCTATATTTTCATGATATGTCCTCAAAGTGAAAATCAGGTCTTAAATATATTATTTGTTTTCTCCTACACTCCTTAAACACAGTCTGAAGCTCACTCTCCATACTACCTTCATTACAACTGTGTATTCTCCATGACCTGGAGAGTCTTCCACTTGTGTTACCAGGTCAACACTGACAATACTTCAAATTTGGAGGAATTTAGATTCTAATTTGGGAGTTTCAAGTGATTAGTTATGTTATAATCAAATACCTTATTTGGCTGGATTGAATGAAATACTTATAGATATTACTTGCTGCACTATTCATAATAATTGAGCTGTCCAAGAAATCTATATGTCTATTACCAAATGAATACAAGAAAAAATGTACTACAAAGACACATGGACTCTTACTTAGCTATAAAGATAAATAAAGTTATGTCACCCAGAGAGAAATGGATTGAATTAGATACCATCATGTTAAGTGAAAGCTGATAAAGTTCATTACTACAGTTTTTATCTCCTGTAGAACCTTGATTTAATTATGAATATATTGAAGGATTTGAAAGTTGGATCCCATGAAAGAAGACAAAATGGACTAAGGGAAGGATGAAGAGGAAGACCAGAAAATAACCACAGCAGCAGAAAAATTAAATATCAAATTTCATCTTGCCTATGAATAATATGTATATATACAAATATACAAATATACAAATATACAAATATACATATATACATATATACATATATACATATATACATATATACATATATACATATATACATATATACATATATACATATATACATATATACATATATACATATATACATATATACATATATACATATATACATATATACATATATACATATATACATATATACATATATACATATATACATATATACATATATACATATATACATATATACATATATACATATATACATATATACATATATACATATATACATGTATATATTGTATATGTATGTTTTATATATGCTATATATACATACTATATATGTGTATATACACACACATATATACACACATTCATATATGTGTGTGTACATATGTGTGTGAAAAAAATCAAAGGTGAACACTCTATCATTGCTAAGAAAGTTGTGCAGCTAGAAGTGGGTAGGAAGAGTGATCAGAAGAGTACTCAGGTACTGTAACAACATAACAACTATGAATGACAATGTCATGAAGAAAATTTTGTTTTTCATGTTATATAAAATGTTAAAAAAAAGGTTTTCAAACACAAAAAATTAATCTGTTGGTGGAATTAGTAAATAAACTCTCTCATACTAGAGTTTACCTATTTAAGATACTGTATTTTGAAAGTTCATGTTATATTTAAATTTTTGAATTTAAATAAATTTCTAAAACCAAATTACATAGATTATTCATTATTTCATAAAAGAAATTTAAAAAGGATTAATTTTTGTTTATAATAGTTACTTTCAGGCCAAATAATGATAACTCTCAGAAATAGGTTATTTACTTCTGTAATGCCGTTTATTGTTCATTTTTAAGCTAGCACACACATGGCTAATACAGGGCTTTTTTAAAATCATAGAATAACTATTATTTATTTAGAATTTAATATGTGTCAAACACTGAAATACATTTATATGCATCTTATTTGATGCCTAAAAATTCCATTATGCAACAATTAATCTCTATAATATATGTATAATTGAACATTTTGCAAATTACTATTTCTAGTCAAATGTCTATAATATTACTTTACAGTACACTTAAGAGTTTACAATATTCATTATTAGGTAAGTAGACAGAAAAAAACACTTAAGAGTTTACAATATTCATTATTAGGTGAGTAGACAGAAAAAAATAGTTACAACTTATAAAAAGGCCACATACAATCAAACACAATGCATATTGAACCAGATCATAATTATACATTATATGCTATAACTATCCCTTTTATCAGCACAAATACATTATAAATTTAGAATAGGTGACAATGTCCCTTGAATAATATTCTTCTAGCATCTCAAAATTAAATATGATTAATATTGATATTCTCTCTATTGATAACATTAGATGCAAAAGACATTTAGGAAAGAAAACACAAATATCTGTACAAACATATTCTTAACAAAGCATGAGAGAGACACTCATGTAAATTATCATCCTCTTTGCTTCAACTTGTCCTTTGCCCTTAGTTGATATTAACTTTCTTCTTCAACTATGTATTCTGTATTTTTCCATCCTTGGTGAGAACCTCAGCAGATCTTGACTCTTTTTCTGCAAGAATGGCCTATATCTTTTCCCTGATATGTCAGTGCCCTTTGTCATGCCACATGAGGATTAGGGTATTAAAGTTTTCTCATTAACTTTAATCAAGGGACACGGTAGCATTAAGAGATGTCTTTAAAAAAATCTTCTGTACTCGACACACAAACTTTCTTTCATACATTGCAAAGAATTGATTCAATTTCCCCATAGTAATATAGATCGATCACTGTTCTTACCACTGTTATTCTTTTCTTTTTTCCCCTCTGGATGTTTGAGCTTATGAATTTAAAGAATGTTGTTCTGCTTAATGTTGATGCAGTAGATACTGCTGATAAAATTACCCATGGCTTGAGGTCAGTATTTCTATTTTGGTCAAGCTTCAAAAATGGCATATATAGCTTGATCATGCTAGCCCTTTTTGTCCTGGGTATACTTTTATTCCTGCCCATCAGGTTAAACCTTGTCTTTAACAACATCAGCATGTTGGCAGCCCAAGTACATGGCTTGAAACTGAAAATGGATCCCAAGACAGAGTTATTAATTCAACAGGCTGTCAAGCCAAAGACAGGTGCATTGGTTTTGATAATGCATATTCCATGATGGCTAAAGAAGGCATTCTTGTCAGAATGACCTAAGACAGACTCAGCTTGTTAATGAAATAAAAAAGGGGAAAAGGCAGAGAGCCTTTGGGGCTGCTTGGCAAGAATCTGACATGGGCCAAGAACAAGGAAATGGGCTGCTTGGCAGGAATATGACATTGGCCAAGGAAAAGGAAGTGGGCTTCAGGCACGAAGCTGACATTAGGCTAGAAGAAGTAATTCCAGGCAGGAATATAAATCTTAGGCTAGAAAAAAGACATAATTTCAGGCAGGAATATAAATATTAGGCTAGAACAAAGAAGTAATTTCAGGCAGGAATCTAAATTTTAGGCTAGAACAAGAAAGTAGGCTTGAGACATGAAAATGAGTTTGGGCTAGGAGAGGGAAGTTGGCTCAGATATTTTGGTCATCCTGATAATCCCTTAGAAACAGTGATCATGGGAGTATTCATGGAATTTTGTTTATTGCCTTGCTTGTTCTTTGACTATTTATGTTTATTGTCTTGCTTGTTTCTTAACTATTTGCATCTATTGTATTGCTAGTTCCTCAACCTAGAACTGACCTTAATACTTGAATGTAATTAAAATGATATAAAAGTGAAAAGAAGAAGGGGAGTAGTATAGGGGGTTTGTAGCAAGGGGAAATGGGGAAAGGGAAAGGCATCTGAAATGTAAATAAATAAAATATTCAATAAACAAATATGGGTTTTTTTCATATACAATAATACCAGGTGTTATTGAAAAGTTTGTTTGCAGGAATAGGGATATTACAATCATTAAAATGTTTCTCACGTGTAAATGGAGCAGTGTCTGATTTTAACCAATCATATGCAAAGCCAAGTTCGACTGCACTGAGAATCAAAGCCCAGAAAATCACGGGTATGCTGGTCACCACTATAAGTCTAACAGTGGCCTCTGTATTCCACTGAGAGACCGGTATCCCACTGTTGCTGCTCTAGGAATGGCTGTAGGAGATGTTCTCTTGATGACACATGCATCCACATACAGGCACTCATGCCTTTACACATATATCTAACAACATGCAAGCACACACACACACACAAACTAGCTATAAATGTGTGATAAGCTAGCTTAACATTGCTCAACTTTAAAGGAAAGAACTAACTCACCTCTTTCTTTAAAACATTATTTCTCACAGATCTCAATTAATATCTCTCCTTAAAACATAAATGACAAAAAAAAAAATCATCTTTTAATACTTTCTTTTTGACTGGTCATATTTTGGATCTCTAGATAACCTTCATAGGAGTAATTAAATGGTACAGGTGAAATATTTCCAGAAAATTCACAGTGATGACTTAATGACTCACCTGTTGACAAGGAGAAAGACAATTTTCAGGGTACTCTAAGCAGTGAGCAGAGTAATTACTAGATTAATTCATATTCATGATATTTAATGTCACTGAGAATTGAAAGGCATAGGACCTCTTTCTGTCCTTTCCTCTGCATGACTTTTCTTTAAGGACAGCTCTGTTTCTCTTTGAATTTCATCCCATTTTCTCCACATATAGATTTCTTACATTCTCAACTTCATCTGCATAATTCCATATATCTTTAGTGCTAATTGACTTCTTTTCGTGATGTTTAAGCTTCAATGCCTACTATTGTGCCAAGCTGCCCAATTCATGGGCTTTAGAGTGTAATTATGATTAGACATTTTTTAATAAAAGATCTGATGCAAGTGGTTTCTCTAAATGGGGGCTTTTATTCTCTGCCCTCATTTCCAAGGACTAAAGTAAAATCAATTCTAAGCAATAGGATGAGTGGCATCAACCTGCTCCTGTAGACAGCTTGTCACATCAGAAGAGATAACTCAGAGAATGAAAAAAAAAAGTTATTTCTTGAACTCACCAATAGATACAATTTGCTAGCAAAAGAAACCACTGTTAGTTCATGTTGATATGCTTAGAAAAATGATGTGGTGGAGGAAAATGTGAAGTATTTGAACAGTTATAGCAGATGTTTTAAAAGTAGTAAAGTGTCTTTTGTCCTACATATATCTAAAACTAATTATAATATTTGAGGAAAACCTGAACTAGGGGATAATTACTGCTGGAAAGATATATACACTGTATTATCATATAATAGAATTGTGAAATATTTTCTATGAAAAATTCAGAACTTTATTTAGATATTGTTAATAATCACTTCTGAGCACCTATTGGCACAGTACTCAAGAAGTACCTTGGTTGAGGTATACTGTGACTTTTCATAGCTTTATATGTAAATGTGTTCATTATTGAAAAATATCAAATTCACTATTATCTTAATTATCAAGAAGGAATTTATAGAATGTAAAAAATTTATAGAATTGTGAAAAAGACTGAATTTGCCCATGCTCTGTAGCACTCTACCTCTGTTTCTCTCCACACAATAAATAAAATTTCCATCAGCAACCAACCAAGTAATTTACTATACATAATTAATTATATTTATAATAGACCACTATAATTTTAGGGATGATGAATGATATTTTTGTTTCTATAATACCAATTTATTACTTCATCTTAAAATGTCATTAGTCTCAAAGTCAAGGAGATAGATATTGCAATATTGCAAAAAAAACCATTATCACTAGACAATAATCATAGATACATACAATAGTAGGTACTACAAACTTTTATGCAACTGAAATAAATTACATATTAAAAAATTGACTTAAACTATATCCTATTTACATTAATAAGATAACCATTGATAATATTGTTAATTAGGCATATCATTGGCCACTTTCAATAGCCCATTAATAAACCACTTTGGCCAAATTCTGCCTGCAAGATATGCCATGGCATTGATTGTGCAGAACTTGAGGAAGTGACCAACCAATGTCTAATTTAGTTTAATGCTCACATCATGAAAACATGCCCATGTCTTACATGCTTTGAATAGCCAGGAACCAGAGACCAGATAGCCAAGATACCTAGGTTAGAACTGAACTGTAAACAAAAACGACAAAAAAAAAATCAATGAAATGATTACTAATGGCATAGATTGGTGTCTTGTCTAGTCATTATCAGAGAGGTTTTCTTCAGCAGTAAATAGGAGTACATATAGAGAAACACAGTGGAGAGAGAATGACCAATTGGAGGTCTCCATTGGGCCACTCCCTTAGGAGTTCTGGGTACTGCACAGAAGAGGAGGGGTAGAAATTTTAGAAGCCAGAAGGATTGGAGGACTCCAGGAGAATATAGCCTACTGAATCAAATAAGTAGGACTCACATAGGCTCACAGAGGCAGAAGTCATCCACAGGGTCTGCATGAATATTCTGTAGGTCCTCTGCATTTATAATATTGTTGTTAACTTGGTTGTGTTGTGAAACATCATCAGTGGGAGCGGGTGTGTTTCAGGCATTTTCCTTGCACCTAAGACTCCTTTTCTCCTCTTGAGTTTCCATGTCCAATTTGAGTATGAGGACTTTTGTCTTTTCTTATTATATTTTGTTTTGTTGTATTTGGTTGTTGTCTCTTGAAAGGAGACAGAACAGAAGTAGATACAGGGATGAGGAAAGACGGGGAGAAGTTAAGAGGTGTGTCTTGAAAACTTTCATGGCTATAATAGAATTAAACACATTTAAGATTCTAAATGTTACATTTGTATCCTTTATTCACCTGATGTAGTTCTTTTTTTAAATATTTACTGCTGGATAAGCTTACCCTTTCTCTCTTTTTCTGAATTCTGACTGGCTGGTTTAACTCAGCTGTTCTGGCTCAAACTCCTCTCTAAGATGCCTGATTCAAACTGGCTTCTCTCAGCTTCTGACTGAATTACTCTGCTTGGCTTCAAACTAACTCTAGAAATCTGTTCTAATCTCAGGATCCTGCTCATTTTCTGGTTAATTCTTTTGTTATCTGTGTCAAGCTTGTTCTCTGCACAACCTGTTTATAAAACCTTACTGTAAAACTTGATTGCACTCCATGAACTGAACTGCCATGAACTACACTCCACTGAACTGTCTCCCTACTCACTGACTCAATCAAACTGGCTGACAAACTCAGAGATCTGAATGCCTATGTCTCCAGAGTGCTGGGATTAAAGGCATGTTCATGCCTGAACCTAAGTCTTTCTCTGCTTGAAACTTGATGTAAACCAAGCTGGTTTTGAACTCAGTGATCTGCTTACCTCTGTTTCCTGGGATTAAAGAAATGTCTCCCATACAGGAGATCAGGCAGACCTAGAAGGTCTTTAGATGTGATCCCTTGCCAGAGCAGCTATGTTGCTGGATTAAAATTATTCAACAAAATGTGTTGCTAATAAGCTCATACATCAATTGCACATTCCTATTGTATACCTTTTCTGATGTCTAAACTAAATAACTTTAAATGGTGTTTGAAATAAACAAAATTAAAACAAAGCAAAAAATGCTCATGACCTTTAGCCATGCTCAACTCGGACAAGGTAAAGAGCAAGACCATCACCATGGAGCCCAGGTGGGCAGACCATGATGTGAAAACACCTAGCATGGCATCATATGGTACCAACAAAGTACTCCTTATAAGATCTCAGCAATCTAGAGGCTCTGGGCAGCACAAAGACAAGCAAATAAGTAGTAGAGAAAGAAAAGCAGAAGGATATATGCACAATGAAAAGGAAAAACTAGAGACTAGAGGATAATGAAAAACAGCCTAATGTGGGTAGTGAGTGATGCCAACTCTGGCCATGAGAATGTCCTGACCTGTGTTCCCACTGAAGGTCATGTCTTGGTACATGGACTTGCAGCAGTGAGGGTCTATTACCACCAAAGGCCAGGCAGATATCCCTCTCTGGTATGCTGTAGAGAACTGGCCCCACCCATCTCCATGGCATCTTGAGACAGCTTGCCCTGAAGACATGAACTAAGGAGAGCTGTTTCATGCTCTTTTCCAGTTGCAGTATTCTGGAAAGCTGACCTGTACCTTGCCCAAAAAGCACAGTGGGGCTGGCTCTGGTTGCCAGGGTTGAGGTTATGAGTTTGGGAGAGCAGGCTCTGCGCTTCACCTGGAAAGTAGAGTAGAGGAAGCCCTCATGGCAAGGGTTGCAGTACAGAGTTGACCTTAAGGAGCTGAGTGTAGAAGAACTGGCCCTGCCACTTCTCTGTTTATGAAATGGCATGGGTAGTGGCAGATGCCCTCCCCCATACCTTACCCCTTCCCACATACAGCAGAGGGAGAGCTGGACCCAAGGTCATGAGAGCAGAAAACTGGCCCTACCACTCACCAGCTGCAACACTTGGATGAGCAGGCCCTGCACCTCACTGGGCAACACAGTAGGAAAGGCTTTAATAGGAGGTAACCCTGCCCTGAGAGGGTAAGAGTGGGAGAGCTGTCCCAGATACTTTCTAGAGCATCACTAGGGAAATTGGGCTCTGTGCCTCACCTAGGAAACACAATAAAGCTTGCTCTGCTGGTGTGAGCACTTTTGGGCAGTCCTTGAGAGTAGGAGATCTGGCTCTTCCTCTTGACAGCTATAGCACTAGGTGAGCCTGTCTGGACAGTGCTGGAGAGCTTGCCATGGTTGGGTGAGTGTGAGATAGCTGCTGGGTTAAGCAGCTCAGCTACCACATAGGCCCAGATCCAGGGCTTTAACTTATCCCACCTCAACATCTACCCCATCAATGAACTACTGAACTATGTGAAAGATCAAGTCCTAAGGATCTAAAACTATGGTATCTCAATGATACACAAAATATGAGCAGTCCTGGTGAGTATGCAGTATTGATAATGTAGCAGAATCAGATGCCTTGAATCAGAAACCACTTTGAACATTTGAAAATTAAGAAATGTGGGGAAAAGGTTATACTGTGGGACACACTGTGACACATTACAGATTTCACAACAAGATTCTTTCTTTTTCTTTTTCTTTTTCTTAATGGGGGAGGTTGCAAGGGCAGCAGTTGTATACTAAGAGATAAGGATATGAGTGGGATTTGGGTGCAATTGATGTGAAATTCACAAATAATAAATAAAAAGTTAAATAGAAATTATTCATTACTGAGGTTGAAGAAAATTTATCAGAATTTTGATAGTGGAAACTTAGCAAATTGACAAACACATTTCCATTCTTTCTAATTTAGAGTTTAGTGTTTCAGACAATTCAGTAGAGTGTGGAATCCAGGAAGATCATAGTCAGCCTTATAGCACTTTTCACTACTGTGGTGAAGCAGCTATAGGAAATGTTTCTTTGGATTTATGGCTTTGGTAATTTCAGCACATCATTACAGAGAAGGCAGGGCAGAGTGGTTCCATTGGCTCTTCATTGTTCATGGTGGAAATATCAAGCAGTGTTGTGTTTATATGTCAGTAAACCAGGAAGCAGAGGGGTCTAACATGAAAGTTGATATTGGTAGTACTTTCAAAAACCCATTCCTGATCTATTTTGAGATAATAATATAATTATATCAACAACAATTAATGAAAAAAGAGGCCTTGTTATTTTTTGATATGTAGAATAAAGTTCATTTTGTTGACTAACCAGAACCTCTGTCATCTCTCCTAAATAAAACACTTAGTTCTGAACCTGGCTTTTTCCTTGGCTTTAGAATGAATGTCAGCTGAAAACCATCCACTCAAATCTTTTCTCTCAAGGTAAATCAAGGATTGGCTATGAGACTATAAGTTTTCAACCACATCAGTTAACCCCATCAGGCTGAGTTAACTAAAATTGTGGGAAGCACAAAGCATAGCTTCTAAAACTTAGCCAATTTATAGAGACCGCTGAACACCTGGACAGTCTCTATACTACAAAACATTGGAGCATTCAATCTTCAGCCTTCTGGCCCAGGATCATCTGACAGATCTTAGTGCTGCAGAATTATTAAAGGCTGATTACTCTGTCTTGGCAGATATAATCAGTTGACTATTCTGCAAGTGTGTCCTTTTCTGGACAGTAATTTGTCTGTAGATGGAAAGAGGCAATTCTTGCCTAGTGGTTGTCTCCACACAACTGGAGTAACTGCAAAGATGCTCAATTTTTTTCTTAGAAACCAATACAGGAAGCTGTCAGGAGAAAAAGGTCTCTAATCAAAATGAACATTACTACAGAAATGTTTGTAACGTCAATTCTGTGGACTTCTGACGTTTTGAAAACCAACTATCCATGTAAGGTAATCTGGACTGTTGTCTGTTAACTCCACTCAGTTATTTCTAAATAAAACATAGAAAACACCCTAACAATAAACTCAAAGCCATGAATTTGCTATAGTCCCTTAACTCACAGGCTAACCATCTCAAATCTGTTAAAAAAAGTTAAAGAAGGACTGGGTCTAAGCCTTGTATTCCTAACTGTGTTATACAGGTACAATGCCTATGGACTGGGTATTAGGACTATCTTGTACCTCACTGGTACAAATTGGCATAATTATGCTCTAATTGTATTTTGAGAGAAAAGTTTTATTTTAATAGGAAGGGTGATATGTAGGAGGAGCTAAGGTGAGAGGAGTACCTAGAGGAAGAGAAGGAGTAAGGAGAGGAGGAGAAGAAGGAAAAAAGAAGCTAGGTGATGAGAGAGAGAAAGAGAGAGAGAAAGAGGAGGGGAATATCGAGGCAGATGTTCATGTGTGTCCACCAGTCAAAGACAGATGATATACCTAGGTTGGGTTTTGGGTTACACTTCTGATTGAGCATTACCAAACTTATAAAGCCTTTGAATAACATTTTTAAAAAGTGTATAAATGCAAAAAGGAAAGTGGGGCATGGGATAGGGGTTTTCTGGGGGGGGGGATGGGGAAAGGGGATGGCATCTGAAATGTAAATAAAATATCCAGTAAAAAAAAAATAATAAAGTTCAAGTTGACTTGATGAATCACTTTATCATTTGTACTTTCACCAAAATGAATAAAGGGCTCCCCACCCCCACATCCTGCACAAGACTTATTGTCAGGCATTTTAATGACGGTCATTTTGACTATGTGATTTGGCATCTCAATTTAGATTTAACTACCATTTCTCCAATGACTAAGGATGCTGAATGCTTTTAAAGTAGCCAATGGGAATTTGTATTTCTGTTTTGAAAACTGTTTCAAGGTCTTAGTTCATCTATTCCACTTGTGCATATACTCAGAGAACTTCATATTTTTCCAAAGAAATATTTGTTTATCTTACTATAGCAAAAAAATGAAACAAACTTGGACATCCATCTGCACATTAATAGATAATAAAAATCTGACAGGGATATGCATTTATTCATCTTTAAAAAAACTGAAGTCACTAACTTGGCAAGTACTTGATGGACTTAGAATGTTAAATATTTAAGGAAGGTTACCAGTTCTCAAAAAGAGTCATATTAATTCTTTATGTGCAAATCCTACCCTATATTATATTTAGATATAAACATAAGCAACTGTATATGTGGGTAGAGTACAATATTTATAAAGGAGATTTTTTTAAAAGGGTAGTAATAAGACATAGATTTCTCTCTCTCTCTCTCTCTCTCTCTCTCTCTCTCTCTCTCTCTCTCTTATCATAGGTACATAAAATGTAGTTGATTATGCAACTATAAAACAGGGAGTGACACTCTCTGGCTTCCTGATAGTCATTAAAACTGTATAGAAGTTTGTTGAGATGTATAGAGTTTGGGACTAGACATGTGTTTCTTCACATGGCTGCCTTGATCTAGATACATGATGATTTTATTTGTAAATTTGTTGCAATAAAGTGATTTTAATACTTTGAAAACAGTTTACCCAAGAGATTATGTCCATTTCCTAGAACACATAAAGACCCAGAACCTTCAAAAGAGCATCATAAGCTGAGGACCAAATCCAAATGCATGAAAGTAGAAGACCTTCTATACTGAAGCAATGACAAACCTCATTGTCATAACTCATAATAAAATCTTGCTTGTCTCATGTAGCATTATAGCCACAAGTGATGCGCCTTAATTATGGTTTTGATATCCAGGAGTGTTCCAACAAATGATTCTTAATATAAATAAATAAATAAATAAATAATTTGGATAAGATATTTTTCAAATCAAGCAAAGAAATTAAAGAAGATAGAAATGAAATAAATAGAAACAAAATTGACAAAATGCAAATACTTTCCTCATACTGCACAACACATGTTTGTGCATCTTTTTGTATACATCTCTCTGGGTGCCCTGCTTTTAGTGATGTAAATTAACATCTATTTCTAGTGCACAAATTACTGAATGGAGTGTTCTTTATTATTAGATGGAGGTTTCGATAATTTGAAAGGAGACTGTTTTTAAAGTCATGAGTCCACGCAGATCTATTTCTCTTCTACTTTTTTATTTCATTTGTGCTGTTTGTCTTTGCAAGTTGTTTAAAATGCATTCCAAAATATATGTGCTTTCTTATATCTCCTCTTTTTTTTTTTTTTTTTTTGATGTTACAGCCATTTATTGTGCTCCAGTGAAATAGAAAAAGAGAGTGTTCGAGTTACAAATGCTGCTGTCACATCCACCAAAGCCAGTCACTGCAAAACCAAACTGCATGTGTCCATTGTGTTTCCAGGCATGCATTCTGCTCCCGTTGCAGGAATGGGGCAGGGGTCAGGCCAAGCCTGGGTTCTGGGTGCTTCGCTTGAAGGGTTGCTGGTTCTGGGAGGTACTCACTTGTGAGGGAGTAAAGGGGGGCAGCTGGAATAGCTTTACTCAGTGCTTCCTTTGGGCGCGGTTGGGGACACCCATTTCTATGTTGGACCCTGCAAAAGCTCCAGGGATGAGGGGCCCCCTTCTTCCCATTCCCTCGGCCTGATCTCCCCAAACTGTAACCCTATAGGCAGGTGCCAGGGGGCTAGGGGGACGCCATGCAGGAGATGGGGTAGCAGCAGCCAGCCCTTTGGGGGAGGAGCCTAGGCAGAGTTGTAGTAGTTGTGTGGGTGGTGATTGTGGGTGGGCTCACCCAGCTCTGGGTATTCCGGGGTCAGGCAGTACTTGGGATCGTACACCTGGCGAGGCAGCCCATACACTGTCATGCCCCTCTGTGAGGCCCCCTTGTTGCTGCCCATCTGCAAGCTGACGTTGAGTGTATCACAGTGTTCCATACCCAGAGCTGGCTCAAAGTTCTGCCGCTTGGTGCCTGGTGCAGTCATGCCAGCCTGGCTAGCGCCCTTGTTGGTGCCCATCTGCAGGCTGATGGTCGCCTGGTCCAGGGGCTGATCTGTACCCAGTTTGGAATCATTGAGGTGACGCTGGGTACCATAGGCCGTCATGCCCTGCTGACTGGCAAACTTGTTGGTGCCCATCTGTAGTCCAATGATGTTCCTGCCTTCTCTCAGCTTCTCTGGCTCAAATCTCCGCTCTTGTTTCTCTGCATATTTGACCCCCACATTGACTTTGTTTCCTTTTGTCTTGGCCATGCTGGCCAGAGTCAGGAGAGTGGACTGAACTTGTGTGTGGTTGGTGTTCTCAAACAGGTCATTGGCTTCAAATATGTCGTGAGGTTTCACCCCATACTTGGTAATGGCTTTGATGAAATTACTTATGTTCTCCAGCTGGTGCCAGTTCTGGGTTGACTCATTAACCTTCTTCACAGAACCCGGCTGGAGCTTGTTGATAAATTCGCAAAGAATGATCCCGTCTTTGAGGCCATCCAAAAAGTTGTTCCAGATGCGGCGGCCTGTCACCCCCTCAATCCACTCTGTCAGCTCCTGCTCGCGCTGATGGTCATATTTCTGGGCTAGCTTGTTCTTTACTTCAGCAGACAGGCGGTAGGCAGGACCTCGGTTAAAATGTGCAGACGACATGCTGGCCAGGGAGCTCTGGCAAAGCAGAGGTGCTGAGGACAAGCGTAACAGGCAGCTGAGCCTCCTTATATCTCCTCTTAATTGTTAGACAATTGTACCCATGATTTTCTTTTCTTTTAAATGTATCTACTATTTTGAGAAGGAAATCAAAGAATAGAAAATTATGGGTTTGTGAAAAGGTTTTTTTCTGTCTCTTCTGATTACAGTAGAACCCAAAAGTCTTGAGTTTTTATATAGACTTAAAGTTAAAAACGTTAAGTCTAGTTACACATGATATTTTTGTGTGTGTTTGGGTGTGTGTGTTTCTCTGATAATCAAGAGCAAGCTCCTATTTTTGTTTCCAAATATAAAAAGATACAATGGGTAGTATATTTTCAAAAGACCTTTAATGTTTAGCAGTAGTTTATTTAGAAGAAACATATAAAAAATTTAGAAAACTCAATTGTCCATATACATATCTCCCATGTCTCAAAAATAATTTTCCACATTCCCCATATTTCCTAAAATGACATGTATTCTCTACCTTAAAAAATTAGAGGAAACTTCAATCACCAGCTATGACAAATTTTCCACATACACAAGAGGTAACAGAATTTCTATCTTAAATTAATAATTCAACATTTACAGTTCAATAGTGTTTCTTGTCTTTGTGAAAATTCCAAGATCAATAATGAAAGCAAATGTGTTGTTTCCATCCTTTGTAGTTTATGGTGTGTCTACTTATCACACATCAAACAGAGAATATAAGACACCTCCAGGGATGGAAAACACCATAATCATGTTTGCATAGAATGAAAACAGGGTGTCTTAAAGAGCTAACTGGTGAATATCTAAGGTAATATTAGCTGAAGAAGCATCATAGAATGCTCTGTACAGTATATTCATAAGTGGAAATTACTGGTGTTAAGTATTAATGCATAATTAAGTGACCTACCAAAATGAATAATGCATTTTAAATGTATAGTTGAATATCTCAAATGCCAAATAAATGTAAAACTTAACGTTAAAACATATTTTCTTTAAATTGATACACTCATTGTGGGGACTGAAGAGAATAGGGATGAAAGGACCAACTATAGATGAGAAGAGAGGCAGGAGGAATGAGGAAAGAGACCTGAAGATGAGATTCATCAGCCTAGATTACTTATGCCTAGAGTGCAAAGTAAGCATGGCATTCTTGTTTTCCTAAAAAAAAATCTACCAGTTTTGTCAAACTCTTTCTCAACAAAAGTACTTGAAAGGCTTTAGTTTTTCTGTTTTTAATATGTAGATGAAAAAATGTTCCAAAGAAACAACTGTTATTTTAGGGGAAAATATTCTGCCCTAATGTGCCCTTCTATTCTGGTAGAGACTGAGAACTGGGCACAATTTTGTCTGCCAAACCAATCACTCTCCTTGTTCCTTACATCACTAACTTTAGTGTTCATTAATATTTTATAACAACACTGCCATGAATATCACAATTCATTGCCATTTTGCCTGGGCTTCTCTTTCCAGATATTCCTTTACCACTGTGGTTTGACATTATCTACAAAAAGCGTAGGCATCTTGTATCTATACAACTATCGTTTCCACTTACAAAATAATGTGTGCTTCCTTTTACAAAATCCTCATCTCTCAAGTAATTATGATTTGCTAGCATTTCTATTTCTTATGTAATAAAGTTATAATATTATAAAATTAGAAACTAAACTATGACTACAGATCATCTAAATTTACCTTTTTTTTAATCAACCAAAAAATAGAATGTTAACTGACTAGTGTCATCTTGGTCATTAATATAAATTCATCATTATTATTTTTTGTTCAAAGTTAACATGACATTCGCAGTTTCTTTTTGAATTTTAGCTCTTTTTAAAATAAACTTTCTCTGTATAAAGTCTCAACTTATTTTAATATGCTTCTCAAACAGTAGAGTTTAGTGATCATCTAGCATAAATTTGTTGAGATTAAATATGTTGTCAGAATATAAGTTAATCAAAATGTTTCATTTTAATTAGCTCTAATTCTGACTACAACCTGAAATTGCAAAACAGTCAAGCAGCTCTTTGCCATACACATGTGAGATCCAAATGGCCCTGCAGATGTGAAATTGTCTGTTGCCATGGAAGAACAGCTGGAATCAGTTAATGAGTCAAGTCAGCATGAGCTGAAGTGTAAGAGACTAGAGAGCTTCATCTTCACTGTGGAAAGCTGAAAAGAAGATCTTGTAAAAGCCAAATCATGGCAAGAATGACCCTGCAAGTAACACAGCTGTAAGCATCATTAGGCTTGTCTCCTACTGGCAAATGGAAATATTGCTCATCCTTTTACACATGGATTTTAGTTACTAGCAGACCAGCATCTAGTCTGTGAATAAACTTTCTCAGGCCAGATACCCTGTAGGGAAAATGTTCTTTGCTTAGAGACTGCAAGGAAAAAGTATAATTTACTCACACTTAAATAGGGAAAAATATTACCATGCTATCGGTGCTTTATGACAATCAGTCAATTCACTTAACAGTTTTTTTTCCTATTAGAGATGGATTCTGACCAGGCAATCTTTTCTTACAATTATTAGAAATGCAAATGAGGTTCTTAAACAGATAATTTACATATGCACATTGTAAATGAATAGGAAATGTTAAATATGATGTTTGTCATGTCTTGTGCATTCCTTGAACAGGATTACATATTTTTGTAGTAAAATGCCTTGCAAAGCCCACTGTCACAATCATTGTCTTAATTAGTGTTTCCATATTTATGAAAGACACCATGACCAAAACAATTCTTATCAAGGCAAACAGTTAATTGGTGCTGGCTTACAGTTGCAGAAGTTTAGTCCATTGTATCATAGCAGCATGCAGGCTGACATAGTCCTCAAGAAAGAGTTGAGAGTTCTGAATCTTGATCTGAAGGCAACTTGGAGAGATTGTCTTCAAAGCAGCTAGGGATCTCAAAGGCCCCCTCCAGGGTGATATACTTCCTCCAACAAGGCCACACCTCCTAATAGTGCCATTCCATGGGCCAAGCATAGTCAAACCACCAAAATAATCAATGATTTTGTTGTCATTATTAATAAGTTTTGTTTTATGTACCAGCTATTATGTCACCAAATTAGCATGTTTCTGCTCAAATTTTTTTTTGAATCTGTTCCTGGCAATTAGAAATATTGTTGTTATAGTCACAAATAATATAAAATACCTTGGTGTTACTCAAACCAAGCAAGTAAAAGATCCGTATAACAAGAACATCAAGTTCCTGAAGAAAGAAATAAAAAAAATATCTCAGAAGATGGAAAAATCTCCCATGTTTATGAACTGTCAGGTTTAATATAGTAAAAATTATCATCTTCCCAAAAGCAACCGACAGATTAAAAGCAATCCCCATCAAAATTCCCACTAAATTCTTCACAGATATAGAAAGAGCAATTTGCAAATTCATTTGGAATAACAAAAAATCCAGGACAGCAAAAACTATTATCAACAGTAAAAGAACTTCTGGGAAAATCACCATCCCTGACCTCAAGCTGTATTACAGAGCAACAGTAATAAAAACTGCATGGTACTGGTAAACAGGCAGGCAAGTAGATCAATCTAATAGAATTGAAGACCCAGAAATGAACTCCCACACCTACAGTCACTTGATCTTTGACAAAGAAACTAAAACCTTCCAGTGGGAAAAAGGCAGCATTTTTAAAAAATGGTGCTGGTTCAACTAGTGGTCAGTATGGAGAAGAATACAAATCAATTCATCCTTATCTCCTTGTACAAAGCTCAAGTCCAAGTGGATCAAGGACCTTCAGCTATTACCAGATATACTGAAACTAATAGAAGAGAAAGTGGGGAAGATCCTCGAACACATGGCATAAAGGAAAATTTCCTGAACAGAACACCAATAGCTTATGCTCTAAGATCAACAATCAAAAAACGGGAACTCATAAAATTGAAAAGCTTCTGTAAGGCAAAGGACACTGTCAATAGAACAAAATGAAAACCAAAAGATTGGGAAAACATCTTTACCAATCTTAATCCAATAGAGGGCTAATATCTAATATATATAAAAAAATCAACAAGTTAGACTCCAGAGAACCAAATAACCCTATTTAAAAATGGGATACAGAACTAAACAAAAAAATTCTCAACTGAGGAAACTCGAATGGCCAAGAAGCACCTAAAGAAATGTTCAATATAAGTAGTCATCAGGGAAAACAACCCTAAGATACCACCTCACACCAGTCAGATTGGCTAAGATCATAAACTCATAAACTCAGGTGACAGCAGATGCCAGTGAGGATGTGCAGAAAGGGGAACACTCTTCCATTGTTGGTGGGATTGCAAGTGGTACAACCACTCGGAAATCAGTCTGGCAGTTCTTTAGAAAACTGGACATAGTACTACCTGAGCATCCAGATATACCACTCCTGGACATATACCCAAAAGATCCTTCAACAAAAAACAAGGACACATGCTCCACTATGTTCATAGCAGCCTTATGTTTAATACCCAGAAGCTGGAAAGAACCCAGGTGTCCTTCAGCAGAAGAATGCATACAGAAAATGTGGTATGTTTACACAATGGAATATTACTCAGCCATTAAAAACAATGTGAAATTCTTAGGCAAATGGCTGGAATTAGCAAATATCAACCTGAATAAGGTAACCAAATCACAAAAAAACACATGTGGTATGTACTCACTGATAAGTGGATAGTAGCCCCAAAACTCAGAATACCCAAGATATAATTCACAGACCATATGACACTCAAGAAGGAAGACCAAAATCTGGGTGCTTCATTCCTTCTTAGAAGGGGGAAGCAAATACTTATGGGAATTATAGGGTGGAAGGGACTTGAAAGAAAATGAGGAAGGAGGTAAAGGGGACAGTATCAGGTATGAGAGGAGACAGTGATGGTATACAGAGGGTCAGGAATTTGAACAGACGTGTGTAGCAATGGGGGATGAGGAACTAAGGGTAGCCACCAGCAAGTCCCAGATGCCAGGAAATCATGAGGCTCCCAGGACCCAAGAAGGATGAGATTAGCTGAAATAGCCAACAAAGAGGAAGGAGAACCTATAGAAAATATATTCTGAGGTTAAGCAAGGCTCCCAGTTGAAAGATGAGGCCACCCATTCATCTCCAAAGTTTTAACCCAGAATGGTTCCTGTCTAAAGGAAATATAGTGTCAAAGTGTGGAGCAAAGACTGAAGGAAAGGCCATCCAGAGACTGTCCTAGCTGGGGATCCATTCCATATACCAAACCCAGACACTACTGCTGATACCATGAAGTGCTGGTTGACAGGAACCTGCTATAGCTATCTCCTGAGAGGCTCAGCCATATCCTGACAAATACAAAGGTGGATGCTCAAATTCAACCATTGAACTGAGCAAGAGGACCCCAATGGAGAAGTTAGAGAAAAGACTGACTGAAAGAGCTGATGGTGTTTACGACCCCATAGGAAGAACAACAATATCAACCAACGAGACCCCCAGAGCTCCACCAACCAAAGAGTACAAATGGAGGGAAACATGGCTCCAGCCTCATATGTAGCAGAGGATGGCATTGTCTGGCATCAATAGAAGGAGAGGCTTTTGGTCCTATGAAGGTTTGATTCCCCAGTGTAGGGGAATACCAAAGTGAAGAGGTGGGAATGGGTAGGTGGAAGTATGAGCACGCTCATAAAAGAATGGGGGATTTGATAAGGGGTTTCTGGAGGGGAACCTGGGAAAGGAGATAACATTTGAAATGCTAATACAAAAATATCCAATAAAAATATAAAAAAAAAGAAATATTGTGGTTAAGAAGTATTATCAAAGCTTAGGTTATAAAAGGCATGGCAGGGTGTCACTCCTTTTACACCACTGCTGTCATCAAGAGAACTTACATGGACTCTGAATGTCACTTGTCAGAATGTAGTACTACTTTACACAGCTTCATGGAGCTCAGTACTTCCAAAGGCCTGTGAGCTCTTTAAGCACATGGACATACTAGATATCCAGTCGATGTTACTGAAGCAACCCAGTCAAGGAATGTTTCACCAATAAATGTTAATTTCAGTTCATGATTTAAATGGTATGGCTGTTTGGTACATAGCATGTATGTAATGCTGACATATCATTAACATATACATGATCAATAACACACTGATATATCATTAATATTATTAAATGAAGAAAGCCTAAAACATAAAAAGAATTATATTTTCTTAATTTACACCTTGTTATAAATACAGAATAATTATTATGGCAAAGAGAAAATATGTTAGTGACTCATTCTATACTTTGCAGAAGTCCAAACACACCAGGCAGACATTCATACATATGTATAGAAATGTAAATAAAGATTGACATAAAAATATATTCTTCCTTTAGGTTTTCTGTCCAACACTAAAGACTTTTTTGACATTGAGACATCAGCTTCTGGCAATACTCAGTTCAACTAGGAAGAAGATGATGAACATTGAAGGATCCACATTTCAAGATGGTTTCATTTGTAGCAATCTAGCCACCAGGCCAAAAAACAAAACAAAACAAAACAAAAACACCCAATGCCTTAACTTCATCTGCAGAAAACATCCTGTCCAGAAATGACAAACGGATGCAGGGTAGTCAATTGCTAAGCTCTGCCAAGACAAGATAAGTATGCTCTTCATAATTACTGCTTCAAAAAGGTTTGTCAGATATTCTTGGTCAGAAGGCTGAAGATAATATTCCGTGTTTTAGAATACAGGGTCGCTCTCCAGGCAGCCAACTATCTGTCATTTCTATAATTTTCTATAATTTTGCTTCTCTGTACTTCACACTTATTCAGGTAATATTTACTGCTTCTCGGGTCTTTTATGATATTAAAGACTAGATGTTCATAGTCTTACTATAAGTTTCAGTTGTTTGGGGTCTGAAAGGATGGTTTTAGGTTGAAAATGTAAGTTAGGATAGAAATTGATTTAGTTACAGAACTCAGAACTCACCAAGATGGGACACATAACAGAATTTTTTCTTCTGAGTTGACAAACTGGACTTTTTGAATGTAACTCTTACCAAATAATTTTTGTAATTGTTTCATAATTGTTCCTATTATTTGTTCTTTATTATTATAAGAGAAAGAGCCTTTTATTTAGACAAAAAGTGGGAATTGTTGAGGTTTGGTCTATTGCTATATACATTGTAATGCTAAATTTTTCACTGGAATTCTAAAGTCACCTATAAGTAAATTCTCATGTTTACCATTTTTGTTGTTTCTTAATTTAAAACTGCTGGTTAAACTAAAATTGCTACAGACAATTCTCAGAGGGATTAGATGTAGGCAGGTTTTGAGTTACCTGAAAAGCAGCAGTAAAAGAGGAAGAATGAGGAGAGAGGAGGAAGGGCCATGAGAGGGAAAGTACCATGAGCACATGGCCAGGAGAAACAGCAAGTATTTGGAGAACTGTAGCGCACAGCCTCGCCGATAAGGAGAACGCCACACTCAGGATTCTTCTGACAGCATTTATTGAACAGCTCTTCAAGATGGAGAAAAGGGGAAGGACACAGAGCTCAGAAAGCCCGCTGCTTAAATAGAGCTTTGGGAGACGTGCAG
The DNA here is from genome assembly GCF_011762505.2 of Arvicanthis niloticus. Classification (NCBI taxonomy): domain Eukaryota; kingdom Metazoa; phylum Chordata; class Mammalia; order Rodentia; family Muridae; genus Arvicanthis; species Arvicanthis niloticus. The sequence goes on from NC_047659.1 coordinate 72,893,070, forward strand.
ATCCCTCATTGGCTCAAATCTTTCATCCAATTGTCATACTCGGTTTTCGCGCCATGCGCAGGCGCATTCTCAAGTAAAGCTTCCATGAAGAACCAGGAAGCAGAAGCCTGCGCCATCTTTTAATGGCGAATGCGGCTCCTCACATCTTCCCCTTCCTTATTAAACTGCAACAACAATCGAGGGCTGTTAGGTTGCCGATCTAGCCCACCTTTCTACCGATAGGCGTTCAAGGCAGTTAAACAGTACGAGACCCTCCACACCTTTTATCCCGTGCAATGGGAACCTGAGCCCCGGGAAGTGTGGAGGACCACCACTATGATACCTGGTGCAATGGGAACACGAGCCCTCAGGATATCCTGTTAAGTGATGGTGTCTCATTGTTTAAGCAGATTCAACGAGGCTTGAGGGGATGTTCCCTGCTCCACGGCAAGCAATGCTTGCGTGATCACCACCTTATCCTTTTGATGTTGTTGTTTGAATTTGCAGAGCAACCAGAGGGTAAGCAGCACTCCCCCAAAGATCATGCAGCCAAATAACCCTACCCCCACCCATTCCTTAAAGTAAGAAAAGATGACTTTTAGAAGAGGAATGAGGGGAAGGGTAAATTGAAAAGCCTCTGACGTCTGTCTTAACTGCATCCAGCTGGAAGTCCAGGGCATCAGTGAACATGCAGGTGATAAGATTCATTCTCCAAAGCTGTGTATTCTGCAATATACAAATCTCAAAACAAGGTTTAGTATCAAGATAATTATTTTGATTCTCTGGAATCTAGTGTTCTGGAGGCGTACCTCTGTCATGTCTGATCCATATAATTCTGGAAGACATAATTACTACCTTAATGACCTCATCAGAAAACACATAGAAAAACCTTTTCCAAATTAGCCTTTCCTTAAGCCAGTAACCAGAAAAACCTTTACATTGAGTTTTTATCCAGAAAAATATTATTATATAACTCAGAATCACACCCATTTTGAAAATTAAATCAATTTCCCCCGAAGACTTCTCCTCTGAAGATGAGGAAGAGGACGAATCTATTCTCAAGTTATTAAATTCACTCAAAACAGGATATAATGATTTTGCATGTTTTTTCACTTTGTTATGACGATCCCTTTTTGGGGTATCCTCCTTTTCTGTTTTCTGTTTATTTGGTTTCTCATTCTTAGTTTTCTTCTCTATCCTAGTTTTCTTTTCTATTTTATTAGCGCTCTCTCCCTTTTCTGCTTCTGATAGGCTATCTTGTTGTTAAGCCAAACAAGATCCACCATACCTTGAAGAAAAGCGTCTAGACTCTCCGTGCCGTCAGTTCTGAATCCTCTGCGAGCCAACAGGGTCCTTTGTGACTGGTCAAAACTCCGAGACGTTCGGCTTCATCCCGGGTTTCGGTTCCATTTGTAGCGCTACCTCGCCGATAAGGAGCACGCCACACTCAGGATTCTTCTGACAGCATTTATTGAATAGCTCTTCAAGATGGAGAAAAGGGGAAGGACACCGAGCTCAGAAAGCCCGCTGCTTAAATAGAGCTTTGGGAGACGTGCAGATCCCTCATTGGCTCAAATCTTTCATCCTATTGTCATACTCGGTTTTCGCGCCATGTGCAGGCGCATTCTCAAGTAAAGCTTCCATGAAGAACCAGGAAGCAGAAGCCTGCGCCATCTTTTAATGGCGAATGCGGCTCCTCACAGGGAACATCACTGGGGAGGTAGCCAAGCTAACAGAAAAGTATATTAGAGGTTACCCATGTAATTGTTAAAGCCAAATAAATTAAACATAGTCTGATTCTTATTTATTTGTAAGCTAGTAGTGGATAAGCTTAAATTGGTTATACTACATGCAAACAAAACAAAACAAAAAAAAACAAAAACAAACAACAACAACAACAAAAATCAAACACCTTGGGTTTCTGGAAGGCAGCAAGTGTACTAAACCTCTGAGATGCCTCTCTCTGACAGGAAGTATACATTTTAAAGGAAATTTAAAAATCATCGAGGCAAAACAGTGACAGAGCAATTTAAGACTTAACAAGTTCTAGATGTGTGGCTTCAAAAAATTCAGTTTATTTTCTGTGTTTGTTTCTTCATCATTGAAATAAAATATTATTGTTCTCTTATAAATTCTTGTGAATATTCAATGAAATGGTATATAATAATGGTTAACAAAGTTGTCAAAACCCTTAAATTAACACCGAGAAAACCAATAGATAACATTCAAAGATCATCAGCTTAACATGTACGTACTCATTTGTTGATGAGTGCTTATGATTTTTACAACTTTACTAAAATCTATAAATTTGTGTAAACACCATCATAATTTTTAATTACTTGGTTAATTTTGAGTTGTGAATTCCATATTCTTAAAGTTTAGCAGACATTCTAGCATGTACTCAGAAGAGAATAAGAAAGAATACAGAGTGATGATTTATGGGATAGGTACCCATCCCCACTTCTACCTCTGTTAGCTCTTTGGTTTGTGTTTGGCTCAGATGCTACTTGGTGAATAACCAACAAGGACCAGTTTCAGGACCATAGGAAAGAAGTAGCAGATTTTATGAAGTCCACCCCCACCCCCCACCCCCCACCCCCCGGAGTCCCAGTTACTTCCAAATCTATTATAAGAAAAGCATGAAAGCAGACAAATTCTCTAAGAGTTCACACAGAGGAAAAGTGTGTTGGGGGCTATTTTTAAAAGTTCTGGGGCATTCTGTTTCATTAGATTAATTTGTGCAAATGAATGTCATGTTAACACAATGAAGAGGTGGTACAAGCATGAAGGCCTAGGGGCTCTGCCATCAGTGTCCCTATAATCTAGTGACAGAAACCTGCACCAATTCTACCCGAGCCCTGGGCAATATATGAACTGAAATTCTACTCAACTAGCAGTGGAGACTCTGATAGAGACGAATGGAGAAAGCTACACAATTCAGAAGTAAGGATCTGTGGACTTTTCTGTGATAACAGGCAGTAAGCATCTGTTTTAATGTCATTCTTGGAACATAACCTGTTCAAATCAGTAATTTTTTTATTTTATTTTAGTAAAGATTGTGTGTGTGTGTGTGTGTGTGTGTGTGTGTGTCTGTGTGTGTCTCTGTGTGTTTGGTGTGTGTGTGTATCTAAGCTAGTTAAATATACATGCTGAATATGCTTTATTAATTGTTTTATTATATGATTGAATAGTACATATACAAAGGTAGTTGTTTGAAATCATGACCATGAAAAGAAAGGGATTTTGTTATTTGTGTCATTCACATGATCATAGGGATTTGTCATGATTCTTTTTCATTGAAATTACACAATTTGAAGAACAGTCTAGCTCATCAGTCACATGTGCCATTGCCTTTATTGTTTTTCCTTTATTCCTTTCATTCTCTTCTTTCACAACACCCAAATAGTAGAAGCAGATGTAACAAGTATGCAAGAAACCTTTTTTTCCAGTTTAATAGATCTAAATCTTTTCAATTAAAACTACAATTAAAATTAAAATTAAATCTTTTACATTAAATTACAATTAAAATTAAATCTTTTACATTAAAACTACATTTGATTGGTGGTTTTATAATTAAGTTTTCCCCAGGTTTATGAGCTTCAAAAATATTACCAGGTAATATATGTCCTATTTACTCAACACCAACTGAAAACTCCAATGCCAGAAATTGGTTACATTAAACATCAGAGGCTATTTCAAAGTCTATTGGTTATTCTCCACAAATTATGGCAAGGCCCTATTAATATAGACAACACTTAAATATATTATTGGACATGGAGAATCTGAGCATGTTCCTAACTAAAAGCTTTACCTCCAGGGACTAGCAAACATGATAGGGAAAGTTTTTCTCAGTGCAGCCAGAAGAGACAGGTGATCATCATCCTGTCTATAAACCCTGTGTCCTACAATAGTGACTGCTCGAAAGATATACTAGTGCAATAGTCACTTAGATATTATGGTAAAAATTAGCCCTTTTATATCTGGCATTACGGCCCATTCTTTGGAACAAAACCCAAACCTGACATTGCTGAAGTCACTAAGGACCTGCTTTTACCTAGACCACAGGCTGAGTGGAACACCAAATACTATTATTTTGCTAAATGAATAGAACAATAAGTGACCCCTAATTGCATTCTACTAAATTATAGAATCCATAGATCTGTGCCTCACTCAGCTACCATTAAAGAAGCTTCCTCTAAGAGCAATCAGAATTAACACAGAGACCAACAACTTGACAATGTGCAGTGAGAAGCTTTAGTTACTCATTCTCAAATGGAATGTCTTCATCAAAGCATTCCCCTCAAAGCTCAGCGTTCTGTGTAGTAGGGGAATTGGATGATTATAAGAGGTGATGGATGACTTCAAGAAAACAGTGTCATTCACACACACTGTTGAGACACATATGAACTCACAGAGACTACGGCAGCACATACAACTTGCATATGCTCAAGTTAGATGGATTCCAACATTGACAGGAAGAAGTGGACATGAGTTCCAATCCCTAACAAAAAAACTATATGCAATTGATAACCACTGACATGTAAAATTCTTAATATTCCCATAGACATTTCAATTTTAAATGAGGTAAATTATGTATAAAAATTAGATGAATTACCAGACTGACTAAGAAGGAAAAGATGTAGAAACCAACATGAGAGTACATGGTATTTTAGAATTTCGCTTATGGTTACCTTTAAGTTATTTAATACCTCATGTACATTAATAATTACATATTTTTGTTTGGTTTCTAAAAGCTCAGAACCATTAATACTCTTACCTTTCCTGATCAGTTAGATGTCATATGCTTAGATTTGAACCTTTATTCACGAAAGGAATTTCTCCAATGCCAGTATCAGTACCTACAACAAAACATACTTGCTTTTCATTCTGAGATGTGTGGTAATGGACTAGAGTAATGTTAAATCAATACAAGTACATCAAAATTTAATATTTGACATTATATTTTGATTGATAAAGATATAACCTCAGTTTTATACTATAATGATATGTGGAGAAAGTTTAAAATGTGAGTATAATAAACAGAAGATGAATCTACTTATTGTTCTATAAAGATTAGGATTTTTTGGTCTTGTTATAAGGAGTATATTGAGCAAGTCTCTTCTTTTGTTGCTTTGAGGCAGAGGGTAATATATCACCAGCTGGCCTTAAATTTTTTTGGTAGTCAAAGATGACTTTGAACTTTTAATGTATTTGCTTGAATTTCCCTAGCTAGGACTACAGGAGTGTCTCATAATAACCAGTATATATGTTGCTGAGGATCAAACACAGGGATTTGTAGATATGAGAAAAACACTGAGGCAACTGGGGTGCAATCCCACCACTTCCTTTTTTATTGTTTGTCTGAGAAAACAAAAGTTAAGTTTTATTTGTAGCTATAAACTAGTAGATGTGCAGTTCTAGGTCTGCCCAGCTGCTGGGCATGGCCTTTTGGGGACGTGGAACCTGGCGAGTTTGACTGCACTTATCCTTCAGGGCCTCTAGGCACCTCACTAATATGGAGAATTCTGTTCTGAGCCTAAGTGACCAAAGGTCACATTTCCTTTTGTGGTATGTGTTCTAGGCTGGGAATCTGGAAGGAATTGGATGTCTTCTAAATCTCAGGTGTGTGCCAACTGAGTCTCCAGGTCTCATCCTGTTCTACTTTATGAAGTTTCCTGACAGGATTTTACCATCCTACATAGATGTATTTTCTTATCTCTGGAAACATTTTGCCATCTTAGTATTCTAATATTATGTAATCAGGCACATGTAATACAATTTACTTGCATTATAATATTTATTTCTATGGAAATTATTTCTTCACTTATTGCCATTACTTATCCTATTGTGTGGTAATGTTTTCAGGAGAAGTCTCATTCATTATCAAACAGTGATTTCTGTAAATAAGGCAGATTTCTACATGTCCAGTATACACTAGTAGAAAACTTGGACACACAGCATTACATAGATCCATTGGAAATTTCAGTGTCATATATTCTCATAGAAATTAATTTTATGGTTGTCACAATATTTTAGTTTTATTCAATACATTGTATCACTCAAGAGAAGTAGCTAGCTGATTTTTTTAAAATGTTCTCTCAAAAATATTTTTTGATAAGTGAATCATTTGGATTATAAAAAGGATCAGGGATGACTAGTGGTATATGAAACAGGCTGCAATGCTTCAGATCAACTTCAGGTAAGTGTATAAAATAGCTTCTTAATTTGAAAGATACATATTTCCTATATGGCATTAACACTTATTATAGCTACAACTTTTAATAATTAGTTAATTAGTTTAATAATTGACTTTACATACAGAATAACTAACCTGATTTGTCTTTATTGTTTCTACAAAGAAAGAACTTAGAATTTTTATGATTCAGTCCACATTACCCAGATTGTAAGTTTTTAAATTTATAATAAAAGAAATGATGGTGTAGGTAGAAAGAAGAGAAAGAGAGATTGAGAGAGAGAAATGGAGAGAGAAGAAAGAGAAGATAAGAGGAGAGGAAAGGTGGGGAGGGGAGGGGAGGGGAGAGGAGAAGAGAAAAAAAGAGAGAAGAGAAAAGAAAAACCAGGAAAAGAAAAGAAAGTAGGAAAAAAAAAGGCAACCCTTCCATCAGCAACCATATGTGTGCTTATTACCTGGAATCTATGCATTTTCTATGCACTGCACAGTACAGAAGACTTTCTCAATAGCTGCCTTATTTTGGTTGATCTTAAGATCTTAAGAAGTCTAATGTATAAATAAAGCACTATTTTCCACAGCCATTATAAGCAGTGAAAATTCTGGTATTATTCATAGCATAACAAAGTAGGTGGCTCTATACTTCATTTTACTTTTCTTTTTCTTTGCTTTTTAATTTATATAGTTTGTTTGTAATTTATTTTCTTATTTTAGTGCTTTGATATATTCTTTCTAAAAATGAATCAGATCTCAAAATAACGATTTTTTCTATCCACTTATAAGTAGGTAACACCAATTTATTTATTTTAAATGTAGAATTAAGTCGGTCATAAAATTAATCTTCTAGCACAAAATTACCATGTTAAACGATTAATTTATTTAGTGCCATTAAAAGGTAGTACCAGTGGAATGTCTAACTACAGAAGTATAAAATAACTTGCTACCTTTGGCACTGGGAATAATAGTTTGCTGACTTTCCAAAGTTAAACTTAGACATGAAAGGAAGAAATTATTCTCAAGTCAAGAACATATCAATTTTACAATAAACTGCTTGTGTGGAGAAGATACTTATCCTTCAGTACTTTGGACTGTTTATCTGGCAGAGGCTAACAATAAACCACTATAATTGGCTTTGTTCATAATAAAAGATACTTGTCAGGTAGTAGGTATGATGTCATTATAATAATATTGAGGCAGAAAAGGTAAGGTAAATAGCCCATATCACTGCTAGTGATTCAAAAAATTATCATAAACTAAAATCACTTATAATGTTTTCTCATGCTTTTATTGAGAGCTGTACCTGATAATGTGAGTACGAACTTGTTTTTAATTTTTAAAACTTTCGTTACTTTGAATAATTGCTTAGAAAATACAATAAGAGTTGCAGAGAATCATGCACAAGTTTTACAATTTTAAATTTTTGTTCTAATGTTTTTATTTTACAATGTTATGTAATAGTAATAAAAGGAAAGACAAATTTAATCTTTAGGAAATAGCATTATTTTTTCTTCAGGAGAAAAAATGCTTTTATTGTATTTTGCACTACATATTCCTTACTGTTTACTTAAAAATCACATATTGTTTGAAATGACTTTTATATCAAGGCCATCTAAGTTTTCTGCTGTATCAGTGAAGTATCAGATAATGCTGCCTACTTAGTTCAAATACTTGCTGCTTAATCTTTTTATAATCAAAGTACTTTTATAATGATACATTAACAATGAAGTGACCTAGGCTGATGGTAGCTGTAGCAAGATTTATTTGTGTTTTCTCTAGATTTTCTTCCTTGTTGGAGTGTAGTGAAAACTATGGCTAATACCTCAAGACTTTAATTTGCAAATATGTTGGGAAGAAAGTAGAAGTTATTTTTATTTCTCATATTAGATGCACAAGATAATACTTTGAGAGATATGTATTTACACCATTTAATTTTTGAAGAAATTTGGAAGTAGCTTGTGATGGTGAGTGCTGATTAACTGGCCTGGATTTAGACTCATCCAGGAGTCACAACTCCAGGAACACCTGGGAGGGAGGTTTTCAATGAATTTGTCTACAAGCATGCCTGTAGGGATTATCTTGATTATATTTGAGGTGGAAAGACATCTCCACACACACTGTCATTGTCAGTGACAACATAGTCTGGTTCTGGAAACTAGACAGTATAAAATCAATATATTAAGCTGAACACAAGTATTGATTGTTATCCACTTCCTGAATATGGATGCAGTGTAATTATCAATCTCAAGCTCTGTGTGATGACCTCCTCACAATGAGAGTGATTCTTTGAACTATGAGCCAAAAGAAATCATAAAATTGTTTTTTCAGGTTTTTGTAGGCTTACATTTTTAAAATCTACTTTAATAATGGTTCTTAAATGCTTCAACCTCCCTTCTAGCCTGCCAACCAACAACGGGGGTTGGGGGACAAATGGCTAATAAGACAAGGGGGAGATAGACATATTTAGAAATAGTTCTTTGGGAGCAATTCCAATCTTTGTTGTCAGGATATCAGCAGTCCATTCCAAAACATCAAACATGAGTCAGTAGCAGCAGTCCAGTCCAATTGTCAAATACCATGCAAGAGTCATGCCCTGAGTTCTTTAGGGCTTTTCTGTCTACAATGTCATGAAAGCAAAGATCAGTAAAGACCAGGAAAGTGTTGCAAAGCAAACCATAAATTGAGAAGACCAGTGAGGCAAGGCAAGGCAAACCAACTTAAGAGTGTTGTTCAATTTCTGTTGAGTTCTATTTATGCTCTTTCAAAACATCAAGTATGCTTTCAGGTGTCTGCTTTTGCAAAACATCCTCTCATGTGTCTGCTTCCGCAAAACATGCTCCCTAAAACAGCTTCCAGAAAAAGATCACACGACATCTTCAAAGAAAACAGAAATTTCAACTTTAGATTTGTTTTGGTTTTCATTTGTTTGTTCATATATGACAAAAACCCACAAACAAAATGAAACAAAACAAAAAAACCCAAAAAACTAAAACACAAATTGACCATATGCAATAAAGCAACAATCTGTTAGCTGTATCTGGTTAGGTTGTATTTCATTAGTATAGAGACATGTAGGTAACCCTACACCTGAATATATTCCTTAAATGTTTATCACCTGTGTAATGCAGTGATGTCCAGAGGTCAAGAGGTTTCCACCAGACTACTTCTTAACATGCACTTTCAAAATTATTTTGAGGTTTGTTGAATTTCAATGCTTTTAAAATTGAGATGATTGTAGAGTAGGAAAAGACCTTATTGTTTTTCAAGTCATTTCCTGAGAACCCTATAAATTACAGCATGCCAAAATAAAATATGTAAATTTAAAAATTGAATATTTACATCAAAGAACATAAGCAATGTGGATAAAAAATAGAAATAGAGACACATGCAAAGCAAAGGATAGCTTTATATTACATAGCATATACATATATAACTGTAATATGCTTTTCCTTTTTTTAATTTTTATTTTATATTTTATTTACATTTCAGATGCCATCCCCTTTCCCCATTTCCCTTCCCTAGAAAACCCCTATCCCATGCTCCTTTTCCTTTTTGCTTTTAAACAATTTTTTAAAAATATTAATCAAAGGCTTTATAAGATTCGTAATGCTCAATCAGAAGTGTAACCCAATACCCAACCTAGATATATAAACTATCTTTGACTGGTGGAGACACGTGAACATCTGCCTCCATGCCCCCCCTCCTCTCTTATCACCTAGCTTCTCCTCTCCTTCATCTTCTCCTCTCCTTACTTCATCTCTTCCTCTCAATACTCCTTCCCCCTTAGCTCCTCCTACATATCACCCTTCCTGTTAAAATGAAACTATTCTCTCAAAATACAATTAGAGCATAACTATTCCTAATTGTACCAGTGAGTAATATGCTTTTTCTAAAACACAGAAAATGAGTCATATGATAATCTATATGATGGTGTATATTTTATACAGAAATCAAGAAGTTTGAGGACAACCTATGCACTTTGTTGAAGCTTTAAATATATTTGTCAGTGTGCTTTTACATGTGTATTTATAATATGAATAAAAGTATATATATATATATATATATATATATATATATATATATATATATATGCAAACATTTCTGTATTAATGTTCATTTTGATTAGAGACCTGTCTGCTCCTGACAGCTTCCTATATTGAATTCTAAGAAGAAATTGAGCATCTTTGGAGTTACTCCAGTTGTGGTGAGACAGCCACTAGGCAAGAATTGCCTCTTTCCTTCTACAGACAAATTACTGTCCAGAAAAGGACACATTTGCAGAATAGTCGACTGATTATATCTGCCTAGACAGAGTAATCAGCCCTTAATAATTCTGCAGCACTAAGGTCTGTCAGATGATCCTGGGCCAGAAGGCAGAAGAACAGATGCTCCAACGTTTTGAAGTAGAGCGAGTGTCCAGGTGTTCAGAGGTCTCTTAAATTGACTAAGTTTTAGAAGCTATGCTTTGTGCTTCCCACAATTATAGTTAACTCAGTCATTCTGGATCTCTGACAGGGTTGAAAACTTACAGCCTCATAGCCAATCCTGGCTATTTACCTTGAGAGAAAAGATTTGAGTGGATGGTTCAGAACTAAATGTTTTAGTTAGGATAGACGACAGAGGTGCTGGTTAGTCAACAAAATGATGGACTGGGTATTAGGACTATCTTGTACCTCACTGGTACAAATCGGCATAATTATGCTCTAATTGTATTTTGAGAGAAAAGTTTCATTTTATCAGGAAGGGTGATATGTAGGAGGAGCTAAGGCGGGAGGAGTACTGAGAGGAAAAGAAGGAGTAAGAAGAGGAGGAGAAGAAGGAGAGGAGAAGCTAGGTGATGAAAGAGAGAAAGAGGGGGAAGACAGGAAGGCAGATATTCATGTATCTCCACCAGTCAAAGATAGTTGATATATCGAGGTTGGGTAGTGGGTTACACCTCTGATTGAGCAATACCAAACTTATAAAACCTATGATTAACATTTTCAAAAAAATGTATAAATGCAAAAAGGAAAAGGCGGCATGGGATAGTGGTTTTCTAAGGGGGGGAATGGGGAAAGGGGATGGCATCTAAAGTGTAAATAAAACATCTAATAAAAAAAGGAAAAAAATAAAGTTAAAAGATGAAAAAAAAGATGTTTAAATCTTCACCTCTTGTTCTCCATTATATCATAGAACTAAAAGGAAAGAAAAGAAAATGGAATTTGTAAATTTATGTTTTTCGAGTAGTTTGCTGGTAGCCGAGGAATAACTCTGGCGTGGCTATGCGTTCGCTATTTTCCCTTGTTAGATGGCTATTATTGGAAGTCAATGTTACTGCATCTGTAATCAACTAACGACACTGCTGTGAGAGATTTTTTTGATCAGATTATTTACAGAAGAAAATTTCATGCTAAATATGGTGACAACCCAATTAAAAAGACAAAGCAGAAGGAACCTTATCTTTTATTTTTATTTGTTTATTTTATTGTTGTGGCATTTTTTTTACAGATATTAGAACCAACATCTTTAGTTTTTCCATGTACACTAAGGACCCGCTCACTCTTTAGAAATCTCCAGGCAGTCAGCACCAAGATGTGACTACTGAGATGTTCAGCCCTTTGGACTAAACTCCTACCAGATTCTCAGTCTCTGCAATTTGAGACAGCTATTTCTGGACACACATGCAATCTAGTAAATACATATTCATATGTTCATTCTATCAGTTCTATTTTTTTTTTAAGCAACACTGACTAAGACACTCATTGTATCAGCCATATCTTGATAGTGTACTTTCAAATACAAGATAAGAAATAAAAACAGAGTTTTGGCTGTACCTAGAAGGATAGATATGCATGGTAACTGTTTAAAAGCTACAAATATCTGTGACTTTATCTGTGTGTTAAACATTACAAAGTATAGCTGAGTTCATAGTACTGTAAATCACATGTGTATTGGTGTATTTGTAGTGTTTCATAGATGTTAGTTTCTCTTATCCCCTTCAAGACATGACAGTATTTTGTTCCTCAGTTTATACCATGTTTACTGTGCTTACTCTTCGCTTGCTTACTACACTTGTATCCACTGTGATGATACACATTAGTGGAAGGATAAAAATACTTATTTAAAAAGAAACTCAGTTGTTCCAGTTGACTCCTAGATTTCCTAGTGTTTTTTTCTTTTAGGCTTAGCACTTAGTTTAGAAGGTTGGAGAATACTTTTCTCCACTCTTTGTTATGTTAATAAGTTCTCTAGAAAACTAGATAAGTTTGTTGTTTACTTGATGCATTACTGATCTGGATGCCATGAACCTGCATCTTAGAATAGGAGCAACAAGGGTAACAATGTCCCCACACAGTAACAGGAAAGACAAAAACCTAACTTGCATGAGTGCCTTTGTTTAAGCTATAAAACATACCTTGAATAAGGTGGTGATTTTGACTCTGGATAGAAGCATTTACCTGGCATGAACTAGCCCCATTGCCAGTAAAATAAAGTGCTAGGGACGGTCTTCTTGTTTGACATACAGTCATTTTGTATCTCAAAACTCAAACATACATTTTTGTGTCTAATCTAGATTTTATAAAAGGATATAATTTAATTTTCCTTTTTACAATATTTTATTACATTGCTCACAATATACATTACTTATTTGATAATTAAGTTATCTTTTCATCTATGTTTGTACACAGGATTTCTAGACTGGAGAATGGATTTGTTCTCAATTATATTTTCTGAATATTAGTAACATATCATCTCAGGACAACAATTTACGAATGTTGCTCTTTTCACACAATTGTTTGCTTAGTTGCTGTTTTGTTTGAATACATCATAAGTTTTTTCAATTGTTTAATGTGTTATAGGTGATCTCAATAATATATTAAATATTATCAAACATTGCAAGAAACAAAATTTATACTTTTCAGTTTTTAAAACATCAGTGGCACCTACTATAAGCCAGAAAATAAACAGCAATTGCTTGTATTTCATCCTATTCATAAGCTTGAAGTATAAATTATCTACCTCAAGTGGCATATTTGGGTTCTCTTCCCTACTGTAGGGTGAGTAATTTGTCTAAAATGGTAAATTTAAAGATATATCACCCCACCCAGCCTTTTCTAGACATATAAGCAGACAAGACTCTTAGGAAAATACTGACTGTTCTTCAGTGAGTATTTTGGGAGGGCTCCCAAAAAGAGACCTGTAGAAAGTATTTTCTTAAATGCTAATGTAAATTAATTTGTATACATGAAATAAAGTGTCTCATTTTGAAAATGTGCTTCATTTACAAAATGGAGTACTACTCAGCTATTTAAAACAAGGACATCCTGAGATTTTTAGGCAAATGGATATGCATGGTATGTACTCACTAATAAGTGGATATTAGAGAGAAAAAAAAGGAATACAGAATACCCATATTATAGTCCACAGAACTGAATGGAAAAAGGTCAACAAGCTGAAGAGACCAAGTGAGGACAACTCAGTCTTACTGGGGAGGGAGAAAAAATGATCACAAGGAAAGTGGATGGGGGTTGGGGGAGAGGGGAACCTAAACTAGTATTGGGTGAGGGAAAAGAACTGAAGCCCTGAGGGCCTGCAGAAAGAATGGGAACAGACTACCTAGGGAGGTAAAAGGTGTGTGTGTGTGGGGGGACCTTGTAGAATGCAATAGACACCTGGAAGGTGAGAGACTCTCAGGGAGAGACCCTTAGATGAAATGCCAGACAGTAGGGAGAGGGAACTTATAAAGCCCACCTCCAGTAAGCAACACATGCATCAAATGAGGGAGAGGGTTGCCATCCCACAGCCAAAACTATGACGCATAATTGTTCTCATTTGAAAGAACTACAGGGAGAGAAATGGAGAGAAGCCTGAAGAAAAGAAGGTCCAGTAAAAGAACCAAAGTAGGATCCAGCTCAAGGGGAAGTCCCAAGGCCTAATATTATTACTGAGGCTATGGAGGGCTCCCAAAAAGGGACCTATCATGACTCCCCTCCAAAAGACCCAACAAGCAGCTGAAAGAGTGAGATGCAGATATTTGCATCCAACCAATGGGCAGAAGCTGATGACCTCTGTGATTGAATTAAGGGAAATCTGGAAGAAGCTGAGGAGGAAGTTGACCCTGTAGGAGGACCAGCAGCCTCAATTAATCTTGACCCCAAAATCTCTCAAACACTGGACCACCAAAAAGGCAACATATACCAGCTGATATGAGGCCCCCAATACATATATAGAAGAGAACTGCCAGGTCAGTGTTCAATCAGAGATGATAGACCTAACCCTCAAGAGACTTGAGGGCACAGGGAGTTTTGGGGTGGGGGTGGGGGTGGAAACAGCCTCATAGAGACAGGGGGCAAGTTGGAGGTATGGGATGTGGAACAGTTGGAGGGTGGAAGGGGGGAATAAAATCTGGAGTGTTAATAAATAAATAAATAAATGAAAAAGAAAGAAAGAAAGAAACAAACAAACAAAGAAAAAAAAGAAAATATTATCAGGATGCCGATATTGAAAGGTCTGGTTATATCATAACACACCATTTCCATTTATCTTGATATAGAAGTACTTTAATGCCATGTGCCATTATAGGCTAACTTTGAGTCTCTTGGAGATAGTCTTCATAAAACTTTCAGTGGAACTTTTCAAAAGGCCTAGTTATACACTCTTATGCAGCAGCCACCATGGCAGTGAGCAAATACAGAAACCTAAAAGGGAGGGTAATGGGAGACAAAGACACATGAATCTGGGTTCACCTGAAGAATGAACAATTTATAATTTTCCCCACTGTTGCTTAAATATGATTTAGTTAGCTACCAGAGATAGCACATCAAAGCAGACCTTGAGCAATCCCCACAAACAGGGCATTTTTTTTTTTGGGGGGGGGGGGTTGGGGTTTTGGTTTTATTTATTTATTTAATTATTTATTTATTTACTTACTTATTGCTTCAGAAGATATTCCTTCCACAGTTTATATTCTGCCTGGATTATCCTGCCATCCCTAGGCCACATCTTTGTCAGGGTTTGTGCTTGAGAAATGAACTGCTCTATCTGGACTCAGCACTCTTTTAATCAATAGACAACAAACATACAAGTGTTTCATGTCCACAGCATATCCAAAAGTGGAATGTGCCCATTCAACAACTTTCTTTTTGGTCCTTGCTTATAGTTGTAAGGTCAGTAAGATGACTTTTATGATGCCAAGTGAGCAAAAGTTCAGAAAAATACTTAATTTTGGAAGAGGAAAAGAATTGGAATGTATTAGACTGTTTCTAACAGGACATGCAGAATAAATGGCAACAATAAAGACAATGGAGAGGAAGAATTGTGGGGAAAAACAATTCTGTTCACTGCCCAGGAAATTAGTCAAAATGGTTATGGTCCTCGAATGGTGGTGGTGGTAGTGGGAGGTGGCTCCAAGACAATATATTTCCAGAGAGGATTAAGAATAGAAAAAGCATAATTGCAATTATCTTCAGGATTCCTCCTTTGAAGGAAATGCATAAAGAATAAAAAATTTTGAAAATAGTTTTACTTTATTAAAAGTTAAATATCTTTACTACTAGTTTTATAATATTATTTAATCATTGCTTTTTAGAATCATTGGTTTTAGAATAGTTTTTGATAAAAACAAACTAGTAGATAATTGTACATATTCATGAGGGATATTGAACCAATGCATGTATACACTGGCTGTACTATGTTCAATGCATCTATACGTTGTACTATGTTTAAGTCAATGGAAAGATATTTACTTCTTCAAATTTTTAATGCCACTTTTCATGGAAATGATGCATCCTTATTACATGTTTTCACCCTAAGTACAGTAATTTCCAGCAGTTAAGGTATCAGTCTAAATATAAGTAAAAGTTGATCAAAGTCTCTCCCTACCCTCACTACTCACTACTGATCCAGACGACCACAGCTTTATTTTAAACTTCTTAGAAATCATCTTTATAATGCACAATGTAGTCATTTTTCTGTGTCTGTTTTTTATAGTTAACATAATAATCTCCATTTGCATTCTGTCAGGAATAAAAGCACTGTGTTTCTTCTGGTTAATATTCCCTTTTGTTTGTGAGTCTATTTTGTTTGTCTTTTGATTACATGGTGATGAATAGCTTGTAGTTGTCTGTAAATGTGACATTAATGAATAGTGGGCTGGCTCATGTAGATTTATAATTGAAGCATAGAACATGATTTTGTGAGACAAAGTACAGTCAAATATACCATGTCTTATTGGCACTCTCCTCTGTAATAGAAAGCCTAAGTCAAATTGGTAAACTGTGAGGCATGAAGATAAATCCATAATGATGTGTTATTATAATTATTGCAACAGTTCTTTAACATCCTCACAGAAGTTTTCAAAGAATGACAATTTCAAAATTGAAAATTATGGGTTATGTTTTATTTTTATCTGCATGTTCCTGGCAAAACAGCCAAGTAAATTCATTTAGTCATGCAGAAGCACCTGAATGTTTGAGGAAAAGGTATACTAAAAAGAAGAAAAAAACCCAGTTTTTTTGGTAAAACTATTTGTGTGAATATAAATTTATTTAAGCTTATTGAAAGCTAAGAGTGCATTCAAATATCACACAGAAAAACATCTGGGTGACAAAGAGTAATGTAAGAAGACTTGAGTTAGAATATTTGAGGAGATTTGGGCTACTATATTTAACCAAAATGAATTTAAATTATCATTAGAATGTGCCTCAAAAAAAAATCACCAGTAAAAAAAACACATATTGTGGAAGAAGACTAGCTGTGGAAGTTTCCAATGACTGTGGTTAGGTAATTATTTGGTCAAAATCCATAAAGGAGTAGCATTTAAATATAAGATTACAATAAGTATTTAGCAGATGGGGCAGTGATTGGAATTTGCATTCTTAAATTTCTGACTTTGACCCAGAGAAAATTGTTCCAGTTTTCTAGTCCAAACAGAAGAACTATATTATTGATAGAAACCCATAAAACAAAGGACATAAGCTCAAACTACTGCAGTTAGAACTAATAAATGTCAAAATAATAAACAATAATTTCCATTCTACATGACAGCACATACTCATAAATGTTAAATTTATGTTCATGTATAGGATAATGGTAGAGAATATGTTGAAGAACGAAGAGTCATCAGCAAATAATGGTAATAAATCCATGATACCCACAGGCCTTAAAGAGTTGGTAGCTTCACAAGTATGGCTGGGTATGTTTGATAAGGCTGCTTTCCATGATGGAGGGAAAAGATAGTAAAGGCCTGTGTGCAAATTCTACAAAGCAAAGGTTTCTCCAAATACTAGCTTTTCAGGTTATCTGTTTTACTCAAAGAACAATTATTCATTTATTCCTCAGATCAAGAACTATTTACAGAAAGGAGAGGTGTCCAACCATAGGCCACATAGATATATTATAAGGAAAATTAGAAAAGTGTAATTACTTTTAATAAGGTTCAACCAATCAAAAAATCTTTCTTAGATTATACTTAAAGTGTCTAGATACAAATGGTATTTAAGTAAAACTCACTCCTGAAACCCACTCCAATATACTTTATCAAATTACCAGTGACTCTTTTTAAAGATGTAAATTAATCTCAAATACAAAAAAGTTTTAAGAAAAAAATTGTTTATTCTTTACAGAGAAATTTTTATCTAGCAAAATGACTGCTCTGGCAAGGATCACATTCTAGGTCTGTATGATTCAGCTGGAATAGCACACCTTTAATCCCTCTAGCTAGAATAGAGACACACCCTTAGTACACATCTTCAATTCCAAACAATGTAAGTAAGGTTATTTTGTAGAAGGAACAACCATGTTTGAAAGTGCTCTCTAATTGAGGAGCTAATGATGTGATGATTCAGAGAAAGCTTTGACAGAGAAGTTCAGGATATGATATACCTGACTTTCACTAGAACAAAGAGAGGCTACTTAAGATCAGTTCAAGAAGAGAGGGAACTAGATATAGGTGTAGTGTATTTAATGGCTTTTACCAGAACAGTTTTAGAGAGACAGCCTGGACAAAAGTAAAGATAGAATGAGACTAAGAATGAGAAGAAGCCAAAAGATCAGAACAGATTGCCAGAATTAGTTTGAGGCCAGGTACAATAAATCAGAATCCAAGAGAAGGCAGCTTGAATCAGTCAATTTGGAAAGGAGTTTGGGACAGGACTGCTGATTTGAACCAGCCAGGAGAGTTCAGAAACAGTTAGAAAAGGTGAGTTTATTCAGCAGTAAGTCTCTGAGATGATAATTGCATCTGGAAAATAAAAGATACTATGACAACATAAAATTGCATGGAGGCTAGAAGCTTCCAGGCTAGCTAAGGATAGATTAGAGGTGAAAATGCCCTGGGCTCATCCCAAGCTAGACATTTGCACAGCTTGGGTACAGCTCAAATGACATCACATCATCTGAGGAATTAAAAGTTACATTTATAGTTATCGCATACATTTATAGTTATTCGAGAGTTTGATAAAAAATTATATGCATGTGTACAATTTTAAAAGAGTTAATAAAAATAGTATATTTTAATAGAACTTGTTTTAACGAGCTAGTTGTCACCTATACCTTTTCACACAGAAGAATTAGAAGAAGAGAAACACAACACACTAAAAGAAAAAGAGAAGAAAAAATGTAATATACTTTGACAGTTGTGGGAGCTGAAGAAAGTAGATTGGTAAAGGAAGTAGAAGAAGCTAAGATGGGGCCAAATGTGAAAGGAAGTAAAACATTTTACAAGCTTTAAGAGAAATGACACTGTTCTTCATGAATTCTCTCGAATCTTTACTCAAGGATGCTTGAGAAAGAATCTCAAACATTTTTGATCTGCAAACACAATGAATAAATGACCATGACATCAGAGGAGAAGTGACACAGTCTTGTGCTGAAGGCATGTTGTCAAGTATGACGCAAAAACTCATGGGTGCCTAGAGACTATGAATCATCAAGATATGGATAAAAAGAGAAGCTAAAAGGGTAAGGAAGTAGCTTCTATGGGGTTCTAGAGAAAGTGGATTGTGATGAAAATGTTGAAAGGCAAGATGTAGGGAAACAGATGGAAGCTATATGAAATCTCTCCTGGCACATTCAAACCCAACCTCAATTCTCTCTCTCTCTCTCTCTCTCTCTCTCTCTCTCTCTCTCTCTCTCTCTCTCTCTCTCTCTCTCTGTATTATTATTGTTAAGTTTTTGCAAAAGCATGATTTCATGAAATGCTGTTGGCATGAACCTTAAAGCTAAAGTTTTGTTTTCAATGATATCAAATTGAAACTTCTAAGATTCTTTAGTGCAAGAAGATACTAGCCTAAGACTCACTCTAATGCCTACAGCACGTATTCTGCTCTAGACTGCAGAGAGGTTTTAAATCATGAAGTGAAAATTGATTAAACAGTACAATTTCTTGTCTGCAGCTTAAATATAACCTTACATGCAAATTTATTTTAAGAATTTAACATGTTGCAAATGTGGGTTTTTTTTCCCTGTCTCTTTTGCCCTTCTATACTTCTTTTCCAGTGTTCTGAATAATTCTGAGCCCCTGTGAGCCGGATACATAATTAAGGAGTAAAGTGAATGAAGAAGCAAGAAAGGTTTATTTTAATTGTTTCATTCCTGATAGTGACTAATTTTTAAATATGGCTTATAAAAAATTGTACATAGTACTGTGCCCATTTTTGGAGAGAATATTTTCTTAACATGAGGACAATTGTGTTTTTTTAGGTCCAAGTGTCTAAAATTCACTTCCTTTGATTTTGTGCTGTATTTTCTGACATCTGTGGACATCCTTTCTATAGAGGCAAACAGTACTTACAAGCAATTTTTGTTTATAAAGCAATACATTCTTTCTTCCAAAGAAATATTACAGGTATACATTTACCTCAGTGAAGCTTCTTCCCTTCCTATAGCTGATGTGCCTCATTAGAATGAATCTGGTACCAGTACTCTGACCTCAGATGAAGAGAGCAGGATTCTAAAGAAAGGCTAAATTAAGTTTAAAGAGAATGTGTTTTTATAATTAACATTATCTACTTTTGTTAAATAGATTATACTCTTACATTTAATAGCATACAAAGATGTCCTGTTATAATTATTATGCAGCTTGTATAAGGTTATCAAAGTGACTTTTCTTAGTTAGTAATATAGCATATGACAGGGACCATTATTAACACTCCATGACTAGGATAGGAGCCAGAGTCCACTCCACACTCATTCCTATGAGATAAGGAAAGAGATAAGGACATAGAGCCTTCATGGTCTAATTTCTCTAGAAAACTGACTCTGCTCAAATCCCTTTTGAAGTCTTTTCCCAAAAGAAGAGAAGAAAAGGGAAGGGAAGGGAAGGGAAGGGAAGGGAAGGGAAGGGAAGGGAAGGGAAGGGAAGGGAAGGGAAGGGAATAATAATTTGCATTATTTGTTTTTTTCCCCAACTCAAAGGTGGTTTTGTACTTAAAATTCAACTGCACATATTTTGGATATTTGTCCAAACTTTTAATTTGCACATTTGTTATACAAACAACAAGCAAGACACAGACAAGATTTCTTCTTAGTTATGAGTCACCCAAGCATTTTGATGAACACTTTTAAAGTGTAATATTTCTTAAATGAGAAACACTTGATGAACAGTTTGTATTTAATATTAATATTCATTAAGGTGAAAAGAAGTGATAGTTTATCTAATACAATTGTTAAGAATGCTGTAGAAAGAAAAGTAAAGCTTGGTGAATAATGTCAAATAACCAGTGTGAAGAAATTTAGTTAATTAATTTTTCTATTTCTGATTTTAAAATGATTGATTGTTGCAGATATAGTTGAGAACATAAGATCACATGAGCAGTTTTTGCTACAGTTTGTTTCATTTGCATTAATATTCACCTTACAGCCATCAATTTTATCTTTATAATTGATAATAAATTTTCCCCAACAAAATACTAGAATGAATATTAATGAGCAAACGTGTCCTGCTGAACATTTTTTTTTTCCTATAGAACAATGAGATTTCTAAGTACATGTCAAGTACTCAAACATTTCTTCCTTTGCTCGAATTTCACTACATTAAGTAGTTGATGGGGTCTCCTCAGAGAGTGGCTCGACTATGTTCATTCTTGTGATTTTGAGTGTCATAGTTAGTCTAAATAGTAGTATTTTTTTTTTATTTTTCT
Source organism: Arvicanthis niloticus (assembly GCF_011762505.2). Classification (NCBI taxonomy): domain Eukaryota; kingdom Metazoa; phylum Chordata; class Mammalia; order Rodentia; family Muridae; genus Arvicanthis; species Arvicanthis niloticus. Next base: position 72,914,355 of record NC_047659.1, read on the forward strand.
CATTTTGATTCAAAACCAGGAGCAAAGAAGAAAATACACAAAAGAAAAGCAAATGTTTAACTTAAAAGACAGATCTTTCAACTAAACATGCCTCTTTCCTCAACCCTATCTTTTAAAATTAAGTGTTTTGGAAGAAAAGTTGCAGGAGAGTGTCAACTTCTTGTTCAGTATAAATAATATATTTCCACAAGAGATTACAAGGAGGTATGAAGGAGTCACAGGAATATATATGGAAGAAGCCAAATAAATTAAAAATCTGACAGCATTTCCCCAAGTCAGAAATTCATTTCCACGTTAAAATGTAAGAAAAAAATCAGAACTGTCACATTCTAAAAAAAACAAATCCTGTCTTACATGAGAAAATAGCAGGAAAAATAGAGTTACCAAGACTCTAAAGATTTTTATATTAAGGCACTGTTTTTAGTCTTTTTTTTTTTTCTTTAAGTAAACTAGTCTTGAGACTTTAATCTCCAAGGACAGGAGATTGTCAAAGGAACACATAACGGTGGAATAAAAAGAATGGAGGCAACACACTGCTATCAAAGATTTTGACAATGTCTTAGCAAGGCAGAAGAAAATGCGCACTGCAAGTTTTATTTAGTTAATGGCTAAATTAAGATTCAGCACAATGGGTTAGCTGCTGTTTGGAGGGAGACTAGAAAACAGTAGGTGTACCTTTTAATAAAAGGCAGTGGCGGTATATTGTACACCACTGCATGTTTTCTTCAGGATTTTCAAGGCGTCTCCAATTAGCAGTATAGATGTAATGTATGTAAAATGTCTCTATAGAGCAAATTTTATTCTTCAGTTTTCAGTGAACAAAATTATTTTTCAATACATTATGTAATAAAAATAGTTCTTTTCATCTTATTGTACCTGGAGCATTAACTGTGTATACACGTAAGTTCATATATGTACATGTACTAATTATTAAGTAACCTTTTAAAATAATAAACTTCTCTTTTTTCCTTTTTTAAATGTTCTTGAAGTCAATATATATTTTTCCTTCTTAAAACCATGTGTGAGTGAACTGGCGGTGGCTCAGTCCCGTAAGGTGTTTGCCTGCAGAGGGCGCGGGTCCCTCTGCGCTCCCTCTCTGACCCGTGTGTTTGAATCCAACTCGCGTCTCCTCCCGCGTCTCGTGGTAAAAAAAAAAAAAGAAAAAAAAAATGTGTGTGTGTGTGTGTGTGTGTGTGTGTGTGTGTGTGTGTGTGTGCGCGCGCGCGTGCGCACACATGCACACGTGTGTAAGAGGTCATGAATTTGAGAGGAATTTAAGTGGAATAATGGAATAATTGTGGCAGCACAAATTGTATACAGTACTCATATATGAAATTCTCAAAAAATAACTTTAAAAGATATGTGTAAATCATGTTATTTATCTCTTTATTCAGTATTTATTTATTCACTTTACATTCTGATTACAGCCCCCCTCCTCACAACACTTCCTCTATGCCCACTCCAGTTCTCCTCCGAGAAAGGAGATGTCCCCTTGGGTAACAACATACCCTGGCACTTTAAGTGTCCAGGCACATCTTCTACCATTAAGGCCAGAAAAGGTCAGCCCAGTTAACAGAAAAGAATCCATGGACAGGCAACAGAGTCAGGAACAGCTCCTGCTCCAGTTTTAGGGTGGTTCACATGAAGAACAAGCTGCACATCTGCTACATATGTATGTGTGAGGGGGGGAGTAGGTCCAGCCCATGTATGCTCTTTGGTTGGTGGTTTAATAGCTGAGAGCCCCCAAGGGTACAGGTTACTTAACTTTGTTGGTCTTTCTGTGAAGTTCTTATCTCTTCCAGATTCTTCAATTCTTCCCCCAACTCATTCATAAGACTCCCCAAGCTCCATATAATGTTTTTCTATGGGTCTATGCATCTTTTTCAGTTATCTTCTGGGTGGAACCTTTCAGAGGACAGTTAAGCTAGGCTCCTTTCTGCAAACATAACAGAATACCATTAATAGTGTCAGGGATTGTTTTTTGTCTGTGGGATGGGTCTCGAGTTGGGCCAGTCATTGATTGGCCATTCCCTAACCTCTGCTCCATCATCGTCACTGCAATTCTAGTGGACAGGACAAATTTTTAGTCAAATGTTTTGTAGTTGAGTTGATGTCTTCATCTGTCCACGGGGACTCTTGCCTTCAGATTCTATATCCCCCTCCCCCACTGCTAAGAGTCTCAGCTAGTTATCCCAGAAGATTCAGGGTGCTTTCCCAAACTCAGGTCTCTGAGGTGACCTAGCCCCCCTATCAATTTTCCATTCACCCTTCTGACTTCTACCAACCTCTTCCCACACATGACTATCCCCCCCGTTACCTTCTTCATTCTATCTCCCATCCAGTTTCCTCGCTCCATCTGCCTTCAATGACTATTTTATTTCCCCTTTTGAGTGAAGTTCAAGTATACTCTCTTAGATCCTCCATGTATTTTAGCTTCTTTGGTTCTGTGGATGGTAACATGAATATCCTGTACTTTATGGCTTCCCTCTAGTTTGGTTATGCCTATACTTCTGAGAGTTCAGTTATTGAATCACTCAAGTATCACTGTAGTTATAAAAATGGGAGACAGGGTCTGAAAAAATCTTTCATTGGGCATTTTCTTCTCTGTGCAAACTTTACTGAGTACAATCACACATGTCAAGGCAGTTACAGCATCAGTAGGTTATATAGCTTTATGAAACTGCTGTTGTATATCTGCTTTTCAAAAGAGTGAAAAAAATGCTTTATTTGGTAAATGACTATACTTTTACTGTCTTTAAACAGAAACAGGAACTAAACATTTGTATTGATTGATTTTTGCAAGCACCGTAACTGTAGGCACATTGCTCCCTAACCATGTATTTCTCTTAGAAGAAATGATTCAATATTTGCCAATTCACTGTTGGTAGCAACTTAATTTAATATAGACTCAAACAACACGAATTGACTGTGTATGTGTGAATGTGTGCATGAATAGTAGTAACATGTTGTCAATGGCTGGATGGTTTTGGTCTTTGATATTTTGTTATAAAAAGTTATTTGTCCTATTGACATTCTGTTTGTTCTGTTTTACTATTTTTATGAGATGTTACAAATTATCAGAGTGGGTAAAAATATTAACATTTTAAGAATATTGACTACATCTACAGCTAAAGTTAAATACCTTTTAAAATCATTTACTATCATGTCCAGCTGCTATTCAAAACTACCAGAGATATAGAAATGAAACTATCAGATTCTAACATAGAAACTAACTCAAGAATGATTACAATCAAACAACTGCATACAGACTCAATAGCTCTCTTCTGCAGGTGTGAAAACATTATGGTAACACTGCAATTGAGTATAAAATCCTTAAGGAAACTTGAGAAGTCATTTATTGAAGAGAAAACACCTTCACTCTATCTTAAAGAATAAAGAGCAATTCTCAAAAATAATAATTAAGCAGTTATGTACTAGATATTATTTAAAGAGTTAAACTTATATGGAGGAGAAGCTCAAGTTCATTTTAGAAACAATTAAATTAAACATTCAGTGGCAGGGGTACAGCTAGGGTTAATATTCCAATTAGATAAAGATACTCAATTTTTAGATGGATATCTTTAGGGTAAGTGTATATCATCTCTGGGCAGCTTTAGCATCTCTCCTCCCAATGGTTGAGTTGATTAGGTGATTCTGGACCATGCTATAGAGCAGAACACATGCACTCCTGAACCTTCCAAGGAAATTCTATGTCAGAAATGGATATAGATATAGCGTTTGCCTCCTGTGGGAGACTGTCAGCTTAATATTTTTTTCATCTAACATGTGGTTGATGGAACAATTGGTGCTCGCTTGAGATGGATCTGTGAAACTGTGAGATGAAATTTCAAAGGAATATGTTACCCTGTATGCACTTGAGCATCTGTGTGAGCAGCAAAAGCAGGTGAACTGCTTCAATAAAATAATGGTCTCATAAGCTACTGGCACGATGAACAGATGTGATTAGAAATTGAAAAAACATTATCATTCTCTTTTCTAAATTTATGAAAATATATAGTCATGCTTATCTAAAAATTATACTTAAAACATGAATTACTATATTAGACATATTCTTGCCTCTTACTACATATTTGTATTATTTATCCTATGTCCCAATATATAACAAAGAAAGATTAGAACTATAAAAATTATAATCAATAAATAAGAAAAAATAAAATATTAATTCAACCCTCAAAGTTGAGAACAAGCATTTAATATTTCGTCAGCCAATAGCAGGTGTACCTGTAGAGTGGTTGAACTATACAATGTTTAGCATTTGAGCTAGCTGCTTATTAAATCCCATAAAGAAATATTTGTATATTATTTTTCCTGTTGTGAAAGCATGTAATCTTGTTTTCTTAATAACTAAGTCTATCATAGAAAGAAACTACACAACTTCCAAAATTTACTGTTTAATTTGTTTACCCAAATAGACTAACTCAAACTTTTGAACTTGAAAACAAACTCAGTAAAAAGCTTCCATTGCAAGCATCAGGACTTGAGTTGAGGTCCTCAATACCCACATAAACCACTAGTGGTAGCAGAAAAATGCTATGTACCAAAGCTGGGGCATGGTGACAGTGGCATCATGTGAACTTGCTAGCTAATCATTATACTCACAACTGAGGGTATACTATGTTTATCCTGACTCACAAATATAAGGTGAAGGAGTGAATGAAAAAGACTATCAAAGGTTAATCTCTGGCTTCTGTATGTGCAAATACAAGAAAGTACAACTGCACACAAATCACACACATGCATAAAACATACATACACATACAAAGTCACACTGATGCTCATATGTAGAGGTAGGCCTGGGACATGATCATAAATATTCGTTTCACAATGGAATTGTAACAATATTCATAAATCACAAGTATTAGAAATGTAAAAGGTGACAGAATTCTCCAACTTTTTTTAAGCTACCATTTTTTTATTACCCCACTGTTTCCATACATTAGTTGTTAATTTTTTTATTGGATATTTTATTTACATTTCACATGCCATCCCCTTTCCCCATTTCTCCTCCCTAGAAAACCCCTATCCTATGGCCCCCTTTCCTTTTTGCTTTTATACAATTTTTTAATGTTAATCAAAGGCTTTATAAGTTTGGTAATGCTCAATCAGAGGTGTAACCCAATACCCAACCTGGATATATCAACTAGCTTTGACTGGTGGAGACACGTGAACATCTGCCTCTCTCTCTCTCTCTCTCTCTCTCTCTCTCTCTCTCTCTCTCTCTCCCTCCCTCATCACCTAGCTTCTCTTCTCCTCCTCCTCTCCTTACTCCTTCTCTTCCTCTCCTTACTCCTCCCACCTTAGCTCCTCCTATGTATCACCCTTCCTGTTAAAATAAAACTTTTCTCTCAAAATACAATTAGAGCATAATTATGCCAATTTGTACCAGTGAGGTACAAGATAGTCCTAATACCCAGTCCATCATTTTGTTGACTAACCAGAACCTCTGTCATCTCTCCTAACTAAAACACTTAGTTCTGAACCTGGCTTTTTCCTTGGCTTTAGAATGAATGTCAGCTGAAAACCATCCAACCAAATCTTTTCTCTCAAAGTAAATAGCCAGGGTTGGCTATGAGGCTATAAGTTTTCAACCCCGTCAGAGACCCAGAATGACTGAGTTAACTGAAATTATGGGAAGCACAAAGCATAGCTTCTAAAACTTAGCCAATTTATAGATACCGCTGAACACCTGGACAGTCCCTATACTACAAAATGTTGGAGCATCAAACCTTCAGCCTTCTGGCCCAGAATCATCTGACAGACCTTAGTGCTGCAGAATTATTAAGGGCTGATTACTCTGTCTAGGCAGATATAATCAGTCGACTATTCTGCAAGTGTGTCCTTTTCTGGACAGTAATTTGTCTGTAGATGGAAAGAGGCAATTCTTGCCAAGTGGCTGTCTCACGTCAACTAGAGTAACTCCAAAGATGCTCAATTCCAACTTTTGACATAAATTGACAAGGGGATTTTTCTGTGTGGATACTGTTGCACACCACAGGAGACATTTTATGTGACACATAAATGCAGGCATATGTTAAAATTTGAGCAGCATAGGTGTATTAATGAAGAATAAGTACATTTTAATAAGGAGAAGCACAAAGTTATGTAAGGAATAACCATTAAAAACAAGTATGGCTAGATAGTCAGGATTAGGATAAATATAATATTTTGGATTTTGAAAACTTTTCCTTCCCCCTCCCCTTTGTTGATTAAGTGACCCATGTTCTCATGGTGTCCTAGAACCCTCTGCCTCCTACAATCCTTTTCTCTCTTCTATGCCTAATATTAGACTGTGAGTCTCTCCATCTGCTCACATATGTTGTTAGATGAAGCCTCTCTGATGATGTTTGGGGTAGGCACTGATCTATGAGTAAAGCAGAATATCACTAGGAATCATGTCATTGGCATTTGTTGTTGTCATTGTGGTTGTTGTCATTGTTGTTGTTGTCGTTGTTCTATCTTAGGCCTCTTGGATATCCACTTAGTAGCCTGGATTAATTTTTTTTTATTTTTGAGAGTCTAATATAATTACATTTCCCTGTCGTTTCCTAACTCTAAACCATATACTCTTGCTTCCACTCTTCACAATCATGGCCTGTTTTTCCTTAATCATTGCTACATAAATATTCCTAAATAGCACATTCTTTATCGTGTCACTTATCTCCATATTTACTTTTATGTATGTTTTGAAGGCTGATGATTTAGTATAGGATCATACATTAATGTGCTCTTCTAAGGGAAAGATTGTTTCTGCCTCTCTGAGCATTTCTTAGTGGTCTGTAATTTTTTGGGTAAGGTGCTATATAGTCTTTCTCTGTTGTGGGTTGTCAGTTGTCATTTTCTTGTTTGGGTCACATTTAAGAAATCAAGTGGATGGCTGACTTTGATAACCTTAAATTCTTCTGTGGTTAGCTCTATTGTAACGTGTTACAACAATCACATTTGCCAGAAACACTACTGTGCACACCACTTCTCTATATGTCCTTGGGATGTCTTGACCTTATTTAAAATGCAATAAAAAGTAGTGCTTCCCTTATAGTTTGGTTATAAAGAAAACTAAAGAGTGACTATAACATTTTAAGTATGCAATAAATGTTTTTCATATCCTAGAAATTAGAAGAAAGCTGATGCTTTGTTAGAGGTATTATGAATCAGTTTTCAGAGCATCATACATGTGTTACAATTTACAAATAGTCCAGACAGTTTTTTTCCTTCCACTGAATTCATCTTTGTAAAACATAGAAGAAATTTGGAAGACCAATTAATCTTCAATATAATTATTGTAATAATTTATAAGCAAATTTATAATAAATATATCTACTTGATTTATGGTTATTTTTTAATTCAAAGTTGACCCCAGGATATTTTGTCTTTCTTTTTTCTTAATTGCTGTATACAAAATTAGACTCTAAAAGTATTAGTAAGTGAATTTTATTTGTATAAAATCTAAGTCATATGTCTGTTCATCAATGTTCAACTTACTTGATATGTAGAAAGGGCTTTCTGATGAGTGAGATGAGCTAAATGAGATATGGAAAAGGATTAATCTTTTTACTTCATTTATTTTACCCTCAATATATCATCAGTGGTCAGCTGTAAAAATCAACTACATGACGCATTTAAAAATATTATACAAATTTAATTAACATTTATCTGGTCTAGAACCAAGAAATGTTGAACAATGCTGATAATAAAATGAAGACAATTTGTTAATATTTCTTTATTTCTGAAATTCACCTTTTGCCAATATGTAATCTATGCTTAAGTCTATTGATTTCCATTCGTTTTAACTTTTACAATATTCTATTTTAAAGGCAAAAACAACTATGTTTACTTATCCATGTATTCTGAAGAAACAAATACAAATAAAAGCTTTTTGGCTTGAAAATATATACTAATTGTAGACATGATGTGGAAATTTGTACCTTAGTAGTTCGAATAAGCAGATCCAAATGGAAGATCTCCAAGGAGAGAATTTTTCAGTGTTTGCTGTGAAAATCTGGAAATTGATTTACTGTTTATGTCTGTACTGAATTGATACTGAATTTTTTAATATTGTCTAAACTTAATGTTGTTGACCAATATTGTAAGGGCACAGATTGTATACATTATAAATCTAATACCAAAAGAGTATATTCTGATATTGAAAATATCTGTATCTATCATGTCATTTTACCTTCCCAAATTTTTAAAATATAATTTTTCTTCCAACAAGACAATTGAAGTGAAGGATATTGAACTTAACTTGTTACATGTTCTATAGCTGGTAAATGCATTAAAAACTGAAACTTCAGACCTACTGGAATACAAAACTAACTTGTCCATACCTCTCTATAGCCTATATACAACACATACACATTGAATCAGTACACCCCAGAAAGATTGTATTAAAAGTACAAGTATACATATTTAGCCTTGAAGTACATTCAGATTCTGTTTCTACAGGAGCAAAACCATCTGGAGGTCAAGTATAAATTATGGCTTCTCTCCATCTTCTGAAACTATAAACATAGAAGTATGACTTGAAAGATAGAACCTATTACTGTATAAAACATTCATTACAACTGAACAAGAAAACAGAAGTGCTATGTCTTTATCTGTGCTTTCCATGATGGCACTTATGGGTAGCACACTGCAGCAATATGTAGATTATCTTTCTGACATCAAAGAATTTTTGTATGGCTTTTATTATTGCAACAGTTCATGAAAAACAGTTTATGAGTATATATTTTCTATTTTATAATTATTTTCATTTTTCTAACAGTATCTCCTTATGCAGTACAGACTGCACTTGAACCATCCATGTTCTTGTTTGTACCTCCTAAATGAAGGTATTTCGGGCTTGTACTACAATTCCTAGCTTACAATTTTTACCATTCACTTAAAAAATTGCTGGAGGCAGAGGGAGGGAGGGAATTGGGTGGAAAAGGGGAGGGGGAAAAGACAAGGGGGACATGAGCAGGTATGGGGAGGAGGAGACAGAAGAGAAGCCCTGATGGCCAGCAGAATTAATGAAAATATGCAACCTCCCGGAATGGGAGGTAGGAGGATCCTCTAGAAAGCACCAGAGACCTTGGAAGTGAGAGACTCTCAGAACTCAAAGGGAGGGACATTAGATGAAATGCCCACCAGTGGGGAAAGGGAACCTGTAGAGTCCACCTCCAGTAGAAGACAGGACATCAAGTGGAGGGGTGGGGTGGTCATCCCACAGTCAAAAACTCTGACCCAGAATTGTTCCTGTCTAAAAGAACTGCAAGGACAAAATGGAGATCCAGCGACAGGCCCAACTTGGGATTCATCTCATGGGAATGCACAAGGCCTGACACTATTACTAATCCTATGGTGTGCTTAGAGACAGCAGCTTAGTATGGTTGTCCACTGAGAGAGGCCGAGCAAGCAGCTGAGTGAGACAGATGCATATACTTACACCCAACCGTTGGACTGAAGTCAAGGACCCCTGTGGAGGAATTAGGGAAAGGCTTGAAGAAGCTGAGGAAGACAGCAACCTCATAGAAAGACAAAGAGAGACCCTATAGAAAGACCAGCAGTCTCAGCTAACCTGGAGCCCTGAAATCTGTCAGACACTGAGGCACCAACCAGGTAGCATGCAGGCACTGGTCTGAAGCCCCAATACATATAGTGCAGAGGATTCCCTGGTCTGGCCTCAGTGGGAGCAGAGGTGCCTATAACTCAAGAGACTTGTGAGGCTCCAGGGCGTGGGGAGGGCAGCCTGGGTTTGGGGGGAATGGAAAAAAATCCTCTCTGAAACAGCAGGGAGGAGGAATGAGATGAGGAACTGTGGGAGTGGGGACAAGAAAGGGGGCAACTATTGGATAGTAAAAAACAAACAAACAAAGCCAAAATAATAAAAATAGAAATCTAAATAAAGATTTCAAACCCTGTATGTTTCTCCAAGAAAAAATGTGGTTTATATATTTATAGGGAATTTCATCAAAATGGGGAATATTTTGAGGAAATATGGAATCTAATAACCTTGGAATTTTAACTTGTTTTTCTAATGTTCCCCATTCTGGTACCTGTTCTCATTTTTAGTCTCATTTTTCTCATCTGAAGAGAAAGTGGCTCTTATGAACTTCTAGTATACTTTATTCCACATGTTTATTATTGCAGCCTTTATATTGATACCCCAGGGTAATGGCAGTGATCATTTAAATGTATACATGTCATACTCGACTATATAGCCATGAATGACAGCCTACTATTATTTATTCCATTTTTTGACCTTTTAAATACCTTTTTTTGTTGGATAAATGGTGTGTTTGAATGCTGACAATCTTGGTAGTTTCATTTTTTAAAAGCTTAGCCTGAAAAAAGTTTCACAATGAATGTTTAGAAAAATACAAATACCCACATATTATCCATGCCTTCATTAGTCTATTTCCAAGCATTTATCCTTCCTACAACCATCCTTTCATGTGAGCCATGGAAACAAACAGGCTCCAACAAAGTCTTAACTCTCTGACTACAATTTTTGGATATTCCATCAAAGTCTAACCCAATATCCTTTCACCATTTCACTGCCTATGATAGACTGAAATTTCCCTTTTTTGTATTTCTTAGCTAAAATTAGTGAAACATAATCTATATTAAATATTTGATAATCACCAATTTAATGGAATTTTTCTTAACTATCCCATACTCATTAGTAGTTCGACATTTTGAATAACATTAGCACTTTAGCAATAGTTTCATTTTGTGTAAAATAGTCAAATTAAAATAATGAACTATCTCATTAATAAAAAGCAAATATTTTAAGTCAATAACTATAACATGAATTACTTGTGTCCTATATATGTTGTGGTCAAAGGAGCTCCTTGTATCACATGTAGTACATATCATCTAAAGACTGAGTCTATGCCAGGATACAGAGATGCATAAAGAAATTACTTACGTGAATTGTGCCCTATTCTCTTTGAAAATGTATAACATATCCTAGGAATATGACAAAAAAAGTGATTCATAGATCCAAGGGTTAGAATGAAAGTAAGACACCAAAGCTACATATGAAAATATGTAAATATGCCATGGACAGAGGGGAACAGAAAAACATTTCTGGAAATTATTAAGGCATTGAACATGTTTAATGCAAAATGAAGAATGTTGATGTTTCCAGAAGAAGACAGGGGAAAAAAAAAGAGCTAGAGAAAAGCAAGATGTAACAAATGAGGCTTAAGAACAGCTTAGGTTAATATTGAGAAAATGTTTGTAAGTTCTGATAGAGTAAATGAGTTTTCTAGGAAGTAAACATTATTGGACGTAGTTAAGGAGGAGATAACAGTGTCATCAAGATCACTCTACAAAGACATCTCTGAAAGTACTAAAAGGGAATTGGAACAAGGTAACACCAAAGAAAGTATTTGATATTGGACACCTATAAAAATTTAATCAGTGTCTAATACATATTACTTTGCAAATGGATAAGGCAGAAAATGACCTTTAGTGGACAATGAACATGACATTCACAGCTCAACTTTATCAGGATGCATGCAGAATTTGATGATTAGATTTATGTTCCCTGGAGGGTAGTTCTTCTCAGCTTCAGATTTTATGGGGATGTCTAAGGAAAGAATTAACTATCAGGAAGCTCCTACAGAGGATTTAATACAATTTTATTCATTATGCTACAGTGACTACCTTTTTCCATAACTAAATTATTTATTTATCTTTGAAGACAGGTTTTCTTCCATTCTGCTTATTTTTTTTATTCTGCCATGTGTCTTTTATGGTGGAACTTTCTACATTGTAGACTATCTTACCTGAGTTACCAAATGTGATAGCTACTGCTAATCTGAAGGAAATGATGGTCCTAGAAATGTTACTGAATTTTGAATTTACTTGGTTATTAAAAAACTTAGTAGAAATGTCCCCACATACTATTAATTTATTATATGATTATTATATTTTTTTAGAACTAGAAAAATATTATTATCCCACATAGCACTAAATTACAAAATTAATTCCATATCTGTGGGCTTTTTTTCCTAAATAATGTGATATCATCTAAGCCAGAAAAGCCAGAATCATATGTCTTCCTCAGAGCTCCTTATTTTTTTTCTAGAAGCATCATTTTGTGTATTTTCATTCATGGTCTAGATACTTTGTAGGATTACGGTGCTTCTGAGAATATGCCTAAATATAAAATGATTTCTTACTGTAGTCAGAGAACACTGGGGATTTGACAGAGGAGGAGGTTCAATATAGAATTGCTAAATCTTAACCTATGCTCAGTACTAAGGGTTATATAACTTCAAGAAGACTTTTTAATGTTAACCACCATTGTAAGCAGAGATGGTTTCATTTCAGTTTTAACTATGTAAAATATTTTCTCATTTGCTTTTATTATGCCTGAAAACTGAAATAAAACTATAATTCTTGAAAAAATTGGGAAGGGGTTTGTACCACAAAGCTTCTATCTTGCATTTAAAGCATTATAGTTTTCAATTTAACATTGAAACACTTTGATACTGTATTGTTGAGGACCGCACTAGCCCCAAGTTGGGGCGGCCAAAATAAATGTTGCAGCCCAGGCAAAATGTTGAGGCCCGGGCCGATCCACGTTTGGGTGGCCACTGTATCCCGGCCCAAGCTGCTGCTCCGGTCTGCAGATTCTACCTAATCTGAGATTCGTCTCTGATGATCCCTCTATAGTCTCTGATCTCAGTCTATCTTCTCTGATCTCTGGTTCTGTCTTTTATAGTCTGACTTCTGAGCCACGCCTCTAAGTTACACCTTTAATCATGCCCTTAGGTCTTGTCTCTAACTCTGATCTCTATACTTCTAAGTATACTATTAAGTCACACACCTTTAATCTCAAGGTATCTAAACCAAGATTATCCGAGTGTTCTCAACTGTTGTAGGCTATTATAATTTAAATTTCATGTCAGGGTATATGGCTCAAGATGGCTGCAAAACTGATAGCCGCTTTCTGCTAAAAGTCGGCCCCCAACAATACTGTGCTTATATCCATATATATATATATTGCATGCAACAGTTACTAGTATTGTTTTGTGGGATTTTTTTAAAAGATAAAACATTTCTATGATTTTCTTCTATGTATGTCTGTGTGCCACATGTGTGTACTGTCGATGAATGACAAAAGTGTGCATAAAGATTCCCTAGAACTAGATTTAGAGTCTCCTGTTATCCACTCTGAGGCTGCTGGGAATAAAATACTGATACCTTGAAAGCATGGCTAGTGGTCTTAATTGCTGAGTCATTTTGTAAGCCTGTATGATTAACTTTATTAATCTCTTTTAAAAACAAAACCAAAAAAAGTTCTCAGGATATTTCATCATATATCACCTTTAAATATATATTCATATTAGTGTTTTGAATATTTTATACAGTATTTTTTAGTCATATTTTCTCCTTTTGGATTCAGCTCCTCTATTACCCACCATTTACATCTACCCAACTTTGAATCCTCTTTTTCTTTTGGAAAAATTCTTCTTTGATGTCTATGAACAATGGCAATAACCAAAATTATGAATTAAAACTAAGGATACAGTAGTATCACACATGCCCAATGATATATAATTACACTTGAGGCAACTTACATGCAAGAACTCATGCCTGGGACTAGAAATCTAGCAAACAACCCAAGATCAATAGAGTCATGGATCACAAGAACAATGTAAAAGTACCATTTTAATAATTAAATACATCTTAGGCTTGGATGATTTTCATAATCTACTTTAATAAGGGTTCTTAAACACTTTAACTTCCCTTCTAGCCCAAGAGCCATCAGAGGTAGTAGAAATGAAAAGTTACTAGGGCAAATGGGATGTAGACCTCTTAGAAATAGTTCTTTTGGATGATCCCAATCTTCTTTATCAGGATATCAACAGTTCAGTTCAAAGGAATCAATCTGCAGTGGATGCTTAATCCACTCACAAACACTATTCTCAAATCAACAATCACAGTTTTGATCCGGAAGAAACCTCAAAGCTCTGCCAATTGGCCCTAGTCTACAGAAGTGGCAGGAAGCCTCCAGAACACTACTAGACATTCTTTGGTGAGTTTCATTCTATGAAGTCACGACAAGCAATGATTGGTAAAGAAGGCAAGGTTAACCAATGCCACAGCATCATCCAAGACCAGTGTCAGCAAACCCCAAAGAAAACTAGCAGAGTGACAAGGTGAAAAAAATGCCACAGTGTTGCCAAGTTTCTATTGGGTGATACTTATATCCTTTTAAATATCACACATCCTCTCAAGCATCCACTCTAGAACATATAACATGCTCTATTGTAGGCCACTTCCAGAAAAACACTACATGTCTGTTCTCAGCAAAACATCCTCCCATGTGTCTGCTTCAGCTAAAACATCCCCTTATATTTCTGCTTCATGAGACAGTTTCCAAAAAACATTATATGACACAACTGAGTCTCCAAAGAAACCAGAAATATTGACTTTATATTTGAAAGAAAGTTTCTTTGTAAGTGTATTTCTAAAGTCGAAATACCTACTCAGGAGAGAAACACACAAACACACACACACACATACATACACACACACACACACAAACAAAGACACACATACACATACCCACATACACAAAACATAGTGGATATTTATAAAAGGTAACCTCATTTTGATTAGTTGTGATTTTCTGTAACTGTCTCTGTCTGTTCTAAAGGGAAGTTTTCTTGCTAAGCAGTACTACCTTATCTGTGAATATAAGTTAAAGTGTTTAAGAACCCTTATTAAAGTAGGTTATGAAAAAAATCTAAGCCTAAAATGTATTTAATGCTTAAATTGCCAGTATTCATTATAGTTGCCATGATTTTAATATGAATATGGAATATAAACCAATTATTGTTGATCAAAACAATTCTTATAATGTATAAAATCCAAATTGCTTAAAAACATCTGAAAACTACAGTAGAGTACCTTTATTGAATCTAAATGATATTGTACTATTTGAACAACCTTCTAAAGAATCTAAAAATACTTATTTTTAAAATGAATTGTAGAATCAGGTAAACATAGGATATTGGATTTTATAAAAAGCAAATTCATAGAGCTTTATTTTTAATATTATATGCTTTAGGAAATTGAGAAATTGAAATTTGATATAAGTAAGAAAGCAAGAACAAATAACATATATAATATGTAACTCAATTAATGAAACACCTGAGTATACAACTTTTAGTTGCATGCTCGACATAAATGGGAAATACATGATATGTAATTCTAGGCCATTGTGTATGGAAGCCCATGCTTTGATTTCTACACTGATTTTTAAATGAGTAATATCAATATTAGTTACTGAATATAAAACTATACTACTTTACTATGGGTTTTAGATCTCATAGAGTGAATCAAAGTGAAAACTAAATAATAGTTAACAGAAAGGATATGCATTTTTAACTCCATTAACCAAACCCTAATCACTATTCTTAGATTAAATCTTTTACTCTACTCATACAATAGAACTAACTCATTTCATTTAAAAAATGTTTTAGTTGTCTTTATACTCCTCATAAACATTAAATAAAAATGCTCTATTTTGTTACCTATAAACTTCATATAATAATATGTAATAAGTAATATAATAAGTAATATAATAAGTAATATAATAAGTAAGTTTTATATTGCATTAAAATATTTACCTTTTTCTCTGCCTGTGTCTCTATCTCTATGTCTCTATTTCTGTATCTCTCTTTTTGTCTCTGTGTCTCTGTGACTCTGTCTCTCTATATTAGTGTCTCTCTCTGTACCTCCTTCTCTCACTTTCTTTCTCCTTCCTTCTCTAACACCTGTTCAAACACATTAGACTAGTGATCCCATACCCTAACCCATAAAAAACAAACATATTGAAAGCACATCATTAAACCATATACCTTTTGTACATTTGGTTCAGTCATTTCTGCCATTAATTTATACCTTGAATAATCTTTCGGTGATGTATATTTCAGGGATGTTCCTGCAACTTTATCCATATTCAGAGATTTATAAACATGTTCACTTACATATCTGCCCTTACTTATTGGATTTAAGAAAGTTTGTTTATAGTTTATTCTCTTTTTTAATTTTTTATTCTGTTTGAACTGTCCAATTTACATCATTTTATAAAGCTGACTGTGGAGTTGATTGACGTAAAACTTATGGGCATTCATACTTTTGTTAAGAAATGCCATAAGATACAAATTTCTTCTCTCAATAGTCTTTTATATTTTCTAAACACAGTGGTCATAAAGATATCTCATTACTTTTAATTTGCATTTAACTGATTATTAATTAAGTTGAATATCTTTTCCATATTCATGTGAAGTTTTTCTTCCCCTTTTTCCTGTCAGTCCATTTGTTTTCAGTGTTGAGTTGGAGAGTACATTTTATGTTCATATCATCTAATTCTATAATGAAAGTATATAGCATTTTGCTCATATCTAGTTTATAGTAAGTATTATCTTTTATGAGAAGAGACAAGGCCTCATGTTAGGCAGGCTGACTTTGAACTCCGTATGTACTTAAGGATGCCATTGAAAATTTGATCTTCCTGCCTCAACCTCCTAGCCATTATGGGAGTAAAACAAAGGCAAAGGTATTGAATGTTACCTACCTTGATTGTCTAGCTTTTCATCAAAGTCCTTTGACAAGTGGGGACATTGTCTGAAACAATATTTTACAAATTTGAAGACACACCTGAGTCCTCTGACCTATACATACACCTGTATACACATTTGAAAACTACACACACACACACACACACACACACACACACACACACACACCTAATACTCAGTAAACTGTAAACTCTACAGAGGAAGGTTAGCAACCTGAACATTAGAATGTCCTCTAACAATTGCAGAGCATGTTGTAATATGAGAACTATTGTTCTCTTTCCATTTTTATCAGATTATACTACTCTAACCACTGTAAGCACACTTAACACATGTCAACACGAAGATATATACCACAGTATTGTGTAATTTTGATGTTAAAAAAAGAGATTGAGAAAAATTAACATTAACTAAGCTTTTAAATGTGCATTTTCTTAAGACTTAAAAATATTATTACCAGGCTCCTGTCAGCAAACCCTTTTTGGCATCAGCAATAGCTTCTGGGTTTGGTATTTACAGATGGAATACATCCCTAGGTAGGACAGTCTCTGGATGTCCTTTCCTCAGTCTCTATTTTACTCTTCATCCCTGTATTTTTTTTTTTAAGACAGGAAAGCCCGATGAATACAGATGTGGATGCTCACAGTCAACCATCAGACTGAGCATGGAAACCCCAAAGGAAGATTTAGGGGAAGGACTGAAGGAGCTGAAGTTCCTATTCTGACCCCATAGGAAGAAGAACAATATCAACTAACCAACCCACCAGAGCTCCCAAGGACTTAACTACCAACCAAAGATTTCACTTGGAGGGACCCCATGGCTCTAGTGGAAGGGGAGGTCCTTGGTCCTGTGGAAGTTTGATGCCTCAGCATAAGAGGATGCTGAGTCAGTGAGCGGAGAGTGGGTTGGTGGGTAGGGGAACACCCTCATAGAGGAAGGGGGAGAAGGGATGGGATAGGGGCCTTGCAAAGGCAAAACCAGAAAGGGGGACAACATTTGAAATATAAACAAATAAAATAACCAATAAATAAATAAATAAAAAGTAACATTATATAATACCTCTAAATTATTCAATTTTGAAATATGTAACAAGAATAATAAAAGTTAGGGATGCAAAATGAAACTGAAATCTCTCAATTAAATTGTTGTTGAAGGTTGTATATGCAGAAAATTATTTTTCTTTAGCAGATTTTTAACTCTAGATTAGTTTTTGTATTTATTTGTCTACTAATAAATTATTTTGTATATATAGATGTTTGTCTAGTGGTAGGTCCTGCACCACCTTAGTGGAGACATATGACATGGCCCCTGAGACAGGGCCAGAAGGAGTGGACCTCCAAGATTGTTGATGGCTGCTGTGGACCTAGAACTTATTCATATAGTAATGTTCATATTTTAATGTTCCTTCAAAGAATGTCTTCCTTGTTAATGTTAATTACTCCATGATAATCAGAGACAGCATGAGTGTGGGAAGCAAAGGTGAGGCTATGTCTCAGCAGAATGGTAAACACTGGGACCTTCAAGGCAACACTTAAGATTGTGGAAAAGAACTCTAAAAATGAGTTCAAGAATATATAATTTCTCAACTATGAAAAAATATAAGGATGTAATATAAGTTGTATAAAGAGCTTCGCAGATCTAAAGGAGCAGAGGTAACTACACTGTGAGCCACCATTTCAGAAAGATAAAAAGGTAGGCAGATAAAAATGCAGACAGATAACTTAGCAAGGTCACCATGAGACAGATTAAATTTAAGTCCGGGTGTGGTGGGACAATCTCAGGATAGAGTCCATCCAGCTTAGTTTCCTAAGACAGGCAGATCTCTAAATTCTTTTGCAATGTTAAAAAAAAAAAAAATGTATTTGCTATCTCCTAAGAATCAAAGGGCTGGAGTCCTGGGATGCTGATTCATAGGATAATTAAAAGGGAACCTGGAATAAATAACTGAATGTAAATAAAAAAAAACTGGGTCTTTGGTTTGCATGAGATAAGTTAGCAGGAAGGGATAGCAGTTAGTTCTTTAGAATTTTCTCTAACAAGTGCAAATCAAAACAAACCTGAGATTCTACCTCACAAGAACAACTCAGAACAACTAAGAACAACTCAGGTGACAGCAGATGCTGGTGAGGAATTGGAGAAAGACGAATACACCTCCATTGTTGGTGGGATTGTAAGCTGGTACTACCACTCTGGAAATTAGTCTGGCAGTTCCTCAGAAAATTTATCATACTACTACCTGAGGACCCAGTTGTACCACTTCTGGGCACATACCCAGAAGTTGGTCCAACATGTAATGAGGACACATGCTCCAGTGTGTTTATAGCAGCCATATTTGTAATAGCCAGAAGCTGGAAACAACCCAGATGTCCCTCAACAGAGGAATAGATACAGAAAATGTGGTACATTTATACAATGGAATACTACTAAGCTACTAAAAACTTGCCAGCAAATGGATGAAACTTGAAAATAGCATCCTGAGTGAGGTAATCCAGTCTCAAAAGAACACACATGGTATGCACTTACTGATAAGTGGATATTAGCCATCCCATGTACAGTCACCAAACCTGGACATTATTGTGGATGTCAGGAAATGCTTGCTGACAGGAACCAGATATGGCTGGTCTCCTGAGAGGCTCTGCCAGAGCTTGACAAATATGAAGGCAGATGCTTGGAGCTAACCATTGGACTGAGCACAGGGTCCCCAATGTAGGTATTGAAGAGGGGACTGAAGAAGCTGAGGGGGTTTGAAGCCCCCTCAAGGGAGTACCATTGTCAACTGGTCAGACTCCCTGGAGCTCCCAGGGAATGGACCACTAACCAAAGAGTACACATGGAGGGACCCATGGCTCTGGCCACATATGTGGTAGAGAATGGCCTTGTTGGACATCAGTGGTAGGAGAGGCCCTTTGGTCTGAGGGTGTTCAATGCCCCCAGTGTAGGGAAATGATACGGCTGGAAGAAGGGAGTGGGTGGGTGGGTGGGGGACCACCCTCATAGAGGCAGGGGGACATGAGATGGGATAGGAGGTTTCCAAAAGGATGATCTACAGAGGGGAAAACATTTGAAATGTAAATTTAAAAATCCAATGAAAAAATTAAAAAAAAAAGAATTTTTTTCTAGCAAGAGCTGAGCTATTTGGAGATCTCTGGAGAGTAAAAAGAGCCCTTCAGGAAATTTTTCTATCAGGATTTCTGATGTTGGTCTGAAAATTTATGGAGAGCAAGCACAGCTCTTTTAGAATTTTTTGTGGATCTTTTAAAAATTTTTCTTACAGGATTTCTTGATTAGAAATCCCAAGAATTAGAGAGCTGACACACTTCTCAGAATGTTTTCTAGCAGCTATCCAGAGAAGGCTGTCTGAAGGGCAAACATAGTTCTTTTAGAAATTTATCTGTCTTTCCGACATTGATTGGAAAACCATGAATTACTGTTAGACCTTTACTAACAGGATTTTGATTTGGTAGAAGATCCAAGAATTTCTCAAAACAGTTTTTCTTACTTTGGTTAGAACCCCCCTGACCTTTACAGAGAGCTTTTATAATTTTTATTACCAGAGAGCTGCCTCGAGTAGAAAGCTAGCTGTCTCAACCAGAGTTTTTAGAACAGCAAGAAAATGTTGTCTAGAGCAGAACAGAACATGCAGGCAAAGAGAGAGAGCGAGAGCGAGAGAGCGAGAGAGCGAGAGAGCGAGAGAGAGCGAGAGAGAGAGAGAGAGAGAGAGAGAGAGAGAGAGGGAGGGGGAGGGAGAGGGAGAGGGAGAGACAGAGCAATCTGGAAGGCCGTCTCAGCAGAACCTAGGGTGCCAGCTTGAGTGGCTTTTGTTTTTGTTTTCATTTTTGGCACTGCAGACACCCACCCATTTCAGGATCCTGTATACAGCTAAGGATGGTCTATGACAGTCTAGCATGTATGTCTCTGAACCATGTGCACAACTGATATTCATGGAGGACAGAAGATGGCACCAGAACAATTGGGGCAGGATTTATAGACTGTTGTTAACTGTCCTGTGAGTACTGAGAATCATTTTCCAACCCTTTATTCATCTGTTACAAAGGCAATAAAACCAGAATGGAGTTATTTATGGAAAAGGAAGTATTATAGACCCTTTGTATTGGTGCAAATCATTCAGAAAGGATGCACATAATCCACATTCCTACCATCCGGTGAATGTGTGAGATATTTGTATTGTCCCTGTTGTTCATCCATATATTTACAGATCTGAAATAATTATTTTTGTAATAATAATATTAATTTTTACCATTTCCTTTAGTTTTGCAAGAAACTATGCAACATATTTATTTGTTTGGGTCTATAATGGAATATATTCTAAAATTTTGTAAGATTTGTAATTTTTTTTCTCCCAACCACTTTGTTACATTAGCTAAAATGTGTTTGTGTTTTTCTACTTTTTCAGGTATAAATGACCTTGTTTCAACTTTTGTATTTTATTTTCAAGTATTTCATCTGATTGATGAAACTCAATTTTATCAAATGTTCATCAATATTTTTTTGACTAGTCCATGCTTTATACAAGGAAATTGGATTAATTGTAATTTTTCTTACATGAAAATCATCAAACATATTTCAACAATTTTCAAATATTTTGTTTTTGAATCTCCAGTTTTATTTAAAAGAAATTTTCATTTAATTTGCAAAAACATTAAGCCTAATGCTTATAAACCGTGATTTTATGATTGAGGCATATGGTCAATTTAGATTGGCTAAGAAGCATTTGAGATGGAGCATTATCTATTCACCCTTAATTATTAAACAGTATATCCTCTAAGTATATGTACAGAGTTCCTGTATGATAAGCCAATTTTTCTAGTTCGAGTTTGTACACTTTCATTATTTATTTATTTTTCTTCTTTTAATTAATTCATAATCCATTGCAATTATGTATTCTATCTTTAAACATACAATAGAATCTGATTCTACTTTGCAACAAAACAATTCTCCCAAATCTAACAATTCTCAAAGCTACCAATATCTCTCTTCTACATTGTTAGGATAGCATCCTAGTATGGATGGTTTCCATGTGATTTAAGTTAGGTTAAATTTCATTACTTCTACAAAAGTTATAGTGTTTTAGGAATCTTTTAAATTCCACTTTGTCAACATACAACCATGTGAATCCCTCTTATTCCCCAAGTCATGGTAAGTTTGTTAATCTTCGAAGATGCCCAGCAAGCCCAGGTACAATCATTTTATCCTTCATGATTTAAGAACCAACTCCTTAAACTCTGTATCTAAACAGATAAGTGATAACAATAGATAGATGATAAATAAATAGTAAAATATTAGATACATAAATAGAAAACATAGACATAGTTTATAATGTAGATAGATAAAATTCAATAAATACATATGAGGTTATGTTATCCTGATGTATAACATTATTCCTGGGGCAATATGAACAGATGTATACTTAGCAGAGATAGAGAACTAATAACAACAAAATTCCTTACAGGAATATAAGAGAATGGTTACTTATAAGAGCAGAGATTACTCAAAGACATTTACATCATCAAAAGTCCATTAAAGAATAGATAACTGAACTGCTATTAAAAGATAGGACAAATCAGGAAACCTGGAATGTACTCTACAATTTGCAACCAGTTTAACAGGTTAAAGACTGTCCATTCAAGTTGTTTTGATTTTCTTCTGAGCATCTTGGATGGTCTCTGTCTCTTTAAGAAAAATTAAATCTCTCAGTATCCACTCTTCACGTTGAGAGGGCCAACTCAAAGACATTAACCCCATCTTTCTCAGCTGACTTCCATTACCTCCTCTCATGCTAAGCAGAGATCTTATACTCCCTAGAAATGCAATTCTATCCATCTCACCTGCTTCACCCATTCTTGTTGCAGACACCTAGTACTTTCTATAGGCTAACAACAGACACCCATCCTAGCTGGATTCAAAAACTACCCCTCTGCAAGGAAGGGAACCAAATCTATGCCAAAATCATCCAGCCCCTTTACATATATGAAAACATGTTCAGTATTTGCCTTTTGACCTTTCCTTTTTTTCTCCCAGCACAAGCATCTCTTCAAGTAGAAATAACAAACTTTGTCTTACAATAAGTCTGGAAAATTTCACTGGGAATCCAGAATCTGACTATGAGAATTCTTTAATACAGAAGGGCTTTTCTGAAGCTTAAAGCCCTCATGTGCTCAAGCACAGGTAAGATCATTTCTAATGCTTTGTATCTCAAACCCAGAACCCTTGTCAACCTATTTGTCATACAACAGAATAAAATAATCCCATTTTATTTACTACTCATGTATAGTTTAAATTTTACTTATGAAATTTTATCTACATTACAAATTATATCGATATTTCTACTGTTTACTTATCTATCATTTATCAATCATAATCATCACCTATATTTTAGAGTGAAAGTTTAAGGAGTTGGCTTTTGAAGGCTAACATGATTATGCCTGGGCTTGCTAGGGACCTTCAAAGAATAACAGGTAACCATCATGTAGTGTCAAACAATTGAGAGGGATTTACAAGATAGTGTGTTCACAAAGTAGAATTTAAAACAGTCCCTGAAACAATATAACTCTAGCAAATTATTGATATTCAGCATAAATTAAATCAGATGGAAGTGGGACGCACAGGATACTATCCTAATAATGTACAGAAGAGACAATGGCAGCTTTGAGAACTGTGGAATTGTGGTATTGCAAAGCCTGTCAACCACGTGAGAAGTTGAGGTAAGTGGAAACAAGTTAAGCACCCAGTTAAAAAGAAAAGACACAAAATCTCTACATCAGGAATGCATAATGATAAAGTAAAGAAGGATAATTAAATTGTTCTAGCACTTGAATATTTTTAATGGGCTGTGTAACTCCCATACAAAGGTGGACATTTTGATAACTTATGGCAGTAGCTTACAAAAAAAAGTTAAATCACTTTTAGAGAAGTTGTGACTGAAATAATTCTGTATCTGCACTCCCATATCTTTTCATTATGCCATTACTCCAGCTTTTATAATTTCATCTATTAGAAAACATTTTTCCTTTGAATATGGTATCCTATTTTATTTTCTCTAAGAAGAGCTCGACCAAATCATCTAAATTAATTCCTTATAGTTTAAGCCTTTTCTTAAGTGTAGTATTTTCAAGTTTACTCAGGTTCTAATGCCTCTCCCTGTTGTAGTTATTTGTTGAAGGCCTGGTCCTCATTCTATTTCATAACTAAGTGTTCCACTTCTACCACTACATGCTACGATTTTGACACAATCAATTGAAAGCTGTGATTAAGACAACTCAAGTTCAGGACATTAAGGATCAGAAGGAAAGTCATGTGGAGAGAGAAATAAACAGAGTTTTGGGTAAATAATAATTTGGAAAAAAGGAAACCGAGATTAAACATGACGCAGAAAATGTGATAGTATTGAAACTTGTGCTTCCCAAAGATTATCCAAGATATGTTTTCCTGAGAAAATGGCATTCAGGAAGCAACCACAGTAAACGGCTCTAATTTAAGGGCTCTGTTAAATAACGGATTCAAAGTATGTTCATTATTAATATTAAACAATTAGGCAATTATAATTTGGGAATATTATTGTGTTAAAGAATGATGTATGTCTAAAGATGATTATTACTGGTGTAAACTTTTCCACAAGAACATCTACATGGTCATGTGGTACTTTATTACTCACTTACTTATTCACCCCATATATTCTTTGAGATATATTTATTGATCACTAGCATCAGTTTCAGTTCCACATAATGTAAATATAATGAAGTAAAACTGAAATTCTATTCTTAGAGTTTGAGAAGCAGAATTAACAATAATAAAAACAAACAAAGGTACATCATATTGGTACCAAAATGTCATACAAAAATAATATTTTAGGTAAAGATGAATTCTAGATGGAATTTTAGATGAGATAAATAGGAACAATTTTAATTGGGTCAAATCTTAGCAAAATTCTAACAGGGTTAGGGTTAAACCAGATGACTAAAATTAGTCATCTAGTGACACAAGGATAAGAGAAAGAAACTTCAGTTCAAAATCTCCAAAACAAAGAAATGCTTGGAAGATCATTATGCCAGAAAGACTGGCAGAGCAGCCAACAGTGATGTGCATGTTAGTTATTATCAACAGTTAATAACATATAGTAAATCTAACATATAATACTGTACTTTGCAGTTTAAACAAGACCAATTAGAACTGTATACTAGCATTAGTAGGAGAATAATAGGTTGGGATTATTTGAAGGTGGAAAATTACTGTTACTGTGTCAGGAATGAGTTTAGAGGAGAATGAAGGGAATGACAAGATCGTAAAATGATATAAAATGGGGAAAATCCCATTTCTCTGACAAGTAGTTAGAATCCCTAAGTTTCACCACTAATTATTTCTCTTCTTCTTCTCCTTCACCTCATTTCTTCTTCTTCTTCTCGCTCTTTGATTTACAAGCTGTTGATTATGATGAAGAAATCTAGCCCTTATATTCTAAAACTTCACATATGCTCTCTCTAAAGTATTATAGGTCCTGGGTTAATATTGGTTTGGGAGAAAAATCCAACATTGTAAGTAAGTAAATGATAAAGGCCTTAGTCTGAAAATAAGGTTGAAGTGTCAAGCATGAAGACAGAAAAGGCGTTTTAAGAAGAAAAAGTGTGACAAGATACATTAAAATATCCAGAATTCCAGAATGTTAACTTCAGATCACACTGGTCATTGAGATTGTGCATACAGGGTCCACTGGTGAAATAATAGAAGAACCTTTGGAAGTTGTAGTTTTTAGAACATTATTTGTGTGAACTTAGATCTTGTGGAAAGAAAGTATATCAGGAAACA
The DNA here is from genome assembly GCF_011762505.2 of Arvicanthis niloticus. Classification (NCBI taxonomy): domain Eukaryota; kingdom Metazoa; phylum Chordata; class Mammalia; order Rodentia; family Muridae; genus Arvicanthis; species Arvicanthis niloticus. The sequence continues at coordinate 72,939,779 of NC_047659.1, forward strand.
AAACAAAATAAAACTCAGGGTTTTTCTCATAAAAGGAAAAGCAAGACTTCTAGAAAGGCTTAAATAGATTTTATTTGACAATAGAATACAAGAGTTCTCTTAACTTCTTTGAAATGAAAATATAAAAGAAAATAGAGTCATGTTGGTCTTTACCTAGTACATATTTTTCAAATTACTGCCAATGATTAATATAGACTTGTTGGTCAGTTCGTTGAGGAAAGTGCTGCCAGCATTGACAGACAGTTAAACAACAATAATGGTTTGATGTTGATTTAAGGGATGAATGTGTAGTTTTACTCTGTATAAAATCCCTTAAGAAGATAAATTTTGCGAACTTAACCTTCTTTAACACAACCTGTTTCAGGATCTCAGAGTTCTGAACTCCCTCCTTTGTGGCCCAGAAGAGAGTTTACAGTGAATACCATTAAAAGAATTGGTTTAGAAAACCACTGGAGAAGAACAAACCTGAAAACCCAAGAGCAGAAAACAAAATTCATTACTTGTCCAAATCATCCAACACTTCCTTCAGCTGAATCCACAGGCAAGCATTCCGACTTTATCTGGCTTTTTCTGACATCAAAGTCCTGTGTGTTTCTTAATCTTGGTACTCATCTCTCTGGAGACAAGTCATCTTTCTTAGACAAGATGGCATCATTCTTTTCTGATGGCCTTATGTGGTACTTGGAAGAACTAAAGAAGAAGGAATTTGTAAAGTTTAAGGAGTTCCTCAGACAGGAGATTTTGCAGTTGGGGCTGAAACAGATTTCTTGGACAGAAGTGAAGAAGGCATTGTGTGAAGACCTTGCCAACTTAATGTTGAAACACTATGAAGAGAAGCAAACCTGGGATATGACCTTCAATATTTTTGAAAAGCTCAACAGGAAGGATCTCATTGGTGAGACAGCCACTAGGCAAGAATTGCCACTTTCCTTCCACAGACAAATTACTGTCCAGAAAAGGACACACTTGCAGAATAGTCGACTGATTATATCTGCCTAGACAGAGTAATCAGCCCTTAATAATTCTGCAGCACTAAGGTCTGTCAGATGATCCTGGGCCAGAAGGCAGAAGAACAGATGCTCCAACGTTTTGAAGTAGAGCGAGTGTCCAGGTGTTCAGAGGTCTCTATAAATTGGCTAAGTTTTAGAAGCTATGCTTTGTGCTTCCCACAATTATAGTCAACTCAGTCATTCTGGATTTCTGATGGGGTTGAAAACTTATAGCTATTTACTTTGAGAGAAAAGATCTGAGTGTATGGTCATCAGCTGACATTCATCCTAAAGCCAAGGAAAAAGCCAGGATCAGAACTAAGTGTTTTAGTTAGGATAGATGACAGAGGTGCTGGTTAGTCAACAAAAGGATGGACTGGGTATTAGGACTATCTTGTACCTCACTGGTACAAATAGGCATAATTATGCTCTAATTGTATTTTGAGAGAAAAGATTCCTTTTAACAGGAAGGGTGATGTGTAGGAGGAGCTAAGGTGGGAGGAGTACTGAGAGGAAGAAAAGGAGTAAGAAGAGGAGAAGAAGAAGGAGAGGAGAAGCTAGGTGATGAAAGAGAGATAGAGGGGGGAGACAGGGAAGCAGATGTTCATGTATCTCCACCAGTCAAAGATAGTTGATATATCTAGGTTGGGTAGTGGGTTACACCTCTGATTGAACAATACCAAACTTATAAAGCCTATGATTAACATTTCTTAAAAAAATGTATAAATGCAAAAAGGAAAAGGGGGCATGGGATAGGGGTTTTCTAAGGGGGGGGGAATGGGGAAACCGGATGGTATCTGAAGTGTAAATGAAAGATCTAATAAAAATAAATAAATAAATAAATTAAAAAAAAAAAAAAGAGAGGGCACAAAGAGAGATTGCTGGACACCCAAAATTATATTTTGCTCATTTGAAGGCGAAGCTGACCCATTATGGTTTCAGAGCATTCAGCATCAGTATTCAGGATTTCTTTAAGCAGAAATTCACCAAGGATGACTGTGATTATTTTGAGAATCTTCTCCTATCAATGAGAACGGAAACACGGCCACACATGGTGTTCACGAACAGTGTTGCTGGAATTCGCAAAACACTGATGTTGAAGAAGTTTATGCTTGCCTGGTCAGAAGGTCTGGTGTCTCAGAACAAATTTTTCTACATCTTCTACTTCTGCTGTCAAGATGTGAAGCAGTTGAAGACAGCTAGCCTGGCTGAACTGATCTCCAGAGAGTGGCCCAGTGCCTCAGCTCCCATAGAGGAGATCCTATCAAAACCTGAGAAGCTCTTATTTATCATCGACAGCTTAGAAGTGATGGAATGTAATATGGATGAGCAGGAATCTGAGCTGTGTAATAACTGCATAGAGAAGCAGCCAGTGAATGTACTGATAAGCAGTTTGCTCAGGAGGAAGATGCTCCCTGAATCTTCTTTCCTTATCACCGCTACCCCAGAGACATTTGAGAGAATTCAGGACATAATTGAGTACACAGATGTGAAAAATATAAAGGGATTCCAGGAGAACAATATTAATACATATTTCCACAGGTTGTTCCATGATAAGAACAAAGCCCAGGAAGTCTTCAGCTTGGTGAGAAAAAATGAGCAGCTGTTCACTGTATGTCAGGCCCCTGTGCTCTGCTGGATGGTGATTACTTGTCTTAAAAATGAGATAGAGAAAGGAAGAGACCCCATCCCCATTTGCCGATGTACCACCTCTCTGTATACCACTCATATCTTCAATTTGTTCACTCCCCAAAGTGCCCAACATCCAAGTAAGAAAAGCCAAGACCAACTTCAGGGCTAGTGTTCTCTGGCCGCTGAGGGCATGTGGACTGACACATTTGTGTTTAGTGAAGAGGCTCTCAGGAGAAATGGGATCATGGACTCTAACATCCCCACACTGCTGGACATTTGAATGCTTGGAAAGATCAGGGAATCTGAAAATTTTTACATATTTCCCCACCCATCTGTCCAGGAGTTCTGTGCTGCCATCTTTTATCTGCTAAAGAGCCATGATGACCACCCTAGTCAGGATGTAAAATGTATAGAGACACTCATGTTTATGTTTCTAATGAAAGTCAAAGTACGGTGGGTTTTTTGGGGCTGTTTCATCCTTGGCCTTTTACACGAATCAGAACAAGAAAAGCTAGAGGTGTTTTTGGCTACCAGTTTGTTGGGGCCCAAGCTCGAGTCCCTGTTTGGGCGCCAAAATAATGTTGGGGACCGCACTAGCCCCAAGTTGGGGTGGCCAAAATAAATGTTGCAGTCCAGGCAAAATGTTGAGGCCTGGGCCGACCCACGTTTGGGCGGCCACTGTATCCCGGCCCAAGCTGCCACTCCGGTCTTCAGGTCGGGGGTTCAGCAAGAGCGAGGGTGACGGCAGATTCTACCTAATGTCAGATTCGTCTCTGATGATCCCTCTATAGTATCTGATCTCAGTCTATATTCTCTGATCTCTGGTTCTGTCTTTTCTAGTCTGACTTCTAAGCCACGCCTCTAAGTTACACCTTTAATCATGCCCTTAGGTCTTGTCTCTAACTCTGATCTCTATACTTCTAAGTATACTATTAAGTCACACACCTTTAATCTCACACACCTTTAATCTCAACGTATCTAAACCAAGATTATCGGAGTGTTCTCAGCTGTTGTAGGCTATTGTAATTTAAATCTCATGTCAGGATATATGGCTCAAGATGGCTGCAAAGCTGATAGCCGCTTTCTGCTAAAAGTCGGCCCCCAACACCAGTTGTCCCAGAGAATAAAAGACAAATTGTATCAGTGCCTGGAAACCATAAGGGGCAATGAAAATCTTCAAGAAAAAATTGATGGCATGAAATTGTTTTCCTGTCTGTCTTATTTGGAGGATGAAGCCTTCTTAGTGCAAGCAATGAACTATATGGAAAAAATTATGTTTGTGGCCAAGGATCATTCTGATTTTATTATTGCTGCCTACTGCTTAAAACACTGTTCTACACTTAAGAGACTATCCTTTTCAACCCAAAGTGTCCTGACTGAAGAACTAGAAAAAAGCTATATGGAAAATCTACTCACCTGTTGGAGTCATATGTGCTCTGTGTTCGTAAAGAGTAAAGACATCCAGGTACTCCAAATAAAAAAAACTAATTTCAATGAGCCAGCCTTTCGGGTCTTGTATGAATCTCTGATGAACCCCAGCTTCACCCTTAAAAGACTTATGGCAAATGATGTGACTTTCTTTGGTGGTGTGCGCATGTTCTTTGAGTAGATTCAGAACTGCAGTTTAGAGTACTTGAACCTCAGCTGCTCATTCTTCTCCCACAATGAGGTGAAACTGTTGTGTGAAATCTTGATCCAGGAAGAGTGCAACATAAAAAATCTGATGGTAGCACAGTGTAACCTTTCACCTGACCACTGCAAGAACTTTGCCTTCGTCCTGATGAGCAGCAAGATCTTAATGGATCTTAATTTGGCATCCAACTATGTTGGCCTGGGGATATCTTCACTGTGCAAGGCTTTGTGCCACCCGGACTGCATTCTGGAGAAGTTAGTGTTGGGCAACTGCTCCCTCAGTGAGCAATGTTGGGACCACCTTTCTGATGTTCTTAGGCGGAACAAAACTCTGAGGCATCTAGACATCAGCTTCAATGACCTGAAGGATGAAGGACTAAAGATTCTCTGTAAGTCTCTGACTCTCCCAGACTGTGTCCTGAAGTCACTAAGTATGCTATATTGTCAAATCACCTCTAGTGGCTTCCAGGACCTGGCTGAAGTCTTGAGAAACAACCAGAACCTGAAGAGCCTGCGGGTTTCACACAATAAACTAGGAGACACTGGTGTAAAGCTGCTGTGTGATGCTATAAAACATTCCAATTGCCACATAGAGGATCTCGAGTTAGAAGACTGTGAGATAACTGGTGCCAGTTGTGAGGACCTTTCTTCTGCTTTTATCCAGTGTAAGACCTTTAAGATGTTCACCCTAGATGGGAATGCCCCTGAAGTCAATGAGGTGATTTTCTCTGAGACGTGATAAAACAGCAAAAATGTTCCCTTCATGTATTTGGATTACAGATTACTGACTTGTTAATGAATCCCAAGCATTTCTGGTCTCTGAGAAAAGGAAACATCCTTGCTTGAGCATCAGAAGCAGTGTATAAGCAAAAGCAGAAAAAAAAAGGGTGGACATTCTGATGCAACAACCATGGGTGTATTCTAACCTCAAACTTCTTCCAGAAGAAAGAGAAGAGGATCTTTATTTTGTCCCATTGTATAGAAAAAATCATACAGGTTACCAACATTCCAATGAGATGTCATTTCTTTGTACCTCATTAAGATGTTTCCCTGCAAGATAGATGTGGCTTTTTTGTTTGCACTACAGTTTCAGACAGGGCTTTCAAAGTCATGCTAAAATGACTGCCTTATAATGACATTTTTTTTCCTACATTAGATTCTTTAGCACCCAGTAAAGTGTTAAGTAGCTTTAAAAAAATAAAAAAAAGAAAACTACTAGAAGGTTGTTCTTATTTTATTTAAATTAATGAAACATTGGCATTAAAGTCTGTTCATTATAAATTTAAATTTCTAATATAGAGAACTATGATGATGTAATTTTTGTTTAGATATCAGTCTGCTCTCTAGCAACAACCATGTACTATCAATCTTTGGAAAATTCAATTTTCTTATACAAAATGATGTGGTCAAATAAATCACTTTAGATATATATTACAAAGTTGGTATTATAAAAGTGAAGTCGGACATTAAATCTCCCAGTTTACTTACATTATTTTTCCTTAGATCTTTAGAACATTAATATCAGTAAACATTTAGAGAATATTAAGTTCATTTAACTCTACAGTCCATTACTAAGCCACTGTTAAATGTTCAGGTTATATTATGTCACTCTAACCCTCAAATACCAAGACAAGGCAAATTTTCTTTTGCCCTAGAGTATCCTGGCTGCTTTGACCCAGTGACCAAAACACCTGACCTTTGTATTATTCATTTACATTCTTTATGGACTTACTGATTAATTTTGTTTATACTAAAAATAGAATTTTGTCAAAGTATTCTATACTCAGCTCATTCAGTGAAGATATATATTAGAATTAAGGATAGTCTTTTCCAATGAATGGCCCATGTTACTCTGAAAAGTTGCCATTTTCTAGAAATATCATATGTCATTATCTTTCCATCTTTTAGCCAGCAGTGTCCAGGTCTTAGTTCCACCAAAACACACACAGATTATTTTCCCCTCAAACTATTCTTAGACACATTCATTTACCAAATTAAAAATCACTACTTATCAACTACTTATTTATATATTTCTTAACCACAGAGGCTGATTGGGCTATCAAGATTAACACAAGTGAAAATATATCAAACTCCACTCCTCCAACACCACAGTAAGGAGCAGGAGACAGGTGCCTGCACAGCTATGCAAATGCTATAGCTACTGGCTTATCAGTCACACCCACCACAGAAGACCTGGGAGTCATATTTCAATAAAGGGAGATGGAATATATCTCAGTCTCACTGGCATTAATAATTTATGATTAATCAGTTTATAAAGTCTCACTCACTGAAGGAAATAGAGAGGAAGATGGATTCTCTCTCTGGATTTAACATTACTTTTCTCTCAGGCGAAATTTAATCATTTCTTTCATTTCTGAAGACCAGATAATTGACTAGCCATTTACTTAAACTTCCTCAAAGGGCATCAATAATCCTCCCAGGGGTCCACCTCTGATCAGTGCAGGTTAACTTAAATTGAGTCTTGATTATTCAGCTTAGGGAGCAGCCAGGATCTCACCACCTAGAAGTGAATGAGGACTCATTGAGCAGCAGAATTCAGGCTGCATATGAAGATCTGGAACGAATGGGTACATCCCTATTAATTCATACAGTTATAAATGTGATGAAATAAGAACAACAGTATGAAGAACACTGGAGTAAGTGTGTGAAGTGCAGCCTTAACAGGGTGACGAGATCAAGATTCTGCCATCAGCAAGGGAAATATGACCTTCTAAAAGTGAAGTCAGAGAGCTCATTTGTCCCCTTTATCATGTAAGGAAACAAAAAGCCTGGCATCTGAGTTATGTGTTCAACTTGATCAGGGACCAAACTTGCTTGTATCTTTCTGTTCTTTGACTCATGGGTCTGCAGTATTGAAGGAAAAATTGCTGTTGTAATGCACTGCCTGATGGGTGATGATTGGTTACATTAGCCTGAACATATTAAGACAGATGGGAAGTTCAACCCCTCTGAAAAAGGTTAAGAGTGAGTGGCACAGCATATTTTGTGACATGTAATTATGTATACAGTTGCTTTAGATTGTTCTTTTGCAAACTGACATTTCAAGAGGTAACTGCAGGATATGAAGATGTGATGTCTACAAGATTGATGGATCTACCCACATCTGGAAAAAATGGACATTTACAAATTATAAATTACTAACATTTAAACTCTGTGAAAAAAGAATACAAAATTACCTTGCTCATTAATGACAGTACAATAAACGTCTGGGAAGGGAATTCTGCAAGAAGCTGTCTTATAAAACTCAGATGAAGGTGAGAAGCAGATTACTGTTTTAGGCTCAAGTGTCTGCAAGCTCATATCATAGTATCAAGAGACTCAAAAATCTGATCTAACTAAAGGTTGTAAAAAAAGGAATAGCCTTTCTATTTTTTCTATTTCTATTTTTTCATACTTTTTGTCTCAGAAAATATTTATTTATTTATTTATTTATTTATTTTTTAATGGAAAACCAATAATGTGAGTGAAAAAAATCCCTAAAAGCACCTTTTATTTGAGATGTACTTACATTCTTAGCAGAATTTCTTCACAGTTTACTCACATTGATTGTTAAGATGAACATTCTTTTTTATTTCTACGGTGACAGCAGCTTAATCATTGGCTGTAATTATCTTCACGTAACCTAAACGCCCAGGAGCTCTCAGAAACTAAGCCAACAACCAAAGACCATGGGCAGATCCATGGCCCTAGGCACATATGGAGCAGAGGACTGCCTTGTCTGGCCTCTGTGTGAGAGGATGTACTTAATCCTGTGGAAACTTCATGTCTCAGTGAAGGGGAATGCTTGCAGGATGAGGCAGGAGTGAGTGAGTGAGTTTTATGTTTTAAGTTTTATTTATTTTTTAATTTACGTTTGAAATGTAAATAAATAAAATAATTCAATAAAAATATTGTGTTTAGTTGTTACTAAAAGATATTATAGACGCTCCATTTTCACAAATACTAATATTTTTATTTGATTGCTTCCCAAATACTGAGTCATTTTTAGAGCAACTGAGATGGTTAATCTTGTCAACTTGGCTGAATCTATAATTAAGTAAGAGAAATTGTTAGAGAGAGAAATATAAGGATTCATCTAGAAAGGAATAACTAATGGGGAAGACTCTCCCTGACCAGGTGACATGTTTTATCAGTGATTCTGCTTGCCTGTGTGCTTTTTGATAGTAATTCTACCCTGCTACTGTTGATGTTGTCATCCTTTACCGCCATCAGACTCTGCTTGTTTGGCATTCTATAGAATGCTGACCATCATCTTTCCAGGTACTATTTGGTCCTCCTGTTCCACGTTGTGACTGCTGAGGCATTCACCCTTGTGGCATGAACAACTACAAAATTCTTAGCTTCTTCAAGCATTAACACTACTATGATTGAACTATTCAGCCCCTAGCATATAAGTCAATATAACAGTACCCTTTTTTAACATGCATTCATTCTGCCCATTCTATGCGAACCCTGTATAATACTGTGCCCACGAAAGACTGTTTTAACATACCTAGTTTAGTTACCAAAATACGAGAATTCATAATTTTTTTTATGTACAGCTGTATGGTATTAGAATAAAGTTATACACATCTTTTAAGCTTTACATCTTGTCTAGACTATTTGCAATATATTATCATGCAAATGCTATGTAAACAGTTCTTGAGTTAAGAAAAAATGACAAGAAAATATCTTTAATTTTTCAGTACAGACTCTTTCTTAAAAAGACTTTGATGCTGTTATTAGTTGAATCTCTGGATGTGGAAGCCTGAATATGTATGTATGTATGTATGTATGTATGTATGTATGTATGCATGTATGTGTATGTATATACCAAAATGTGACCTGCAGTCTAATTTTATTTCCAGGTACTTGATGAAGGGTAGGGACAACAAAAGCAGTGACTGTCTCTCTTCTTTCTGCAAGACTGAAGTGCCATACTCATAAATTAGTTTAATTTTCTTTCTTATGTGCTCCCTTCTTCCTGTCTCTTTAGACATAAACACTTTTATTTGGCTATCATCTCTCAGTTGGTTATTCCTTTGAGAGTTTTTTTAATCTTGGGTACATATAAAAACACTGATGCCTGAGTCACACCCCTAAACTTCAGATGTAATTACTATGCAATGCATCTGGGCATGAGCTATTTAAAGGTTCCCAGGTGTTTAAAATAAGAAGCACAGCTTGATTAACACTCACTTGCTTCATCTTTACTGATAACTTCCTTGGAATTCTTTGTTCAGGCTTCATCTGTAATGACTATGCTAACATTTAACTTTTAAATTTTCCACCTGGCCTAATGATCATTAATCATTCAAGGAAACAGCCACTCACTCAAGACTTGAAGGAAAACTATGGTACATAAGAAATCCTTAGTAGACAATAAATACTGAGTGACCCTTCAGAGGTATTATGAGATAGCAACTGATAGATACTAGAAATGAAATAAGCAATAAGAAAAACAATGAGGTCTTACTCATTTCTGAGGTGTTGAAGTTGTCTAACTCCAGGGTTCACCATATTTCATATTTTATCCCATTCTCAAAGCTATGGTCACACTCACTTTGATATTTTGATAAAAAATAGTTTGAGTCATGATTTTTCTCAGTTTTTCTTTTTTTATTGTATTTATTCTTTTTTTATCACTGAAGATTTTTATCATGCTCCTGGTCTACCCTCTGTCTGTTCCACATTCCATACCTCTTCCCCCACCCTCTCTCCTTGAGGATGTCCCACTCCACCCCCAACTACCACCCTACCAGACCTCTTCTCTCCGTGGGACCTCCAGTCACTTGAGGGTTAGGTGCATCTTCTATGACTGAACGCAGACCTGGCAGTCCTCTGCTGTATAAGTGTTGGGGACTTCATATCAGCTGGTGTATACTGTTTTGTTGGTGATCCAGTGTCTGAGAGATCTTGGGGGTCCAGGTTAATTGAGACTGCTGGTCCTCCTATAGGATCACCTTCATCCTCAGCTTCTTCCAGCCTTTCCCCAATTCAACCACAGGGGTCACCTGCTTTTGTCCATTAGTTGTTTGTAAATATCTGCATCTGACTCTTTCATCTCACTGTTGGGTCTTTCAGAGGGCAGTCACAAAAGGCCACTTTTTGTGAGCACTTCATAGCCTCAGTAGTAGTGTCAGGCCTTGGGGCATCCCCTTGAGCTGGATCCCATTTTGGGCTTGTTGCTGGATCTCTTTTTTCTCATACTCTTCTCCGGTTTAGTCCCTGTAGTTGTTTCAGACAGGAACAATTATAGGTCAGAGTTTTTGACTGTGGGATGGCAAACGTATCCTTCTAGTTGATGCCCTGTCTTTCTACTGGAGATGGGCTTTACAAGTTCGCTCTCCCCACTGTAGGGCATTTCATCTAAGGTTCCTCCCTTGAGTCCTGAGAGCCTCTCATCTCCCAGGTCTCTGGTACATTTTAAAGGGTCCCTCCACCTTCTACTTCCCTAGGTTTCCTGTTTCCATTTTTTCTGCTGGCCCTCAGGGCTTCAATACTTTTCCCTATCCAATGCCTGATTATGTTCCCTTCTTCCTGTCCCTATCCCCTTTCCCACCCAGGACCATCCCGTCCTCCCTCTTCCTCTGATTGCTTTCTTCTCCCTCCCATGTGGGATTGAGGCATCCTCACTTGGGTGCTTTGGCTTGTTAACCCTTTTGAGTTCTGTGGACTCTATCCTGGGTATTCTGGGGGTTTTTTTGTTTTTTGTTTTTGTTGTTGTTGTTGTTGTTTTTTGTTTTTTGGGGGTTTGTTTTTTTTTGTTTTTGTTTTTTGCTAATATCATCTTATTAGTGAGTACATAACATGCCTGTCCTTTTGGGTCAGAGTTATCTCACTCAGGGTGATATTTTCTAGTTTCATTCATTTGCCTGCAAAATTCAGGATGTCCTCATTCTTATTAGCTAAGTAGTATTCTATTGTGTAAATGAACCACATTTTTTGTATATATCCTTCACTTGAAGGACATCTGGGTTGTTTCTAGCTTCTGGCTATGAAAAACAAGGGTTCTATGAACATAGTGAAACACATACCCCAGTGGCATGGTGGGGCATATTTTGGGTATGTGCCCAAAGAGTGGTACAGCTGGATTGTCAGGTATATCTATTTCCAATTTTCTGAGGAATCTCTACATTGATTTCCAGAGGGATTGTAGCAGTTTGCAATCCCACCAGCAATGGAATGTAACAGCCTGAGTTGCTGCTCTGGTCCCCCGGGTCAGGGTCGAGAGAGAGAGAGAGAGAGAGAGAGAGAGAGAGAGAGAGAGAGAGAGAGAGAGAGGAAGAAGGGGAAGAGACACAAAGAATGGAGACAAGACAGAGGTTCTGATCAAATCTCTAGTCTCTAATCTCCTTTACTAAAAGGAAATCATGGGTTTTTATAAGCACAAGCAGGAGAACACAGCTGAAAACACTTTACCACGTGCATGTTGCAGCTAGAGGCACTAAACAACAAAACAAGATATCTGGGAAAAAGAAGATGTTTATCAGAGTGTGTCCAGCTGTTGTAGGCTGTTGAAAACAAGTCTCTAGTCAGCGGTATATGGCCTGAAATGGTTACAAAGGTGATAGCCACTTTCTGCTAGGAGTTGGCTCCCAACAGGTCTCCCTTTTTAATTTTTTTCAAAAGGGAAGGCTGGGAAAACTTACAGAAACTGTGCCTGCCTTAGGTCAGAATTAAGGACATCAGCTTCCCTTTCCCATCTTTGAATACTCAACAGCCATTGGTTGAGCTCCTGTCTTAGGATGCTGAGGCCTCCCAGTTAGGGGCAAGGGTCTTGAGGTGTTCTCTTATTGGTCATTGACTATCTGGCTTAGTATGTAAGTTAGGGGTTAATCCTTGTCAGTCTTGATGACAGAGGTTTTAGAGTCTCCTACTTCCAGCCTGTAATAGTGGACCTGTATGGGTTTTATTTGAATAGCATCTATCTGTTGTTGTACAAAAGCCATCAGTTTGTTAAACAGCATGAACCTGAGAGACAAGAGATTTAATGCCTGAATGGTTGGTATAAAAGCAACTCCTTTTTAAGGGCAGCACACAATTCCCCCTGTTGGAGAAGTTAAACGTCTAAGCCTTGTACCCACAAATTTTGAATAGAAGAAATTATACCAATGAAATCCTTGAATTTGCATCAGCTCAGTAACAATTATACAGATTCCTACCAATAGATCATGGCTGTGTAATCAATTTTAGCTCTTCCTCCCTGTTCCAATAAAACCATTACTTTTCCCTAGAAAGAGAGCCTAATATTAACCACCTCAGTCCCCAAGTCCAGGGAATTGGAACACCGACTTTTCATTAAATTCTTCAAGCTGAATATGGGTATTGAGATATTAGAAGAGGGATGAGGGGGAGAGTAAATTGATAACCCTCTACTGTCTGTATTAACTGCATCCAGCTGGAAGTCCAGGGCATCAGTGAACATGCAGGTGATAAGAAGATTCATTCACCAAGGCTGTGTATTCTGTAATATACAAATCTCAAAACAAATTTTAGTATCAAGATAATTATTTTGTTTGATTCTCTGGAATCTAGTTTCTGGAGGCCTACCTCTGTCATGTCTGATCCATATAATTTTAGAAGATATAACTACTACCTTAATGACCTCTTCAGAAAACACATAGAAAAATCTTTTTTCCCAAATCTGACTATCCTTGTGCCAGTAACTAGAATAGCCTTTACATTGACCTTTTATCAGAGGAAAAATATAACTACTCAACTCAGAATCACACCCGTTTTGAAAGTCAAATCAATCTAATACAACTGATTAACACTATCTTTCTGTTCAGTTCTCTGACTAGAGCAACCTTCTATTTATCTATCTATCTATCTGTTTGGCTCTCTTGACTCAGAGGAGCCTGCAATTTACTCCTTGTATCTTTAATGCCTTTTTCATCTGTTCCTGCTCACTTATTTTTTTGCTCCATTTTTTTTACTATGACCTACTGGTCTCATTGCAATCACCTGTGTTTTACTTCTGAATTTTCTGCAGACTCTCCTTCCAGTAATGTCCCTCAGTGGGTCTCTAGTTCTTGCTGTCTTGTGTTAGGCGGCACTGCCTAGCCGGCTCTGTCAGTCGACAGGTTCTCCAGTGCAAGAGTGAGGATGGCCACTTTCAATCCCCAGGGTGTCTTTCACTGTATCCTGCTTACTGGAGCTCCGACATTGAGGCACCACTATGTTGAGATCCACACTGCCCCTTGCTTGAGGGCCGTTGTGTTGAGGACTGCTCTGCCCAATGTTAAGCACCAATTTGTAATGGCCTGAGCTGCTTCTCCAGTCCAGTCAGGGTCTAGCAAGAGAGTTAGAGTGGGGATAGAGGGGAAGAGATGTGAAGAATGGAGACAAGACAGAGGTTCTGATCAAGTCTCTAGTCTCTAGTCTCCTTTACTAAAAGGAAATCATGGGTATTTATAAGCACAAGCAGGAGAACACAGCTGAAGACACTTTATCATGTGTACCTTGCAGCTGGGGCACTAAACAACAAAACAAGATATATGGGAAAAAGAAGATGTTATCAGAGTGTGCTCAGCTGTTGTAGGCTATTGAAAACAAGTCTCTGGTCAGGGATATATGGCCTGAGATGGCTACAAAGATGATAGCCGCTTTCTGCTAGGAGTCAGCTCCCAACAATGGAAGACTGTTTCTCTTTCTCCACGTACTTGCCAACATGTGCTGTGACCTGAGGTTTTGATCTTAACCATTCTGATTGGTGTAAGTTAGAATCTCAGAGTCATTTTGATTTGCATTTCCCTGATCATTAAGAACTTTGAACATTTCTTTAAGTGCTTCTCAACCATTCAAGATTCTTCTGTTGTGACTTCTCTGTTTAGTTCTATACACCATTTTTTGATTAGGTTGTTTGGTGTTTTGGTGGTTAGCTTCTTAAGTTTTTTATACATTTTGCATATTAGCCCTCTATCAGATGTGAGGTTAGTAAAGATATTTTTCCCAATCTGTAGGTTGCCAATTTGTCTTATGAACTAAGTCCTTTGTCTTACAGAAGCTTTTAAGTTTCATGAGGTCCCATTAATCAATTCTTGATCTTAGAGCATAAGCCATTGGTGTTATGTTTAGGTAATTTCCCTCTGTGACAATGAGTTAAAGGCTTTTCCCCCTTTTCTATTCTATTTGATTCAGTGGATCTGGTTTTATATTGAGATCCTTGATCCACTTGGACTTGAGCTTTGTGCAAGGGGACAAATATGGATCTATTTTCACTTTTCTACATACAGACTGCCAGTTCAACCAGCATCATTTATTGAAGATGCTTTTTTCTTCCATTGTATACTTTTTGGCTTCTTTGTCAATGAACAAGTGTGTGTAAGTGTGTGGTTTTATTCCTGGGTCTTCAGTTCTGATCCATTGATCAATATGTCTGTCTCTGTACCAATACAATGCCGTTTTTATCACTATTGCTCAGTAGTATAGCTTGAAGTCAAGCATCTTGATTCCCCCAGCATTGCTCTTTCCATGTCTTTGAGGAATTATGTTGGAATTTTGATAGGGATTGTGTTGATTCTGTAGATTGCTTTTGGTAGGATGGCCATTTTTACTATGTTAATTCTGCCAATCCATGAGCATGGGAGATCTCTCTATTCTCTGAGATCATCTTTGATTTTTTTTCTTGAGAGACTTTATGTTATTGTCGTACAGATCTTTTGCTTGTTTGATTAGAGTTACCCCAAGATATTTCATAATATTTGTGCCTATTGTGAAGGGAGTTGTTTTCCTAATTTCTTTCCCAGCCTGTTTATCATTTGTTTAAAGAAAGGTTACTGATTTATTTGAGTTACCTTTATATCCAGCCACTTTGCTGAAGTTGTTTATCAGCTGTAGAAATTCTCTGGTAGAGTTTTTGAAGTAACTTAATTTATACTGTCATATCATCTGCAAATAGTGATAGCTTTACTTCTTCTTTGCAAATTTTTATCCCTGTTATCTATTTTTGTTGTCTTATTGCTCTAGCTAAAACTTAGAGTACTATATTGAATAGATATGGGGAGAGTGGGCATCCTTGTCTTGTCCCCAATTTTAGTAGGATTGCTTCAAGTATCTCTCCATTTAATTTAATATTGGCTGTTGGTTTACAGTAAATTGCTTTCATTGTGTGTAGGTATAGACCAGCCTTCAATTACTGATCTCTCCAATACTTTAACATGAAGGGGTGTTATATTTTGTTAAATGCTTTGTCAGCATCTAAGGAGATGATCATGTTCTTTTTTCCCTTGAGTTTGTTTATATAGTGGATTATATAGTGTTAATGGATTTTCATATATCAAACCAATCTTGCATCCCTGGAATAAAGCCTACTTGATTGTGGTAGATGATGGTTTTATTGTGTTCTTGGATTCACTTTGAAAGAATTCTATTGAGTATTTTTGCATACATAATATAAGTGAAATTGATGTGAAGTTTTCTTATTTGTTGTGTTTTTGTGTGGTTTAGGTATCAGAGTAATTGTGGCTTCATAGGATGGATTAGGTAGTGTTCCTTCTGTTTTTATTTTATGGAATAGTTTGAAGAATTTGGGTTCTTCTATGAAGGTCTGATAAATTTCTGCACTAAAGCCCCTTGGCCCTTGTTGGGGTCTGCTCTGCCAAATGTTGGAACCTGCACTGCCAAAAGCTTAGGGGCCAAAATTGTTAGAGCCTGCACTGCCCCAAGCTTTGGGGGCTAAATTGTCAGAGCCCACACTGCCCCAAGCTTTGGGGGGCTAAATTGTCCTGGCTCATACTGCTGCTCAGGTCCGCGGGTCAGGGTTTAGCAAGAGACAGAGTGAGGGCAGACTCAAAGAATGGAGACCAGACAGAGTGTAATTCAGTCCCGTTTATTCTCAAGTCTTTCTTCTTCTCTCTTTCCAAGTTTCTTGTTTCTAGACTAAGTCTCCAGTCTTGAGTTCCTAGTCACTATTTCCTAGTCCCTAGTGCCTCCAAGTTCCAAGTTTCCAGTCCCTTCTTTCTAAGTCTGGCTTCTCAAGTCACGCCTTTTAGTCATGCCTTTAAATCACACCTTTAAGTCACATACACAGAAGGGAAAATCCTGGGTATATAAAACAAGATGTTATCACAGTGTGCTCAGCTGCTGTAGGCTGTTGAAAACAAGTCTCTTGTCAGGGTATATGGCTCAAGATGGCTGCAAGGATGATAGTGGCCTTCTGTTGGCTCCCAACAGGCCCTAGAATGTTGTTTGTTTGTTTTTTTTTTTTTTTGTTTGCTTTGTTTTTTTTGTTTTTTTTGTTTTTTTTTTTTTTTTTGTTTTGGTTGGGAGCGTTTTAATGACTTCTTCTCTTTCCTTAGGGAATATGGGCCTGTTTAGAAAGTTTACCTGCTGTTGATTTAACTTTATTTTTGTGGTATCTGTTTAGGAAACCATCCATCTCATCTAGATTTTCCAGTTTTGTTGAGTATAGGCTTTTGTAGTAGGATCTGATGATTTTTTAATTTCCTCCATTTCTGTTGTTTGTCTCTTTTTTCATTTCTGATTTTGTGTTAATTTGTCTACTCTTACCACTATGAAATATGCACTTTGAATTAATATTCTGTGAGCAACTTAAATGTAATATTGCTATAAAAGTTTTTGTTGTTGCTATTCTTTGTTTTTGGAGCTCTTCTCTTGAGGTATGTAGATATGAAATAAGAGGATATGCGTATATCAACACATGCAATAAGTTATAATGTAAACCTATGCATAAACTCCATGTTAAAAGTATAAGAATTCATACTCTGGGGGAGAGGCAGGCAAATCTCTGTGTGTTCAAGGTTAGCCTAGTCTACAATAAGAGTGAAGTACACTCAGGGCTGTTACATAGAGTAACTATGTCTCAAAAAAAATCACACATACCTGAAAAAGTATAAAAATTCAGAGAAAGGCATCTTTGTTCACAGTGTATCAGGAAAGAGCATAGAATATGCTCAAAGCTATGGAACACTTCTGATGCCGGGCAGGTATTTTATTCACCAATTTAGTGAGGATTGAACCCAGGACATTGAACATTCCAAGTTCGCAGTCAATTATTGTGGTATACACTCCAGCCTTGTCTCCCTTTCATAAAGGGTCTCCTCTAGTAATTTTAGTGATTATCTCATAAGTATCTTGTCACTTGGCCTGTTTTTATTTTTTTTTTAAATTGGGTATTATATTTACATTTCAGATTTTATTCCCTTACCCTACTTCCCACCACCACCCAGAAACCTCCTAACCCATCCCCCCCTCCTCATGCTTCTATGAGGCTGTGCCCCAACCTACTCCCCACCCCACTCCCTCCTCCCCACCCTCACATTCCCCCCACTCTGTGTTTGTCCTTCATGGGACCAAGAATCTCCTCTGCCACCTATGCGCAAAAAGGCCATCCTCCCCTACATATATAGCTGGAGTCATGGGTCCCTCCCTATGTGCTCCTAGGCTTGTGGTTTAGATCCTGGGGAGCTCTGGTTGATTGGTATTGTTGTTTTCCTCATGGGGTCACCAACCCTTTCTGCTCCTTCAGTCTTCTCTCTAACTTCTCCAGTGGGAAACCCTTGATCATATCAGTGGTTAGCTGTGAGCATCCTCTGAATGTGTCAGTTTCTGGCAGACCTCTAAGGAGACAGCTATATCATGTTCTTGTCAGCATGCACTTCCAGACATCCACATCAGTGCCAAAAGCAAACTATAGATTCAATGCAATCCCCATCAAAATTCCAAATCAATTCTTCATAGAGATAGAAAGATCAATTTGTAAATTCATTTGGTATCAACAAAAAACCCAGGATAGCAAGAACTATTCTCAACAATAAAAGAACTTCTGGGGGAATCACTGACCTGACCTCAAACTGTATTACAGGGCAATAGTAATAAAAACTGCATGGTATTGGTACAGTGACAGGCAGGAAGATCAATGGAATAGAATTGAAGATCCAGAAATGAACCCACACACCTATGATCACTTGATCTTTGACAAAGGAGCTAAAACCATCCAGTAGAAAGAGGACAGCATTTTTAGCAAATGGTGCTGGTTCAACTGGAGGTCAACATGTAGAAGGATGCAAATCAATCTATTCTTATCTCCTTGTACGAAGCAAATCCAAGTGGATAAAAGACCTTCAAATAAAACCAGATACACTGAAACTAATAGAAGAGAAGGTGGGGAAGAGCCTCGAATACCTAGGCACAGGGGAAAAGTTCCTGAACAGAACACCAGTGGCTTATGCTCTAAGATCAAGAATTGACAAATGGGACCTCATAAAATTGCAAAGCTTCTGTAAGGCAAAGGACGTTGTCAATAAGACAAAATGGCAACCAACAGATTGGGAAAAGATCTTTACGAATCTTACATCCTATAGATGGCTAATACCCAAGATATACAAAGAACTCAAGAAATTATACTCAACAACCAAATAACCCTATTAAAAATGGGGTACAGAGCGAAACAAAAAATTCTCAACAGAGGAAACTCGAATGGCCGAGAAGCACCTTAAGAAATACTCAACATCCTTAGTCATCAGGGAAATACAAAACAAAACAACCCTGAGATGCCACCTCACACCAATCAGAATGGCTAAGATAAAAAACTCAGGTGATAGTAGATGCTGGCGAGGATGCAGAGAAAGAGGAACACTACTCCATTGTTGGTGGGATTGTAAGTTGTTACAACCACTCTGGAAATCAGTCTGGTGGTTCCTCAGAAAACTGGACATAGCATTACCTGAGGATCCAGCTATATCACTTTTGGGCATATACCCAGAAGATACTCCAACATATAACAAAAACATATGCTCCACTATTTTCATAGCAGCCTTATTTATAATAGCCAGAAGCTGGAAAGAACCCAGATGTCCCTCAACAGAGGAATGGATACAAAAAATGTGGTACATTTACACAATGGAGTATGTTCATAGCAGCCTTATGTATAATAGCCAAAAGCTGGAAAGAACCCAGATGTCTCTCAACAGAGGAATGGATACAAAAAATGTGATACATTTACACAATGGAGTATTACTCAGGGATTAAAAATAATGAATTTGAGAAATTCTTAGGTAAATGGATGGAATTAGAAATTATCATCCTGAGTGAATTAACCCAATCACAAAACACACATGGTATTTATTCACTGTTAAGTGGATGTTAGCCCAAAAGCTTGGAATAGCGAAGACTCAACTCACAGACCACATGAAGCTCATGAAGATGGAAAACCAAGTGGGAATGCCTCAGTCCTACTTAGAAAGATTAACCAAAATACTCAAGGGAGCAAATATGGAAACAAAACATGGGACAGAAACTGAAGAAGGGGCCATCTGGGGACCATTCCACCTGGGTATCCATACCATGTACAGTCACTTGGCCTGTTTCTAAAGCAAGACCTTCATAATATTAACTTTTCATATCATTGAATAGTGATGATTTTCATGTTCTTTATTTATTCAGTTTTTATTATTTTTGAATTATTTGCAGCTCACAAAACTACATATATGTAAGGTAAGGGCATAATTTTCAGCAGTCATAATTTTCAGTTGTAAAAGTTGTATCTTTTACAACTTGTTCAGTCCAGGTGATCAAACTCAGGTTGTCAGTCTTGGCAGAATCATCTCTCTGGTTCATAATATTTATATTCTGAATGAGTTTAACATACATTTTATCATGAGATACTATTGATAAAAGTAATGCTTATGTTTATACCAATATAATCAATATAGGTACGATGACACATACTAAGAGGTACACAAATGGTTACTGACTATAGAATATATTCAAATGGTATACTGAATATATGTAAGCTTAGATTCGATTCATCCAATTCATGTTTTGAAGGCAATTCTATATTGATTATGTTTAGCCTACAGTTTCTAAAATACTATTTCTATGAAAACAATAATTTATAAACATTTCTCATGAGGTCCTATTTATAAATTGTTGATCTTAATGTCTGTACTAATGGTGTTCTGTTCAGAAAAAATTTTCCTGTGACAATGAGTTCAAAACTACCCCTCCTTTTTTTGTATCACATTCAGTGTATCTAGTTTTCTGTTGAGGTGTTTGATCCACTTGGAGTTGAGTTTTGTGCAGGTGATAAGTGTGAACTTAATTGGATTCTTTAACATGTATCCACATAGATTGACAAACATCATTTGTGGAAGATACTGCCTTTTTTCAGTGTGTATTTCTGACCTCTTTATCAAAAATCAGGTATGTATAGGTGTGAGAATTTGTGTCTGGGTTTTTAATTCAATTCTATTAATTAGCATTTTTGTCCTAGTACCATGCTATTTTTTATTACCCTAGCTTCATAGTACAACTTAAAATTGGTGATGTTGACACCTCCAGAATATTTTCATTATTAATGTTTTAGCTGAAACTGAACATTATCCTTTCAAGATCTGTGAAGAATTGTGTTCAAATTTCAATGGAAATTGTATTGGATCTATGAATTGTTTTGGTAGGATGGCCATTTTTACTATCTGTGAGCATGGGAGATCTTTCTACCTTCTGCTATCTTCTTTAATTTATTTTTTCAGTGATTTGAAGTTTTTAATCATAAAAGTCTTTCACTTTGTTATCAATACCATGAAACATTTTTTATTATTTGAGATTTTTAAGAAATGTGTTGTTTTCTTGAATTGTTTTGTGTGCCAAGGAGTGGGTCTCTGATTCTTGTGCCTTCTCTTGGTCTCTTTTTTTTCTATTGGTTAGTCTTGTCCAACTTTGTTATGATAGTTTTCATTTTATATTCTTATATTTTTTATTTTATTAAAAATGAATGAAAGAATGAATCAAGGGATGAATAAATGAATGGCAATTTAGTCACTAAGGTAAGAGTTAAGAACTAATCTGTCATTAATATCTGCTGTGAGAAGGCAAATCAGTTTTGTTGAACAGAGTGGCACTGGATATATTAACTGCTCCAGGACAGGTCTCATGTTCAGGATTTGTTGTCCAACATATAATTGAACTCCATATTCCTTTTTGTGTGGGAATTTTTATTTTGTTAATGTTTCGTTTGGTGTTTTTAGTTGTTTGGTTTGTTTTTCTTTTCGTTTTTTTTTTCTTTTTTCTTGGTTTTAGGGGTTTTGCTGTACTAGTTTTTGTGTGTTTTTTAATAGAAAAAATTTAAAATTGATGGGTAAGGGAGAGTATCTGGAAGGACTCAGTTAAGGGACAGAATATGATCAAACTATTTTTACCTTTAATCAATGTTTTTAATAGTAAATGTATAACAAAAATTGTAAATAAAAGCATTTCTCCTATCAAATATCTAGAAATGTCTTAATCTTGTGCCTGAAATATTAGGTAGCTTCAAAGTTATCTTTGTTCTAAGGAAGAAATCAAAGAAATTTACTTTCTGAAAATGTACAGTTTTCTACTTATGCATAGAATTCCTCTGTATATAATCAATTTTCATGTTGTGTTGTATTTCAACATACAGTTGCAGTCATGATAAACATAGGTGAAGAGAAAGTAACTTTTACATGGACATATAGCATCTTAAAACATTTGTTTTCAATTCATGAGTAATTTATTTTTTTAATATTTTAAACAAAGAGAAGATGGTGTCAGAGTTTCCTGAGATAATCTGAGTAAATGTGGCAATCAAATGGGTTAGGAATTAGAAAGCAGTAGAATCAAAAGTGTGTCTAAGGAAAGTACAGAAAATAATGAAGTGGGATATGTCATAGAGCAATATTTCTGGAAGAAGCAGAATTTTATAATCAAATAATTCTGAAGAAGAAGAAACACAGATGAACTTCAGGGCACCTGACCCAACTTTCCATCACAATGAGCAAACACCAGAAATTCAGACCATTCTTGTGAACAATATGGCATGGCATTTCTTATGGACCTTGAACTACAGTACTACAACAACTTAAATATAAATTCAACCCAGTTACTTGTTTCTAGGTTTCTTCTAACTGACACTATTGTTAATTATGTCTAAGATCTCTGTACATTAGAGGGGTCTAATTTCCAGACAAACTCAAAGGTGAATCATTCTGTATTGTACAAGAAAACCTGAAGGTGATGAGGGAAATCTTTAGTTTTGTTACCTAACCCCTCTAGGGGAAACAAATAAAGCTGATTTGATTTGACATCCTATAATGTCTGGGATTATTAGTTGGGAAGAAACAAGCTCTGTCACTTGTTAATAATTATGAGGAGATATCTGATTTTCTTTATGTTGGCATCAAAGTGTTCATGCCCTATTTGCATGGCAATATCTCTAGATCAGAAATGCCCTATTTGCAATGCAAATCTCTAGACCAGAATTTGTACAGGTAGTTCTGTATTAAACTCAAGCTACTCTTCCCATGCCAGGGTCTTGGGCCCTTCAAAAAAATAAGCAGATTTATCTAGAGCTTGAACTCTAGATCCAAATTTGTTTGCACACACCTGGCAACTCTTGGTCATATTAACACCCAAAATACTTTATTACTTCCAGGTTAGGGAAAACAGAGCAATCTTACCATCCTACTCTAACAATTGTGCTTGTTACTCTCTTGGAGTATCAATGCAGATGCAGCAATAGATCCCTTGCTTTCTCTTTCCTTTAATTTTCTGAAAAAATTTTCCAAGGTAAATTAAACTTCTCGTGGAGGTATTTAAGATACAGGAGTTGCTCAGAAAACTGCATTAAGAATGAACCTTTGTTCTAATATTTTTCTATTAATATATTTATCATAAAAGCAACAGATGAATGCTGGAAAATGAGAAAATTATTTATTATGGAAGGCCTGGGAGACTATTTAGTATCTATTAGATCTATGTATTCAAATGTTAGCAATTCTTAAGACTTAGCATTATTAAAAGATAAAGCTAAAGGCTTCATAATAGTTACATTTAAGTATATTTTATTTTTATTTAAGCATGAAGCATTTTCTATGCACTTTTTATAGCCTGTGCTGTAATTACATTTTGACATGTAGCACTGCACCAAGATTCAAAAACTCTACGTCCTGCAGCTAATTGATAATTTAAACCATTATTGAACTAATGAAGCTGGTCTTGGACATCAGTGAGATGGTCATCTAATTAGCTTTTTAATATCTGTTTACCAGATGAGTGGAGAGTACACCCAGGGCGATGATGGTACAATAAAGTTAATAGGAGAGGAAATAAAGGGGATGGGGTAGACTCCAGCCATTGGTAAGGTTTCCTAACGAACCTCTAGGGGACTCAGAAAGGAGCATTTCATCTTTTCTTCTTTCCATCCAGATTTACCAAAGTGCAGTAGGTAAGGTTCAACCTTACCAAAAGATTTATAAATATTCACTACCTTGAATGGGGACTGTAGGCTAGAGGAAATCAGTACTGAAAAGTTGTATAAGGTGCAGATAAATCCAATAATGAATTTATGCAACATTTCTACTTTGGGCTGTGTTTGGAGGAAAAGCAAATAGTCTTTGTTACCTTCATTATTCATTACAACAATCATGACAAAGCTGATAACGGTCAGTAACCATTTTCTATGTCCTCAAGGAAGGCAGACCTGTCTCATCTGTGTTTGCTCATGACTGTATTACAGAAACCAAGTTAGGAGCTGTCATTTATGTACAAATGAGGTATGTTAGATTTATAGGCTGATAAGCAGTTATCTGCATCTATGAAGCTAGAGTGGGTGAGAAATCAGAACTACAAAATGTAAGCTGGTTTTTAAATTTGCAAATCTGTGCCATGCTGCCTTCAGTTCTGAAATTGTCCATGAGCCAAACACTAATCAAAGTAGCTAACTCACTGCATGCAGAAAACTCACCGCAACTCAATCAATTTCTCCAATCATTGCACTGAATACAAATATATTTAGCATAGTCAGAGTTGAGCTTTAGTCACATTATGATCATTGAATGTTTTTCTTCTGTAGCAGATAGCAAGTTAAAGCACTAAAGATCTCCTTTTATGGATCAGGAAAAATAACAAAGTGTCAGGTTTATATTAATTAAAAGAAACTTTTCTTTCTCAATGCTATGAACTATTTCAAAATTCAGATATAAGGATAAGAAAGCAAAATGAAATTTAAAGCATCTAGGTTGGTCACACTGAGTTTTAAGACATAATTCTTTAAATTTTATATTGAATTCTAAAAGATATTGACAAAATTATATTGTATATAATTATTCTGAGTAAAGAAGAATACACATTCATATCATTATTTTATAAATTAATACACTCCAGATCATAAAAAATAAGTAACTGCTAGAAATATGTCCAGCCTGTAAAGGTAAAAGAAAATTAGGTTTGCCATGTGTTGGGCCCCATTTTGGCCCTGATTTGGGCCTTGAGGACAAACCTGAGCCTGGCTCAAGTTTCTGTGGCCTTGTGGATGAGCCTAAGTCTGGCTCAAGTTTTGATACCTATCTCAGTCACTTCCTTATAGGGGTGACTCAGCAAGACCTTCTTGGCCCTGCCTCTGCCCCTTCATTACTGATGTAAAGCTTTGCCATTGGCCCTGTCAATCACCCCATACCCTCCACCACCCTTCTCTACCACTTACATCATCTTTTCCTATCAAAAATCCCCCTCCCTATGCTCCAAATTTGTATAAACAAGCGACTGACAAAATAAAGTTGAGTTCCTGCTTTGACAAGACTCCTGGTTTGTAGTGTTTCTTTTGGGCCATTGATACTCAACATCCCACTCAGCCTCAGAGACCTGGTGGGACAGGACCTCTCTCCTTGTACCTGGACCTGCCAGCAAAGAGCAGACAACCATGAGCCTTTCATTGATGATTCTGATCTCATGTTTGGCATACTCTGTTGGAAAACTATATAAAGATAAAAATGCAATTTGGACAGAATTCTATAGTTCTCACTGAAGTCTGCATTTTTCTCAGTGGAGTACTTTATAATTTACCTCAATGACATGAAAAAATGTCTCCTTCCCCTGAACTTTTCCATTACCCATCTCCTGTATTTTTTTCTCTCAATCTTTGATTTCCTGATCTCCTTGCCATCCTGACAACAAATTGTAAAGTCAAGTTTCCTGCATTTTGGGAATTTGTACCAGTCAGTAATATTCCAAGTGAAACTGTGGAGCTTCACTCTGAAAATTGGACCTTCTTGATCATAGTGTACACCTTGACAGCTAATTATAATAAATTTTATTTTTATGTTTTCTAGTTGTAGGAAATTTAATCAGAGCATACAAAAATCCTTACATAAGAATTTCTCTTCTACCCACAGTAAACTCCTAATACACATATTAGTATAGTGCATTATTGTTCACATTAAGGTTAATTCTTAAGGTCATGTAATTATTTCAAACGTGCAATTTTTGCTAGGCAACATTATATTTTCATAGACTCCATGTTTACTACAACAAATAGCATGCTTTTCTTATCTCTACTTCTATCTCCTGGAGTACCTGGATATAGTAACTGTACATTGCTTTCATATTTCTGCTTTCCCTACAGCATGGTCATGTACTTGGAACCATCCAGTATGTATATTTTGAACCCTTTGAACTTCTAACTTTTCTAAAATTTTACTGAAACATATGATGGATTTTCTGTATATTTATGACTTCTTTTTATTCCTAAATAATATTTGATGTCTGAATAAACCACTGTGTATGACTTTACTTTAGAGGAACAGAAATAATAATACATGCATTTTTTATTTGATGCTTTCTTTATTTATATTTCAAATGATATCCCCTTTCCTGGTTTCCCTCCAGAAACACCATATCTCATCCTCAATCCCCTTGCTTTCATTAGGATGTTCCCCAACCACCCACCCACTTTCTCTTTACTGCCCTAGTATTCCCCTACACTGAGGCATTGAGCCTTCACAGAACCAAGAGCCTCTCCTCCCATTGATGCCAGACAAGGCCATCTTCTGCTACATATGTGGCTGGGGCCATATATATTCTTTGGTTGGTGGTTTAGCCCCTGGGAGCTCTGTGGGGTCTTGTTGGTTGACTGATATTGTTGTTCTTCTTATGGGGTTGCAAACTCTTTCAGTTCCTTCAGTCCTTTCTCTAAATACTCCATTGCAGATAACATGCTTTAACTCCTCCATTGGGGACCCTGTGCTAGTCAAATGGTTGTCTGTGAGCATCTGCCTTTGTATTTGTCAGGCTCTGGCAAAGCCTCTTAGGAGACAGCTATATCAGGCTTCTGTCAGCATGCATTTCTTGGAATCTACAATAGTGTCTATGTCTGTATACTGTATATAGGATGGGTGTCCAGGTGGGGAAGTCTGGATGGCCTTTCCCTCCTTCTGTGCTCCATAGTTTGTCTCTGTATATCCTCCCACGTGTATTTTATTGGTGAGAAGACAAAAATGCCATGAAAAGAACTAATGGAAGAATATAGAGAGTGAGGGAAGCTGGCATTTAAGAAATAAGCTCATGATACTTTGAAGATATACATATTTTTAAAAAATCTATTGACTTGACTAAGTCTAAGGCAAGCAGTGAACTTGGAATCTGCATACATTTTGGTAGCAATTTTCTCTTCTTTTCCATGCCAAACTTTTGCTGTGAAGGCCTTTGGGAGATACAGTCCTGGGTGGGAATCTATTTAATGATCCAATTATGAAATGATCTTTGCTAAAATAATTACTGACAAAATAAACTGTTGCTCTGCCAAGGTAAGTCTTGACATTGGCCATGATACATGATCCATTTACTTATTTATAAAGTATGTTTTGACTGCATCTAGCTTTTGGATATCTTGAACAAACCCAACAAAACATTACTGTGTATGGTTTTCTGTATTAAGTTATATTTTCAGCTTAATTGGATTCATATTCAGAAAGGTCCTGGCAAGATAATTTGGTTTTTGCTCTCTATGAATGTTTTGTTTTATAAATGCATAATATTCACTTCATACATTTATTAGCTCCATAACTTTGAAATTCAGGCAGTACTTCTTTAAAATTTATCTTTTTTTTTAACTCAGTATTATTAGCATATTTTGAATACTCCAAGTTAATTGAGTAATAATGGTTGAATCAACTGAAAAGAGTAAAAATATTTTTACTCATGATGTAGCAAAATTTGATTTATATGTTATTGTTCTTAATTAATACAACTACATTTCAGCGCCTAACTCAGAGGTAATCTGTAAGTTCCTCTTTCAGCAGCTGTTTCCGGGTTTGAATCTTTGAATTGTCAATCTTTCTTCTGTATAAATCATGGAAAGTTGTTTTTTTCCTTATGCCAATCGACTTCTGTCACACATCTCATTTCACTCTGGTTACAACATTCTTCCAAAGTCTTTTATCCTATTGAGAGTATTCCCTAAATACATTGCAGAGAATTTTTTTTAAGAAGCTCTCTGTTTATTTTTAACTTTATGCCAACCATACACAATCTTACCATCTTTTCCCTTGTCTTTTTGGCTTTCCCTTTACAATTGGATTAGGTATGAAAGGTAAAATGTGTTTCAGAATAGTAAATAACATGTCGGAAAGTCAATGTAAAATAATCCATTATTTCAGAATAAAGCAAATGAATTTACCCTCATTTGATTATTTGTTTATTTCAGTGTTTATTAGAAGAGATTTGTCTGCATGAAATTTAGAATAAACTAACAGGGCCTAAAATGAATTCTGGAAACTTATTTCAGCATTTTTAAAACTAGTCACCACAAAATCCTCCTGGAAGGCACATTTAATTTCTAAGCAACCCATAGGAAAGGAAAAATAACTCAATACTTTTCTTCCTTTTGCTTTTAAAACAATATTTCATATTTACTAATGAGCAACAAAATGGGTGATAGAAATGAGTATTAATCTTATTACAGTGTTTTCTCTATTGAAGTACAGAGGGCTTGCTATTGTTTCTTTTCTAGTAAAATACTAAAAAACAATAAAAACTAAACTAGTAATCTTTGTTTTGATTTTAATGATCTGCATCAATCATTATTAATGTGATTTTCTGAATCATAGACCCTAATTCAGAATCCCAATTCAGAAATTAAATGAACCCATCCTGGTAAGTGGTTATCTTGGTTTCTAACATAAAAAAATGCAGTAAAAATTATGGGTCAAAGTCATTTTTATCAGTTATGTCATATATGAAGAAAAGAGAAAAATCTTAAGATTGGTTTCTCAGTTTATAAACTGTATAACATGTAGAGAGATGATAAATATGCAAATAAGCTACATAGTACTTGTCTGCATATAATACTACTATGTATACTATCACTATAAAGATAAACTACAATCTAATACTGGTATATCAAATCTCTACAAGGAAGTGGGAAGGCACATCCTTTCCCACTGAGACCAGACAAGACATCCCAGCTAGTAGAACATATTCCACGTACAGGAAACAGCTTTTGGAATAGCCCTGTTTGCTCCAGTTGTTTGGGACACACATGAAAACCAAGTCATCTTCTACAAACAGGAGTTCGAGACCAATGTATGCTCTTTGGTTGGTGGTTCAGTGGTAGGGGGCATCTCTAGGAAGAGTCAGACAGAGACCTGGGTTAAAGGAGGTGCCCCAAAATCAATGGGGATGTTCTTAGCTGTCACTCACAGCACTGGGGATATAGAACATGAAAAGGTTACCTCGGAGCCAGACAGGAACCTCAGTGGAGCACTAGGAACACCAACTCATCCACAGAACTTTCAAAATTTATTCTGTCTACAAGAGTTGCAGAGAGAGAAGATGGAGAAGAGACTGTGAAAAATACCACCCAATAATAGGCCCAACTTGACATCCATGACATTGGCAAGCACCAATCCCAATTAATGACACTCTATTATGTTTGCAGACAGGAATCTAACATGGCTGTTCTCTGAGAAACTCCACCCAGAAACTGACACAGGCAAGTATAGATACATACAGCTAAACAGTGGATGAAGCTTGGGGAAACTTATGGAAGGACAAGAGGAGGCATTGTGAATCCTGGATAGGCTTATCAATTCTTTCAGATTCTCAGTTCTCAGGTCTCACAATCACAGACCTGCATAGACTGCCAGAAGCCAATATGAAACACGGAATTAACCTTAGCATTTTTGATCAAAATTTTTTCTTATATCTTGAAACCTTTTAATACAAAATAAAAGTTTCTCATAGCACATTACTTATAACTGGTTTTCCGTATGCCTCATCTGTTCAGATACCATGTACTTTAAATTCAAGTAGAGAAATTCATTTCCTTGCCAGTTTTACTATGTGTAGCAAGTTCAATCTATCTGTCTTTTACAATGTTACAGAAACTTCCAATATCATACATTATTCAAAAATATCTAAGTGTATAACATGTACCTAACATTCTATGCTCAAACAGATAAGCAAAGCATTGTAACTCCAGACCTTCACCTACAATTACTCTATCTGCAAGATGAATTTCTACAGGGATATGATGGGATGATCATAGCAACAGAACCATGGAATGCATAGAGACAAATCTCATCTATCACAGCATGCATATTTTGGAGGAAAACTCTGTGTGTGTGTGTGTGTGTGTGTGTGTGTGTGTGTGTGTGTGTGTGTGTGTGTAGTGTGAAATATATACCTATGAGCATGCACTCAAGGCCAGAGGACATGTGCTGTGCTTTCTTATGCTATGCTATACTATGCTGTGCTGTGCTGTGCTGTGCTGTGCTGTGCTGTGCTGTGCTATCAATCTCAGGTTTATTCTTTTGAGCTACCATGTAGTTGCTGGTAATTAAACTGAGGACCTCTGAAAGAATAGTCAGTGCTCTTAATCGATGAGCCATCTCTCCAGCCTTGGTTTATCCTTTTGAGATAGCATCATCCACTGAGTCTGAAGCATGAGCTATTTAGTTAGATTGGTTGACCAGTTCTCCCCATGAATTTCACCATGTCTTTCTTCCACTATTAATGTTATAGATATATAAAGCCAAGCAATATTTCTACTGTGTTCTGGGGATCTTAAGTGAGGTACCATTGTTGTGTTGTATTTATTACTTGAACAATTTTCTAGATTCCTTCTTTTTTAATTAATAAAATTGTCCATCTTCTAGCCATAGTTAATTACATGATGTACTGAAACAGTGTGAACTTTTATCTTCCTGCCATATAGAATGTAAAGAGATATATCAATCATAACTCTAAAGGTCACACTAGCATTCGTGATTTTAGAACAGACCACAGAAAATATCTGATCATGTTTTCTTATGTATAGCTTTCCCACATCCAATTGTAGCTTTAGGAGAGATCAAGAAAGTACATGTCTCTTATTCAACCCACACAGAAGTATTAGAAAAGAGAATATTTGGGGATGAAGAACTATAATGGGTAATCTTGACAGGCCATTTCATAGTAATTACAACTGCCATAAAACAATCTTTGGGCATGACAATTAGCAGCTTTCTAAGTAGGCTAAGTGATGACTCTGGAAGATTAATGTTAAGTGTGGGAAGAACTATCCCACCAGCCTCAGTCATGCATAAACTGGTCAGAGAAAACAGATGACCATCAGGATCCATCACTCACTTTTTCATGAATATGGATGTTAGGTAAGCATTGATCTCAAGCTCATGCAACCTTGACATCTCTATCAAGATGGACTATGTACTAGAGCAATGGGCTAAAATAAGTCCATCCCTCTTTAAATGTTTTTTTTTTTTCAAGAATCTATCCAGCAACAAGAAATAAAATTGAAATTCTCCAAGTACAATTTTTAAGTAACTTTGTCCCTAGAAATAACTTCATTAGACTGAGATTAAAATATAAGTATGAAATGTGTGGAGGGAGGCTGGAATGGGAGGATCAATTGGAGAGGGAAAATAATGAGGAGAACAGGGAAGAGACTATTGCTTAAGACAGTTAAAATTAAGGGCCACTTGAGGAATTGTGTGGAAATCTAATATATTAGAAGCTTAAAAATACATTTACAATGGTAATCTCAATAAAAGTGTCTAGTAATGGAGGATTCTGAGCTTAAACTGAACATATATTGTTAATAAAATTAGCTTCCAGTACCAGCATTAGTTTACATATAATTGTGATGCTAGCCATAGGCTCCTAGGGAAACATCAAACTATCCAGGCTGTTCCCAAGACAATAGACTGTTATTCACAAATGACCGGCAAGGCCTCATTGCTTAAGATTACAAATACACAAGTCACAGAACTTTGAGACATAGTGCTGGTGCCTGTATAGAGCCTTAACTTATGTTTTAACATCTCTGGTAATATGAGGTACTCTTCATGCTACCAAAGGAGAAACAGAAACACAAAAACTTTTCATCTACGACAGTGTCTTACCTGCAAGATTAGCTAGGATAATGGTGGCTCAAAGCTGTTGGAATTACCAACCAATATTTGATTTGACTGTGGCTGAAGGCCAACTTCACAAAATGGAATATATACCATACATTGCTTGGGCAATGTAAAACTGAGACTAGATAACCCTGGGACCTAAAATAAAACAAAATACCAAATACTGCTGTTAAGGAAAGAAGAGGGGAGAGCAAAATTAAATGATTCCTAATTACACTCTGCTATATGCACAGTTCAGTGCCTTATGCAGCCAGCATCAGAGTAGCTTCCTACTGTAGTAGATGGAAAAGCCCCGTATCCAGACATTGTACAGAGGATGAGAGACACTGAAACAGTCAACCCTAAACAAGATGTCTCCATCAAATTACTACCGTCATGGTTCAGGGAACCCTGAAGAAGAGGAGGCAGAAAACTCTAAATGCCAGAAAGGATAGAGGACACCAAAAGAAAAAGTCTTTCTAAATCAGTAAGATAGATGCACATATTGATTCATTTGGATGCATAGAGAATTGAGCCAGCATGCTCAACAATTGCACAGATATACACAAATGTGTCCTAGAGCTGAAAGGAAAAGTGAACACATGCCTTTTTCCCTAACCCAGAACCAATATTTAATTAACAACTACTTGCAAATGAAAATTTAATTTTCTCCAAGTGCCTCTCACTAGTGAAACAAATTATCCTTTAAAGGTAGACTACATACTCAGCAGGAGATGGACAACAGAAAATGAACTCAGTGATATTTTGGAGGTTCTTTGATTCATAATGTCATGTCAGGATTCATCTTAATATTTTTATTTATGTTTTCTATTTATATATAATTTTAGTCTCCCTTACCCTAAGGACCCTTTACATGTATATCATTACTTCCATTTTACTATTTTATGGAATATCTGAGTGTATAAATGAGTGCGTCTCTCTTGTGCCTCTTTTGGGGGAGCAGCAGAGGTACATTTGCTTCTGTTTGTTTACCTTGTTCTAGTCTTTTAAAAATATTATTATTATCACTTAGAATTCAACTTCTTATTGGATATTTTATTTACATTTCAGATGTGATCCCCTTTCCCCATTCCCCCCAACACAGGAATCCTCTATCCCATCCCCCTCCTCCTGCATCTATGTGGATGTACTCCCACCCATCTTCCCACTGTCACCTCCCCACCCATAAATTCCCCCCACACTGGGGCAACCAGGCTTCACTGGACCAAGGACTTCCTCTCCTACCTATGCTGGACAATGCCATCCTTCCCTACATATACAGCTGGAGCCATGGATCCCTCCCTATGTGCTCCCAGGCTGGTGGTGGACAGATGGCTCAGCAGTTAGGAGTTCTGACTGCTCTTCCAGAGGTTCTGAGTTCAATTCCCAGCAACCACATGATGGCTCACAACCATCTGTTATGGGATCCAATGGCCTCTTCTGGTGAGTCTGAAGATAGCTACAGTGTACTCATATAAATAGAATTCAATTTTTTAATGGGAGAAAAACAAGTTTTCATATAAAGGTGAAAAGCTATTTTAACCTATCTATACATGTCATCACAGTATATGTTATCATAAATGTCACTATTATGCAAAAAGGATTAACCAGGTATATCAAACAATTCTGCTTTTTAAGTCAAATCTAGGTGTAAAACTGCAAAATTAATAATATCTTGAGCTTTAAAAAGTCATATAATTTTTTATCTGATGGTTAATTACTGAAATTAGAATTATGATGTTGTATTTGAAGAGTTTTTCTAAAACTTCAATGGCATAGTTAAATTAAATTGCAGCCTCATACAACACTCAACATAGCAACAATTTTCCATTAATTACATGTAATATAATTTTAAAGACAACTACACACTATTTTGCTATTGACAAAATTGAGATTTAAAATAGCATACTTCTCTAAGATTTTAGAATGCACTAAAGCAATTTGTAATTTTTCCTTAAAATTCACATGTATATTTAAATAATTGCTACTATTAACTTGTCTTCTTTTACCCTCTTTTAGGATTTTGTTATTTTGAACTTACGTTTGTAACTATAATTTGTAACTCTATTATGCAAGAAAAATTTATCTAGGCAGAAAAATTCAGCTGGTTATTAACATTGGAAGAAGATGAGTGGCTGTATTCTTATTCTGTAAATTTTTTTGCTGCTTAGAAGTTTGTCAACATACAGAATCATAGTTTTTCTTTAGAAATTGATTGACAGATTATGGATGTGATGGCATAAAACTCCTTCAGAAAGCTGTGGGTAATTCAAGGAAGTTTGAAATGATATTAACAGCAAAATTATGAGTCTATGAAATGCTTTAAAGTTTACACAGATATTTCATGTTAGATTGTACTTGATTCTCATTGAGTACTTAAACATGCAATAGATTCCTCACTTGCTAGTGAGGCAAAATGAGGTTCAAAAATATTTTAAGCATTGATAAACCTCAGAAACTTAAGACTTGAGATTCTATGTCTGAAACCCAGTGCACAGTATGTTAAGTTAGCATATTCCTGATAAATCATCTGAATTATTATGGTTTATAATTTATTGATTAAATTGGCATTATACCAACACTAGCTCTGAATTCATTGCTTAAGCAACACACATTTATTACCCACAAATCTGTTCATTGTGAAGTAAAAATGGTACACATTGTTGTGTTCTTCTCTGGGGAAGAATATTTTCCATCTCTCAGAACTCATGTTTGTGTAGCATAGAGTCAAACATGAAAATAAGTGTTGCCTCTGTTTCCTGACAATATTTTCAGATGAAGTAACCATCAGAGAGGTGGGAATGGTGTTTATGTTACAGAAATCATAGATAAGCCTCTCCTGGCTGTCTATTAATATGTGAGATACAATATTAATCATTTGCTGGTATTCATTATTTTTTCATGAATTTTAATCTCTGAAAATATTCTCAAGGTTTGTTACAGTGATATATATACATGGAACACAAATACATGTTTAGACAATATAGAAAACTCAGAATAAAAATCTATTTTCTGTTAGTGTCAAATTTACTGCATGGAAGTTTGCAGTGCTTGTAGAACAACATCATCAGTATTCCATCTTGGAAGTTTTTTAGGCCATAGTTATAGGTTTACAACATGATTGCATCATGAAAAGACCAAAATTACCTTGTTCAACAGACCATCACCAGAAAACCCAGCAAAGGCTACTATAGTTCAAACAAAAGCTGTACTATTTATGAAATTTAATGCCTAACTGTTCTTTCTGGGAGTTACATTGAACTGCATGAGTCCACCATCACATATGAAGAAGAACTGGCACCGACCCATGCAGCTTGGTTCTCTGTGAGCCCCTACGATACCTGCTTAGTTGTTTCCGTGGGATATGTTCTGATGATATCCTAGACCTCTCTGTCTACTATAATCTTGTATTCTTTTTTCCCTCTGGGTTCCCTGACTTCACCTAATGTTTGACAGTTGGTCTCTGCAACTGCTCCCATTAGCTTTTGGAGGAAGCCTCTCTAACAGCAAAGTTCAATCTTTGAGTATAGCAGAAATATACCATGAGGAATTGTGTTGACATTTTTGTGGGGGAGAGTGATTAGTGGTATTGGGTTTTATCTTATGTTTGTGGGCCATCAGGTTTCCTGTTTCCTGCCACAAGGCAGTTTTACCCATGGGCTCTTTCAGAACTTGGGCCTCTAGTTAGACCACCCCTTGAAAACCTAACTTTTTATCAGATACATAAAAATGATTGGATAAGTTAAAGACTAAATAGAGTCCATAAAAATTGCTGACTTGAACAGGTAATATACCAGTTTTAGTTAAAGCTGAGCAACAGAGATCATAAATATTCTTTCAGAAGACCATCCTATAAAAGGGCAATACAATGGTTCAAGTGCCTATGGTTCTGAACTGATGGCACTACTTAGTCTTATCAAAACAACAACAGTAAGGTGTAGCGGGATATTTTCCCTACAAGTTGGGAGGAGCTAATGTGTGAGGAGTAAGGAGAGAAAGAGGAGAAGAAGAGGAGGATCTAGGAGAAGAAGAGATGTAGGAGTCATGGAAGACCATGCATGTATCGAGAGCAGTTCTGGGTAACAACTTATATCTAGGTTAGTTAATTAGTTAACACCTCTAATTGTGTTGCATCTTGTAAATTGAGCATTACTAAACATATAAAGCCATTGGATAATCTTTAATCAGTAGTCTCATTTCTACCGGGTACTGCCTGGATGGTGGGATGGTCTGAGCTCAGACCAATCTTGTGGAAACGGTGTGGGAGATTGACAGAACCATCTCCCATGCTGGAATCTCTTAGGTGCCAGAGCTGGAGTTCTGGCCCGCCTGAGCTGGTGGCCTGAGCCATGGCAGCAGCAAGAACATGCCCAGGTCTTGCCTAGTTGGGAAGATAGTGGCTCTGTAACTAAAAGCCAGATCAGATGCCACCATTTTAAATATTACCAGTAACAGTAAGGGACAAATAATTTTCTATATTCTATTTGTAAAACATATTGAAAATCGTTGGCAAAACACACATTAAAATATGGGAACATACCATTAAAATAAGTGAACATACCATATAGCAGATTACACAATAAATGTTTAACTTTAAATTAGTCAAATGGAGATAAAATTAATCAAATGGAGATAAAACTATTAAAAGAATTCATGTAATAGGTGAAATATATGGTGAAGTGCTTGAATTTCAGAATACATTACTAGACATTCTTTATTCTCTATATTATCCAATATTACTTGACATATAGAAGAAAATTTGTATTCTTTTTACTTTTTACTTGCCTCCATTTTCTTGTTATGTAAATCAGAATACCAGTGCAATTTTCATAGATATTTATTTAGGTGTGAGGATCTGAGTACAAATGGTCCCTATATGATCTTATAAATTTGAATTCTTGGTATCCATGTGGGATAACTGCTTGGAAAATTTAGGAGGTATGGTCTGTTGGAGAAGATGTGCCACTGAGATCTGACTTTGAGGTTTCAAAAGACTGTTCTCATTACCAGTGAGTTTACCATTCAAGAGCTGAGCTCTCAGTAGCTCCTTCTACTCTGCCTTTCCTGCCATCACGACCTCTCATCCTTCAACCCTAAGCAAAAGTAAATGCACTCTTTCATAAGTTGTTTTGGTCATGATGTTTTATCATAATAAGATAAATGTTACTAAAAAATGAGAATTATGAATAATACATGAAGAATTTAATACAATGCTTGTCTCACAGTAGTCAATATGTATACTTTCCTTATGAAAATGTCATGAAATTTATTAAAGATGTTTGAGTAAAAGCAGCTATTTAGCAGGGGAGCTGGGAGGAAAAGGCAGAGCTTGAGATGTTACTTACTTGCTTAATTAATTAAAAAGAAAAGATAAAAATATATTAAGATATCTTAGCCATTACTTCTATCTCTTCTTCTATATCCACATTGAGAGTTTAAATGGCTATTAAAAATAATTAAATTTTACTTTTGATAACCATATATGAAATTTCATTCCCATTATTATATTTTCTATTCATTTTTGAAATTCAGCCTTTTTCTTCTTTGATCTATCTAGGTAATAAATTTAGAATTTTTTGTATTAGTTACAATGTTTTGTTCAAA
This sequence comes from Arvicanthis niloticus, assembly GCF_011762505.2. Classification (NCBI taxonomy): domain Eukaryota; kingdom Metazoa; phylum Chordata; class Mammalia; order Rodentia; family Muridae; genus Arvicanthis; species Arvicanthis niloticus. Next base: position 72,976,788 of record NC_047659.1, read on the forward strand.
TTAAAGGGAATACTTTCTTTCTTATTATAATTCTAATGATTATCTTCAGTGCACATAAAAGTTTACTAACTCCAAGAAAATCTCCCAAGAAATTCTCATAGAACATTCCTGAGGTGTTCTGAAGAACTTATCCAGTTGGCCCAGCAGGCTAGAACACTGCATATATATTCTTTAGTTTCAATTAAGTAGAATATTCTACTATACTTTTCTGTGATTTATAGTATAGTCCTTGTGAGCTATGAGCTGCATGAAGTTTTTTGTTGTTGTTGTTTTTACAACTCTTATTAGTTAAGAAAGTGAATTTTATTTTGGTCTATTCATAAATGTATAGTACATATTTTATTTCCATGCCATATTATACAGACACATTGATCAGGTCTCTCATTCTGCCTAATTCACTTCCTCTTATCTAGAACCCCCTACTCTATTCCATAATCACATCATTCATTCTCCAATCTTTATTTCTCTACTTTTCCTCCTTTTTCTACACAAGGGAGAAAACAGAAAAATGCTGGTTTTTCTAAATCTGGCTTATTTCACTTAACAGAATGATCTCTACTTCCATCAATTATCATGAACAGTATTTAAGTTTTACAGTTTCCTTTTATGCATGCTTATCTTTACAATAACACAATAGTAATATAGTCAGGAATCTCTAGAGGAACAAAACTGGTAAGATGTACACACACACACATACACACATACACACACACAGACACATGCCATAGAGAGATTTATTAAATCATCTTATATATTTATAATCCAGAAATGTCTTTCTAAATCCTGAGGATCATGCTATTAAATCATAATGAATAGAAAAGTTTGAATTCCTATCTGTCATTCTCTGAGGGAGATTAGAAGCTTAATATCAATAAAAGTCAATTAGAGAAAAACAGATGTGTTTTTCTCTAATTTCATGTTAAATAAAGTGTACTAACACCCTTCAGTACTCATTCATTCCAGTGCTTAAAACATCTTGCATATTATTATATTGGAGTAGGATCCAATCAATAGTACTGAAAAATGGCTTCTTGGTTTGTTCAACTCCACATGAGGTAGTTTTTCTTTAACACAAACATTAATAACCGTTTGCCATGACAAATGTGCGTAAAGACATTTTGGCCAAAATAATGGGCCCCAGCAAATTCATCAAGCCATTTTCAAATAGTTTATGTAAAAAACTGATTAATATGAACAAACTTGTTTGGGAATCATTTTTGTTTTCAAAGGTCCATTAAAGCTACTTGTACTTAGTTGAAGTTTTCAGTACATTGGAATAGTGTGGGAATATTTTTCCTAAAGAATATCTTTATTTTCATGCCTATATGAATTCAATCTCCTTGAACCACAATTGACTTTCAATTTTTCCATCTTTATAAGTTCTATTTTCAAAAATACTCCAGTGGCTCACAAGATGATTTAGCTGTTAAAAGAGACTGCTACCAAGTCTACTAATTATATTCACCTCCAGAAATACAGGGTAGAAAGAGAGAACTGAGCCCTGCATGTTGTTCTCTGGCACCCATGTATGTGCTGGGGCCATATGCTTACCCTTATCCTTCACATTCAAACAAACAAATGTATAAAGATGAAGGTAAATATATTTGTATTTTCTCATTGTTACATAATTCCTAAAATTGTACAATAGGCCAAGAAGAATCTATGAACTAACAACGTAGTTTGGAGTAAACTGTGTAAATATAAATACACATTTTAAAAAAGTGTTTGTCTAGAGAGTCGTTTTATAAAGGAGCATCCTTGTGGTCTTGGGTACTTTGAAATAAGAGAATATAGTGATTTATAACTTTTAACATTTTCTTAAATCAAACTGTTTATCACAATAACTTTGAAACTTTTGTTTTAATGGAGTTTCTATACAACACAGGAATAGACATCTAGAAAAAATTCCTCTTGTTCTCTCTCATCTTGACTTAAAATATTATAGTTTGAAACTGTAAGGTATTACCTTCACATAAAAAAAAATAGGATAGTCAAAAATGTTAGGCGTGTCTAAGAGTAAACAGGGTAAAGAAAAACAAGAGAAAATGTTGCTCAATACTAGTTTGAATTTACATTATAAATTTTGAGCCATTTTAATGGAAAATGTCCTTGAAACATACTCCAAAGTCATGTTAATACTCCTGTTTAATAATCTATTAAGACTTTGTCAACTGATTCTTTTGGTCACCAATGGTGTAGGTCTCATAAACATTGACCTCATTACAAAGAAGGGTCCTAATGTGCAGATATCTTTGAGAATGGCAATACCAAAAAAGAAAAAAAAAATCTTTAATGATACTTCATTTGCTAAAAACCAAAAATAAAAACCCCAAAACTTAATTGTGCCTTAACTAAGAAACTCTGATGCAAAATCTTTTCAAATGCTAGCATCCCAATGAAATTGTAAGATTCCCAATTTCATTATACTTTTACATATAATTTATAATTCACTTTATGTTGCACTACAAATCAAATTTCCTTTGCACCTTAAGTTTGACCTCTTGCCCTCTCTGCTCACAATAACCATCCTGCTCTATTTGCACAGGGGCTAAGCCTCACTAGTCTCATTTCTGTTTTATAGATTGCTATCTATTTAGTACTGAAGGATTTACATAATTCTAACTAAATTTTGTTCAACACTTAAGAATCTCTTGACCTCTCTCACTAAAATTTATTGATATTTTATTATTTTTAACTGCTTTCTGTTTTATGTTTTAAAATGACAAGGACTAAGACCAATGTCTTTTATTTACCTATAACAGTCATAAAGAGAGATATAGATGTTTTATTAACCTTTAACACTGGGTTTTGGTAACAGAATCCACAATTAACAATATTGTTCTAGAGAATGACCAATTAGCTCCTGGAAAAAATAGTCAATCAGGACAGAATTATCAGTACTTAGGTTTACCCTGAGGATCACAACCTGAAAATGATTTTTAACAAATGGCTTGCAAAATATTGATTTATAAATAAAGAGAAAGAAAATATACAACAAAAGTGTTAGGAAAAATATTCCTATGACCATTCCTGAATTGAGTTGAAATAGAAAGTCAGCTTCCATTGGGATTAGAAAACAAGATCCATTAGCAAAGTTCATATAAATTCATTGAGACTGAAGCAGCATGCACCGGACCTCCATGAATCTGAACCAGGTCCTCTAAGAATATATTATGACTTCCATTTAGTGTTCTCATGGGATTCCTGAATGTGTGAACAAGTATGTCTCTAATTCTTGCACCTTTTCTTAATATTAATGCCCTTTCCTTCTGAAATTGGTTCTGTCCAACTCCAATGTGACAGGTTTTGGTTTTATCTTATTATATTTTATCATGTTATAGTTAAAAAGAAAGAGTAGATAGATGAATTAAACCTACCCAATATGGTAAAGTTTAATGACTAAAGTGTCATTTCTATCTGATGGGGAAGAAAAAAAAATCCATTTTCTTCAATGGAATGACATTGGTTATATCAACCATTCTAGGCCAGGCCTCATGTTCAGGAATAATTTACCAACATATAAAAGACTCCTTATTTTGTTTGTTTTTATGTGTGTGCATGTGTGTGTGTGCGTGTGCACACGTGTGTGTTTTTGTGTGTGTACTTGCCTGGGAGTGTGTGCATGCACATAAGTGCGCACACTCACACACAAGCTTTACTTGGCTATAATTTGATGGGTTTTTTTGTTTGTTTGTTTGTTTGATTATTTTGTTGGTTGGCTTTGTTTTCATTTTCTTTGGGAGAGTGTTTTATTTTGTTTATTTGGATTTCGGGGTTTGTTGTATTGCTGAAAGGCAGCTTTACTTTGATTTACACAGTCTATCAAATGGGGAAGATGCGGGGAGAAGCATGAGCTTGAGACAATTCTGTTTATATGGCATCCACAGTTATGAGGCAGAGAGATAAAATCAGGTCCTTAGACAACTTTCTCCCTTTGATTCAGTTTAGAACTTCAGTATATGGATGATGTTTTGTTCATTCTATTAACCTAATCTACATAAACCTTATAGACTTGCCAAATGGCTAACTGAATCTAGATAATCTTTCATAGACAAGTTCTGAGAACTGTTTCCTAGATGATTTTATTTCTGTTGAGAGATTTTTAAAAAGTCTTGATTCCATTTTTTTGTTTGTCTTTACTTTGTTTTTGCAATTTGAAACAGACACTGCCAAGAGGGAAGTAAGACCCAGGTGGGTATGTAAGAGAGAAAGCATTACTAGACATCACCAGAATTCATTACAAGCATAACAGTTTATGAACTGGTGTCATAAGAAAAATCATTAAAATGATTATAATAAATACTACAAAAAATTTTTTAAAACTTGTAGACAGACACTAGATTCAAGGTGAGCTCACAATATTTTACTTTTACTCTGGGAGAAATATAAGACTATTCATTTTGTTTCACAGATTAAATGAAAGCCTGGCACTATCATATATTTAAGAAAGAGGCAAGAAGAGACAGAAAAAGAACCCTAAACCAAAAATTCTCGGTTCTAATATTTTAAGAAATTACATTTCCATTTTAATGACAAATGTTTCCCTTATAGAAGTCTACTTTAAAAAGCTAGTACTATTAATAAGTGGTATAAAATAATGTGGCCAATTTTACTTATTTACTGGAAATAAATGTAGTATTCAGAATCATTTTTTTAATTTTCAAATCTTATTGTTTTAAAGTCAATAATGCAGGATTTATGTCACAGATATTAAAAAATAGAAACCCTTTCTACACAAAATAAATTTTGCCCTGAGTTTAGCTAAGACTCTTAAGCAATGGGAGATGTGAAGCCTAAATGGCCCATCTCCTGTAATCAGGCAAGACTGCCAATGGAGGGCTTGGCAAACCAATCAACCACAAGGCCTTCAACACACAATTTGTCCTGCCTACAAGATGTGTAGGGGTAAAAGGTGAAGCAGAATTTGAGGGAAGGGGAATCAACGACTGTCTCAGCTTGATCCCATGCCATGAGAGGGAAACTACCACTGACACTATTAGTAATACTCTGCTATACTTGCAGACAGGAGCCTAGTGTAACTGTCATCTGAAAGGCTTCACTCAGCAACTAATAGAAACTAATGGAGACACCCACAGCCAAATGTTAAGTGGGTTTTGGGGAATCCTGTGGAAGAAGTGGAGGAAGAATTAAAGAAACCAGAAGTGTCAAGGACACGACTAGAAAACCTACAGAATCACTTAACCTGGACTCACAGGCTCATAGAGACTGAATTGAAAACCAGAGAGCATATATGGATGGTGGACCTAAACTCTCTGCACATATGTAGCAGTTGTGCAGCTTGGTATTCATGAGATACCCCTAAATCTGCAGCAGGGGTGGTCTCTGAATACATTGCTTGCATTTAGATTCCTTTCTCTAACTAGATTGACTTGCCTAACTTCAATAGAAGATGAACCTAGTCTTACAGAAACTTGATATGCCAAAACTGTTTAATATGTATAGGAGGACTCCTTTTTCCTGAAGAAAAGGAGAGGAGGGGTTGATGGGGAGCTGAGGAGAAGAAAATGAGAAACTGGAAAGAGAATAGGGAGGAAAAGCTACAATCAATTAGCATTTAAAGTAAATAAATAACTTAATTAAAAATGTAAAATTTTTTGCTAGCAATCATACTCATTAGATATACTTAGTATTAAAAATTGTTTAATATTCCACATATTATTCCTTGAGGACAAATACAGTTGCAAAGTGAGATCTTTGATATTATACAGTTCTGTGTATTTCAGAATTACCAGGAAATGATTATGGACTTAAAGCATATACTGCTTTTTCATTTAATCATCTTTCCTAAGATACATGTCTTGTAGTTACATGATATCAACATCATTCATTTTAATAGTTGCATATTATTCCATTTTATGAATGTACCTTAGTTTATTGCTGGTGATAAAAATTAATTGTGGCTATTTTTCAAACTAATTTTCACCTCTTTCATCTTTCATATGCCTTTTATCACCTATCTAAATATGCATGTCCCATCACTCAAATCACTTTCATTATATCATTTCTTGGAGATGGGCCCAACATAATAACTCAAAATTTGTTAGTCATCCTGAAATGTGTTATACAATTTCCCATCTCTGTGGTCAAATGTATGCCATTTTTCTGAAGGAGACTATATTAAAGTGAAGGTTTGAAGGTAGGAGATCTTGCATTCTAAATTTTTTTCTATAATAGGCATGTTGCTTTGGATGAACCATCAAACTCTCTGTTGGGTCAATCATTTCTTCATAATAATGGCAGCATTCGAAACAAATAGTTTTTAAGAGATTCTAACTCTATAATGCCCAGATTTTCTATGTATTTTAGTAAGATTGAACATATATAATGAATAACATGTTACCTTAATGTGTGTTTTAAATGTATGGTATTATATGGAGTACATGAGTGTACATATGATTTTCTTTGTGAATGGGTTCACTAAGATGTGTGTACATGTGTATGAACACATATTCATGTTGTTGTTTGGTCCCAAGTTTGATATATGGAATAGAGATATACTGCATCAACAGTATTACTAAAATACTTGAGAAGCTATGCTGCCAATTTTGCTAAATCTATTCAACAGTCATGGAAGTAACTTTACTATTGATGGTCACAGACAAACTTCTATAATCAAAAGGATTATAACTTATAACATAAATGTTTGCTCTTTGGAGGTGGTTTTGGTAAGTTAGGCAGACCAAAAAGTCCATGATCTTTCTTCAAGGTCATTTGCTATTTGGACATTTCCTGTCTAACTATGTCTCATCCTGAGTTAGTTGAGATACTATGCTGTAGAAAATGTTCCAGCTTTAGCTATCTCTACTAGACTCCAAGGATGACAATACTTCACAAGGTAAGAAAATGCAGTCTATCCCAAGCAGCCAAGTTTATTAATGTGCATGGACGCTATTACGAAAAGTTCAAAAAATATATAACATGCCACAAGCAATGGAACTTGTCTTCTGGTGACAGTTACTTGTTACTTTTCCATTGTTTATGTGGAGTTTATGCAATTTTTGGTTTGGTTTTGGTTTTGCTTTGACAGTCACTTGCTACATTGTCTTGAGTATCATTTCTCAACCACTTGATGGGCAGATTTTATAGCCACAGACCACTACATGTAGCTCTAATTGTACTAGATTTTTTTTTTAAACACGGCTCGACACCGGTGGGCTAAGTCATCTAGTCATTTACCATATTTGAACACATACACTATGATCTGTAAAGTCAATGGATTAAACTAAATAAACTTATGAAACATTTTGATTCTAGAAATCTAGAACATGGGCAAATGAGACACATTATAAGAAAGATAAAACACATATAATTTATCTGCTCCTCTTATTTTTCTTAAATTGTAATTTAACTTAAAAAGTGTTAGGTAAGTACATTTTCCAAAAAAGATGGACTGTTCTTTTTTATTGAAAAGACATTATTTTGGATGTCCTTTAAGTAGAAAAAAGGCTTTTTGATTTTCTCCAAGCAACTTATAATGAATATATAATTTCAGAAGTTGAAATTTGTTAGAGACTTGAAAAGTATTAATGCCATGAAAAGGATTCTCTTAATTTAGCTTCTCAAAATATAATATTTTTACATCTCACATGTGTACATCCAGATAAACTTAAGGGTGATTATGTCAGAAAACAAGAAATGAAGTATTGTATACTAAATCAAAAGGCCTATTTCGCTTGTTCATTTTTTACTAAGAAGTAGGTATGTTTGAATATGAATGTTTGAATTAATTGTGGCATTATACACCTTAAATATTAATGTATTTGGTATCACTGCAAAAGACAACTAATAATTATATCAGAAACTGAAAACAAATCCCTTTATAAACTGTATAATTTAAAGTACTTAGATAGTCTTTGGTGTCGTTTATATTAAATATAATATATACTTATAAGTTTATGGTTCTCTTTTTATATTTAGGTATTAGGGTCTTAAAAACTCAAGGCTATGAGAGCTGCCAAAGTTGCCGACTTTAGAGGTAGATTAATAATTTAAAAAATAAAATATCTTTAATGAGAGAGAGTGAGATTTAGGAAGAAGTTTAGTATAGATTTTAGGTAAGAACTTATGAGAGAGAAAGGACGGTGCAAAGGAGAGAGAAAATAGAGAGTTAGATTGCAGGAAGAGGCCCCAGGAAACAGCATATCAATGACCTATTATTCTAGGGATATTTTAATATGACTTTTGGTAGATGAGATATGGAGAGGAAGATGTGTATAGGAATCATAATCCAGTAACCTAGCTTCTCTGGCATGGGATCATAAACAAATATGATCCAGCTGAGATGCAGACACACAACACATGTTTAATCCCTCTGGCTGGAATACAGATGAGCCTTTATTCACACCTTTAATCCTAAGTAATGACATCTAATTGAGAGGCAGACAAAGTATGAATCAGAAGAATATTTGACAGAATAAGTCAAATATAGGACACACCCAGCTATCAAAAGAATGTACAAGAAAGAGGCTATTTAAATGCAGTGAGGGAAAGAGAGTTGGTCATTCAGAGTTTAGAGAGAGAAGTTCAGTTCAGTTAAGTTCAGTTCAGTTCAGTTTAGCAGAGTGCAGTTGAGTTAGGAGCAGTTCAGTTGAACAGCTGAAGTGAATCAGGCGGAAAGAGCTAGAAGGAATGAGTTTATTCAACAGTAAGCCTCCAGGATGACAATTACATGTGGTGAATAAAAAGTACTTTTACAAAGAGGAGCTAGTGAATGCAGTTGTCTCACCCAGATACTCAAATGTCCTCTCTGTTTCAGTGTCCTACAGTGTCTAGCCAGAGGTGTTCATTTAGGATATAACAAATAAAAAGGAACCAGAGTCTTTTCTGCCATTACCTGATACCAGCATTAAACATACAGAAGCTATTCTTAGATATTTTGCTATATTTCACCACTTCCTATCTCCTGTTCTCATCATGGTGATATATATGCAGTGTGTGAGTAAAGCTCTGTTTAGCATGCACCTCTCTTCAAGCATTTATGTTTTTGTGCTTTGTAACTTTGACTCTCTCTCTCTCTCTCTCTCTCTCTCTCTCTCTCTCTCTCTCTCTCTCTTTCTGTTCTTTACCAAATAAATGATGAATTCTTGTGCATTATCTTCCCATATGAATGAGAAAATCTGTGGTATATATACACAATGGAAATTTATTTAACTATAAGGAAAAGTGAAAATTGCAAGTAAGTTAATGAGACTAGAACTATTATAAAGAATTAGGATTCTAAGGCTCAAAGAAATGTTATACAAGCCTAGAAGACAAGTACTGGCCTCATATATGTATCTTAACGTCCAATCTTTATGTTTTTGTTGTTGTTGTTAATGATGATGTTTTATACTTTACTAGAGCATATGTGAAAACCAAGACATTACAAAGGGGCCAAGGGAAAATAAAATATTTTATGAGAGAAATGTGGTGGAACACAGGTAAAGTTAATGTTAAGAAGAAAAACGCTGGGAACAGAAAATGATACATAGGGAGGTGAATGGAAATAATAAGAGATAGGAGGAAGTTGGGGGAGTGTTAGCAAGATGAAGGAAAGTCACAGTGAAATATTATGTCTTGTAACCCAAGTAAATATATATTTATTGCATTTTTAGAAGATATAAACCATATATTGCTTCATATTTTGGGTCCTAAAATCTGTGGTTTACTAAATAAAACTTCCAATTCCCAGTATAAAATATCTTAACCTAAACCTTTGGCTAATTTTGTCCTAGAACCACCCCTCCCAAAAATAGAGGCTCTTATCATTCTTCTTTGTTTCCACTTGAACTAGAAAATAAGACTCTATTGCTAAAACACAAGCTACCTCTTAGAGAAGAGTTAGAGAAACCATATTAATTGATGTAGAAACTTTGTCTCTATTGACTATTTTTCACAATGCTGGAGGATGCCATAAAGTGTTTTACAAGTTAAAAAGATTTCAATAAATCTATCCAGTTGTGAGTTTTATGAATTATAATCCCAATCTACTGGTTAAGATGATTCCACTTATGCAATAGTGGCTTAACTACTATGAAGGTCACCAATCACTTTCTGACTGAGATTGAGGCCTGCTTCACAGAAGTGTCCACATGCCTGGTGTTATAAACATGTTCAAAACACATAGCTGTGGAAGTCATAGAAAGGCCATTGACAAGGACTTACTACACCTACTTAGCTAAGTTGATATAACAATAAACTATCTTTAAATATTTGTCTATAAATCTATACACAAAGCCCATTTACAGCCTAAATCAAAAGGCTCTTTTTCAGTTAAACCAGTGAATATTGTTCAAAGTGCTGAAAGAAACTGTAAATATGAATATTCTGCCCCACAGCCTGGTGAATATTATGTACGAGAGTCAGATTGCCCTGGGTATGCATAATGCTAACTCAATCAAGAGTAATCATAATTGGGTAAGGAAATTATGGGTTACTTTTCCTTACCAGTCAACATTATTGTCTTATTCTTGTGGTGATATGGTTTATTTTAATATTGCCTACTTTGTAATTACATTAACAATGGGTATTAAAAATATTCTACCACTACTTAACTACCATTAGACAAAATATAACTAATATTATAGAGGAAATAAATTTTAAAAATCATATATGGCCTTTCTTACGACAAACCTAACATATTCTCTAAAATTATTTCTAAGTTATAGAATAGATGAAACATATATCTTTAAACATTCAATGTAGTTTTGCTAATAATGACCAAGTAATGAAAACAACCTAAATAAGTGGTAACTAAGGAACAATGTGCTAAATCTACAGAAGCAATTTTAATAGCAAGATCAGAACACAACAATAATAAAGGCAGTAATAAAATCATAAAAGGTATACTATAAAGTCTAGATTATTCAAAATCTCCTTCTCTGTCTGTTGGCCAAAATTAACTGAGATATAAGAGAGAGGAAATCCTATGCATTTTCAGTAACTTTAGCAGTTATGACTTTATGAAAAAAGAAAAGAAGCAAAAAATTCAACTTTTGTAAATTTTAAAATTAAAAAAAAATACAAGCAAATACTGACTGCATGATCTAGGTATCAAACCTCTAGTTATTTGTGCAAAGAAAAGAAATGTATATACTCATACAAGCCCTACATACAAAATCTTCTTCTATCCTTTTAGGTAAAACCCATGAACATAAATAACAATAGTGTCCCTTTGCAGGTAAATATATAAACAATTGTGGTTTTATCAAATTAAGTGTGCATGATACCATCTAGTTACAAGAAAATATGAAGTATTAGTAAATGTTTATATAAATCTCAAATAATTAAATGTATGTCTAGGGGAAGAAGCCCGAGAAAAGACCCACTCTGTAAGTCTACCTATATAAAATTCAAAAACAATGACTACTGCAACAAGCAATTTAATCAATAGCAGCAACAAAATTTCTTAGAGGACCCAAGAAAATTGCAACTTGTACTGTGTGTTGTATTTAGGAAGACAAGAAGAAGAAATTATAATATGGCAAAACAAAATCTTAGTCAATGCTATACAAGATTGTTATCTTGGTTAAGTAATGTTTAACCATGGTTTTAATTAAATTATACATGTATATTTCCTGTACATATTCTCTAACTAAATATGACCTACATGCATACACAGTCTATTATGTCATTATTCCTTATGATTTTTGAAATGGATTGAAAAATATTTGTCTCACCGGTGTGTGTGTGTGTGTGTGTGTGTCTGTGTGTTTATGTGTGTGGAAATTCATTCATTTTAATGTTCCATAGATAAATTTCATTGGCAGCTTTGTTATACATCATGTGATAAGAATGAACATGAGTTCAATTGTGAGAAACAAGCCACTGTATTTACAGACCTCCTTGTTGTAGGAAAAGGGTCATATCTTATATCACTTTTTGTCAAGTGAATTTGTAGTCAAGCTCTTGGATTGAAGCTCTTTCAGAATGTATGTAATTTGACAAATAAATTCAGACTTCAATAAATTTATATCAAATCTTGCCAAGGAAAATTAACTGGCTGAGAAAAAGTATAGATATATTTATTGACTTTTATTAGCATTCAGCCATGTACAAAACCCATTAGCATGTTAGAAAGGTCTTTACAGGAGTCTAATGAGCATCCAGTATAATTTTATCTTTGAGAAACTGCTATTTACCTTTTCTGAGTCTTTATTGGAGTGATTTTCAACTACAACTTACACTTTCCCTTGTTTGTCTATTATTTGTTTTTTTTGTTTGAGACAGCGTTTTATTGTTTATAGTGTCCTGGCACTTTTTCTGTAGACCAGGCTCACCTCAAACTCAGAGATCAGCCTTTCTCTGCCTCCCAAATGATTGGATAAAGGCCTGAGCCAAAACACTCAGCTTTTATAACTTACACCTTTGGAACTTTTCACTAAATTGCCTTCTATTTCAAATTAAACTATCAATAAGGTTATAGGTTTTTGAGGATACATTTGTTCATACTGATTGCAGATAATAATAAGTGAGCAAAGGTGAGTGTGTGTTCATGCATACATCTGCATGCATGTGTGCTCAATATGATCTGGTATTCTTACGTTCAGTAAATTTACATAGATAACAAAAACTCCTTCAAATTTGATTTTGACATGTTGAGGAGAATACTAATCCTTAATCCAATATTTAGAAAATATCATGTTAACTAGCAGGCATACTGAAAACTAAATAAGGAGGTGTTAAGTGAAGAAACTCAGAAAAATGCTCAGGAAAATATAATTTGAATCTACTGTTATAATTATTCATGATATTTTTAATTTTATGACTGAGTTGCTTAACTTCAAAGCCTGTAGTCAAAAAGAGAGAACAGAAAATAAAATGTACTCATTTCATTATTGACATCTTTCTCCTTTCATGAGATCCATTGCACTCAGAAGAAACTTAGACTTACAGTCCTGTTAATAGATACAAAGTTCTCTCTCACACAGTTCTCTCTCTTCAGAATATTCTAGGCAATACTCTTGTAGAAATTTCTGTGTCGTTTTGATACTTTCTTCTTCTCAATAATTTAGACAACATATGAGAATTGCCTGAGATTAAAACGGACAGTATTGCTTTTTCCATCTTGACAGGCAAGGAAATAGTCACCTAATAATTCTTACAATAAATTTCCAATATACTCTTCCTTCATCTTCAGTCATGTTTCATCCTCACCATGTATCTGGATAATGAAAGAAAAGAAAAGAAAAGAAATCAAAGCTGATGTTAGGTTCTGCATTTATCACCAAACACTTCACCAAAATAAAAGCTCTTGACTCATTCATGGCTCATTGTTGTGATTTCCATCCTAAAAATGTAATCAAAACAGTTCCCTTGAAACATTTGTATGACAGCCATATATCATTACTGGCACCCAAAATGGCTTCTCATAGCAGTGTCTTAAAAAGTTTTGTCAATTCTTATAAGTGATTTTGAAGCAGACGTCACTGATAAAGACAGTTTGTTAGGAGAGAAAGAACTGTCATTTATTATCCGAAGAAAGGAGATGGGAGATTTATATATACATATATTCATATATATATATATATATATATATATATATATATATATACATATATATATGAACATATATATATTCGTCTATATATAATTTTAAATTCATATATAAATTCATATAGATATATAATTTTAAATGAAACCATTCTTTAATTGCATAAAGATAAAAAACTTTGACTCAATTTTGTAAACAAACAATTTTAAAGAAAAATGTTTAAAAGTGATGATTCGTCCTTTTTGTCTAGGAAGCTAAAACTTGTCTCTTTTCTGACATCCTCTTATCTCATTTATGAAGAATTTTATGGCTAGGACTGGAGAATTTTTATGAGAAATAATTTATAGGTAAAGGAAACAAGGAACTCTTATTTTGTAGATTAATTTTGTTACTCTGATAAATTACCCCTAAGATGTCTTTCAAATTAAAATACTTTTACAGCCAAACTACACCTTTTTTCCCTTTAATCATTTAGCTAAAATCTTTGTGAAGCCACCTCTGACTTTTCATTTGTACTATGTAGCTCCTGTAATCATAATGGATTTTGTGTTGACTGACACCTGCTGAGCCTGCATTTAGCTTTCTGTCACAACAATCAGACACATAGGCAGGCAAATAGATTTGTCTTGCCTAAGTAATTTACAAAAGAGAAAATATTTTATTTTCTTCTTTCTTAAAGAGTCCATCTTGTTCCTAACAGACATAAAGAGATTCAGCTTGGAATGACTTTTTGATAATCTCTACAAATAAATAGTGCATGCACTATTTATTATTATCATCATCACCATTTTTATTATCATCAATATTAATTCTTTCACAAGTTTACTTATGATTTTATTAATTAATCTATTGAAATCTTTATTTTTTAATTACAGATTATGCTATGGTGCTTTAGAAAATAACTTGCAGTCCTTTTGGCTGGGGCAGACACCTAGCAGGTATGCTCCCGAAAAGACACCATATCCTGAACCTTCCTTGAGCAGCTGAGCAGTAGTGGAACTTGGAGCAACTGAGGAACCATTGTACTCAGAGAAGCAGGATTTTAGGATCCCAGAAGAAGCCTGATTCCCAGGAGCTCTTCCACCCAGGACCTCAAGATCACAGGATCATGAAGATATCTGGACTCTGAGGAGTTCTGACACAAGCAAGATAACTGGAAAGACCGGCTCCAGACAGACACAGTGAGTACAGATAACACTAGAGTTAACCAGATAGAGAAAGGCAAACACAAGAATATAAGCAACAGAACCCAAAGGTAGCTGGCATCATGACAACCCAGTTCTCCTAACATAGCAAATCCTGAACACCCATCACACCAGAAAATCAGGATTCAGAATTAAAATCACTTCTCCTGAGGATGATAAACAACTTTAAAAAGGACATGAACAACTTACTTAAAGAAATACAGGAGAACACACGTAATTAGGTAGAAGCCCTTAAAGAGGAAACACAAAAAGCCCTTAAAGAACTGCAAGAAAACACTATCAAACAGGTGAAGGACTTAAACAAAACCATCCAGGATCTAAAAACAGAAGTAGAAGCGATAAAAAAAAAATCTCAAAGACAGACTACCCTGGAAATAGAAAACTACCAACATAATACAAGAGATAAAAGAAAGAATCTCATATGCAGAAGATACCATGGAAAACATTGACCCAACCATCAAAGAAAATGCAAAATGCAAAAACCTCCTAACCCAAAATATTCAGGAAATTCAGGACACAATGAGAAGACCAAACATAAGAATAATAGGTGTAGATGAGAGTGAAGATTCCCAACTTAAAGGGCCACTAAATATCTTCAACAAAATTATAGAGGAAAACTTTCCTAACCTGAAGAAAGAGATGCCCATGAGCATACAAGAAGCCTACAGAACTCCAAAGAGACTAGACCAAAAAAGAAATTTCTCCCGTCACATAATAATGAAAACATCAAATGCACAAAACAAAGAAAAAATACTAAAAGCAATAAGGGAAAAAGGTCAAGTAACATATAAAGGCAGATCTATAAAATTACACCAGACTTCTCACCAGAGACTATGAAAGCTAGAAGATCCTGAAGTGATATCATAGAGACCCTAAGAGAACACAAATTTCATCCTAGACTACTATACCCAGCAAAACTCTCAATCACTATAGATGGAGAAACCAATATATTTGATGACAAAACCAAATTTACACAATATTTTCCCACAAATCCAGCCGTATAAAGGATAATAGATGGAAAACTCCAATACAAGGAGAGAAACTACAACATAGAAAAAGCAAGAAAGTAATCTTCCAACAAACACAAAAGAAGATAGCTACACAAGCATAGTTACACCTCTAATAACTAAAATAACAAGAAGAAACAATCACTTTTCCTTAATATCTCTTAACATCAATGGACTTAATCCCCCCAATAAAAAGACCTAGACTAACAGACTGAATATATAAACAGGACCCAGAATTTTGTTGCATACAAGAAACACACCTCAGTGAAAAAGACAGAAACTATCTCAGAGTAAAAAGATAGAAGACTATCCTCCAAGCAAATGGTCCCAAGAAACAAGTTGGTGTAGCCATTCTAATAGTGAATAAAATAGACTTTCAACAAAAAGTTATCAAAAAAGATAAGGAAAGTCACTTCATACTTGTCAAAGGAAAAATCTACCAAGATGAACTCCCAATTCTGAGCATCTGTGTTCCAAACGCAAGGGCACCCACATTCATAAAAGAAACTTTACTAAAACTCAAAGCATACATGGCACCTCACACAATAATAGTGGGTGGTTTCAAAACCCCTCTCTCAGCAATGGACAGATCTAAACAGAGACATTGAAATTAAGAGACATTATGAACTAAATGGATTTAACAGATATCTATAGAACAATTCACTCTAAAAAATAGAATATACCTTTTTCTCATCACCTCATGGTATCTTCTCCAAAATAGACCATATAATTGGTCACAAAACAGCCCTCAACAGATACAAAAAGATTGATGTAATCCCTTGCATTCTATCAGATCACCACAGATTAAGGCTGGTTTTTAAAAATGACAAAACCAATGGAAAACTCAAATGCAATTGGAAACTTAAAATGCTCTACTCAGTGATGTCTTGGTCAAGGAAAAAAAATTAATTAAAGACTTTTTAGAATTTAATGAAAATGAAGGTTCATCATACCAAAACTTATGGAACACAATGAAAGCAGTGCTAAGGGGAAAACTCATAGCTCTAGGTGTCAAAAAAAAAAAAAAAAAAAAAAAAAAAAAAAAAAACTGGACAGAGCATACACTAGCAACTTGACAACACAACTGAAAGCTCTAGAACAAAGAGAAACAAATACACCTAACAGGAGTAGACAGCAGGAAATAATCAAACTCAGGGCAGAAATCAACCAAGTAGAAACAAACAAACAAACAAAACCAAACTATACAAAGTATCAAGAAAACCAGGAGCTGGTTCTTTGAGAAAATCAGCAAGATAGATAAACCCTTAGCCAGACTAACCAGAGGGCACAGAAACAGTATCCAAATTAATAAAATCACATCTGAAAAGGGAGATATAAAAACAGAAACCGAAGAAATTAAAAAATTCAGATCCAACTACAAAAGCTTATACTTGACAAAAATAGAAAATCTGGATGAAATGCACAATTTTCTAGACAGATACCAGGAACCAAAGTTAATTCAGGAGCAAATAAACCATCTAAACAGTCTCATAACCCCTAAAGAAATAGCAGCAATCATTAAAAGTCTCCCCATCACAAATGTCCAGGACCAGATGGTTTTATTGCAGTATTCTATCAGATCTTCAAGGAAGACCTAATACCAATTCTCTTCAATTTATTCCACAAAATAGAAACAGAAGAAACACTACACAATTTGTTCTATGAAGCTATAATAAAGCTCATACCTAAACCTTACAAAGACCCAACAAAGTAAGAGAACTTCAAAGCCATCTCCCTTATGAATATCGAAGCAAAAATACTCGATAAAATTCTCACAAACAGAATCCAAGAACACATCAAAACAATCATCCAACATGGTTAAGTAGGCTTTATACAAGGAATGCAGGGATGGTACAATATTCAGAAATCCATCAATGTAATCCACTATATAAACCAACTCAAACTAAAAAAAAAAAACCACATGATCATCTCACTAGATGCTGAGAAAGCATTTGACAAAATTCAACATCCCTTCATGGTAAAAGTCTTGGAAAAATCAGGAATTCAAGGCACATAACTAAACATAGTAAAAGCAATATACAGCAAGCCAGTAGCCAACATCAAACTAAATGGAGAGAAACTTGAAGCAATCCCACTAAGATCAGGGACTAGACAAGGCTGCCCACTCTTTCTTTACCTTTTCAATATAGTACTGGAAGTCCTAGTGAGAGCAATTAGACAACAAAAAGAAGTCAAAGGGATACAGATTAAAATAGGGAGAAGTCAAAATATCACTATTTGCAGATTATATGATAGTATACTTAAGTGACCCCCAAACTTCCACAAGAGAACCCCTAAACCTGATTTAAAAAAAAAAAACTTCAGCAAAGTGGTTGGTTAGAAAATCAACTCAAATCAGTAGACTTCTTCTACTTGAAAGATAAACAGGCTGAGAAAGAAATTAAGGAAGTGACACCCTTCACAATAGTCACAAATAATATAAAATAACTTGGTGTGACTCTAACAAGCAAGTGAAAGATCTGTATGACAAGAACTTCAAGTCTCTGAAGAAAGAAATCGAAGAAGATCTCAGAAGATGGAAAGATCTCTCATGCTCATGGAATGGCAGGATTAATATAGTAAAAATGGTCATTTTGCCAAAAGCAATCAACAGATTCAGTGCAATCTCCATTAAAATCCCAACTCAATTCTTCACAGAGTTAAAAAGAGAAATATTCAAATACATTTGTAACAACAAAAAAACCCAGGATAGTGAAAACTATTCTCAACAATAAAAAACTTCTGGAGGAATCACCATCCCTGACCTCAAGCTCTACTACAGAGCAATAGTGATAAAAACTACATGGTATTGGTACATAGACAGGCAGGAAGATCAATGGAATAGAATTGAAGACCCAGAAATTAAACCACATACTTATGGTCACTTGATCTTTGACAAAGGATCTATAACTGTCCAGTGGAAAAAGGACAGCATTTTCAACCAATGGTGCTGGATCAACTGGAGTAAAACATGTAGAAGAATGGAAATTGATCCATTCTTATATCCTTGTACAAAACTCAAGACCAAGTAGATAAAGGACCTTCACATAAAACCAGATACACTGAAATTAATAGAAGAGAAGGTGGGGAAGAACCTTGAATACTTGGACAAAGGGGAAATGTTTCTGAACATAATACAAATGGTTTATGTTCTATGATCAAAAATTGACAAATGGGACCTCATAAAACTGCAAAGTTTCTGTAAGGCAAAGACCACTGCCAATAGGACAAAATGGCAACTAACAGATTTAGAAAAGATCTTATCCAGTCCCACAACCGATAGAAGGCTAATATCCAATAAATGAAAAGAACTCAAGAAATTAGACTCCAAACAACCAAATAACCCCATTAAAAATGGGATACAGAGCTAAACAAAGAATTCTCAACTGAAGAAACTCAAATGGCCAAGAAGCACCTAAATGAATGTTCAATATCCTTAGTCATTAGGAAAATGCAAATCAAAACAACCCTGAGATTCCACCTCACACCAGTCAGAATGGCCAAGATCAAATACTCGGGTGATAGTAGATGCTGGCGAGGATGTAGAGAAAGAGGAACACTCCTCCATTGTTGGTAGGATTGCAAAATGGTGCAACCACTCTGGAAATCAGTCTCGCAGTTCCTCAGAAAATTGGACTTAGTATCACCTGAGGACCCAACTATACCACTCCTGGGCATATACCCAGAAGATGCTCCAATATATAACAAGGACATATGCTCCACTATTTTTATAGCAGCCTTATTTATAATAGCCAGAAGCTGGAAAGAACCCAGATGTCCTTTAACAAAGAAATGAAATAAAAAATTTGGTACATTTACACAATGGAGTATTACTCAGCTGTTAAAAACAATGAATTTGCAAAATTCTTGGGTAAATGGATGGAACTAGAAAATATCATCCTGAGTAAGGTAACCCAATCACAAAAAATACACATGGTATTCACTCACTGATAAGTGAAGATTAGCCCAAAAGTTTGAAACAACAAAGATTCAACTAACAGACCACATGAAGCTCATGAAGAAGGAAGACCAAGTGTGGGTGCTTCGGGCCTTCTCAGAAGGAGTAACAAAATACTCAAGAGAGCAAATATGGAGACAAAGTTTGGGGCAGAAACTGAAGGAGAGGCCGTCCTGAGACCATTTCACCTGGGTATCCATCCCATGTGCAGTCACCAAAGGTAGATGCTGATGTGGATGCCAGGAAGTGTATGCTGACAGGAGCCTGATATAGCTGTCTCCTTAGAGGTCTTCCAGTGTCTGACATATTTAGAGTAGGACACTCACAGCTAACCATTGAACTGATCAAGTGGTTGCCAATGGAGGAGTTAGAGAGAAGACTGAAGGAGCTGCAAGTGTTTGTGGCTCCATAAGGAGAGCAAAAATACCAACCAACCAGAGCTCCCAGGGTGTAAACCACCAGCATGGGAGCACATAGGGAGGGACTCATGGCTCCAGCTGTATATGTAGGGGAGGATGGCCTTGTAGGGCATAGGTGGGCGAGGAGATCCTTGGTCTTACGAAGTCTGGAAGCTGAGTGTGGGGGACTTCGAAGGTGGGGAGGTGGGAGTGGGGGGTAAATGGGGGAACATCCTCATAGAAGCAGGAGGAGGGGGGTCAAATAGGGGGTTCGTGGGCGGGGGTGGTGGTGGGAGGGAATGGGATAAAGAGATAACATCTGAAATGTAAATTAAATATCCAGTAAAAATTAAAATAAAAGAAAATAACTTGCATTGGTTTATCTGTTTGTTTGTCTTTGTTTCCTTTTTTTTTTTTTGTCCTAAACAAATGACTTCATCAAACCTTACTTTCTTATGGTGAAATTTACTAAGCACACATATTATAAATTCTACAGAAAACATTAGTTTTAGTGGGATTAACTCTTGCTATAGTTTTAGCTAATGAAAAAGCATAAATTTCATCTGTTTCTTCAGTTATGTTACAGAAACACCAGAATAAAAATTTTAAACATTCAAAGTTCTGAAAACATTTTCATGACCTAACAGCAGTTTCTACATCAGAAAAATGAGCAGATTTTGCCAGGGTTTTGGCTCAGACCAAAATGGGTTTACATAATCTTGCATTATGTCACAAACTACACCAAAAGTTAGTTTATGCCTGTGAAAAGTTTTTTTTGTTTGTTTGTTTTTGTTTTTTGTTGTTTTTTTTTTTAATTTTCTAAGCTGTTCTATACTCAGAATAGAAGAAGACCTCAAAGCTCACTCTGACAGTGACACACTTCCTCCAACAAGGCCACATTTCTCAATGTGTCAAACATTCAAACATGAGAATATACGAGTCAAACCCATTCAAACCAAACAGGTGGGCCTTCTGAACACAGCTAAATAAACAATTCTATAATATAGGGAAGACTAGATTAAAAATAATCCTTAAAATAAGATATTTATTTTTTTAGAGATAAAAGAAAATTCTGAGGCTGCTTCTCAGAGTGTTATGGTTAAACAACTGACAAAAACTTTAGGTTCATGAGGTGGACTGGTTCTCAGTGTAAATCCTTACAATTTCCATGGCAGATAAATTCATGCCTTTTACTAGACATGAGTAATATGATGCAAAGTAAAGATGGATGGGGAGAATGTTATCTTATCTCACTGTTGTCAATTAAGCCACAGGAGCTCACCTCTGATTCTAGGCAAACCAGTAGTGAGCAAAACCAACAAAGACAGGGAAGACAGTCTCTTCCTAGTTACCTTCATATTACGATGCAGAACTGTTGGCTTCTCCAGCACCATGTCTACCTGCATTCTGCCGTGCTTCTGATTATGATGATAATGAACTAAACCTCTGAAACTATAAGCCAGTCACAATTAAATGTTTTCCTTTATAAGAGTCATGTTGGTCATGGAGTCTCTTTACAGCAGTTAAACCCTAACTAAGACAGCTTTCTAAAAGAAGGAGGAGGAGGAGGAGGAGGAGGAGGAGGAGGAGGAGGAGGAGGAGGAGGAGGAGGAGGAAGAGGAAGAGGAAGAGGAAGAGGAAGAGGAAGAGGAAGAAGAAGAAGAAGAAGAAGAAGAAGAAGAAGAAGAAGAAGAAGAAGAAGAAGAAGAAGAAGAAGAAGAAGAAGAAGAAGAAGAAGAAGAAGAAACAATCCAACTGATTTATTGGCATAAATACAAACTGTTTTTGTCATAAGCTTGGAGAAGAGTTTTTATTGATTGATTTTATTTTCCTGATGAGTTTTCATTTCACTCTGGTTTTTCTAAAACAGAAAATGGCTTTAAAAATTTTTCCAAAAACCCTCTAAAAATTTAAGCTAAATTTTTATTTTTAGGATTAGAATAATAGTGTTTATTTATATGAAAAAGTTTATTTAATGATTATAAAAGTACCATAATTTAGAAATGATTTAATAGTACACATATGTGACCTCCAAAATTCCACCAGATAACTACTACAGCTGATAACAAAGGGGCTACTACTTCAACAAAGGGCTGGATATAAAATTCACAATCAATAGCCTTGATTTATACAAATGATATATAGGCAGAGAAAGAAATTAGGGAAACAACACCCCTCACAATAGCCACAGATAGTATAAAATATCTTGGTGTAACTCTTACCAAGCAAGAGAAAGATCTGTATGACAAAGACTTCAAATACCTGAAAGAAGAAATTGAAGACCTCAGAAGATGGAACGATCTTCCCATGCTCAAAAATTAGTAGGATTAATATAGTGGAAATGGCCATTTTACCAAAAGCAATTTACAGATTCAATTAAAACTCCATGAAAATTCTAACACAATTCATCACAGACATGGAAAGAACAACTCTCAACTCCATATGAAAAATCAAAAAAAAAAAAAAAAAAAAAAAAAAAACCAGGATAGCCAAAATATCCTCAATAATTTAGGAAGAATCACCATCTCTGATGTACTACAAAGATGTTGTACAAAGCAATAATGAAAAAAAATACACATGGTATTAGTACAGAGACAGACAGGTTGATCAATTGAATAAAATTGAATACCTAGAAGTAAACTGACACAACTATGGACTCTTGATCTTTGACAAAGAAGCCAAAAACATACAGTGAAAACAGAAAGCATCTTTAATAAATGATCCTGGTTTAACTGGCAATCTATGCAGAGAATGAAAACATATCCATATTTATCACCTTGCACAAAGCTCAAGTCCAAGTGGATCAAGGACCTGAATATAATACCAGATACACTGAATCTAAAAGAATGTAGGAAAGAGCCCCAAACTTTTGGCACAGGGGTAAATTTCTTGAACCAAACACCAATGGATCAGACTCTAAGATTAAGAATTGATAAATGGGACCTCAAGAAACTGAAAAGCTTCTGTAAGGCAAAAGACAACTTAGTAGGACAAAACACAACCTAAAGATTGATAAAATCTTCACTAACTCTACATCAGATAGACAAAAATATCCAAAATATGTGAAAAATCTCAAGAAGTTAACATCCAAAAAAACAAATTACCCGGTTAAAAATGGGGTACAAAGCTAAACAAAAAATTCACAACAGAAGAATCTTGAATGGCTGAGAAGCACTTAAAGAAATGTTCAAATTTTTTAATTATTAGAAAAATACAAATCAAATGACCCTGAAAGCCTACCTCACCCAATCAGAATGGCTAAGATCAAAAACTGAAGTGACAGCATATGTTGGTGAGGATGTGGAGAAAGAGGAACACTCCTCCATTGCTGGTGGGACTCCAAACTTACAACCACTCTGGAAAACAATCTGACAGTTCCAGAAAACTGGAAATAGATCTACCTGAAGAACTAGCAATACTACTCTTGGGAATATACCCAAAGGATGCCCCACCCACAGGGGCACGTGTTCCACTATGTTCATAGCGGCCTTGTTTGTGATAGCCAGAAGCTAGAAACAACCCAGATGTCCCACAACTGAAGAATGGATGCAGAAAATGTGGTTCATTTACACAATTGAATCCTATTTAGCTATTAAAAATGAAGACATCATGAGTTTTGCAGACAAATGGATAGAAATAGAAAATATCATTCTCAGTCAGTTACTCTGCCCCCAAAAGACATGCTAGGTAAGTACTCAATGATAAGTGGATATTAGCCAAAAAGTACAGAATACCTTGACTACAACCTACAGACTGTAAGGAGTGTAACAAGCAGAAAGGCCCAAGTTAGGAGGCTTCACTCCCACTTAGAAGGGAGAAGGAAATAATCACTGGAGGCAAACAGAGAAAGGGACCTGGGTGGGTGGTGCTGGAAGAGGGGAGGGGGAAAGGGGAACAGGATCAGATATGGGAGGGGAACAGGAAAGAAGCCCAGAGGGCCAGAGAATGAATGGAAATAAGCATCCTTGGGGATGGGAAGTGGGTGTGGGGCTCTAGAAAGTAACAGTGTCAAGAGAAGTGAAAGACTCTCAGGATTTATTGGGGGTATCCTTGGCCAAAATGTTCAACACTGGGGAGAGGGAACTCAAAGAGCTCACCACCAGTAGAAAGACATGGCCTCAAGTGGAGGTACAGGGTTACTAATTCACAGTCAAAATGTCTGACCCAGAATGTTTCCTGTCTAAAAGAACTGCAGACAAAAATGAAGAAAACACTGAAGGAAGGGCAGTCTCTGGCATATATATAGCAGAGGTTTGCCTGGCCTGGTTACAGTGAGGGAAGATCCACATAATCCTTGAGAGACTTGAGGCCCCATGGAACAGGGTGTTATGGTAGGGAAAGCCCCCTGTCACAGGGAAGGGGGAGGGGTAATGGGATGAAGATCTGTTGGAGGGGGCAAAGACTGGAATATAAATAAATAAATTAACATATATATATGTATAATATATATAATGCATATATATTATATAATATATATGTTATATGTTTACACACACACACACACATATATATATTTACTGAAGTTTAGAATTTCTGAAACAGAACTTCTCAAATACAGTCACTTGAGGATTTGTTTTTTAAAAAAGAAAACGTGTTTTCTACTCTCCAATTATGTCATAGGCCATCACTGCTAAATAGATGAAGACAGTTCGTGAACTTGAAACAACTAGTTACTACATATCCACAACTAAGAGCACATTCTCAAGTCCTCTAGGAGACACCTAAGACTTCTGACAAGATGTAGACTGCAACTCACTGTATGGAAAATAGGATTGAAGAATGCACACATATTCCGAGCACCTGCAGTTCATATGTCTCTGGTTAAAAAATTCCTAAGAATCATCATTCTGTGATATCTACCCTGTGTTTATTATCATTGAAAGTTAAAAAGAAATTTACCTCCAAGTGCACCACTTGGCATTGCTCAATATTTCAAACTGAGAGTACATGGGAAGACTTGCAGAGTAGGGGATGTGTGCTGGATTTCACTTATGTGCTGAAAGGTTAATTTTCCAAATGGATCTAAATGTCAGAATGGCCAAGATCAAAAACTCAAGTGACAGCACATACTAGAAAGGATGTGGAGAAAGAGTAACACTCCACCATTGCTGATAGGATTGCATAATTGGTACAACCACTCTGGAAATCAATCTGAAGGTTCCTCGGAAGTTGGAAATAATTCTACCTGAAGTCCCAGCTATACTGCTCCTGGGTATATACCAAAGGAAGACCCAATGAAGATGCTTTAAACCACTTAGAAAGGGGAACAGAATAATCATGGGAGGCAGAGGAGGTAGGGGTATGGGTGGGATAGGGGATGGGGAGGGAAAATAGGGGCAGGATCTGATATGGGGCTAGACAAGTGAGAAACCCAGAGGGCCAGGAGA
Organism: Arvicanthis niloticus; assembly: GCF_011762505.2. Taxonomy (NCBI): domain Eukaryota; kingdom Metazoa; phylum Chordata; class Mammalia; order Rodentia; family Muridae; genus Arvicanthis; species Arvicanthis niloticus. Next base: position 73,002,235 of record NC_047659.1, read on the forward strand.
ATGAGTGGAAATATTTAGCTGTTGGGGTAGAGGATAAGGGGAACATCTAGAAAGTCCCAAAGAACTGGAATGTAAGAGGATTCTAGGACTCAGTGGGGATGACCTTAGCAGAAATGCCCAAGAGTGGGAAGATGGAATCTGAAGAGACCACATTCAGCAAATAGACAGGGCCCTAAGTGAAGGGATGGGGTCACACACCTAACTTCAAAATTTTTAACCCAGAATTGTTCCCGACTATATATATATGCAAAAACGAAACAGATTGAAGGAAAGGCCATACAATGACCAGCCCAACAGGGATTGATCCAATGGACAGGTACCAAAACCTGACACTATTACTGATGTCATGTTGTGCATGTAGAAAGAAACTTAGCATGGCTGTCCTCTGAGAGGATCTATTAGCAGCTGACAGAGACAGACGAAGATACTTATGGCCAACCATTGGGCTGAGGTTTGGTACCCCTATGGAAGAGTTAAGTGAAGAACTAGAGGAGCTGAAGGAGATTGCAACCTGATAAGAAGGCCAACTATGTCAACTCATAAGGAACCCTGAGAATCTCCCAAAATCGAAGCTACCACCCAAAGAGCATACATGGGCTGGTCTGTGGCCCTGGGCTATATATATCAGAGAACTGCATGGTCTGGCCTCAGTGGGAGAGAATGTGCCTCCTCCTGTAGAGACTTGATGCCCCAAGGAAAGGGGATGGGGTAATTTGAGCAAGTCAGTGGGTGACAGGTGTTAGCAGCCTATAGCAAATTTATGGCTTGGAATTTATTGTTAGGGTGTCTTCTATATTTTATTTAGAAATAGTTGAGAGGAGTTAATAGACAACAGTCCAGATTACCTTACATGGATAGTTGGCTTTCAAAACGTCAGAAGTCCACAGAATTGAAGTTACAAACATTTCTGTAGTAATGGTCATTTTGATTAGAGACCTGTCTGCTCCTGACAGCTTCCTGTCTTGGATTCTAAGAAGAAATTGAGCATCCTTGGAGTTACTCCAGTTGTGGTGAGACAGCCACTAGGCAAGAATTGCCTCTTTCCATCTACAGACAAATTACTGTCCAGAAAAGAACACACTTGCAGAATAGTCGACTGATTATATCTGCCTAGACAGAGTAATCAGCCCTTAATAATTCTGCATCACTAAGGTCTGTCAGATGATCCTGGGCCAGAAGGCTGAAGATCAGATGCTCCAACGTTTTGTAGTAGAGGGAGTGTAAAGGTGTTCAGTGGTCTCTATAAATTGGCTAAGTTTTAGAAGCTATGCTTTGTGCTTCCCATAATTTCAGTTAACTCAGTCATTCTGGATTTCTGACGGGGTTGAAAACTTATAGTCTCATAGCCAATCCTGGCTATTTACTTTGAGAGAAAAGATTTGAGTGGATGGTTTATAGCTGACATTAATTCTGAAGCCAAGAAAAAAGCCAGGTTCAGAATTAAGTGTTTTAGTTAGGAGAGATGACAAAGTTTCTGGTTAGTCAACAAAATGATGGACTGAGTATTAAAACTTGTACCTCACTTGTACAAATTGGTATAATTATGCTCTAATTGTATTTTGAGAGAAAAGTTTTATTTTAACAGGAAGGGTGATATGGAGGAGGAGCTAAGTTGGGAGGAGTACCAAGAGGAAGAGAAGGAATAAGGAGAGGAGAAGAAGGAGAGGAGAAGCTAGGTGATGAGAGAGAGAAAGAGAGAGGGGGGACATGGAGGCAGATGTTCATGTGTCTCCACCAGTCAAAGATAGTTGATATATCTAGGTTGGGTATTTGGTTACACTTCTGACTGAGCATTACAAAACTTATAAAGCCTTCAATTAACATTTTTAAAATTGTATAAAAGCAAAAAGGAAAAGGGAGCATGGGATAGGGGTTTTCTAGGGAGGGAAATGGGGAAAGGGGATGGCATCTGAAATGTAAATAAAATATCCAATAAAAAATAAATTTAAAAAATGTTAAAACCCTCTTAAAATATCTTATTAATGTCTATTTGTGTCTTTTAATAATTAATCTAACCCTCAAAATATAAATATTTTCATGCTTTTACAATAAAAACAAAACCTCAAATTTCTCCATTTTAAAAATTATTTTATTTCACAAGTAAAGGAATGGGAAACTGTACTCAGCTTATATTGTGTGAGAAAAGTATCTATGATTAGTAAAATTGAACTTGCTTTCTATACAAACATTTTGGTCATATTCTTTTACCACCAATAACTCTTCCAAGATGTGCTCTACCTCCAGCCAACCCAATTTCACAACCTTTCCCTGTCCTTCTCTCTCTCAAAAACAAAAACAATAAACAAACAAACAAAACTCAGGGAAAACAACACCCTAAAAATGTTGAAAACAGACAAATTGAAAAGAAGAAATTCAAAAAGACAAAAAAATGGCAAAACAAAACGCACACACACAAATACACAAACACACACACGTACACCCACACACTTCAAAGTGAATGCATTTTCTGCTTGCCAACCGTTCTTAGCCATGGGTCCTGCCCTGGGGTGTGGCTCTCTCCATTATATAAAGCTGAAACTTACTTTTTGAAAATTTGTCAGTTTAGAATAACTTCTTGGTTAGGGGTGGGACTTATGTCCACTTCTCCTTTTCAGTGTTGAAATTTTATCTGGTTTGAACCTGTATATGTCTTATGCATGCTCTTACAGTCTCTGAGTGAATATATGTATCAATCCTATTAGGTACTGATGATACCATTTACTTGGAGTCATCCACCACCTGTGGTTGTTCAATTTTTCTGCCTCCTCTTCTGAATATATCTATGAACCTTGAGTAGAGAGATTTTATAAGGACATCCCAATTAGGACTATTATATAAACTTTCATATTCTGTACATTGTCCAGTTTTGATCTCTTTGTTAATTAGCATACACTCCAAGAAGAAGCATCTCTGACTTTGGATGAGCAATGCTCTGCTCTTTGGTTATAATAATATAGCATTATGAATCATTTTATTGCTTTGTTCCTTTAGTAGAATAATAGTAGTAGCTTTTTCTTTAGGCCCACGGATGATATAGTCTCAAGTTCTTGACCATTTTTGCTGTATAATGTATAGATTACATTCTTTGAAATTTTAAATACAATTAAAAATAGATTGGTTCCACCCATCACATTTATAGTACAGTTACATCAGTATATCTTGTAGGCAAGTATATTTTATAACCCGTTCTTCTGAGTACCACACTTTAATTTCTTTAAAATTTTATATTTTTCATAAAACTTCACATATTTCTTATATGCAGCATGAAATTTACATGTATGTAACATGATTACAGCAGGAAGAAAATATATTTTAATTTACATAGCTACATATTTTATATGTATAATTAAGAACACCTGTTTCTTACTTTTAGAAGATTTGCATGTCCAATACAGAGCAGTTAAATGTTGAAATCTGCCTATATATATTCAATATGAAAATTTTACTCTTACTCAATGTACAGGAATAAAACAATCTTTCCAATCTTCAGAACAACAATTCTTACATAGTTTTATGTTATACAAGAAAATATAAGTAAGCTAGAAATAATTGCATAACATGTCAATAATTGAGATTATATATAATTTCCTTCAATATCTGGCTCAGTTAACATTAATCAGTTATGATCAAATTGATTATATTTTTGAAAATTATACAATTCCTTTCTTTTGAAGCTAAATAGTATTCTACTAATGGCAAAACTATATTTTATTTATGCATACATTAACATACTCTTAGCTTTTTCCATCTTTTGTACATGGAAATAATGACAGAATGAACATGAAATAAAAATGTGTCTGTGCTAACAATTTTATTTTTAAAAACATGTATGAATTTAATAGTTTGAATATAATCTGTCATTTTCATGTTTGTATATTAAAAATTTGTTTGCAGTCTATGGTGATAGTTTGTGTGGTCTGATAACCTTAGGAGTTTGGGCTTAATTGAAGGAAGTGCATCACTAGAGACAGAGCTTAGATGGCCCTTGGACTGCTCTTTTTGCTGTTCTCTCTATGGTGAGTTGAGTAGCTCAATTCTATTACATCCTAGCATCCATGGTGGATTAAAACTAGGACCAAAGTAAATCTTTATTGGTTTTAAATAGTTCATGAATGGTATTCTATGTCAGTGATGCAAACATCAAAATAGTACAAAGTATTGGTAGAGAGAAATAGAGTAATTATGATGACAACCTTGCCATGTGATTCAGAAACCACTACCTTGAAACTATACTTTGTGAGGATCTGGAATAAGTTTGCAGACTAAGGCTGGAAAAGGATGAACACAGAGCTTAATATTGATTATTATATCAGTGTCAATAGATATGATGACAGAAATGTCTGTGTTAATGGAGTTGAAAAGCAATAAAACCATATTGAGAACTAGATTAGTGTCACTGATGTTACATTCTGGCAAAGAATTTGAATATAGTTGGTCCATACTCTCAGACATTGAATAATATTTAAAGATGACAGTCTGATTTATCTGCTAAGAATATGCCAGTGTGGATCTGCATTCAGTCTTTGTCATAATTATTGCTGGCTGCTTTTAGATAATTCTACACTGAAAATCTGAGGAACTTCAGGCTGGGGAAGTCTGAACAACCGTCAGCTTTCCCAGAAAAGAAATGCACATAAAGTTGTATTCAAGAAAGTTGTAGCTCTAAAGAGACCAATGACTCAGGGCATTAGGAAAGAGTTACTACCCTTGCTGTAACATAAAGCCTAACAGAAACAACTCAAGAGAACAGCAGCTTATTTTGGATCATGGTTGAGGATTACCAGTTTGTATTTGCTTATTCAGATCTTATTGAGACAGAAAACATAGAAGGAGGAGTATCATATCTGTCCAGGGATATAACTTCTAGATGATTCTAAATCCAGTAAAGTTTATGGGTGAGGATTAAGCACCACAGATACCTTCTGACAATCTCATGAACTGGTCCAGTTCTATTCACTGCAGGCACACATACAGAAAGTTTTAACTTCTTTGCAAAACTTAATCTTGATTTTGGCAATTGCCTTAGGGGGTTTCAGGAAAGCCAGTTATATTAACTCACCTACCTAGAAACTCAGAGGCCATGACAGTCATGCTCCAAGGGGGACAGAATACTATGCAAGATAAGGAATATTTTGGTGTTATTCATGAGGTACTGATTTTTTTTTTTTTTTTTTTTTTTTTTTTTTTTTTTTTTTTTTTTTTTTTTTTTTTTTTTGGTTTTTTGAGACAGGGTTTCTCTGTGTAGCTCTGGCTGTCCTGGAACTCACTCTGTAGACCAGGCTAGCCTTGAACTCAGAAACCTGCCTGCCTCTGCCTCCCAAGTGCTGGGATTAAAGGCATGCGCCACGACTGCCCGGCTCAGTACTGATTTTTTTATACATATCCAATGTAAAAGTTTTAGATTTTGAGGCTTCATCCCAAAATTCTCATTAAGATCTTAGAAGCCAGATAATATGTAGCAGGATGTAGATCCTTGCAGGTGCAAGGATGCACCTATGGGATCTATGGGATGCAATGATATATGGGAGACTGAGAACAAGCTTCAGTAGAAGATAGAATACACTGATGATGTCAGAGAAAACTTTGAACTTAGTCTCTAGAGAAATATTTTATCTGTAAAAATATTGATAAGCTTTGGAACTGGGCCAAATTTATTTTACATTATGAGTTGGCTAGAAGTCTTATGTATTAAAAATAGACTTTTGTTTGAAGACACAAATGCTCCTCATAAACTAAGGTTTTAGAATGCTTGTTCTCCAGATGATTAGATTATTTAATAAGGGTCTGACAACTTAGAAGATGGTATCTAGTTAGAGAAAGTAAATGAGTGGAAAATACCATCAGGGAATGAATATGGCTCTCACTATCCCCGCCTCTCTTCTTCCTTTACCCTATGAGATGAAGAACTCCATTCTTTTACCCCCATATTGTCTGTTTAAAGCACATTCAGTACACCAATCATGAAAAGAAAATTCTGAAACCTAGAGTCACAATTAGTCTTTCCTGGTAACTGTGGTGTAATACCCTATATTTGCATCAGGCTGTGATAACTACAGAAAAGGTTTTTAAGGCCCTCCATGACTATAGAGCAAGCTGAGGCCAGTCTGTGTACACAAGACCATGTCAAAAAGTCTTTCCTTTCTTGGGTTTCTCATTAAAAGTACTACATTACATAGATATGAAAAGCAATTAATATGTTTCAGGAGACAGGGGGTTAGTAGCATCATTTTAAATTTATTAAGGAAGTCTCATCCCATTTTCACTTCTGTGACAATCCTAATAGTTTGGAAAAATATTTCACTATTTTACAATTGCATTATCATGATGAGTAGTAAGGTCACACTCAGTTCCATATACTTTATGGCCATTTTTATATATGTTTTAGAAAAGTATTCAATGAAGTTGTTACTTATTTAATTTGCTTCTACAGTAAAATTGAATGAGCACATTATATGTATTTATGGTAGCTATTATTAGATTTCTAGTTTACAAATAAACATGTGGTGGGCAGAATTATTTCCTTTTCATGTTGTTGAAGGTTTTTTTATGTTGATTCTGTATTTGATTTGTTTTAGTGAAAAGAAATATTATTACAGTTTGCTGTCATCTTACTATTTGCTTTTTGCTTTCATTGACTGATGCTTTGATGTGATATCCAGAAGATAATAGCCAAGGTCAATGTCAAGAAGCTTCTCCTGTCTGCTGTCTTCAAGGAGTTTTATGATTTCAGGTCATAATTTTAAAGCTTTAATCCATTTTGAGTAGACTGGATGTATTTTAGATCTCCCCAAAGAAAGAATGGACATTTTCAAAAATCAAACCTAGGGTGAAAATAGAATGGAAGAAATAATTTTTGCTACCAGGAACTCAAGTTCTAAATAAAAGAAAATATTGCTTTAAAGGAGCTTAAATACATTTCAGAAGACAACAAAGACTGATGTCTGCACTAATATTACCATCTGGTGGAAGAGTTTACATCTTGAAAAATTTGGCAGAGGCAAATATAATTTCAGATTGTTTGTGCTGCTCAGATTTTTTTCTTTTGTATTTACTTTCAGATGCTATCTATACAAAACAGTGCTACAAACAATAGGGAAGTTGACAGAACAACTAATCCCCTTTAGAGTAAAAGTGATAAACTCCAGGCAAGAAAATGCTGAGAGACAGATGAAGTAGAGTTAGGTAATCAGAGGAAAAATTGCTGCCAGATGGAATGCAAGCAGCAAGAACCTCATTTTCTAAAACATCCTGTGATTTTTACAGTTTTATAGCATTTGGGGCTTACATTGTCTGATATTCACATAGTGACAGCCTGACCCTCTTTTCCCCCAAGAACTTATCAGTTCTCTATAGAAAAGTAATTCTGTGGCTGTCTTGACAAAGATGAACTCATGCATCAGTGATATGGGCAGAGGTGGCCTCCTAGACAGCATTCTGAAGAAGCCATAAATTCTTCAAGAGAGACTGTTCCTCTATGACTGTCAGATCCTATTATGCCCAAATCAGACAATTCCATTTGAAAACTTAAGGTGGTCTGGAAGAGTGCCCCAAGGAGCATAAAAAGGATAAAACCATAAAATCAAAAGTACCAGGGAGACAGGATATTTTATTATTGTACAAAGGTCAAACAGAAAGATTTAAGACATGCCACACTCAGTAACAAAGCAAAATACCTCAATTTAATTTATGTCTGCACTATATTACACATAAGCAAAATACTACAATTCAATTTATGTCTGTACTATATTGCACTTCTCAACTTGATATGGAGTTTTAGAATTAATAGTAAAATTTTAAAGTTAATTTAACATTTTAATAAGCAAAAGCCCCAATCTGGAAAAATAAGAAACAAAACTCTAATAAAAGAAATAAAGCAACCTCTACAGGCAAGCCACCTGTACAGGAAAATGTTTTCTATATTAGTTAATTACAATTGCATTCCACCTGTTATATTTAATGTGCAATGACTACAAGTTCAAGCAAGAATTCACTCATATAAAATGTCGGATTCTTGACTTTGAATTTCTCATGAGTATATGATAGTAAATAAATGACATTGTCAGGAAAACAGGAAGAATTAATGCTGTTAAGTAGAGGACAGGGTGAAGTGCAGCTGTTAATCTTCGGGAAACTAAACCTAGAGCTGAATTAAAGAAATATAGTTTAAATTGGATTTCTTTGCTCCACTTCCCCATAGACCAATGTTTTCTTTTAACCAGTGATGGTGCAGATCTAGTGAGATCTTAAGAATTACTTTAAAAATATATATTTAAGCACAAACTCGTAAAAACTAAAGTTTTCTAAGTAGTCTTACTCCAACTACTACACATAGGCTTCAAGTAGATGGGAGGCTGGCACTTTCCAGTCCAACATAAATAATTTTATTTTATTTATTCTTTTTATATATTAATTATAATAATATGATAATTAATTATAATAATATGTTAATTTGGAAACAAAATTATGATTAGAATGGTGAGAATAAAGATTAAGGAGATTATTATGAATAAACATTTTCATATGACTAGAATTCAAGATGTATATTACAAGCTAAGATAATTAACATTACAAACAAATAATTGACTTCTACTTAATCATGAAACCAATGGACACATTTACATTAATTATAGAATGCAAAGTATATAATAAGATCACTGTTTCTAAAAACACAGAAATAGTAGGTAATTCAGTAATGGGGGGAAGTACTTCATGTTCAAATTTCATAAAGTGACATTATTATTTGTAAAATATTTCACCAGTGGCAATTTTCTGAAAATGGATTTAAAAGTTTTAGATATAGTAAATTTATTCACCAGTATTTGAAAATATAAATGTGCAGAAATATAAAGCATTTATATGACAGAAAATGTAATATATTACTAAGTAAAGGTAGTATTGAATAGTAATGGGGCTTAAAATTTTCACAGAAAATATACATGCACAGTCACACATAGCAAAGCATTAATTAGAAAACTAACCAGTGTTTTCTTCCAACTGGTGAGCCTGAAACATACATACAAGTAATATTTTCAAACTGAATAAATTTTATTTATGATATTAATAATATATATGTATATATACATAATGTATGTTGTAAATGCAAGAGCATTTAATGAAAGGGGATTCCATGAAAATGGGAGAGCAAGAAGGGGTATATGGGAGGATTTAAATGCAAGAAACTGAAGGAGGGAATGATACAATTATAATTTCCAAAAATAAAAGAAAAATGTTTAATTATCTGAAAATAAAAGCACTGTGTTGAAAGAAGCATAAATACACAGTGAGATTCAGTAGAGGACAGACTTAGAAATAGGTGTGTAGAGCAAGAATAAATGAGAGCCTTCTTTCATAGTTACCTTTAAATAATATAATCAACAACTAGTCATCCTGTACATTTACCCAGATTTTATCCTGTTAATAAATTGCTATTCATCTCTTAGAAATTTTCTGCTGCTGCAGATAGATTCTGCTAATTTTCCTTTCACTGTAACATATAAAGGAACATTCCCAAGAACTCTATTCAGGCCTCCCCTGTTTGCTTGCTTTTCATGCAGCATGGAACAATTACAAACATGTTGTGATTTGCTTTGATTACCTTGAGCAAATACCTGTATTTAATGGTATGTTGCAGACTAGAGTTTTTATTTGCTTTTTCTTCCGTCTGTGTTGATCCTTTATAAGATAATTTAGGTTTAAAAAAATCCAAATAATTAACCTGGAATCCAGTGTGTCCCTTCCAAATGTCAGAAACTAGCCAGAAACCATGGGGATCAAAATGAAACCAAATGATGAGTTTGGAATAACTAATGAAGTTGCTAAGAGAAAGACTACCTCACAACCAGTGTTCTGAATTAGACCAACAACTGAAGTCAACTCAGCAATGGAGAAAATATCCTTTAATTTTTATTTTAAGTAAACTGAATGGAAATGTTATCAATACCTACCATTAGAAATCAGTCTGAGAAGTAGATGTTCTTGCTAATATAAGAACAAATAGTGTCTGCTTAGAAATTCTGTAGAAACCATCACAGTTTTCTACTCAAGATGCAGAGGGAAAAATGTACCTTTTTCAGTTAAATAATAGTGAGTAATATTTACTGTACTCCATTCAAGGTCATGAAACTTCAATACATGCATTCTGATATTCTTTCAAACAGGAAAAGCATAATAATTAGTAGCATTCACCACAATTTTATAGACTACTAAGAAGGTTCTGGGTAATGTATTCCTTCTTTTTCCAAAGCCTTTTGTATATTAAGTTAAATTAATATATATATTAATATATATATATATATGTATAAAATTAAATTTAATTTGGGGATGGATAACTAGATACTAGGAGAATTAACCATCTCTAAGCAGTTACTTTGAATGGACATACTAGGCTAACATTCAAGGACTATCAATGTGAAGTAACCATCACTCTTGTAGTAGTGGTCTACTCAGTGCAAATTTGGATTGGGTTCTATATTTCACTGATCATATTAACAAGCAAAACATTCCCATTTAATTCCTGCTTAATTTGCCCATTTAGTATCTATTGTAGGTATGAGCTAAGATTAGTATAAATGTGTATATTTTGGTTGAAATATCATACATATTCCTGTTAAAAAACAAAGCAAAGTATGTGTCAACAATACTATTTAGTTTTATTGTGAGACTAAGGTCCATTAAGACTGTATTAAATAATGAATATTTGTAAGAACAAAGCATTCTATAATTTGCAGACTATACCATTAAATTATTTAAAAATTAATAATATAACTTCCAATTATCTGTAATAAACTCTATTGCATATAACATAAAAATATTCAAATATATTGAATAATTAAATAAGAATAAAATAAAAATGAACATTCCACATATAGTGTGAAGAAATAATAGAATCTGTAACAAAAAACCATATAGTTATTCACACTAAAGGTGATTGAAGCTTATAGTAGTTACATTGGCGCTGTATTCAACAATATAACAAGTAACTTAGGGATATAAGGTTAATAGTACTTACTACAACATAGAAAGGGGGCAAGCCACCTGGGCAGGGAAGTAGGGAAGTAAAACTATTACATAGCTGGTCACACTGGATTGGCAGAGTAAACTGGACGTGAGAACAAGGCTTAAAGACATGGATACACCAATAGAGATTCAATCTTCCAGCAAGGTTCTGCCTCCTAAAAGTTCTAGAACCTTCAAATGTAGTGACAAATATGGGGAATCAGACTTTTGATCACATAAGTCTACAGAGGATATTTTATATTCAAAATAAAACAAACCAAAAAATACAATAAAGGGAAAAATAAATAAAAACATACTATATGATTATCAGTAGCTACATAGCATACATTTTAGCTTTATTTACTAAAATAAAAAAAAATCCAAAAATTCTACAAGGGTTTTTAACACAGCACATGAGGGATGGCCAGGAAACCTTAGGTAAAACATCCAAAACTGGTCGAGTTTGATGGCTCAATGGATTAAGGCATTTGTCCCAGGATCTAATGACCTGGGGTTCATCCCTGAAAACCGTATTATGAAAAGAGAGAATTTATGTCCATAGGTGTTACCATTTGATCTTTACATGCACACACCATGACAATGAGTAGGGAAGGAGGCCACTACACATATGTCTCTCTTCCACTGCCTTACTTTCTCCCCGTCACTCTCTCTGACCTCTCCTAACTCTTCTCTCTCTCTCATCTTTCCCTTCTTCATTCTTCCTGATTACAGTTAGCAAATATCCCATCTGCACCCTTCATTTTATCTCACAATGACATTAATACTAGGTTTTCTACTTTGAAGAACACATTTATTGACAACAAAGACCAACGGGATAGAAAGAAGTAGAGCATTGAAACATACTCCCAAATAAGTAAGGTATTTACACATGAACTAATTGCTTGTGGCTTGAAAGGGAGTTACATGGATCTTTACTTGATATTCACAATCATAATATCAAGATCATTGATGCTAAATAAAAGAACTGTAGCAAGGTATGCAAAGTAAACCAGTCTTCAGAAAGAATTATAGCAACAGAAAAAGGTTGACTGATAGAAAAAGAAAAATGTATGCAGCAAATAGGCAGTTTGCATTGTGTGCACATATGCTTTCTATAATTATCTTGCAGTATTTCTAGAATCTTTCAATTTTCTTCAGTTTTCTTGACAAGAAAAAGCAAATTTTAAAAAGTAACTGAAAATCCCTAAAACCTACTTCTTCAGATGCTAATGTGTATGTGCAAGGCAATGCAAACACCACATTGTAATCACTACTAGTTCTTAGTTGAAATTTTCAAACCTATTTTATTTCTTTTATCATGAACATGATAGGTTGATTATAATTGAATCTTTTATGTGAATACTCACATCTCCCTCTATGCTCTGTGTACATGTTTAGCTAGATTTCAAGACCAATGACACTATATTAATTATGCAGTATTGAACATGACAATATGAAGTGTACCTAATCCTTGACAGAAATACAACTACAAATTTGAATGGATCATCACTTTAATCATCTTTAAAACTTATAGAAAATTAAATTAAATTAGTTAATGTTAACTAAACACATTGATGTTTAAAATTTTTATTTATTTTATATGTATGGGCCTTTTGTGTTTATGTATGTTTGTGCATCATGTGTTCCTGGTTTCTAAAGACACAAGAAGAGGGTATCAGATGCCCTGGAACCAGATTTACAGAGACTTGTAAGTGGTCATTTGGGTTCTTAGAAAGAAACTTGGATACTCTGAAAGTATAACCATTGCTCTCACCACTGAGCCATCTCTTTATTCCCTACCAGAACACATCCGAAACTGCTGTTGTTGTTCTTATTCTTGTTGCTTCTGCTGCTGCTGCTGCTTTGTTATGTTCTAAAGTATCCAGGTTTATGTAATTAATATGTTCCTATATAATTTTAGTTTTATTTTTTCAGATAATATGCTATTTGATAGATTTTAATATTTGCTATTACATAGAATAATTCCAAATCTCTAACAATAGAGTTGGAAAATGCTGTGGCACTTCAATATTTTGCTTCTAGTTAAAATTTAATTCAGTTAAGGTTCCTAAAATATTAAAATTTAAAAGGCTGCTCCTAATAAGTCAATAAGAGTAAAATCAAATGTGAAATTCAGAATCTCATGTTTCCATCTTCATTGGTATTATATCATATATTATAGCCTCCATTTAAACATAAACATTTAATTATTTCCTAAAGGGTCAGATTAGCATTTGAGTAATGATTTGAAATAATCATCTGATTAATAAAGTACTTCCTAGATAGTGTTTTAAAGTTGTTCTTGTTGATAAGAATGAAAGTCGGACTCTAGTACAGAAGCAAAGTTCTATTATTGTGAAAGCCTCATAATTGAGATAGTTCTTCACATAATACATAATTGAGAAATGATAGATATCAACTACAAATAAGTAATGTTCCCCTTAAGAAATATATTTCACTATTAGTTAAAATAATTTCATGAAAATGACAAAGCAAGTTCAGTCAGAAATTTGAATGGGAAAACATTATTTCATTTACAATTTTAAATTCTATCATGATGAATTTCTACCAGTCATATTTGTAGTGTTATTTTCTCCTGTCTATTTCCAATAGACAAAACAAATGTCACCCATTGCTCAATACTGCACATCTGGACACTTGAAACATGACTACTTTAAAAATGTCTGCTAAGAGTGAAAAGTTTTATAAACCCATTAAAATAACACCAATGACAATCTCAACAATTTTTATTCCACACTGCACCAATTTTTTCTCCCCTCCTTTGTTCTTGTGTCACGAAATATAATTCTGTGACATGTTTGATATATTTCCTGATAGAAGAGAAATGTGATGTCCTACAATTAGCCCTTTCTCTGTTTCTGCCATCATGAATGAGATAGTAATTTTTCTCCTCATTCTATGAAATTGCCCTTGTCTAGCTATAAATGATCATTTCGTTAGAAAAGGTTTCAAACCAACACAGTTGTTTTGCACACACAGTATATTAGCTTATGGAAGAGCAGGTGGAATGTAACAATATGCTTTCCTTTTGGGGGGGGAGTATAAATTTCAAAGCTATGAGGAAAATCCCTGTAGATATTGTTTACCATCAAACATTGCTTATGAATGTTCCCTCAGAAAAATGAAAGTAATGACGAAGTCTCAGTACATTCAGCTTCAATCTTTCTTCTTAATGCTACATTCTACCTCTTGATTTCTGCATTTTATATCTTCCTATAAAAACAAAACTTGTTCTCATTGTACTACTCTAGATTCATGAAATGAAATAACCAGGGTATTCCATTTCTTTTTTCAAACAATGAAGGTACAATTTCATTGTTACCAATTGACAGTATATCGTAGGAAAAAAGTTGTTTTCATCTTGTATGGTCCCATATCCAGCACCACAAAAATATATGTATCTATTTTCATCTTAGTAATCAAACTGTCACAAGCAAGAAATCTTAAAATTTAATTTGAGTCTGTCACTGACTTGCATTTGTGTATACCTCATAAAACATGTACTCAAGCTCACCAAAATAATTACACTTCAGATGCCAGTCACAAGTGGTGTAATCCCATATTATCTGTACCTTCTACTTACTCCCATAACTGCAAATCAAAGTTTCTCATAATCAACTTTAAAAAGATGAATTTCTAGCCAATTCTAAGATCCTACAAAATGATTTGCAATTTCTAATTTATGGCATGGGTAAATTTCAGAGGATAAAATAAGCAGGCTTTGGAGAGAAAAAAAAAAAAAAAAGCAAGGTCTTTAAGATTTTGAGCACCAGAACCACAGGTCTTGTGGAAGTAGAGTGGACTATTCTCCCAGTAGAGTACATACAAAACTGAAACTCTGAATTCAATCCTCATAGTTAAGAGCATTTTATTGAGGCTTCACTGTATCTGAATGATGGACTATTGACTCCTTTAGCATTCCTGACTCTTCTATAAGAGAGTAAATATAGTGCATTGTCTTAAACTTCTTATCATGGTTAAAACTTGCTTCAACCAGTCTTCAATATAGTAGACGAACCTCACAGAAAAAAAAAGATATATCTATTACTCAGGAAGTTACAAATGAATAGAAAACCAGGGTCAAAAATTAACTACTGGATGAGACCTGTATTTAGGAAACTTCAATGTGTTTTAGGAAGTAGAGGTAGAAAAAAAATTATACATTTCTTGTAATGATACTGTCATAATTTTACAATAAAATTTGCATAGATATCAATGAAACAGTATCACTTTGGTTATATTACTTTGGTATATTATAGAATGGTATATTATATAAATGATATAATATAGAACCATTTAAGTATTTTTGTGTAATATCTACTTTTAAAATCATGAATATTATATATTTATTACTAGTGTTATGACTTTAAAAGAGGTCTGACAAAATTTTAATTGTTTAAAGACCATATGAAATTAATTTTTTGGGTTATTTTTCACCTGACTAACTAGGATGAAACTACATCATTTAGGCCACGGAGACCTTATATAAAGTATCTCATGAGGCATGAAAATATTTGCCAGTCCACTCTGTAAACCATCAGTGAGTTAGGATAGAAAGAAACTACAATTCAGTCAAAATAAAATTGACAGAAATAATCTATTATAAAATACCACTGCTAATAGTAAAAGCTAATCACTAGTGTTAGGTTTGGATTGATAAGGGAGACTTTCGGATAAAAGAATGCAGACTAGCATCTTCAGGGCACAAATGTAATTTGATCATAGTAACTGAAGGGCTACAGTCTCTCAATGGCAGTGGAAACTTTGTGTATATGGTGTGACTGCTTCTTATTTTTTTTTTTTTCCAGGATAGAAAGGAAAAACTTAGGGAATGAAAGATTCCCTGTACAGGGCAGTTCCCCTGCAGATTGGAAGTGGTAATATGAGTGGGGTTAGTGTAACTTTAATTTTTTTCAAAACGTATTTTTAATGATAGTTCTTAAACACTTTAACATTCCTTGTAGCCCACCACCCACAAGAGGTGGTGGAAAATAAAGACTATGGGGGAAGTGGATCGATTTAGAAAGGTTCATTGGAGCAATTCCAGTCTGTCTATGTTGTCTGGAAATCTCAGTTCAGTTCTCAGGTTAGCAGCAGCAGCCCAGTCCACTAACAAACACTGCATGGGTACACCAGCAGTCCTCTTTCGTAGTATTGGGAAAGCAAACACAAATCAACAGAGATGTCACTACCTAGCAGAGACAGCCAGTCTTCAGCCTCAGCTTGAATCAGCGGGAGAAATGGGAGGAATGCCAGGAGAAATTCTCAGCTGTGTCTCTCTCAGGGGAGTGAAGATTGCAGAAGACATGAGACCTATAAGCATTACATAGCTAGCTGTACAAGTAAGCCAAGATAAGCTGTCCATATAGTCCTATTTATACCCTCCAAACATCAAATGTCCTCCACATTTCTTGCCTCAGCATCTGTCTTGCCTCACAACATGCAGCTCTCTCAGCTCATGACTCTGTCAATTAGCCCGAGTCTGAGGAAGTGGCAAGAAACCGCAGTACAGCACCAGAAAATTTTTGGTGTTTCTCTCTATGAAGTCCTGACAAGTGCAGCTCAACTACACAATGTTAGGCAGACCAATTCATGCCTGTTGTTAGTAAAGGATCCTTCATCATGTGTTCTTTCATATGCTTGCTTTAGCAGAACATCCTTTCATCTGTGTCTGCTTCAGCTAAATGTTCCCTTAAGAATTTGCCACAGCAAAACACCATCCAATTGACTTTCTAGAGAACCCACTTAAGTTTTCACTTCAGGTTAGTGTGTGGCTTTACCTATCAGGAGCTTTCACAGGTGGTATCAGTCAAGTTAACTTCTTGTCCAGAACCTCTCAGTCTACTTGAGGCTTTTAGTTCATTAGAGTTTCAACTAAAGGTCACAACATTCAGGTTGGCAGTTCTGTTTAGAATTTCTTGCATTGTATGGCAGCAGCATCTATCAATAAAATGTTGTTAGCTATTAGCTTAGGCAAGAAATAGGGAAGTGGACATTCCAATACAAAAACAGGATTTCTGGGAACAGACTAAGACTAGGGAAAAACAGAGATACTCCCAAGACACAAAGATGACAGTCATATGAAACTGAAGACCAGATACCCAACCATGTGGCATGACTTAGAATAAAATAAATAGCTAATTAAGATACGAGCTAGTTAGGAAACAGAGCCAAAGCTATTGGCCTAAACATTTATTCATAAATAAGGAGATTTAGAGTCATTATTTTGGGGAACAAAGTAGACAAGTGGAAAAACACAAAGTTACAGATGTTCCATGGTAACACAAAGTTACTACTTCCATGTTTGGTGAAGGGTTGCAACACATCTTAAAACTATTTTACTGATGTATAAATTTCATTCTGACCTAATTTTTAGTTCTGAATTACCATCATCTAGATAACTCTGTTTAGACACCATTTTTCTCTCATGTATAGGGATTTTTGCTTTTATTGTTGGTAGTCTTAATTTTCTTTATAAAAGTCATGTTGTTCCACATTGCTGAACAAAAACTTAAGAGCACATACTTCAAGAAGGCTCCAGCAATTTTAGAAAAATCTTTTTACGAGGGAAGAAAAAAGCATCTATAAAATAAAATGAATATACATACATATATATACAACATAAGATGGCATGAAGAATACATGTTTTGCTGAGAAAAGAAAACAGAGACCCAGGAAACAGTCTGAGAAATCATAGCAGATAGCTAAGCTAAGCCAGAGCAGTCCAATTAAAGGTGACTTTAGAGAACCTTACCACCCCTGCAGGACAGAAAGAAAATTAGTAGGAGTCGTTCTACCTTGGGTGACTTTGCTGATTGCAGAGCGGTGAGAAGCAGGTCCTAGGGAACTGGGATGGGCTTTCATTTTCTGCATTGTGATCAGCATTCAGAGATTCAAGACTACCATGGATGTTGCTTTCCCATTTCAAAGGAGCACAAAGGAAGCCTGGATCCCTGCTGCCCTGTTTTCCTTTAGTTCTCTTTTACTCTCAGAGGAGACTTGTCTTTTTAGCAGCCCTAATACAGGATTCCTCCACAACAGCCGGGTAGAAAAAGAACCCAGTTAGTCCCCAAGAGCTTTTGGTTTCCTATTAGACTTGGACTGAATTCATCTGGGGCGGGGGACAGAGACCAAAACACTGTTTCTAAATATCAGTAGCTTCACTGAACAGGCTCTTCTTGCTTCTTAAAAGTAGCTGTGTGGGAGGAAAAGGAAAGAATCCAAGGATGACTTGGAAACAGATTTGAATATGCCACACATACCACCACTGACACAGATAAATCAGTTAATTATTTGTATAAGTGAACAGAGACACTAATTTGTGGATAATGATATATATCTGTATCAAAGCTGTAAAGCTTTACAGAGTTCCAATTTCAGTAGGAAAAGACATTTTGTTTTCTTTTAAAATGCTTTGAGTTTAATTCTTTGATAACTTCATACATGTATGTATTGTCTTCGTACCATGTTTTACCTTCTGACTCTTCTCTTAGCTCATTGCCCTTCCTACTGAATCCACTCTCCTTACTCATCAAGTCCCTTTCTTTCATGTGTTTGTTTTCTTGTGACCTGGTTAACCCCTCAAAATAGTACTTGAATTTAATTCTTTGGTAGGTAATAAAATCCATGTAATAATCCTATGACACTAGGCACTGAAGGCCACATTAAGTTTTTCCTATAAATACCTCAGATAGTGTGGGACAACTTTTATAAGCCACTGTATACTCAATGTTACATCTAATCTAGAAAATGTTCTATGTCCATTATCTCATCCTGAAACCTGGAAACTCTTCAGTGTACTCTACAACAGAGCCGAATTCATTCTCCTCTCATTGTTTTTGTTCATTTGTTTGTTTGTTTGTTTGTTTGTTTTCTCATAAATTAGTGTATTGATGTTCATATATATTCTGATTTATTTAATGTCTCTGAACACAATAACCGGAAATCAACTGTGATGGTTTTGAAAGTGTGTGTTCCATCTTCTCAGTTTGATTACAATAGTGGTGGATGGTAACAAAAACTAAACTTTATCCATCTTCAAAAGTTGTTTCTATGAAATTTCCTTTTCAAAATTAATAACTAGTGTTTTTGAACACTATTTAGAGAAATGAAAATATATGAAACATAACTGTAATTTTGGGTTACCTAGTCTGTGACTCATTCATAGTAAACTCATTTTAAAGAGTGAGATTAAGTACATAATATACGAGTTTCATTTCATGATTCTCATAGATCTCCTCGCTGCTTTAAAGCCTATTTAATGCAGGGTAGCAGGCATTACTTCACTAAGACTTTCCTCTGAATGCTACTGGTTAGCAGTATGTCAGGACAGGTTCTTCCTTTTGCAATTGTTCATGAAGTTTCTACAGAACTTTGCTTTGTTCACCTGGGAATAGGTTCTGCCATGCTAAGGCAACTGTAGTTCACAGCAGCTGTTACTGAGGTAAGTGTCAGGAAAAAGCAGATTTGTCTATATCTCCATTGCCTCTCCCCTTTGCTAATTCTGCAAATTTACTCTGTGTTGTGCCAAGAAAATGCCATCTGCCTCCTATACAAAAAGCAACAGTTTCCAACATAAATAAGCAGTTTTACAACCCTGCAGTAGGAACTCATGGAAGTAAAACAGCAGTTTGGAGGGAAGAATACACATCTTACATCTTGATATCTCTCTTTAGTTGATGCTTTTGTACATTTTTGCTTTCTTACCACCATATCTTAGCAAGCAATGAAAAGCTTCAACATAACCAGCACTTAAGGAGAGCAAAATTAAGGTCTTAAAGTTAAATTAGTCTCAAGCACTTATACTTACATTAAATGACCATGTAAGTGAGTGGAGCAAATACCAAAGAGACTCCTAAAACAAGAAACTTCTTCAAATTTCAAGTTCTTGATTACTTTCCTAAATGCACAAACAGAAGGTTTTCATAAGAATCAGCTTCTTATGGAAACATAAAAAGAGTACTTCCAAAGATCTACAAGTTTCAGAATTCGCTAAAGCTTTTATGGAGTCTAAAAATTAGATAATAATGAAGACTGATACCAACTATAAATAAGAATATAATTTTGTATAAATTATATTACCCCATGGTCACTCATCAGTAGTATCTACAAAAGGGAAACATTTTCATATTACATGATATTACAGTTATAAAGATCTTTATAGGGTATTTCTATGTGTTTTGATGTAATTTTAATTCTAAATGGATAATTGATATAAACTTTTCTAAACTTTATCATTTCTTTCAAATACCATCACTTTACTATAGGGTTCTAAATTGAACTATGTATTTTGCTCACCTACTTAATCTGTAAAACCATGTATGAGAGACTCCTTTGATTCCTTTCTGGATCTAATAATACCACATGAGTGAAAACATTGTGGAAAAAAAATTAAAAGACCTATTGCTTTGGACTGTAATTGCTATTTCTTATGATACATAAACAGTTGAGAGTTGCCTTTCCAAAAGGTATTGCTGGAGTTTACATAACAAAATAATTTGTAAGGGGAAAAAAAGCAAGAGGAAGAACAAGAAGAAAAAGAAATAAACATAAATTAACTTTACCCCACCCAAAGATCAGAAATATGACAGAAGGGACTGAAGTAATTTGAGAGCCAGAGGACAGGGAGGAGAGCTGTGAAATGCTATGCTTCTTACATAACATGGCTAATCCACAAATCACCACCCAGAAGCTGTGAAAAGAATGCAAAAACTGATACCAAGCTATCACACATTTCAACATCAATGGGGTTGCCTCCCAAATCACCATCCCTTACATAAGAGCCATTGACAGCTTATAGCTGCTGATGGAGGAAAATTCTTTCTTTAGAAAAATAGCTACTTGTAAGTTGTCTATGTCCCAGCAAATGGCCCCACACCCACTTAACCATTGTCAATCCGTAATGACTAAGAGGTATTCACCATGATTATGACAATGATAATGATGGTGATTCAAAGAAAAAATGTGGAGTAAGAACCTACAGTAGAGATTAAGCTCCTACTACCTTAAGTTTGAATTTCTACCTTGTTGCAATGCATTGCCAAGTCAAACCAAAACAGTTCCAATAAATCAATGACATTTACATGTGTGAAACACTAAAATACACATATTAAAAATGAATCAATA